>NC_079296.1:7252500-7877500 GCF_023638135.1 Falco biarmicus | reverse complement strand
GGCTCCTCGGCTACCCCAGCGCCGCGGCTGCCGGCCCGACACCGAGAGCGCCCATCGGCGCTCCGGGAAACGCGCTCCCCGCCCTGCCCGAGTCCCGGAAGCGGCCATCAGGCCGCCGGAAGTGCCCCTCAGTCCTCCCGAGGTCGCAGTCGGTGGCCCGGCGGTCCTCCAGGACACCGGGCGTGCCCGCTGCGTTGCGGACATCCCCGTCAGTGGGGGATCGGCTCCCTTGGAGTGAGGAAGTAAAGGGGGGCCCGTTTTGTGGCTCAGGGAGCTGGTAGCCCAAGCCCGGTGGCTGCCAGGGGCCGGTGAGGGGCAGCAGCAGAGCTCCTGCTGGTGGGAGCAGAGGCCGGAGGTGTTGACATGGCCCAGGGCCCTGGGTACAGCTGGGAAGGTGCTGGGGCCCGTTCCTGGCTCAGAAATCAGGGAGCCCAAGCTCTGTTGTGGCAGGTTCGTGGTGGCCAAGGGCCAGTGAGGGCCAGCAGTGGAGCTGCTGCCTGGCCCTGCCCTGTGGGAGCAGAGAATGGACGTTTCCAATGTGGCCGAGGGTCTCCCTTAGAGCTGGGAATGCGCTGGGGCCATTCCCTCGCCTCAGAGGCCAGGTAGCCCAAGCTCTGTTGTGGCAGGTCCATGGTGGCCAAGGCCTGGTGAGGGCCAACAGTGGAGCTCCTGCCAGTCCCTTCCGTGTGGGAACTGGTCCAGGATGTTCCCAGCATGGCCCTGGCCCTCCAGTAGAGCTACGAATGTGCCGGGACCATTCCTGCGCCTCCGAAAGCAGGTAGCCCAAGCTCTGTTGTAAAACAAGAAGGTGGAAATTACATGGGATTAATTTTTATAATCTAACTGCCGTGCTAACTGTAGTGATTTGTAGTCGGAGAGTTCTGAGCTACTAAGCAACTCACAGGATGAATCCCAGCAAAAGTGGAAATTCTTGGAATAATCACTGCTTAGATGACTCATCTGTATTATGAAAAGGAAATTATTTCAAAACACATTCTGTACTTCCACGCTTACTGGGGATTCTGAATGTTATAAAGGTCCTTTTATATCTGAATTGTATTCAGTGTTTTTCTATTCCTTGGTTGTTTATATCCATGGTGTTTGAGTCTCCAAATGTTCCAGGCTTTAATCACCGATTGATAGCTTTAGTGGTTCCAGAAAAACATGCATTCCGCTGCTACGCTTTTGTAGTCTACCAAAAGGCCAGCCAGCCTCTCTGTGGGATTACTGGGCTGCCCACATATTAAGGCACTTGTCCAGAAGCTGTGTACTTCAGTCCAAATTTACTCTCACATCTCCTAGAATAGAAATAAGTGGCCTTGCCTGTCTGTTCTGGCACATGCCAAGGGCCAGGTATAAACAGGATTTTTATTGTCATTTATCGACATAATAGCCATTATAGTCAACCTAGCCTCCAAAGTGAACTTCACAGTTGCTCCTAGTGATATGCACAGATAACCTCTGAAAGCAGGACCCGCTAAAGTTGATTAAATGAGTTGGTCATTATACTTTTATTCCTTTTTAATATATTCCTCACATCAGCCTTTGAACAAAAAAAAATCACCAGATGCCATTCTAACATGATTCTCCTTGAATACTCTTGGCAGATATATCAGACCTGAATTGGTTGAATTCCCAAGTTGATAACAATTGTAAAGGTTAAGACAAACTAAGCCTTTTGGTTCTTCTAAATACATATATATACTCCTGTAAGCTTCCAATTGTATTTTGCTGATTTTTAGATAGTAAAGTGTCACAAAATGAACCGATTTCTCCCTTCACTTGATTGCAACCAGAAATTAACTGATCCCAGCTAGTGACTTGAATAGACCGAATTCCACCCTATTATGCATAGTGACACATGAAACTTGTGCTCTTTTGGTCTAGTCATGAAAGCTGCTGTGCTGTGTCTAATGACTGTGACTAATTTAGGGAGAGAGCCAAATGGTGCCATTCTCTGGACATTGTTTTACTAGCAGTGCAGAAATTATTTTCCATCTATAATCTTTCAGGATATGCCATGAGCTCCAAGTAGCCTTAGCCAGATGAGTGCTCTGTCAAAAATATTTTTGGATTAGGAATATGCTACAATTTTAGAAGAGGAATGCTAAATCCCTGTAGCAGGTTAATAATCTTGCTTTTTAATACCTCAGTACCTTTAAGTGGCTGTCTGAATTCTTTCTCATCTGACTTGAAAACATACCATATTAAACATTAGGTGAAAGAGGTAATTGCTTACATGAGCTAGTAGGATGCAAGTCCAGGTTACCGCATAATTTTTATTTTGTTATGATGGTACAAAAAATCTGAAGTCATCTGGAAGAGGAGACATAGTTACTTCATCACACAGAGCAATTTGTTCAGTGTGTTTGAGCAATGTAAAGTGAGAATATCACATGGAAATTATTTTCCATATTTGTATAGCAATGAAAATCTTTGCTATAGGCACAGCCTCTCTTCTGAGTCAGCAGGTGGGATCCTGCATTGGGTAGAACAATACAAAATCCTAGAATTGAACCCTTAGTAAGATTTCTTTCAAGTTGAAAAGTCTTTTTTCAATACATAGTCTCAAACTCCCACAAACAAGGAGTAATGGAATCTACTGACAGGGGTCAGTAGATTCATTTATAGTAGGGGTGTGGGGGAGATGATGAAAACATACCCAGGAAATCTATTTTCTCTTTTGAGTGAATATTATTTTGCCATTTATAAAAATCTCTCTCACTCTGAGAGCTGCCAATTTGGTGTTCTTCCATCGTGAGTTGTCTCACTTGACCCTACCTACAGAGGCTTATTTTCAGTCTATGTAAATGCTAATGTTTATGCATGTCTCCTAGCAAAATGTGTTCTTAATCTCCTGCTGAATTCTTACATCAGAACACACTGAAATTTGGCATGGCCATCAGTTATTTTCCAGTAAAAAACCACCTTATAGGAGTTACATATGTTTTCATTTTTTAAGGTATTTACTGTTTTCACCTCTAATTAGGAGAAATATCTGGGTTTGGCTCTTTCATTCTCCTGGGAACTAAGAGTTTGGTTTTGCCTATTACTGGGTCATTATAAAATTCTGTTCCTTGTGTTAAATTTTGCTTTTCAAGTTCTGAATGAACTTGGAATTTGGATACAGGTTTAACCAGCAACTGATTTCCTGGAAAATACTAAACTCAATTAAACACCACAACTTTCATAAAAAGAACATTCAAGTTTAGAAAGCAATAGCAGAGAAATCTTGAGTAAAGATTGCTATATTCAACCATTTCTTTTCCATCCCAGGGAATATTTGTTACACACAGCTGGTTATTTGTCATACTATATTTACCCATATTCATAGCTAAAAGTCACAAAATGCAGATTATTCCTAAGGTGCCATGGTTCAGACTGCATTTCTTTTATTTATTTGCTGCTTGATAACTAAAATGGTGATTTCTTTTGCAGGTAAAACAAACAAAAAGTTATATTTGATGCATTTTGAATCAGCTGAGATATTAAACCACAAAGATTGGGGTTTACAATGGAAAATCAATTTTTTCTTAATGACAGCAGCCCCACTGGTGCCAGTTAAAAGTACTCCAAAAGAAACAGAGAGAGGTTCAAAGTCTGGGTTTAGTACACTGCGAACTGGTTTCAAGGAGCCCTGTCATGGACTTGCGTTGTCTAATTTGGCTTTACAAGAGTAACCTCAACAGTGCATTCTTTCCACTGGCTATTATATGTTCTCTGCAGTTTGTACTGTGAGGCCATGGAGCATATCCTCAGCTAATGCAAATCTGTTGTTGCAATTATTTTAGACTTGATACCTAAATCTGTAGGTACAGTATTTTCCTAAGCGGATCACAGAAAGTAAATTTGAAAATTTCTTTCCAAAGAGAAAATATTTTCTAAACATCTCGCCCATCCACACACAAGGAGATTCACATTTCACTATGCCAGTTTATACCTGCTGAAATGTGATTTACAATGTATAGACATAAATGGTAGTGTTGGTGACAGTGGGCATAAACTGCAGCTGTAACTGAAGAGTCCCACTTACTACGTGGCTGCATTGTCTGTCCCTGCCAGAGTCTGATTAGCCAGTTTTCCTTCATTGTTTATAAAAAGTAATATGCCATAAAACCAGATTTTCACTGCCCAAATCATAAAATTTTCCATAAAAGCCTCCTGCTGTAAGGTACTAGAGAATATTCATCCCCCAGACTCTGACAGCTAGGTAGAAATAGGTATTAGTTTCCACCATTGGTGTAATTCCAAAAGTTTGGAGTCACCAGTCTATGTAATGTTAAAAGGTGTTCTGTTTCTAGCTCCAGCTAGTTGGGATGTGTTAGAACAGTATGTATTGAATAACTGTTTTAAGTAACATTTGCAGTTGCTTTTGGTGCAAGGTGGGTGCTCCCGAGGTGCAGTTATAAAACGCAACTGGAAGTCAGGAGGAGTGTTTTGGTCCTGATTTTCACTCAACTTTCACCACACAGCCTTCATGCCACGTTCAACAGTGGGTTTGGGACAGCTGTCTTGGGTGATAATCACAGCATTAATCCCCAGAGTTCAGCATTTGCTGCCAGATAAGACCTTTTGAAGCAGCCAATAAAAAGTATTGGTTTGGTGGAATTTACAACAGGGTGTAAGGGCACTTGTAAAGGCCTGTACTCCCAGTGACAAGAGAAGTCTGGAGATGTATTTGTGGTAGAGATTTCAATTCCTGGAATGAATCTCTTTGTACGTACTGGATGAAAAGACAGCACGTGGTTGTTTTCTGCACCAAGTACCTACAACGTAGTCAGAGATGTATTTTCACATTAAAATTTCAACCTCCATCAAACTTGCCCAACTTGTGGTTATACACAATTACTCAGGCCAGGCTGATGGGGGAATCTTCTTTATGTCCCTGGTGTCATTTGTGGCTTCCCATCAAAGCTAAATAGTGTCACCACTTCAGAGTTTCCCTATGCCACTGCAGGAGCCTGGCAGGATCAGCTAAGCTTCTGTTTTAGTCAGGAATCTCAAACACAAGCTAGGATCAAAAACTTCCCAGGGAAACAGGAGGGGTGAAATTAATCTGTAATTTAACAGGATTCCATGGATTTATACCAGAAACTGGGGGAACATATCTAAACTCACATGAGTTCAAAGCAAATTTGTAGAAAGCTATGCTCCTGTGTGTCCATCAGCCCCATGGCTGCGGTGGTCCTGCTCATCTCCGTGTCCAGTTCTGAACAGCTCCAGGGCGAGTCCTGGCATAGGGCAGCCCAGCCCAGAAACATTTCTTTGTTTCTTAGGCTCTGAAGCAAAATATTCATGGTAAGAAAAAGCGTTAGATGTGATTTTAGATAACCAGATTTAAAAATGCTCAGTTTCCTTCTGGTGCATATCTTGCCACAAAGAAAATACAACCTTAGCTTGTGAAAACTTGCCACAATTCTGAAGTCTTGTGCTATGAAGCCAATCTGTATTCTGATTTCTTCCAGGATGACCCATTGTCACTGAACCCGAACAGATTGGGAGCATTCATGTCCTAGCCACTTTGTGCCCTGTTTGCTTGCTTTGGGGTTTCAACATCCAATTTATGATGCAGATGTTTGACAAGGAGCTACAAGTTTTGTTTTCTTGGCTGAATTCCAAGGACACTGCTGGAAACTTATGTGTGACGATGTGCTTTTGGAGTCCCATCAGTGGCAAAGCTGCCAAGACACTTGGCCTCATGAGAGGACTCTCTATTTGGGAATTTAAACACTAAGCTTGCCTCTGTTCAGATTATAGACCCGTCTTTCTCTATGCCTGCTTTCTTCCACTTCCAACTTTACTTTTTCATTCAGGCTTCTCCTATGTTTAAAATATATTTTCCTTTCTCCTTCAGATTCCTCTGTAAAAGCATCTCGGTTTGCGAACGCTCAGGAGTTTTCTTTCTGTAGCAATGTTTTGACGGGGGCTTTGGTTTTCTTTACAATACCACTTTCTTCCTGTGAAACCTTGGGTAACACTGGGAACTTCCATGTTCGCTGGGTTTGTTGCCCATAAAATACAGGCACAAATAGACATTGTCAGTGGTATTCTGGAAATTATTCAGGTTTAGGAACCATGCTGAAAAATACTATTAGAAAGATAAACCCAATGCTATCAGTCACTCTATGATAGCAAAGTAAATTACTGTCTCAGTGGAACAGAGATGCAAGTTAGTGCGTAGTCAGTCTCTTTCTGCTTCTATCATGTAAAAGAACATCTTCTAAACTTTTTTTTTTGTGCCTTTATTAGCAAAATGGGTAACTTAAGAAAGAATTAGTGGAGATTTATCATAGCCTTCACTGTCCCCTCAATTCTTGCCGTTAATGAGGATTAATGAAGAAATTATTAAGGAAACTTTAATAATGTGTTTCTTTTTCTATTTCCACTAATTAGTCCTAGTCAAATATACTGAGTTTTCTGATATTGCGTAGGTTTCTATAGCACACTGTACAAGTGACCTGAGCTATCGATAGAATATCCTTATTTTGCCAGCTGTTTTATAGTCAAAAGATGTTGAATCTGTACTTGTTTTTTCATGTTGCATCCAGAGCTTTGGAAGAGTGTTTTGGCAGGCTTCCTGGTGGGCACAGCTCCCATTCCCAGAGTTCTTTCCAAAGCATTAAGAATGGAAATAAGCAGCTAGGAATTTTCCAGTTTAGATCAGGCTCTGTGTACGTTCAGAGAAACAGAAGCATAACCACAAGTACCAGCATAAGCCCTTAATGTAGTCAGGCTGCAACAGAAAGCAGAGCTTCATCTGGTGAAGCTGTCGTAAACTGGTCCGTGTTGACTTCACATGTTTGTCCTGACATGGTGACAAAGTGACCAAGACAGGTAAACCACCAAGAAGCTGCTTAATGTAAAGAAGGTCTGCCTAGTTAGGTTGCCTAAAATCAGAGGCAGGCTCAGTCATCTCTTAATGAGGTTTTAGTCTGAAGTAGTATTGCTTATAGGAAACTACCAAGGTCACTATGACAGAGAAAAACACTTTAGTTTTCTCTAGCCTCTTCTCTCCAGGGTGATTCCTTAGTTTGTATTGTGGAAACTGCTTGAGTAAGTGACTAAAAGAAGATAAATGGTATACAGCATCCATTTTATGGGTGCTTTTTTTCTGACAAATGCTTAAGAGATGTTCCAGAACATCTATTATTTGGGGAAAAAAATTACTAGGAAGCTGAGGGTAATACTGTGTTACAGAGAATATGATCTGGAAAAAATCTTGAGGCAGAGCATGGATGGAGAAAAAAAATAAATTAATTCCTGGTGTCTCTTTGAGGATTACACTCCAACTCTTATGGAGTGGGAAACTTTCCATCTCCTGTAATACGAGTTGGGCTGGGTCCTCAGGATATCACCATAACAAAGCAGAGCTACAACTGGTAGTGGGCACAGGCAGATACAACAAAAACATTTTAAAAGATTTTATTGTAAACAAGAGATTTAATTGTTTCAAAGCTGTCAAATTTGCTGAGGGTAACCATATATCAAATGTCATGTAGGTTTTTCTTTTCCTAATCTTGAAGATCAATTGATGAAATGTCACAGCTACTCTGTTGTACTCCTATTTCATGGGCAGCGTAAGTCAGAAAAGAAGTAATAGCATAGACGTTAAAGAACTACTTACTATCAGAGCTATGAACAGGCAGGAATCTTGGCTTGGAGCACTCGGCTCCAGTTCCTAGAAGTACTGCATCTCATGGGGCCTGGATCTTCTTTTACTAAAAAGTTTTCCTTTCTGTGTTTTAACAGTCTTTCAGGGTTTCCTAGAACATATGCATATTTCCAGATAATTTATGCTAACTGAAAATTATGTTTCTGTAGAATGAGACATCCCTATCTCATGCACCTCTCTGAAATGAGATTCTCAGCCCTGGAAATACTATTTGCACATTGGCCATGGTCTTTAAGACAGTTAACATCTGAGCCTAAATTCCATTTTTAAATGTACTAAGAAATCTGTTTCATTAAAAATCTCAAGCCCTTGGATTATTTTCGAAAGAAAATACTCATATTAAATATATTCCCTTATGACCTTTTTTTCTTGGCTGTAAAAATGATCATTCATCTTAAATAGTAACACAGTGCCCTGCAATGCTGCGCGTTGGTGGAATGGCTCTACAATAAAGTTAAACTTCAAATGTTAATCTCTCTCTGAGCCACATCCTGTTTTCAGTTAACTGATCTCATATGGGGGAAATTTACCAGAGGAAATATGTCTAGTTTGGAAAGTACCAAAAACTTATCTTTAGTTCCTTTGTGTAATTCAGCACCTTTTCAGACAGAGGTGTAATACTTTTTGAGAAGTCTCAAAGCAAAAGAAAAGGAGCAAGCTGACAGCACAGAAGGGAGACATAGGTGCCCCTTCATACCGAAACAGAAACTGACCCATTGGTGTAAACACTGATCTTTCTGAAATTATTAACTTACACCTCTTTATATTACAAAAGCTTAAAAAGCCACCTCCAGAAATATTTTTGAAACTTTTTCAGAAACTAACTCACATCCTGGCAGCAACTGTCTGTGCAAGATTAACTTGCCATGAATTTTAACAATCCTAATGATAAGACTGAAATGTTTCAGCCGTAAGGACTACTAAGACTGTATCATACTTTTCCCATAGACTTTTAACTTTAGTTAGTACATGGCACTATGACTCTGCACTTGCAGCGTCTACAAGTACGTTTACAGCACAGAGAAGTAGAGAGAGGGAAGTGGAAATGAAGAGACTATACATGTGATTCTGCAAGTATTGGTAGGGGAAGTCTTCTCACTCACATAGGTGAATGTTGACATTTCAACTGGAAGCCTTAAAAATAACTGTAGTAAAACTGACATGCTTTTCCTCTTCCACAATTTCATTGCCAGATCTTAATAACATCCTGACTCTTAAAAAAGGTTACACATGCAGGTACCGTGGCTGTGTATGACCAGGTAATTGCACGCCCATCTTGCTAAATTAGTCATTTTCTTGTGATATGACAGCGTTACTGAACTGCACATGATGCTTTTCATCTGGTGAGATCTGAGTGTTTTATAAAAGGAAGCAAAAGTTACTGCCTCATTGCAGGGGAAGGTGGAAGCATTTAGTAGGCCAGTGGTTTACCCAGCACCACTCCGGTGATGTAGGGCAGTAAGCCAGACGGGTTCCCTAAAACTGGCTCTGCAGTTGGCTCCATCAGGCTTATGTTCACTTCCCCCTATAATGACAATTTCCTTTGCATCATCATTTTTAAAC
This sequence comes from Falco biarmicus, assembly GCF_023638135.1. Taxonomy (NCBI): domain Eukaryota; kingdom Metazoa; phylum Chordata; class Aves; order Falconiformes; family Falconidae; genus Falco; species Falco biarmicus. Next base: position 7,868,265 of record NC_079296.1, on the reverse strand, counting down.
TGTGAAAGCCTTCAGAAGAAAATCATGTCACTTGTCAAAAGCCTGTCTCATTCAAGGGAAAGCAAAGGAATGATTATCTGGCAAAGCGAAGGATCAAATCCTTCTTTTGGAAACAGTCTTGCATCCTGATTCCTGTGGGACTGCAGGGTGGAACTGAAAGTAGCATTTGGCCCACAGGTGAATTTTTAATAAAAAAATTGAAGAGATTGTGGACATAAATGTAGGAAACCTTTTTGACAAACTGCTTGCAAGAATGGGAATTTTATTATTAGAAATCCTAGATGCTAGAAGATGGTCATTATTTGTCTCCAAGTCCCACAAATGAACCAGCATACAGAGAAAACTGAGCAGCTATCTGCCTTAAAGAGTCCAGGTACATTCTTACTGTGTTCTGAGTGTATTTTTAATACTTCCTGTTATTTTTAATTTACCACAAAGATGGTTGAATTTGCAATCTTGAATATTTTGTATAAACATTTTACATCCTGTTTCTTGGTTATTATGGGTTTCTTTAGCCTGTATTCTGCAAACAGTGCCAGGCTTGGTGCTTATAATATCTTCACAGTACTGTATCCTGAGAAGATTCATTTTTTTGTGTGTGTATATAGACTTCCAGTATATCGTCCTGTAAGGGATAAATATATATCTTACCCAGGGACCTGGCTATCTTTTTAGAGGTTTCTTCCTTAGGTGTATTTGGTTTTAAACTAAACTGCCCTTTTGAAGTCTAGAAAAATGTTTAGGTTATTCTTGCTTCGTTTGACAGCCCTTTTGAGACAAAAAGGTAGAAGTTTAATGGATTTTTTTTTCCTGGAAAATCTTCAATAAATACAGTATGTGTGTAGCAGAGGAATGCACGAAAAAGAATGATGTTATATCATACAGGCAAATATAGGAGTTGAGTCATGCAGCTGTGTGAGCAGAGTTTATGGATGGTCTTTGCTTCTTCATGAAAACACGAACGTAGCTGTTTATAACAGTGTGAGGGGAAAAAAGTTCCATAATTAATTCCAATATTTCTCTTAGCAATGCAACAAAGCACTACAGTATACTACACTTGAAGGAGGGCTATGTCTTGATGCCAGAAGCATCCTTCTCATTGATTATCCAACATAGCTCCAGTCTGTTTGGTGTTGCGATCGGTAATCTGGAATGATGGTGAGGGGGCAGCTGTTCCAGATGTGGAGCTATTACCTGTGCACACACCATGGGAAGCTCTCGGGCTGATGCTGATGAGCAATAACCGCCCCAGCAGCTTCCCTGCAGTCACAAGGCACCGGGATGCAAACATAGTTGTAAATGTAGTGGAGCAATGAGCCAAGTGAAGCATCTAGAGAACCACCTCCGCTTTTTATTTTTAATTTGCAGCTAGGACTCCCCCCACAGCGGTATTCCCCAAGTTTCTTTCCCGAGGAAGAGCTGACACATTTGCAGCTTGCAACTTTCTCTCTTCTAAGCGAATCCTGGCAGACAGCGTTACAGTGTGTGATTTCATAGTGAAATTTCAAGGGGAAAAGAGGACCTTCTGAGAGCGAAACTTTCATTTGTAGAAATCTTTACCGCGCTGCGAGCAGCCGAGAAGGTTTTGCATGTATTACCTGCCCTGTGCTAGCTGGGGGGGGTCAGTGCCGGCGTCGGGGGCAGCCGGGGGGCTTCTCGGTGGCGTGCGGAGGGCAAGGCTGCGGCTCCCGGGGGCGGGGGGGCAGGGGGTCAGACAGGGCATTTTTCCCTGCCATCGTGCTCGGGGCAGGCATGATTGCTGGCTGAGTGACAGGGTCGGGTCACCGCCGCTGTGAGCGGCTGTCAGGGTCAGGTCAGCCAAGCGCACCTTCCATGCCGGCTGTCCCGGGGGAATGTCCTCCCGGCGGGTCGGTGCCGCTCAGGCTCCCGAGGCCCGGGCCGCCGCCCGGAGCCGGGCCGCGCTGCCCCGGGCGGGGGAAGGCCGGCTCCCCCCGGCCCCCGGGCCGCCTTTCCTTCCCCGCTCCTCCCGGCCGGAGCGAGGCAGCAGTCGCCCAGATTCCGCCGAGCCGGCCGCCTGCATTTCCCCCGCCTGCGGCACCGCACGGCCGGCCTCCACCGGGGCAGGCACCGGCCCCGCCCCACCGCCGGCCCCTCGCCCCGCCGCCCCCTCAGGCCGCGGGCCCGGCGCCGGCGGGCTCAGGTAAGGGGCGCGGGAGGGGGAGCGCGGGCCCCGCCTCAGCCGCCCGCGGCCTGGGCGCCTCCCGCCCGCCGCCGCGCCCGGCCCCGCTGAGGGGAGACCGCCCGCGGCCTCCCCGGGCGCACGGGCCCGGCCCCCGGGGGGCAGCCGGAGGGTGTGGGGGGGCCCCCGGGGGTGCTGGCCGCCCTCGCTGCCGCCCCTGTGCCCTGCTGAGCCGGGGGTGGCGTGCCCTGGGGCTGCTGTGGTGCCGGGGTTGCCGGTGTCACCGGTGTCAGGCCCCCGCGGGTGGGCTGCTGCCCAACGGGCTCCGCGGGCACGCCAGAAGCTGGCGGGCAGCTCGTCTGCCCCCTCCTCAGCCGGGCGGCTGGTCTACCGCCTCCTCACCGGGCACCAGCCCGCCGGCTGTGCCTGTAGTGTCACTGGTTTTTAATTGACGGTTCTGGGCGGATGGGGAAGCCCCTGCAGTGGTGCTGCGCTCCCCGGCACACATCTGGAGAAGCCAAGGGAATTGGCGATACCAGGCCACTGAACATGCTGTTTGTCCAGAGAGGAGTGTGTTAAATCCAGGGTGTGCCCTGTCCTGTGCCTGGCCTAGGCAGCCTTGTGCTTCATTTTTTTCAGAGACTTTATTAGTCAGTGTTGCTTTTGGTAATACTGAGCTGGGTTATTGCGTGTCAGTACCATTACGGGGAAAAAAATAGATTTATAAAGGTGTTATTGTGATGAAACTGTATACGGGCAAAAAAATGGATTTATAAAGGCATTGTGATCAAACTATATACGGGCAAAAAAACAGATTTATAAAGGCATTACTGTGATCAAACTGTACCAGGCCCCTGGGTGAAAAGCCTTCCTGAACTTCCCAAGTGACTGTGGAGACACAACAATCGTTTTTTGTTGCTTTTTCAAAAATACTCAACTGCACAGCTCTTGGTAACTAAACCTTACACTGAATGTGCATGACACCTTGGCACATGTGGCTCAAGGCGTATCTGGTAAGAGCACAAGCGTTTAAGTACTTTGTGGACTTAAGATTTCCTTTTTCGTTTCACCAGTAGCTCTGTGACTTCAGGAAAGTCACTGCAAACACATCAGTTGCTTGGTTTCTGCATCTGTGAAGCATAATCATGAATTTTGGCTGCTGGGAATTGAAGGTGGTTGGGGATTTACTCTACAGGAAATAATTGTGTGTGATGTGAACTGATGGGATTGTAGCTCTAAGATGATGGCAATATTTACTTCATCTTCCTACAAGGTAAAAAAACTCTGGAAAGAAAACCCCAGCCCCTTATTGTAATATATTGTCCATTTTCAAGTTGTGTTTGAGGGAAATTTTAAATCTGTACAGTAATTTCCTGCAGGTACCTAGTCAAACCCCACTGTGACATTTAGTCACACATGTCACTTGTAGACTCGATTAAACAGATCACTAGGTTACTGCACAGGTTTGGAGCTGCTCGTGGACTTTGATGCCTGATACATTCTCTCACATCAAAGTGAGCCTGTGCCTGCTTGTTTGAGCGCCTATTTTTTTTCCTTATCTCTGACAGTTTACTTCAGATGGCTGAGAAAACAACCAGAGGCTCGCAGGATGTCCCTGGCTCTTCTCCTGATGAGAATGAATTTCCTTTCGGATATCCCACTAACATTTGTGAGGATGCGCCCGATCAGAAGTACCTGTGCAGCAACTGTAATAACATTCTGAAGAAAGCCCTGCAAACGCTCTGCGGCCATAGGTACTGCTCCGCCTGCCTCTCCTGGATTGTACGGTAGGTCCTGGCTCCAGAGGGTCACGCTGCTGTGGCAGAGTCTGTGGCTGCATACGCTCCCGAGAGCTGTGTCACACCGCTGTGCTCAGCAGATGAGTCTGTGGCTACTCAGCCCGCTGTGCCGCAGTCGTTTTACCGTTGAGAAGTACTTACCTGGGGTGGCGTGCAGGGTGCTCTCTACCTCCTTTTTTCCAGTGTGGAAGTCAACAGGGTGGGGAAGGCTGGATTACTGGGCTTGGCAGAAGTCAGTTTTCCTATCTGTAAGTGTGAGGGAATGATTCTGATTCAACCTTGAAGAACTAGTACAAGGCTGACTTAATACTTTCACGGGACTCCACGCTCCTTTAATAAGTGAGGTTACAGGATTTTAATAAACATCTTAAAGTTTTATTTTTAGTAACTCAGCTGGGCCACTCACTACATGTTAAGGTGCTGTGCCATTCGTGACAAACCATGACAGCCATTGTCCCAGACAACCTGAAAACCAGGAGCTGGGTGGGAATTTGCTTTGATCGATTAGCTGCTTCTGTCCTACCTTTTCTTTCAACACTTACACCTTGATCCAGAGCCTTTGGAAAAGGGTATGGCTGCCCTGCAGGTGAGAGGTGAAATTGCATTGCAGTTTGAGCTTTGACGTTTTGGAAAACAGCAGCTGTCAAGATCCAGGCTGGGCTTTAGTACTGCCTAAGTAAGTCTCATGCCTGTTACTACGCTTCCTCCTGGATGTTGTTAGTAAGCTAGTTTGTGCATGCCAGTTTGCGCAGGCCCAGCTCTCATCGCAGTGTGGGCCACCTGAAAAGCTGCATCAATGCACTGGCCACATGTGATTTGAAAATCAGTGTATAATAATGTAAAAATGGGTTGAAATTAATGTGTTTGACCAACTTGCATAAATCCGTTACTGTCAATGTAGAATAAAGCCCCTTAATGAAGCAACTTAAACCACAAATTCATAAAACTGTCAGCAGAACATAACCAGAATTGTTTTATCTTCTCACTAGTTTGTCCTTACAGCACAAACAGGAAACTGGCTCAAACAAGCTAACTTGTACAGTTTGAAATCAGTTATGCTCTGGTTGGGTGGATGCTTTTCTGATGAGCTTCCTGGTCTGTGTTGGTTCATTACTTGTCTGGATGCTAAATAGCACTGGCAATGAAACACCTCTGAAGTAAAGTTTTGTTTTTGACTTTTCCTCTGTAAAACTTTATGCTAAATACTTTGAGAGGAGATAAAAACCTTTTTTAGCTGCAGCAGGGTATTAACTTCTAGAACTTAATTCTGCACCGGTTTTACTATGTCTTTGTAATTTGAAGTCTATATATCTATTTTGGGAAAATGGGCATTGTCTGTGTTTTAAAAGAGTTTAGTTTTCATGTTAACTTTCCTATGTGGTGTTTTTGCATAATTCATGAGATAAATAGGTTTCCATCTTTATTCTTTTGTATGATCTACGCTGCTCTTATTTTGCTGAAATACAGATAAGATTTATGGGCCTAGTCATAGTCTTGAGGAATAGAACAGCAGGATTTTATTTGATGTCAGTGTGTTCAAGGATTGGCGCTTTGATGATCAAGAACTATGGATTTTGAATGGAAATTACAATTCCCATGGTTTTGTTTGTGTCAGTGTCTATACAAAGACCTCCTAAACTACAGTACACCAGCTGATTGTTATTTCATTCTTCTTGTTGCCAGAAACAATAAAAATGCAATTTGCCAGAAATGTAAAGAGGAAGATCCCAGCACTTTAGGTGAGGGAAGCCTATTGGCAGAAGAAAGGGTAAGTTGTAGTTCACAGTTCATTAATCTATCATTAACCATTCTCTGGACTACTCTATAGTCATCATTGGGCTACAGTTTAGGCAGCAGTAATATAAAATGAGATAGCAACTGACAGTTACACTTTTTAACTTATGCTTTAGTTGTTTGGATTTCCCACAGTTTTTGATTTTAAAAAGTATAATGGCAGCCTTAGGGCTTTCCAAGTCTGTCAGGTTCTGCAACATATAATCCCACACTCTACCATATAATTAACTTTTTATTGTCTCAAAAGAAACTGTTGCTTTCCTACTTGTAGTAGTATGTTTTAGCTGTAATTACTATCCTTATTAAGTATCCTAGTGGATTTTCCAATCTCATACCCTTCTCTGTACCCTTCAAACTTGTTACCAGACTTACAGGTGGAGCATCCCTAGGAAAAAAAGCCAGGGTGTCAGTTAGCTGGCTAAATTGCCGGAGAAGGATTTTGACAGCCAGGTATCAGGGGAAACAGTGGAAAAACTAGAGCTGAAACGTAATAGCTGATAGAAGCTGTGCACTGGCAAATGTTTCATCTGGAATTTAGTGGTGCTGATCTCTTTTGCTGTTGTGTGATTTTCCAGGCTGACAGCTGCATTATTCTATATCCTGAATACTAACTGGGCCGTAGGGCTCAGTCCCAGCTCGTCTTTTTCCTTCCTTTCTGGTTACGTGCAGGAATACCAAGAGACACACGTTCTGTCTACATTTTTTAGGGAAAAATGAAACCCAATAGGCAGCTGGCAGTGAGGTAAAAGACAAAGTTTAGGAAGTGGCTGCAGCAGAATAATGAATCTGCACTTAATCTAGGAAAAAATCCTCCGTTCTGCAATGAATTTCCCAGTAACAGAATTTCATACATCATGTAACCACAGATAGGTAGAGCTAAACCCTTATGAACTTTTTATTCTGTGTTGACTGTTAGTTCTCTTGTAACTTTGGGATTTCTCTGCTGTGGGATTCTCACCAAGTCTGCTGGGACTTTCTGCAAAAGCTGTGGCTGGGTTGTTGTAAAGAGGGCCCCACTCTTGCAAGCTGATCTGCCTGGGCAGATTCTTATCCCTGTTGAGTGTCCAGATGAAGTCAATCACCATGAAAGCATGAGAATCTGCCTATGTAGATCAACTTATAGCAAATGGTTGGAGTTTGTAAACAACATAAATAATGAAAATCATTTAGCGGGTTTATTCTTTATATGTGTTCCTGATAATCTTGGCTTTACCTTTGCAGTGGTTTTGTTTAGTGTTTATTGCCTATGCTATCTGTTTATGTGTTTGTATTTTATGTAAGATACCTACACAAGGAAAAGTAAGGCCCTATCAGGATGTGTATTTGCTTTATCTCATGCCATGATCTATTTCTGTGGTAACTCCCATCCCTTCCCTGTTACACTTTGGATTTACGATTCCTTCCTATGCAATGTATATGTCATTTTACCATGGTGCTGTTCATCAGCATCAGTTACTGAGCATCTGCATCTGTCACGGAAGTCAGAGGAGTGGGGGCATCCTCCCAAGCCTCTGCTCACACCCTGTCTGCTGTCACTCATGAGCTTGGCTTAGAGGACAGTTCTCTGCTCTGAACTGAACACAAACCACTCGTGGCTGTGTTACGAGTAACTGTAGACCCTGGTCCTGCTGCCGAGGCCCAGCCTTAGCTGGAGAGAAAGAACTGCTGGATTTATCCTGGGAAGCTTTTAGTCAGATGGATCTGTTTGTTAAACTTGTTGCTAGTTGATCTTCCTGCTCACATGAGTTGTGGACCAGAGTCCTCCTGTAGCTGGAGGAAGCCATGAGATAGACATTGTCTGGGTCAGAGTGCCAAGGGGAGTGCGTCTGGCAGGGGTTTTTGGATGGGATATGGTAGGACACAGCCAGCTGGGGGGCAGGCAGGTCTGGGCAGGTATGTGTGCCACAACAGCCACTCGTGATCAACATCAGCAGCACCTGCATCAACATCTTCCTTTGAAATAGCTAAAATGAAAGAAGGGAGATGTGCAACTGCAATATATCAAATCAGAAATATTTTCTCTTTGACCTGGAGCACTTCAATGTCAGTGAGAGTCGTTTCATTTACTGTATGGGGGTCTGACTCAGGTCCCTAAAGAAGTTCTGTGCAAACTCATGTGCCCAGGTAAGAGGGCAGAGGTTCAGGTGAATATTTAGAAGCAGTGGCCTGTGCAGATAAAAGAAGATACGAGGATTTCCTGCCTTGTTTTTTACCCAAATAGTGTCTTTAATGATTTAGCAACTACAAGTGTGAAAGAAAAAGCACAGGGAATGCACAAAACAGTAAGAAATGCATGTGCTGCTGGGACTGACCCTGTAGTTCAGTATGTTTCAAATGATCTATTTTGTAATGTCAGGAAATTCCTGGAGTTTTTCTGTTATGACACAGGAGGAAAAAGCCACCATGTGCCTGATAAATTGAATTTCTTCTTTTTGATTTTGCTCATAAATTAGACTAGAATGTTTTAGAGGATGAGGCTGGGGTGCTGTCACTAATTGTACGTTGATTGCTAGCTTAGTGCATAAACTCTTCCATGTATGCAGGTGGAGCCATACATGGTTTTGTACACCCTACATGATTATTTTTTAATTCCTTGTTTGTGGAGTTGTTTGCAGTTTGTGTGCAAAGTTCTGGAATTTGCTTGCAGGTTGAGATTAGGAAATTAATTTCAGTGAGACTCTTCATATGGAAATGTAACTCATTACTATTCGTAGCATTGGCTGTGCTGCTTTTGTGTGATTTAATACGGCAAATGTAGGTAAGTACAAACATCTTGTATCTAGATTAAAAAAACACAGGAATGTTGATTCTGATAATTGTTTGCTTATTTTTTTAGCTCCTTGTGTAGAATTTCAGTAACTTTATTGAAATGTGGGCATAATTTGTAAATGCTTTCCTGCCTCTATTTTTAAAGCTTCCCACCCCCCAGTTCTTTCCTTGCTCTGTGTTGTTACATGGGAAATCTGCAGTCCTCCATATTGTGTACTTAAGAGTACCTAAAAACATGCCAATAACTTTAATAGGGCTTGTTCTTGTGTCAGTTTTGATTGTGCAAGATGTAATAGTAAAAGTGTGTAGTGTTTCATAATTTACATGGTAATTGTACAGTTCTTCATGGTTAACATAATGAAAAGATCTACGTAGTGCAAAAAAAACCCCACTCACATATGGTTCACATTTCTTTAGTACACAGTGCCATACTAAATGGAAACAGCCATGGTCTGAGAAATGTACTCTCACTGCAGAACAGTCTCAAGTCCTCTCTGCAGCACGTTTAGGAGGTGTTAATGACTCCGATAATGAAACGCATTCTTTAAGCATGGCACATGGCAGCACCCTATAGTTCAGGTCCTGTCAGCACATTCATTGCATGTGACATATTTCAGGCTTCCGTGAAAAGAAACTTAAAATAATAGCTGTAGTTGGCTAGGCCTGTTTTCAGGAAAATTATATCACATCAAATAGTTTATTCTTGAACTGTAAGAAAGAAATTATTTCATAATTATTGGGGCTTCTACTACACTAAGATTAACTTGATAGGTTAGAGAGTCTTATGGCAGTACAATAAATTAAAAAAATAATAAGGGATTTATCAAGATCTGCAATTTCGATAAAGTCACTTTATTCCTATGTCAAGAATGCATGCTGGAGTACTTTCTGACCAGTGTTTTTTTTCCTTACTGTGTTTACTTTCCAGGCTTTTGGTGATGCTGCCATTAATAATGAGATTTCTGAACTAAAAGTACACTGTGTGACCCTTGGATGCAGTTGGTCTGGTACCATGAAAAATTTTGAAGTATGTTTAAAGGCAGTTTATCTAAATTAACATGCACTCTTACTTGAGTGGGGACAGAAAGACAATGAAACTGAGTTCTCAGCAAACACAAATTAAGCATCGTGATTAGAATCAGCGAAGGTATCATGATTTATGCCAACAGGGTATCTAAACCCACGCTATTAACTTCAGTAGGGCTTTGACTAAATCCAGAACTTCATGAATGACTGTGAAATTAATGTTGCACAAATTTACATCAACTATGATTCTTTTTTCCCTTGGGTTTACTTATTATTTACATGCAAAGATAGTACAGGCCAGTTTTGCTAGACCAGAATACATCCGACTCCAGAACATTGTTATGGGCAGTATCCTTAGTATGTTTTTATAAGAGTAATAATTTCCTCCTGCTTAAATTACTCCTATTGATTGAACGTGTTCACCATTGTTTTCAGACTGATGTGAAATGCCCCAGGTAAAGTATTTAAATAGGCAAGATTTGTGAACCTGCTATGCAAAGTAGAACAATGAAAAAAGGCAGATAATTCTGATACTAAAAGGCAGATAATTCCGATACTAAAGCAGCTCTATTTTGGTCCTCTGGTGTAGGAACAGAGGGTCTTTCTGCATTTGTTACAGGGAGTCCTCTGTGTACCTGGTGTGACTGTGTGTCTGATAAGCATCTGAAGTGCTGCTGCCTTTTCTTTGCTAATTTTGCACAGATTTTCTGTTTGAGCGTATTCTTCTTTAAGGAAAAATTCACCCCGTTTGCTTAGTTTCATGGTTTTGAGAATTGGAGCCCCTCTCAGCATGAATACATGGCAAAATTGATTTGAGATTTGGGCGTGTGATTGAAATTGGCATTTCTGAGCCTGTTCTGTAGGGGACAGCCATCTCCCTTTAAAGACAAAATCAGTTGTGACACAGTGTCTACAGAAGCTTCAGGAAAAGAGGTCAGAGTAAACAGTTTTTATTGCAATATTGTGTTTTTAAGAATCTGAAAGTAGACCTGTTGGATGTTATGAAAGCAGTAATGCTGATATTTTTCCTTGTTGAGAAGAGAGGGTGCAAATATTGAAAAGGAAAAGTTTTAAAAGCTATTCTGAACATAGGTAAGGATTGTGTCCTAATTGTTGCATAGACGGCGTCGGATGTCCATTCTTTTATCCTATGCAAAGATGTCAGCAGACTAACCATATTCATCCTATCAGACAGAGCAGGATGGTCTTAGTGCTCAGAAAAACCCACCCCAAACCCCACAAAACCCCCCCCAAAAACCACCCTGAAAAAGCCCTGGCTACAAGTTAGGGATCTTCTAATACAAGGAAAAAAGCTGGGACCAGGATCATGGTATTTTCAAACAAAAGCACTAGAGAAGAGACAGTTCAAGGGAAACCTCATATTTAAATTTTTCAAAAGTTTTGTTGCGGTTTTTTTTTTAAGTTAAGAATTGACAAAAATGCCCCAGTAAAGTTGGTGAATTTTTCACAAGTAATCTGAGTAATGTTGTGGAGTGGGACTTTACCTAAGTTTAGAAGAAATGCAAAGCAAAGATATAGGTTGGCAGAATGGAGACTATTTATAGATTTGTAATTTTTTCCTTTTTTTAATCTAATTTTTATCCCTTATTTATAGATAAATGTGATAAATTCAGTTCTCATTTTGGTTTATAACTTTTTACTTCCAGGAGCATCAGAGCTTATGTGAATATGCTTTAATCCCTTGTCACACTGGTTGTGGACACATGGTGATGAGAAAGAAACTTGCAGATCATTTGGAAAATGGATGTGTTAATAATGTGACAATGTGTCAGAAGTGTAAGCGGAGCTTATCCAGCAGTGAATACCAAGTAAGAACAGTTCTCCGTTTCAAATGAGGGCTTTATATTAATGGTTTAAATAATCGATCATGACGCTTTTCATTCTGATTTGTGAACGCTATTGCACTTGGAGAATATTTAGTTTTCCTGCGTTTGCTGATTTTTCCATGCATGTGTTGGAGGGAAAAATGAGCTTTGTTTGAGAGTTTGCTTGTGATGTTACAACAGAGAGGGGAAATATCTGTGTGCTCATCCAGGACTTGGGCAGCCCATGTTTTAGCTCCTGTCTCAAAGCACGTGTCCCAGTACGAGACAGGTAAGAAGCAGAACACAGACAGTGGCAGGGAAGAGATCTTGAAAGTGGCTGTAATTTTATTCAAAATAAAACTGCCCACAAACTCATAAGGCAGGATTTTGTCAGATAGTATTTCTATTAGGTGTAACTCTCCACATTTGCAGCAGTGACCATGTGGACCGGGAAGACCGTACTCTGAATCTGCCGCAGATTTCTCGGTGACTATTTAAACATATTTTTGTTTAATTTATAATTTTGTATTTTGTATATTTTATTATATTTCTGACTTTTAATTTGTGTTTCCTAATGTTGTGACAGGGACTTGTGAAATCTATGTGTATATAGCCTGCACATATATGTATATACACAGGGTAGCACTAGCCTGTCCCCAGCATTTGCTCAAAATCCTCTTTAAAACAATTTTTTTCTTTTTTTCATAAGTTTGTAGTTGATCATCAAACTTCTAAGTTTATGTTACCACACCTGTTGCATTCTTTCTTAAAAGTAAAGACTTTCTTAGTCAATGCTCAAAATTATGATAGCAGGGCAACGTTATGCATTACTGACTTGCAGATTTTAAGTGCCTTTATTCATTCATTTTAGCTTAAATAAAAGGTGCTGTTTATTTTCCCACGTTTTTGTAGATGCAGCATGGTCCAGATTCTGGGAGTGGTCTGAGGGCATAAAGGGAGCTAATGGAAACTATTCTGTGTTGGTGAAGAAGGAAATGGTGTGGTGGGGCAGATAGAAATGATAGAAAATTCTCTGTTCTTATACGAAGAGATTGCCAGAGGTACAGCTTCCATGGCTCACTTCTCAGCCTTATAATGGAGGTATATCATCTGTTGTTTAGGATGTTTAATTAAAAACTCCTGGAACAAAGCAATAGCAGCATGAATGAGAGATGCCCCATGCTAACACTGCTGTGTGTGTTTCCATTTGAAAGCTCTGAAAACATTCTCATCCCTACCACACCTAACTTCAGACCCTGTGGGCTCTATTATAACAGAAAATGTTGCTGGGGCAACACTCTTTTGGGGTGTAGCATAATGAATATTGTACCCTCCAGATGATTTAAAGAGAGTAATTGCCAGCCTTGGAGTTTTGTCCTGGAATATTAAGACCTACAACGTGGCAGGAGGTTTGTGAATATCTCAAAAAGCCTGAAGTAAATAGCAGTGGATAGCTTAGCAAGTCATAACTGTCATGAATTTATGCCTTTCCAAATACTGAGCTGTGAGATTTAATTGACAGGGGGATAACAGTCCTTCCAGGGTAAGAATAAGGTGCTTTTGCTAACACATACTTCTTGGGAAGCTTTTGCACGTGCTCTTTATATCTTACTAACTCTTACAGGAGAGAAGAATATCTGAACCTAGGCACAGTTTTACCAGTGTTAAATCCAGTGTATGTTTCGGGGAGACAGTAAATACCAGAAGGTGGCAACACTTAATCCCTTTCAGCCTTCTGTAAGTGCACTAGGCAGGCTGGAAGAGGAAACCTGAGCTGTGCAAGTGTTCCCTGAGCACCTTTCTCTTTTCAGAGGTCTGTGATACTGCAGATCCACCTCAGTAGGCTTCATTTGCCTGAGATGAAGAACTGTGTTGCTCCCACTCGTTCTGGTTAGCTATTATGTAATTAATTTTCTGGCTAGGAAACCTTGGCAACCACACAGGGGATTTGCCTTAAGATGTTGATTTTTCTGTGCCTCCCTTAGTTAGTATTTGTCGAATTAGAATTTTGCTGGTTACGTGATCTGCTTTATTAAATTTGCAGTTACGTGGCATAAGGATTTTGATTATTTGTGTGCATTCCATGTATCTGTAGTTCTCTGGGAGCAAATAGTAAGTTTTGTGCACTGCTCTCACTCTTTCCATCTTTGCCATTCAGTTACTGGTTTTGTGATGCTTGCATTTCTGTATTTTAAATAAACTTCTCACCAACCTCTGTCCCCCTCAAGAAATCGGTAATCTGAAGGAGTCACATAGCAGAAAGGAAGAAAATAAAGGCATGCTTTGTGCAATAGCTAAGATACAGGGTATTAAAAGAACGAGTTAGAGAGTGAGAAGAAACTATCACTGTATTTCTGAGGATCAAAAGAGAAACCTCAGGACTCTTTGCAGGGGAGACTTGAAGGTTGCTGGAATGGCTTTATGAAAAAATTTCTAGACTGCTATAGGAAGTGTACTGGCATGCAAAGAAAGGTGTTTATAAATACTAGAGACAGCCCGCCTGAACTGCATGAACTGAAAGCTGACAGTTGCTGTCTTGAATACACACTTTACAGCTGCATGAACCAATGGCAGGAGGATTACTTTACCTTTCTTGGAGCCAGAAACGGCAGGAAGTCTCATGTTAGCAGTAATGCATTTTGCATTAGCACATTGTGATGGAAAATTTGGATTCCAGCCTTCAAAATGTCAATAAGCAGGATGCAAGAAGGGTCTGCATGTTAAGCAGACTGTGAGGTCAATGCAAGAGTTTATATGTGGGTTTCCTGTATGTTTGCTTTCTGTTCTGTAATCCACCTGCATGTCATCACATATATACATGTCTGTCTGTGTGTGTACGCACATAACTGTGGTTAGAACTGGGCAAGACCTGTACATTGCCAATCTTGTATCAGATTTCCCATGGTTAACCTTGCAAAGCATCTGTAAGTAGTTTCCAAAAGCTCTGGGCCCCGTAAGTGAAAGATCACACTTTGTACTCTCACTTAACAGGTATCACATCTGGAGATCCGTCACCGAGCATGCCTGCTGGGCTGAGAGGGAGAGTAATCAGCTTAGAGGCATAGCTGGAGAAACCTCTTGAGCCTGCAATTCATTGTACAGGGGACAGCAGTAGCTGCTTTTAGCAGATGTGCTTCAGTCCCAAATTTCTGAACGTTATTTCCTCTAAAAAGAAGCCAGAGAACTTGCAGCCTGTCGTGTATTGAGGCCCAGAGCAGGCACTCTCTGGACGGGGGTACAGGATTTTGCACCATGGGGAGCTTGTAGTGCTCCTGAGGAAGTTACCCTTCCTTAAATCCACACCTTCCAGGAAGAAACCAAGAAACATACTGTAAACTTTTTCTTCCATAACACAGACTTTCTTGTAGAAAAGTCTGCCAAATTCCCGAATTTCTGTAAAATGGGAATAGCATTCCCAAATACAAGCTTTGTTTCAAAGACTCCTAGGTAGGTAAAGATGCTCAGTTATTTTAATAACGTACTGAATTGTTTTCTTCTTGTGCTAATGACAGGAACATTCATGTGAAGACAGTTTATGTAAGGACCAAAACCCTGTGCAAACAGAAACACCAGCAAAGGAGAAGGTAGGTAAAAGATGAGTGACTGCAGTACAGCTTTATTTCAGTTAATAAAAGTATCACTTGTTCATTTAGATTAAATAAACATCTGAGAACATCTTTAGATATGGCAGTTGTATCTAGGCACTTTTTAAACCCAAACATAGCTCTGCTGGCTATTTTCTCTTCCCCGCTCTCACAGTTAACTTTGTTGAATTATCTTCTCAATTAATCTTACAAAAGTGGGGAAGTGTTTATTTCCTTTCAAATATCCAGGGAGACCTACATGAGCAAAAGAGGAGTATGCTGTATAACAGTGCATTTAGAGAGACACACTTCTGCTTATGGAGGGGGTCTAAATCTGAAAGTCAGTCAGAGCTTTTGCCGTTCATTCCCAGGACGTGCTGCATGACACAGCTCTTCTGTGAATTCTTTAAGAAGAGGAAGAGAGCTGGAGCGGCTGTGTGCATGGTGTAACCCCCTGTGGTGGGCCACTTTACTTACTGGCATCTTATTTATGAGAAGTTGTTACTGGGGAATCACTGTGGTTTGTTAAATGATGTTATATCATTATGTTAGATGGACATTTAACTGCCAGGCTGCATGCAAGAAGCATGCAATCAACCACACCCTTGATTGATTTACCAATGAGTTTTCAAAGCTGGTTGGACAATGTAAGCTGCGGTAATGCCTTGACTTGAATTAACCTGATTTGTAGCTCCTGGGATTGTGCCCTAGTTGTTTATAGGTAAATAAAAGCATCCCTTTCAACTGGTGTTTGATTATTTTGTTTACTTTTTTTTTTTTCTCCCAACAGAACCGCTCTACACCTTTAATCAACAAGGATGGATGTCGTTTTTCTGAAGTAGGCTGTTCATTTAGGGTGAGTGAAATGGCTGCCTTCAGGAAGGTCTCAAGTGGTGCACAACTCAGCACTGTGCCTTCGGTCTAGCCAGCCTTTTGTGTTTGAGGTAGTAGGCCTTGATTTAAATAATATCTTTAGGAAAAGAGGAAAAGTCTACCCACTTTTAGTAGACCAGCAGAGGTGGTGTTGGAACTGCCATGGTCGCACCGTGCATGTAAGGTGCAGTTCAGCCAGTGATACTCTGTATCCTGCACTGTACATTCACTTCAGATAAAAATAGATGTTTGTTACAATTGTGCTGGCTTATCAGGTACGCTGTTCTATGCTGTTTCAGATATTCCCTTCAGGGTAACGCCTCTTAAAACAGTAACGGGTCACCTTTGCATTTTAGTTGGCGTCTGTTGCCATGTCTCATCTTTTGTGCACAGTATATGTGTTAAATATTGGCTTATTTGAGAATCTTGCTGGGACTCTGCCTGGCATCCCATTTAATACAGATATTGTTCTTTTTGTGTAGCATGTGTACACATGTGAACACATAGCCTTATTAATGATTAGAGGGCTTGTTACTTTCCCTCTCTCCGTGTCTCCTCTGAGAGCTGGCTGCTATGTGGCTGGGACGGTATCTTGCAGTTTTTCTACCTCTGTCTCTCCCAGGAAGTTAAAGGGGATGTTGTTTGATTTGGCCCCAGGCCAGTTACAGTAGTTGTGTGAAGAGTGTGTTGACAGTGTTGTCTTCTTACAGGGAAGCAAAGAGAAGATAAAGGAGCATGAAAAAACTGCAGTTGGGGCCCACATGCTGCTTCTGCTGCAGCACATTAAGCAACTGAAGGCAAGCTTGTGCACTGCTGCCAAAGCTGCACATGGTTTCATCCCACAGCCAAAACTGAATGTGAATGGCGCAGGAAAAAGCATCTCTGATCTGCAGATCCCAGTAGGGCTGGAAATCAACGGGGACCTGGAAGTAGACTGTTTCCCTGGATCTTCTGTTTCTGAAGATGAATCTGTTCTGCAACAACTTGTGAGAGAGAAAGTGATTTCTGAGCTAGAAAATAAGCTACATGTGTTTGAGAATATTGTGGCGGTGCTCAATAAAGAGGTAGAGACTTCTAACTTGGAAATCACAGCCTTTCGGAGACAGAGTGAACTTGATCAAAATATAATACGAGGCCTTGAGCTGAAGGTAAACAGTTATGATAAGCACTGGATGTGTGCTTGTTCTATAGATAATGAATATTTACATAGTGAGAGGTGCTGTAGAGATCAGGACAGGGATGGGCACAGGAATTTGAGCTGTGAAGTGTTAAGTTCTGGACACATCTACAGGATCCTTTTGGTGTTCTGGGTAAATTTCTGAATGGGGATCTCAAATATTTGTTATCTAAATGTGTGTTTAGGTGCCCAGGTATTCCTGAGAGTTTTGAATGTCAGAGCTTGCCATGATCAGACTGTGAGCAAGCGAGACAGTTATTTAATTGACTGATCCTCTTAAAGCAGCATTACACCTTGAGGACCAAACAACCGTCTATCCAGTTGTTTGCCTTATGTATTAACGCATAACTGTCACTTAAAAAAAAAGTAAAAGGAGACCCTTCAGAACGTGAGGACTCCAGAACAATTCTGCTACTTCTGCAGCAGAACAGCCTGGAGAGAGGGGGTTGATTGAGAACTGCTCTGTTTTTTCTAGATTGCAGAGTTGCACCGGTGCCTGACGCAGAAGGATGCAGGCCTGAGCAGCCTTCATAAGAGTCTTCTGTTCTCTGAGCAAGCTTCCTATGACGGGGTCTTTCTGTGGAAAATAACAGATGTTGGCAGGAAGTTACAAGACTCTGTGACTGGAAGAACAGTCAGTTTGTATTCACCAGGTAAAACACATGACATATATGTGTGTTAGCAGAACCCAGTCCTTTAGAAAACTCACTTATTTCCTACTTATTTCTCTAGAGTGGTGCTTCTTTCTGCTCATGTGGACAGGAGTTTTTTTTTAAAATAGCTCCTTAAACTAAGATGCTGTTTATGCAAAGACGTCAGGCTCTCTGCCTCTAAATCAGGGCAGCTGTGATGTGCTTTTCCAGAGAGTTGTGTTCTGTTCTGGGCTTTCGTTTTGCATTTTGCCTTGCACTGCAGCTACTTGCCCTGACATGTGCTGGATCCATCTCTTCTAACCCCAGTTTGGTGCCTGATGGTACTGACTGGCTTTCTGCTGCAGTTTCCTTCTATATGAAAAGTAATTTGATTAGGTAAAATATGCTTGTGCGTCTAATAATAGGTAATTTTCACCAAAGTGTGAGGCACTAAAAGTATTCCAGCCACTGGATTTTCATCACTTATAATCTCCAGAGTGTACTGATTTGTATTTTCTGATCTCTGTGATAGCAAAACCCATTATACATTATCTTTTCCCCTATGCCAGAACACTCATTATGGGTTTTTTTTTTCCAAAGGATGCTTTACTAACAAAGAGTTCTGATTTTCAGCTTTCTACACTGCAAAGTATGGATACAAGGTCTGTCTGAGGGTTTATCTGAATGGGGACGGGACAGGCAAAGGAACCCACGTGTCCCTGTTCTTTGTTGTCATGAAAGGAGACTATGACGCTTTGCTCCCATGGCCTTTCAGACACAAGGTAAGAAGGGCAACCTTTTCATATCTGATCCCGGCATAAACCCACTTCTCCAGGTGAACACAAGGGGACGTTTTCTCTGGAGTTTAGTGGAAGTTGGCAGTGCTTTCCCGTTTTCCCCCTCCGATGGCTGCTAGCTATACTGCAATCCTGAGTAATAATTTGTCTCTGAATGGAGTGACTTTACACAGGGCAAGCTGCTCCTACCGACATTCCATGTGCTGCCTTGCAGGATTTTCAGACACCAGAATACTGGTGTTTGATATATCCCAGCCTGTGTCCACCTGGGCTAAAGCCAGAGACCTATTTTTTCCTGGCTCTTGCTCTATCTTACATAGATAATATCAGTTTATGAGGGGATTATGGTTTGCTGCCTGAAGCACAAGTGTTGGAAATGTGCGGTTAGAATTCTACTTCAAACGTGCCATAGATGTCTTCTGTGAGCCTGATCTTTTTTTTTTTCCCCTCATTTTGTAAGTGCAGTCTGATAATGGCAATGATGGTTAGAAAAGCAGTGGAAGTAAGCACAGGGTTCTGTCTCTGTTCTAGCACTTGCCTCTGTGTGGTAATAGTTCTGTAAGCTTTTTGTACAAATAGCCTTACCACCATTTACTGGCCAACAAAAATAGAAATCAAAGTTCTCAATCCTCACTGGATTAAAAAATTAATACATACATTTCACGTTTAGAGCTAAAGAACGGTGAGTTAATGAAAGTAGTAATGAGATGGGGAGATTCTATACTGATATTTAGGTTGTGCCTTTTATGTATTTGCGTACAGGCAACTGAACTGTTCCTTTTGATTCCAAACCACAGTAACAGAATGAATGTAATGACTGTAACCAAACTCAGAGGGTTTAAGTTGTTAGGAGAGAAAGGAAAGAAAAGTCTTTGGGCTGTGCAGTTCTCTACCAAGAAATAATTCCTTACTTTATTTAATTTTGCCTTACGGGTGGCAAAGTTTTAAATACTTCATCTGGAAACTGTTACAATCTCCCTTGTTCATATTAACTGACCTTGCAGGTTGCAAAACGTTCGTTGTAATTTGTATTTAGGTATTGATAGAGCATCCAGCTGCTTTTGCAGCACGTTTTCACTTCTGTCTCTGACATTTTCTGGTTTATTTTTCAGTTCAGTAACTCATCATTGCTGCATTTTGTTTTTCAGGTTACATTTATGTTGCTTGACCAAAATAACAGGGAACATATTATTGATGCATTTCGCCCGGACTTGACTTCTGCTTCATTTCAGAGACCAGTGAATGATATGAATGTTGCAAGTGGCTGTCCCATGTTCCTCCCTTTGTCCAAATTGCAGTCACCTAAATATGCCTATGTGAAAGAAGACACGCTTTTCCTTAAATGCATTATAGAAACAAATTAGTATAACTTGAAATATGGCTGTCTGGTAAATCACCCAGTGAATTTCATTAGTTTACAAGAAAAAACCCCACACACATCAGCTTGAGACCTTGTATTAGTTTTCATGTGCACACAAAATCAGAGAGCCTGAGCCTGTGCTCGACTGAGTTAATTCACATCAGCTGCAATCTGCCTGCTCGAGTTAGCTACTGCTGAGCATGCCGAGTACTTTGCCCAGTGCCCCACGGAGTACGCTACTGCGAGTGAGAACTGTGATTATTTCATCAGCACAGCCGATACTCCCGCTTTAGATGTAGGTTACGGTCACCCCCCAACCCCGCAGATGCACTTGTGGAACAAGGCACCATTCTTTCTCACACCTGGCCACACCTGGCCCTGGTGTGGGTGTCATTCTGCCTAGGGAGGGCGGCCCAAGCTCCCTTCTAGCACCCTTGGCTTTGCAGGTTTCTGGGGTGCCAGGGCTGAAGCTGAGCTTTCCATTCCTCCTGCAGCGTGTGCCGCTCCCTTTCCCGGGGGTACGAGGCGAGGACCTGTCAGACTGCGCTGGCTGGCAGCCATCCTGTGGGATTTTGGCTGTTCCCCCACCAGGGACAACGGCAGATTCCTTCCCCTGAGGCACAGATCGGGTGTCTCTGTTTGTGCCTATTGATGACCTTGAAGGCAGTGAGTTGTGGATAGCATTTGTAGCTTGAATTCCTTATACTGGATGATTTATTTCTTGCTATTTATTTTAGACCTATATTTATGCGCTCTGTAAAAGAGGCGTTCTATTGCATCAGCGATCGGTGACCAAATTACACTGTGCCTTGGGGAAATCACCTCTGGTATTTCAGGAGTTGTTTGACTTTCCCATTTCAGATATTGAGCTCTGAGGGTTGTTAACCCCTGGGAAGTCCAGAGCTGCCAGTCCAGGTCATGGTAAGGACCCCTCAGAGCTTTGTTTTAAAGTGTTCTGTTGCTTCCTGAACCTTCAAGGCAAGTGACTTCCTAGAAAGTACTGATCTTTTTTTTTTATTGCTTAGTTCTTTTTATGTACTCTGATGTTTAAGTCTTTTCACATGCTAAAATAGAAGTAACTGCTAGAATTTTTTATTTTTTTTTCAAAAATAGAGGTAAGGAATTAATTTTTTTTATAAGCAAATCAAGCTCAGAAATATCTGGATGTGTGTGAAGTTCAAATGCTATGCCTTATTCCCAGAGACCACCGAGCCTCGCCCTCTTTGTTCCCTGCTTAACCACCAGCTAACCAGGATGAGTGGAGTCGAGCTGGGGTTTGGTGCAGCGGTTTCTGAACTTCCAGCAAACTCGTGTCGCAGCTCAGCTTGAGCTGTTCCGCAGGACGGGTGGGACAGCAGTGGTACCACCAACCCAAGGGCCGAGCTTGCAGACAGAGGCAGGTGTGTACGTACAAGTGAAGGGCCTTTATGCAGTTCCTTCATTCATTTCTCCTTCGTGGTATCTCCCAAGTCCCAATTGAAAACACAAAGCCGACAGACCATGCTGCGCCCACTGCGTGAGAAGGGAAAGGAGAAACTGTCCACTTACATTTTGCAAACCATGGGAACGGCAGCCGGCGAGCAGAGCTGGTGAAGTGTTGTGTGTTGGGACTAACCTCCAGCCTGACTGCCAGCATATGAAGAGATTTGCCAAATCTCTGATTTCTATCTTGACAGCATCCTTTAAAATAATTAGTTGTGATGAAGTATCAAATGTCAAAAAAGCCCCACCCCATAAAGAAATACCGATCAAGTTTGGTTGGGAAGGAACTGAATATTCTTTGCTGTCACACACACACACACAGTCTCTCTCTGTCTTTTTCTCTCTTCCATGTTTAAAATGTTCTTTCAGGGACAGAAAGTTATTTTTCCAGTAATGCCCTAGCCCCCGTAACCACACTGGAGTAATAACGCCTCAAAATATTACACTTGTCATGGCTGTGTAATTTTAAGTGCTGTATTTATTACAATCATTCATATTTTCTTACAATGTTATTTATTTCCTAAATAAAGCTCACTACCTTAAAAAAGGCTTGTGTGTTATTTTCACTGGAAAACAGGGAATTGAGCAACTTGGGGACAGGATGATAGCCGTTTGCTATTGAAACAGCTCACTGATTTTTCCTGTAGTAGCACCGAGCCGGTTTGCCCGGCATGGGGCCCGGCTGTGCTGTGCGCTGCCCGGTGACCCAGAAATAACCAGTCCCTGTCCCAAATTGCTGATGATGCCGATGGTCAACCGTGGCGCTCAGGATGCGGTGCCTTGCCTGTGGTCCTGCAGGATCTCGGTGGAACCTTTGGGACCAAACCCTAAAGCATCTCTGCTCTCACATCAGTGCCGTCACGACAGGGTCAGCTTTTCTTTGCCTGGGGAAGCTGGTGTGTTTGTATGGAAGGTGCAGCACCCAGGACATGGGGTTTTGGCCTGGAAAATTGGAATGAAGGGTTTTTACCCCCCACCAGCTGGGCTCATCCAGAGGGATGTGGGCACGGGGAGGTGAGAGTGGGTGATGGCAGCACAATCTGGCACAGCAAACCGATTTCCAGAGCCTCTTCCGGCTACCGCAGCCAGGGAGGGAGGCGGCAGCTGATTGTAAAAGAATTACTGTGGATTAAGATAGTGGTCAGCTCTGCCTGGTTGCCAGGGGAATCGGAGTCGCTCCATACCTGTGTAAGCTTTCCTGGGTCCTCGCTGGCCGTGGAGCTGCTTTTGCACTGGGGGTTTTTAATCAGCTGCTTTTATCGTAGTGGGAATTGACTTCCCAGGGAAGCTCGGCTGCCTCTTTGCTCCACTGTCAAGTTTTTTGTGCAAAATCCTTTTCCACGTAGAGCTGTTATTTCATAAAAATAATTAGGAAGGTTTTTCTTGAGAGACAGATGGAGGAGGGGGGATGTGAGTAAAACCCATGTGTTGATGAGAGCTGAGGGAAGAGAATGTGTGGGAGAGAATACGTGAATGTGTGTGTGTGCAAGAGAGAGTATTTATGTGTATGTGTCTGCACTGAGAGAAGCAAAAATAAATGTGTGTGCGTATGTGCATGTGCAGGCTGAGAGAGACACCCAGCAGAGAGCGAACGACCTGACACTTCTGTGCTTCTCTCTAGTGAGATTCTACCAGGACTGATCACACTGATTTTCTTCAAATCCCGCACACAGACAGGATTTCACTGATGGCAGGAGGTCAGATCGCACCAGAGCAGCACAAGCTGCAGGGAAGCAGAAGCATCGACACTGGCCACATATGTACCCTGGAGAAAGGATGTGACGCAGCGGGGCTCTGGCCATCCCGGTGTGACCAACACCAGCCCGTGCCTCCCCGCCCTGGACATGGGAACACATCTCCGGCCTGGATGGCAAATGTCTGTAAGGGAGGAGGTTCATTGCCAGCTCTGCTGGTGGGGCAGACGGCCCGTTGATGTAACCCCATCCCCGGGATGGGACAGGGATGAAGCACTGCTCATTTACAGCAGGTAAGAAGCTGAAGCAAGGTGAACCACCGTGAAAATTGTGAAAGTGGCATGTTTCTTGCAGGCTCTGTATAATGAATGGAAAGGTTTTGTGGCTGCTGAGGGCCTGAAAAGCAGCGGGGCACCCTGGAGCCACAGGCTGGAGGCACGGGCTCCTGTGAAGGAGCATCACGGGCTGGATGAGCAGGACCGGGCTCACCTCAGCTCCTGAAGAACAAAAGCAAAGAGCTAGCACCGATCGCCTCTGCGCCGGGAAGCAGAATCCGCCAAGGCAAGTGAGGAGCTACCAGAGCCACCCCTGGGGCCATGCCCTGGACCCCGGGGTGGTCGGTGGCGTGGTGGGTCCCTGTCTGCACAGCACTGCACTGCACAGACACAGCCCAAATTTGCCTCGAACACTAATTACAGTTGCCCTAACAGGCATTTGCTGAGTGGAGTTTTGTAGCCGGGTAAGCAGCACAAACATCCCCCTGTAAACACAGATCTTCACTCTCCATTTCTCACTTTCCCCAGGAACAACATGCACTTTTCTTTCTTTCTTTCTTTCTCTCTCTCTTTCTTTCTTTCTTTCTTTCTTTTTTTCTTTCTTTCTTTGGGGGGATGTCGTTTCTGAGCTGTGCTTAGGAGCTGCAGACGTGTACACAACATATCTGTGTCAAAACTATGTAAGGGCTCCATTAACATAAAACCTGCACAGCTGTAAGAACACTTACAAGCTCTTCATGTCTTACGCAATTGCATAGAAGCACGCAAAGAAAGTTAAGTTTAAAAAAAAAAAGAGGATACGGATGAAATTCATGCTAAATAAACAATAAAAAGACATGAAACCCAATGCCTAAATGCTCTTCTTTTTTAAAGGCACGGCTGGCATAAACCAGCTGAATGTCAGGTTTAACTGCTCTGACGCTAATTACAACCATACCTTTGTTCGAATATGCTCTTGGGTGTCTCGCTTTTCTCTGAAAGGCCTCGAACAAGAGCGAACTCCCCCCGTGCCACAGTGCACGAGCATTGAGCATTACCGTGGCCGTGTGGAATGCACTGAGCCACGGCGCTTTCCAAACATGGGGCTCTGCTCCAGGCTCTGGTGTTCCTGGAACAGTCGCCTGATTTTCGTCTCCAAGACCTTCAGCCACTAAACTGTCTTGATAAGGAAACGGATGACACTTAACTGGGGAAGAAGCTGCAATCGGAGCGATATCAAGAGTTCTCTAATCCAGCAAATCACTTCTGCTGGGGAAATGAGCAGCTGAAGTCGGTTTTTTTTAATTTTTTGGTCTGGACCAAATCAAATGATGCAGAAAAATCAAAGAGAGTTTTAGTGAGTTAAATCAGGACCAGTTGCTCCATGTTTAATGACTAGGTTGGCAAAGAGGCATAGTGCTTCTGTAGCTACGATGGTCTGAAATAACCAAGGACACGGTTTGTAGGGAAAGATAATATTTTTTTTGACCTGACTAATGAAGCTGAGAGAAAAACAGGAAAACTTGTAGGCTTATAAGCCCTTCTTCAGGACAGGAAAAGAACTCATAACCTTGTCCATGGCTGCTTTGAGGTTAACTCGGTTGTGCTGGTCACTCAGGTGGTTTCAGTGAAAAGGTGGCAGAGATCCACAGAGCAGGGGAAGCGCCGGCCAGGAGAGAGTGCGTTATGTCAGTAGATCTCAAGCTCCTTTGGTGGTACCTACTTTTATTGGCATGGTTGTGTCCTATTTTACCAGCTGAATCTCCAGATGGAAATGGCGCTTGTGGATTGTTTTGAACAGCACACAAGAGCTGTGCTGAGCATCCCCACGCTGCAGCCCTGCATCGCTCGGCGCAGGAGGCCCCGGAGCAGCTGCAGCCAGCGCCTGTCGTTTCTGCAGATCCTATCTCCACATCAGGCCTGTTCATAGGCAGCCTCATGTTTGGGTTTCCATTCAATATTCCTCGGCTCCAGTCTCCAAGACTACAAGCCGACATACAACCCCTCCTCCCACTCCTGTTTTCAAAGAAAGAAAAACACTGTGAAAAGAAGCTACCTGATTTCTGGGCAGTTTTCAAAGCAGAAAGAAAGGCAGCACTGGCAGCTCTCACCCCACGCATGCCGCAGGCTCTGCTCCAGCCACAGCTCCGGCCAGCTCCCGGCCAGGCTGAGCCGTGGTGCTCCGGGTGCTCCATCCTCATGTGAGCAGGAGAGCACCTTCCCCATCTTTGCAAGTGCAGGGTGTGGAGGAGCGACAAAAAGTTTTTAAGGGCAAAATAGGGGGTGTTGGAGTAGTTAACTACCTGGGGCTTCATTCAAGTCATTTTGCAAATGCTGGGTTTGTTTGGAAATTCAGTGGTGGGGAAGGAGCCAGAGCGACCTGCCTTGGGAACCTGTGCTGGCCCCGCTCCCTGGCCGAGGAGGGAGGAAGATCGCCGGCTTTGCATTGGTGCTTGGGGTCTCATTTGTTTATTTGCTTATGGAATAGTCTTCTTTTAATGACTCGATTTAAATGGGGGCTTCCTTCCTTATCTGGCACGGAGAGCAGGTCAGCATCTTCTGCCGGCCCTGCACACTGGGGCACTGAGGTCTCCTCAGCTGGGGATATGAGATGGAAATACGCATGTCAGCATGGGCCCAGGTGGGTGCTTCTTCCCCAGCACAGCGTGCCAGGCATCGTCCCACCGAGGTCCCTGGAGTCCCATGGGTGTGAAACCAGGTCCTCAGCTGTGTCTGACCACTGCGCCTGCGGTAGGCACTGCCGCCAGCCCTGTGCCAGTGCCTGCCAGGGGCCACAAGCCTTCACATGGTGCCAAAGGAACGGGACCCCCAGCGGCTCTCCTGGCTCCCTGGGGTGTGCAGGAAGAGCTGGGGGTGTGTGCAGAGGAGGAGGAGGAAGATGAAGAAGTGGAGGAAGGCAGACCCAGTTACTCACCGCAGCGGGAGCTGAGGCCAGGCTCGATGATGGTGTGGCAGGAGCACCTACAAAGAAACCAGAGTTAAATGCAATTGTGTGGCTTCATTTGTGTCAGGAAATAGAGGATGCACCTGAAATGCCTTTTTTTTTTTTCTCTCCTATTGTTTGGGACTTTTATTCCAGGGCAATGTTACTGTGCTCTTTCCATCAGCAGGTGCCGTGTTTGGGGTGCCCTCTCCGCAAAAGAGAGTTTTTGCTAAGGTTATCCCTGCTTACGCCCATGGTGAACTTGATCCAGTGTTTATGTGTCACATCATCTGCATTCCCATGGCAAACAACCAAGATGCTGCAAAGATAAACCACGGTGGCTGGGGAGGGGGGTGTAAACATCCCCATCAGCTGCTCCACCAGCACCATGTGGAGACAGGCTGGGATGTGCATGCGGCCCCACAAGTGCAGCAAATGACCCGCTTTGGGTTAAACCCAGCACCACCAACTGCAGTGAAGCAAGCAGCGGTGTTTGTCCAAGGGGAGATTATGGTGCAAGAGTTATTTTAATCCTGCGGTGACGCATCATGACTCACCACAGAGTTTGGTCGTTTGACTATTTTGAAGATGCGTCAGGTTCCCTGTGAAGGTGAAGGATGGTGTTTCACACTGGGGAATGAGCTGCCATTTTTTTCAGCTGCCTAAACCTCTGCAAACGCAGGCCCAGCCGCTGGGTGCAGGCACGGCATGGCATTGCTTGGCACGGCATGGCATTGCTTGGCATGGCATGGCACAGCAAGGTACAGGATGGCACGGCATGTTCGCCCCCTGCCCCCATCTTCACATTGCACTCGGCTTTGCCTTGCACACGGGGAACTGCAAAGAAGAGGGGAGTGGTACCCATCGCTCAGGAGCCGCATTCCCCATCAGCTTCAGGGGTGCAGCGTCGCCAAGGGCCGGTCACAGTGCGAGGAATGCTCAGACACCAATGTTTTATGGGAAAGTTTGATTAAAAAAAAATTATTTATAACATGACAATTACATGCAGGTGTTTAAAAGGCGTTTCAGCACTGTGCCATTTATTCCTGATGCCTGGGGGGGCTTTTTCGTGGGTGTGCTGTGAACCCCAGCACTGAGGAAGCCACCCCACGGTGCTGCTGCCGAGCTCATCTGTTACAGGCAATAAAATCCGTATTGATTCCGCTTGCGCTTGGCCCAGACCCTGCACCAGGATTCAGCTTCTCTGCTGCCTTAGCAGGCCTGAAAACATTTCTGTTTTGGCAGCACTTTCCAACAAACAGCAAATCCTCAAGATTTTCTTCTTGGCACTGACCAAAGCATTTTTTCAGTGATTGATTTTCTCTGTTGAGATTCAGAGAAAGGCAACCCTCGTTTCTAGGAATCCCGAGGACCACAGGTTGGCCCCTCGTGCAGGGCACCCCTGCCTGCGCCCCATCCTGGGGGGCCCGGGGATGCACTTTCTTGCCCGCAGCTGCCAGGCCGGGGGAGGACAGGCAGGGAGGTCCCTGTGTATGGCACGGGGTGACGGTGGGTGCAGGGCTGGCCCTGGGTGCCCTTGGGGACCCCCAGGTGCATGGGGGCACGGCTGGCAGGCAGGTGGGGTGATGGTGTGATGCAGTGTGCCCCGGAGGGGTCTGGGGTGTGATGGTGCCTGTGTGGGGCAGCATGTACCCCATGTGGGAGCAGTGGCAGGTACCCCACGAGGGGAGACAGTGGCGGGCACAACTTGGGAGGGGGAGCATCAGCAGGCATCCCTGGGGGGGGACACGGACATGACAGCAGCAGGCACCCCATGGGGGAGCAGTGGTAGGTACCCCACGAGGGGGGACAGTGGCAGGCACAACGTGGGAGGGGGAGCATCAGCAGGTACCTCTCGGGGTCACAGCGGCAGGTATCCCCGGGGGGGAACAGTGGCAGCTACCCGCCGGGGGGGGGACCGTGGCAGGCACACCACAGAGGGGGACAGTGGCAGGTACCCTACGGTGGGGCAGGGACACCGGCAGGCACCCAGCGGCGGGGGGACCGTGGCAGGTACCCCATGGAGGGGAGCAGTGGCAGGTGCCCCCGGGGGGACACAGCAGCAGGTATCCCGGCGGGTCACAGCGGCAGGTACCCCCGGGGGGGACAGCGGCAGATATCCCGGGGGGGGACAGCGGCGGGTACCCCCGGGGGGGGACAGTGGCAGCTACCCCCCGGGGGGGGGGACCGCGGCAGGCACCCCACAGAGGGGGACAGCGGCAGGTACCCTCCGGTGGGGCAGGGACACCGGCAGGCACCCCACGGGGGGGGACAGCGGCAGGTACCCCCGGGGGGGACAGCGGCAGGCACCCCCCCCGGCGCGTGCCGAGCCCCGGCAGGGGGTGCCGGGCGCTCCCCGCGGGCCCGTGCCGTGCCGCTCCGTGCCGTGCCGTGCCGCTCCGTGCCGTGCCGTGCCGCTCCGTGCCGCGCCGCTCGGGGCCGTGGGAGGCGGCGGAGGCGGCCCCCGCTAATTGCATAAGCGGGACGTCAATGCCCGCGGGAGGCGCGGGGGAAGCGCGGGAAGATGGCGCCCCGCGCCCCGCCGCACGCCGCTCCCCGCCGCGGGCCCCGGGCGGGCGGGCGCTGAGCCGGGCCGGCGGCGGCAGAGGGCGGCCGGCGGTAAGGGCAGCGCGGCGCGGGCGGCGGGGCGCGCGGCGGGGGCGGCGGGGCCGCGGCCGGGCGGGCGGGCGGGCCGGGCCGGCAGCGCCTTTGAATGAGCCAATGGCGGCGGGGCCCGCGGCCGCGCTCCCGGGGCCGCCTGCTGCGTCCCCCGCTGCGCCCCCCGCCCGGCAGGTGCCGCCGGCCCCGGGGGACTGCGGCGGGGCGGGGGGTGGCCGGGTGCCCTCGCTCCCCTCCGCCGCCCGGCGCGGCACGGCAGCGGCGTGGCAGCTCCCACCCGTGACCGCGCGTCCCCCCGTGCCGCCCCTCCGCCGGGCGCGCTCCCGGCACCGGGCAGCGGGGGGGGGGGGGGGGGCGCGCGGACCCGCCTCCGCTTTCATAATCGCGGTGGCGGGGCGCGCTGCGGGGGACATGTCGCGGCTCGCTCCTGCCAGCCCCCGCCCCCCCCCCGCCGCCAGCCGCCTGCTCTCGGTCGCTCCCGGTTTACCGTAAGTTTGGCCGCTCCTGCCCGCCCGGGAAACGGCAGCGAAGGGCGCGGGCAGGGGGTGGCCGCAGCACGGGGGGGCGTTCGCGGTGTGACCGGCGGCGTGAGCCCACGCGTGGGGCCGTGTCGGGAGCGCAAAGAAGGGGGGGGGGGGGCTGGTAAAGCAACTTTTGGGGCGTTCCAGTGATGCGCGTTGGGATGGCGGGGGGTGGGGGGCTGCCCCCTTCCCTGCAGCCCCTCCGCGGCAAACCCGCTTCCAGCCGCTGTCCCGGTGGCTCGGGAGCCTGCGAAGCTGCTGGGGAATTGTCAATTCAAACCCACGTGAATTGTCAAGGTATTATGGCTGCGGTGCCCTGTGCGAGGCCGAGCCTGTCCCTGTGCCACTCGCCGTGTCCCTGTGCCACTCGGCAGGGTGGCCCCACTGCGGGAGCCCAGGCAGCCGAGGGGTTATTTCTTTTTTAAGAAGTTTCTATAATTAATTCCTGCTCAAGAGCAGCAAAGATTGCAGCGATCCCTTTGATTCCACTTAAACAAACCCGGCTCATCAGCACTTGTTCTGCGGGTCCTGAGCCCCCCCCCGCTAGCGGTGCTGAACCAGCTCCAGGCTCGGTGCTCCCGGGGATAACCCTCCGGGATGCTGTGCTTGGCCGCTGGCGCCTTGTGGCGTGGGTGACTGCACGGTGACAGTGACGAGTGTGTGCATCCCCCCCAGGCTCTGCTGATGGAGACCGCCAAGCTTAACCCCATCATCCGGGATGTCTACGCGGCCGCGGGCCGTGTCCAGCGCGCGCCGGCCGGTGCCTCGGTGCAGAGGGGCAGCAGCTGCCGGGAGCTCATGGTCAAGCTGATGGAGGGGCAGTACGTGCTGTGCCGCTGGACCGATGGGCTCTGTTACCTTGGGAAGATCAAAAGGGTAATGTGGGCACCCAAAAGGGTAATGTGGGCACCCAAGGTGTAGCTAGTGCCCTTCCCTGGGTTGGCTTGTGGCTCGGAGGGGTCCTGGCCTGGGCTGCAGCATGTCTTTGGGCAGTGGGGGATGTTGGGTTGATGTCCTGCCCCTGGGTGTCACACCCCAAATGCACCCGACTCAGGGCTGGTCCCCCACGGTAAATGGGGAAGTGTTGGGAATGGGAGGTGATGCCCAGTGGTTCATCCCGCTCTCCATGCAGGTGAGCGGCTCCAAGCAGAGCTGCCTCGTCACGTTTGAGGACAACTCCAAGTACTGGGTCCTCTGGAAGGACATCCAGCATGGTGAGTGCTGCCCCATCCTCCCTTCCCACCACCGTGCTGGGAGGTTCTTCCCAGTACCATGGAGATGTGGCTGTGCCTTGGTCTCTCCGACTCTGCCATCCCTGTCCCGCAGCCGGTGTCCCTGGGGAGGAGCCCAAGTGCATCGTCTGCCTGGGAAAGACATCAGGTCCCATGAACGAAATCCTCATCTGCGGGAAGTGTGGGCTGGGTGAGTGTGGGCGCATCACCCTGGGGTTGGCCATGTACCCCCCCCAGGGGTGGGGGTCCGGCCAGCCTGGCAGTGCTGATGCCGAGCCCTCCTGCAGGTTATCACCAGCAGTGCCATGTCCCGGTGGCGAGTGGTGGCGAGGGCCCCCTGGGGACACCGTGGTTCTGCCGCCGCTGCATATTTGCCCTGGCCGTGCGGGTGAGTGGGGCTGCCCGGGGTTGCCAGCTCCGTGTACCACCCGCCCTCAGCACGGCGGTGCAGGATGTGGCCCCCCGGGCAGCTGCGCTGACCCCCGTCCCGCTCGCCCCTGCAGAAGGGGGGTGCCCTGAAGAAGGGAGCCATTGCCAAGACACTGCAAGCTGTCAAGATGGTGCTGTCCTACAACCCCGACCTGCTCGAGTGGGACTCCCCGCACCGGACCAACCAGCAGCAGTGCTACTGCTACTGTGGGGGCCCCGGCGAGTAAGACCCTGCCTGCTGGGGGGTTATCGTGCTCGGTTTTGTGGGGAAAGGCATTTACAAAAGGAAGATGGGATTGAGGGAGGGGATTTTTTGCCCCCAAAAGGGAAGTCTCCAGCTTGCAGGGCACTATGCTCAAGCCAGTGGCTTTGCTGCCCACGCTGCCTCTGCCACCTGGGTCTCCACTCACTCCTGGAGACATCGTTTGTACCCACTGCCGTGGCTGCAGAAAGTACAAGTTAGGACTTTCTCTCCCTGGCTGGGGGGGTCGGTGCCTGGGAGGGGGAATGGGGCAGTGGCTGCTACATGCTGCCCTTGCTGTCACCCACCTCCTTTCCCTCCCTAGGTGGTACCTGAAGATGCTGCAGTGCTACCGCTGCCGGCAGTGGTTCCACGAAGCCTGCACCCAGTGCCTCAGCGACCCCATGATGTTCGGAGACAGGTATGTCCCTTCCAGACCTTGCTGGGCTGCATGTTGGAGCTGGCTTCTCAGGGGGGTACTCATGCAGACACATCCCCAGCCTGGATCTCCCTCCCCGGGGGGCTCATGCACAGACACATCCCCAGCCTGTATCTCCCTGATCTGGCTGGGGCACCGATGTGGATGAGCCACCCCAGCAGCAGGCGGGTGGCCCCATCCCACAGAGCCCTGCTTCTCCCTGCAGTGCTGTCACTGGTGGCGCCTGGAGGAGCACTGTCCTCCCCCCAGCCCATCCCCAGGCCCTGCATGACTGCGGGGATGACCCCCACCCCCAGTGCTCTCCCTCCCCACTGTTTTCCAGATTCTATGTGTTTTTCTGCTCCGTATGCAACCAGGGACCTGAATACATCAAGCGCCTGCCCTTGAGATGGTAAGAAACATCCCCAGCTCCTTCGGGACATGCCGGGGTGGCCGCAGGGCATCAGTAGCATGAGTTCACAGAGCGTTTCCTACTCACCCCAGCCCAGCCTTGAGCTGGGGCTTTTGCTCAGCCACGGGCCCTGGGTCTGCAGCTCCTCCTGCCCGGCCCTGCAGGTTTCCATGTTTCCCGGGAAGCTGTTTCTCCATATGCCCCAAACCTACTGTTTGTCCGGCAGCCAAGGGACACGTTAAGCCAGGGGATAACTGCGAAAGGCAATCCGGTGACAAGTCATCAAGCTCTGTGATTAAATACAAGTTTACAAGTGGTACCATCTAGCGTACCTTCATGGTCTCAAAGCGCTTTATAACGCATATTAACAGCGCCAACAGCCCAGCTTTTCCCTGCTGTTCCCCTTGTGCTCAGCCCTGTTACTGGTGCTAATGAGCTGCTGGGATGCAGCTGGCTCAGGGATGTTGCATGGAGCAGTGCTGCAGGCTGGAAGAAGAATAAAGCAAATCCTGCAGGATACATTGCATGGATTTCATTTTCAGAGATGCAGGTGTAAAATCCCACTGGATAGATTGGGTTGTTTAAGTAGACAGTGTAAGTCTGAGTAAGAGCTATCCTGCTCCCGTACCTAACTGCAGCCAGAGCACACAGCTGGGGCTTATTAAAAAGCTGGAAAACTGGGCATTCATCCTTGGAGTGGCATGTCCTCCAGCTCCTGGGCTCAGGGTCTCTGTGTCTGGGGTTCCCCCCAGCTTCAGGCAGCATCACACCACTCCCCAAAGCTCAAGGGATGCTGTCCTGGCTATGGCATCCCCTGGGATGCACCTCTGAGCTGGGTTGCCTCAGCTGCAAGGTGTGGGGATGTCCCAGCTTCCAGTGGGTGGGTTTTGGGAGGCTGTGCTGGGGGCTGCACCGGAGCAGCACTGGCAGAGCAGAGCATCGTGGTGGGTACCATCCTGCCGGGTTGAGGGTAGGCTGCTGACCCTCTCACCCACTTTGCTCCCGCAGGGTGGATGTTGTCCATCTCGCTCTCTACAACCTGGGTGTACAGAGCAAGAAGAAGTACTTTGACTTTGAGGAGATTTTGGCTTTCGTGAACCATCACTGGGATCCGCTGCAGCTTGGGAAGGTAAAAACACACAGCTTGGGCTCACCGGTGCTGCTGGGGATGTAAGCTGTAAGATGCAGCCAGCTGTGCCTGAAGCCTCAGCTGGGAGGGATGGGACCCTCCTTTCCTACAGCAGCTGAGGCTGGGGTGGAAGGGGGGCCATGCTTTGGGAGTGCTTGCTCACTTGTGGCCAGCTGGTCCTCAGCTGGTCCCCTGCAGGGAAGGAGCTTTAAAACACCTGCCCAGTTCCTCTGGGTGGGCAGGAGCACCTGGCCTGGGGTGTTTGCACCCACTGGGAACGCGCAGCAGCTCCCATGTGCTGTTCACCTGGCTCCGGGTTGGTGGCAGTGGGGTGTCCCCAGCGGCCAGTGTCGGCGGTGGAGGATGGCGGATGCTGCTCCCTGAGCTGGGAATGGTGTCAGCCCCTGGGCACGGACCCTGGGCAGAGCCAAGGGACCTTTCCCAGGGCTGGGGTGCAGCTGGGATGGGCAGAGGGTGAAGGGTGGGAAGGGATGTGCTCATGCAGCAGCCCTGCATCGATGAGTTTGGGCATCTCTGCAAAACCCCGCTTCGTGCAGCACTTGGCATGAGCGGCTCCTGCTCAAAATTAGCTTAATCGCTTTTCTCTGTGTGCTGGGATTTCCCTTTGTTTGGGTGCCATACCTGACAAGTTTCCCAGTCAGAGCTAGAGCTGGGAGAAGTGCTAACGCCAAGGGTCGCTGGAAGCCAGTCACTGTGCCGGGATGGATCGGTTCTGCCCTGCACCGAGGGCCGCCGGTGCCAAAGGCTGTGTGGCTCTGGGCTTTGGCATCTCTCCCTCCCTGACCTCGGGCAGGAGCCGAAACCTGGAGTTCGGGTTCCCCCGTCTGTTTAGTTTTTGCATAACCACAGCGGGCACCGAGCCCTGCCTGACCTCTGCCATCTCCGCAGCTGACGGGCACCCCCATCTCCGAGCGCGGCCCCCACCTCCTCAACGCCCTCAACAGCTACAAAAGCAGGTGAGCCCCCAGCACGGTGGGGTGAGGGACAGGGTGGGATGCAGGATGCTCCTGTGGCCCCCCCCAGCTGAGGGCTGTTTCCTCCCCTCTGCCACCCAGGTTTCTGTGTGGGAAGGAAATTAAAAAGAAGAAATGCATCTTCCGCTTGCGGATCCGCGTTCCTCCAAACCCCCCTAGCAAGGTGCTGCCAGAGAAAGCCCCCGGCATGGGTGACGGCAGCTCCTGCGAGCTGAAGAAGAGGGGAAAAAGCAAATACGTCCATAAAGACAGGTGAGCAGCCAAATTTGCCTGGGCACCCCCCGCTGCTGCAGCACCCCATGCCCATGCTCCCCTGGGATGGCTTGGCAGCCTCAGCTCCCCCCTGCTTTGCAGCCTGCTGCCCCGGCAGCTCCAGCAGCAGAAGCGGCGAGCGGCGCGGCGCAAGAGGGCCAAGTTCCTGCTGGAGGATGCAATTCCCAGCGTGAGTCCTTCACTCCCTCTTCTGTGCAGCCATCCTGGGATTTAGCAGCCGAGTGGGACGCCCCTGGCCCCTCCATCCTTGGGGCTCCCCACGAGGTTCCCTGGCTTGTGCAGGCAGAGAGAGCACCCATCCCTCGCCCTGGGGTTTGCAAATGCTCCGTGCCAAGCCTGCTTCCCAGGGGCCGTGGGAAGGAGCGCGGTGGTGCCAGGGCAGGGGGTGACGGCGCCGGGACCGTGGGCAGCACCGTGCCGCTCAGGGGTGACGAGTGAGCTTGTTTTCATGGCACAGAGTGACTTCACCTCCGCCTGGAGCACCAACCACCACCTGGCCAGCATCTTTGACTTCACACTGGATGAAATTCAGAGCCTGAAAAGGTCCGTGTGGCTGGGCCTGGGGGTGTGAGTGGTGAGGGGGGAGCGGTTTCAACACCCCAGTGTGAAGGGAGAGCTGGGGTGGCGGTGGGGGGCCGGGGTGCCCCTTGCTCCGGGCTGGGGCTGATGCTGCATCCCATCCCCAGTGCCAGCTCGGGACAGACTTTCCTGTCAGATGTGGACTCCACAGATGCTGCCAGCACCTCAGGCTCCGCCACCACGAGCCTCTCCTACGAGTCCAGGTGAGGGCTGTGCCCCTTGCCCCCTTCCAGAAGGGTCCCAGTGGCATGGCCAGGGGGACAAGGGACTGCCCCAGCGCCCTGGCACAGGAATGTCCTGCACTGGGGACCCTTTCCCCCTCGCTTCCCAAAGCGGGCTGGCGGTCCCAAAGCAGCGCCGCCTTGCTCGTTGTGCAGGGTTGGAGCCATTGGTTTCAGTGGAATTCCCGGTGTGCTCCTTCTAGGCTCGCCGGGCGGCGGGCACAGCCAGCATGGTGGGGGACACCTTTTGGGTGCTGCCCTCACCCCTCCTCTGTCCCCTCCCTCACAGCCGGAGGACCGTGGGCAGCCGCAAGCGCAAGCTGGCAGTGCCAGCCTATGCCTCGGTGGGGGCGAAGAGGAGAGGTGGGGAGGTGGGCAGGCGCCCGGCTGGGGGCACCCCTGAGGGCAGCGAGGCAGCCTGTGGCCCGGACCGCCCGGACGATGCTATTGACAGCCACACCTTCGAGAGCATCAGCGAGGATGACTCCTCGCTCTCCCACCTCAAGTCCTCCATCAGCAGCTACTTCGGGGCGGCGGGCAGGCTGGTCTGCGGCGAGAAGTACCAGGTGCTGGCGCGGCGGGTGACGCTGGAGGGGAAGGTGCAGTACCTGGTGGAGTGGGAAGGCACGACCCCTTACTGAACGCCACCCGCCCCTAAACGTTTCCCGGAGCCGAACCAGAGGAGATAGGGATGATGGGGAAAGTCTCATCGTGAAGCAGAGGAGGGATGCTGGGAGGGCTGAGACCCCTCTGTGCTGGGGGTCCCAGCTGGAGCCGGCTCCCCGGGATCCACCGCGGGTGGAGGCAGTGCCTGAGCTGGCGCTGTCGGCAGTGCTGCCCAGGGGTGAAGCCCCCAGCCTTGCTGCCGTAATTTTTTTATGTTAACAATTATTATTTTAGTGGCCATGTATATGCAAAGAGCGTGGCCCAGCTGCGCTTTCCCGATGGAGCCTTTGGCCAAACCCAGGGCACCATCGCAGTGCCAGTAAGAGCAGCGAGTGGGTCTGGCCTTTCCCAGAGGATCCCCCCAGCGTGGCTGGGTGCCCCTGGGGAAGCCCCTTTGGGGGTCTCATCCCATGACCTGGACTGCGTGTGGTAATGCACCAGCGCCATTTCCCTGTTCTTCTGACAATCATTGTGTTGGAAGAGATGAGTCAAAAGATACACCCTTGCCTTAAAACCACCGTGGGCATTTCACAGACTGGAGCCCGAGGCCTTTGTTCCTCCAGGAATCTTCATTCTGAACGTGCCAAATGAGCAGACAAACCAAAAAGGCCGAAGAGGACAGTGGGGGCATGGGGAGAGGGTTGTACTGGGGTCCCCGTGGCCATCCCCATGGCCTCGTGGCTGTGCCTCGCTGGAGAGCGATTGCGCTTTCTGCTCCCGACGTAGCGTCGATGTTTGTGAGGGTGGGGGGTCTGTTTGTCTGCCGAAGAGAAGGAGCAGCCCCCTTCTTTAACTAAAGCAATACTGCCAGGTTGTTCAGGAGCAAAGCAGTTGTCTTTTTTTTAAAAAAATAACCTAGTATCGTCAGACATATTTGTTAGATTTCTTTTCTAAGATATATATATATATATTTAATGTTGTCCTCGTCTGTCCCCTATCACTACATGGCTGTCCCATGGGGATGGAGGGTGGCGATGCTGGGGGGGGTGCATGGTTCTGCTCTGTCAGCACACCCTGTGCCTGTAGCCCCATCGTTGTTCCTGTGTGTGCTTGTGGGATCTGCCGACTGGTGATTGAAAAGGCGGTTTTATTGAAAATATACTGAAAAAAATTTGTTGGTGTAATTGGCATGAGAGAGTAGGTGGCGTTTGCAAACCAGAGGCCAAAGTGTGGCCGTTAAAAATCAACTTCTGCTTCAGCTACTGCTAAAATAACATAGTGGGACACCCTGTGTGGAGGGGAGTTGCCAGTTGCGTTAATTCCCCTAGCAGGCACCAGGCCTTTGCACAGCTGTGAGGTGGCGATGCCTCGAGCTGCTTCAGTCCTGTAGTAGGAGCCTGAATATTTGGCTTAGCAGGAAAAAGCATTTTAACTCCTTTCTGACAGTTTGCCCAGTGCCATGTGCCTGGTGGTGTGCTTGATGGAGGAGCTGTTGACCGCTGGTGCAGGGTGAGGTCTGGAAGGCTCCATCCAGCTCCAGCCATGAGATGGTTTGAGCCGAGTGGGGTCAGATGTGCCTTGGGGAGAGGTGCTTGGCACCCTCAGGGTCTGCATCTCAGCTTATCCCAGGACGAGCATCTCTGGAGGGGCCCCATCCTTTTGGGAGACGCGCTGCCAGGACCCCTCATCCCTGGCAAGGAGGGGTGCAGCTCCTGCAGCCAGCCAGGTCACCCCCCTCCTGTCTTGGCTTTGTCACCAAAGGATTGATTTCAGTATTTCCCTTTGACCAGTGCCTATGAAGCCCTTGTTATTGTCAGAGTTGCTGCCGGAGGGGCCGGGGGCTGCCAAAAGCTGTGCCAGGGCCGAGCAGGGTTATTCCCGTGGGATGTGCCAATGGACATTGCACTTGTGGCAGTACCCATAACACGTGGCCCTGGTTCCTCTGCTCTCCCTCTCTGTTCCCTCTCCCCCTGGCCTCTTGCAGAGAACTGAATGTGGAGCCTTTAAAAATATTTTTGTTGCAGAGTATATTTTGCATTAGCTGTAATAGATACTATAACGAGTCTGTGCACCTTCTAAAAATTTATGAGTTCAGGTTGCTGCTTGTAATAACCAACTCTTGTTATACCCAAGTTGTAATTAATATGTCTGATGTACAATTAAAAAGACATTTTTTTCTAACATAGCTGGTTCTTTGTAGTGGCAGGACTACTGAGTTTGGGCGCTGGAGGTCAGTGTGTGCTCCTGGGCAGATGCCCAGTGCCCACCACAATGCGGCTGGTGCTGCTGGGTCATGCTGTGCCAAGGTGAGGTGTGCCCTCGGCCGGAGAGGTGCTGCTGTGGAGCACAAGAACGGCAGAAGGATGCAAAGGGAGGAATGTGGGTGCAGCCGTGAAAGGTGTGGGGACAGCAGGGGACAGGGACACCCTTTGCAGTGATGGGTTTTGTAGAGGGGGGTGGCCCTCACTCAGTCCTACTGGCTGGTGAGGTCCCAAATAGCCTCCATCCACTTAACCTTAGCTTAAAGCTTGGACACAGATCTCCAGAGGTCCCTTCCAACCCTGACCATTCTGTGCTGCCGTGATAACTGCACAACATAGCACTGACAGGGCTAAGCAAAGTTCAGCTTTGGGTGCGGTGCCAGTGTGGCCTGGGGGTGCTGGTGTTCACTTGATGTGCTTTGTTCCTTTTTGCCAGATGAGGTGCCTAGCTGGTACCCTGTTTCTTTGGATTTAGCGCTAAAATCTTTCCTGCTCTCAGAGTTCAGACCACGTTCACTCCTGTCTTGCCTTTCCTGCCCCTGTGAGCCTTCCCCACGCTACCTCTGGTGGTTGGTGGGGCCACGCAAGCCCAGGGACCCAGCTCTTGATGCCTGCAAAATGCCTTGTACCACTTCTCCATAAGCCCAAGATGAGCAGGCGGGAGCTCTGCGTGGGTCAGCATCAGGCCAGAGAGAGCCGCTGCAAACTCATGATGGGCCCTTCCTCCTGCCCAGCTCACTGTGGACACTGTGCCTGCAAACTGCAACAACACGTGAGCCTGCCCAGGTAAGAAAATTTCCCGTTTATTCCCTTCTCAGTCACATAAGTAACTCAATATTGTTCCATAAGTTATAGCCCATTAAAATATCAACATGAACATTTCTTTCCAAGGTTAAACTTGGCCTGGGTAGAAAGCCACCATCTCGGTGTGGGCAGGGGATGCAGGGTGATGCCCCGCAGCTGGGTGATGCCCTGGTCCCACCAGCACTTGGTTTCCCTGAACTGGCAGAGGATGCTGCCCAGCTCAGCCTGGCTCTCCCCGGCTCGGCAGGTAGGGCAGGGTCAGCACATGCGCTGCTTGCAGCTCCTGGTAAATGCTCACTTTTTTTTTTTTTGAAAAAAACACGAGTTTGCTGTTTCCTTGGAATTTGTAAGACTCGAACCAGCATGTTGCATGACAGCAGGAGAGGGCATGAGCTGGCACATTGCAGGGTGCCTGGCCACATCCTGCTGCCTGCGGGCTGGGGAAGCAGGAGGCAGAGCAGAGCAGGATGCTGCAGCAGCCACTGCAGGGGAGCAGAGGGCCAGGCAGGGTTTCAGGTGCTGGCTGTGGGGATGCACGGCGCTGGAGGGGCTGCCAGCCCCTGGCTTCCAGCTAGCATTTGCTGCTGGTGGCCTAAGACAGCCCCCAAATGCTGCAGTGTCCTGACATGAGCATCTCTGTATCCTCTGCAGCAGTCCTAGGTGGATGTAGCCCTTCCTCACTTCAGCCTGCGTCACCTCCGGGCTGCTCAGTGCTCCCTGGAGCACAGGGTCAGGCCAAGGAGGGGATGTCTCGAGTGCAAATGCAATTTCTAATCCCAAACTTCTGCATTATAGCAAACTCGTGAAGCTATAAGCTGCCTCCCCACGTGCATGTAACTCCTGCCTGTACAGGGAGACCGGTGTGGCTTCAGGTTTCACCTGGTCTCCCCAAAAGCGAGGCGCTTTCTGCACTTCTTAGTCCGGTGGGACACTTTCCTCTATCCATTTGAGGTAGAGAGGGTTTCCTTGGTCAATAGGCAGGCTGATGATTTCAGGAATTTCAAAGGGATGGATGGATCTAAAGTGGAAACAGACGCCAAGGAACAGTGTCACTGACAGCCCCGCGGCGGAACAGAGGTCTCTGCTCCCAGCTGTGCGCGCCAGCCCTGCACCACGCTCTCCGCTGACTTCAAAGCACCCGCATCTTCTTTTGGCCATGTGAGAATTTTGCTTTGAGTTTGGGGTTTACCACAGCCAGCAGCTGACTGCCAGGGGCCCTGGCCCGAAGCTGGCTGCACTCACCACTCAGTGCTTGGGAAATGCAGGAAACCCTGCCAGGAGGCAGCCAGGGAATGACCTGCATTAGGAGAAGGAGAATACCTCGTTGTACCCAGTAAGGAGGGGCTGGCTGAAGCCCAACTGTTGGTGTTCCTGCCAACCTTCTCTTTTTTGCTCATGCCACCTCTGGGGTCTTCTGGCTCATAAGGTATATTAGGAGGAGTAAAACCTGCCCTGGGTGGGAAATGGCTCAAGGAACCCAACTCCCAAAGCTGAGCTGGAGATGGCAGCCTACCTTGGACTGGTAACCCAGTGCTCTTGCAGAGCCAGAGCCTCACCTGACGTAGTTGGACAATTCGCCTATTTTGGATGTCCTTGTTTTCACTAACTGTGGAGAGTAAAAGAAACAAAACAGAACAAAAAACAAGGGAGAAGTGAAGGGGATGGAGCAATCCTGCTTGCACAGTTCCACTGCACCCATCCAACATAGCTGGCGGTGCAATAGGAGCCCTTCCTGGGCTCTTGCCCAGGGGATACCCCCTGTGGTGGCAACATGAGGGGCTGAGCCAGGCTGCTACACCCAGCTGCCACTGCCATGCCCTCAGGCAGGTACTTGGGGTCCCTGGGTACTGTCCCACATCTCGGGCAGGTTATGCCACCCTCCCTAAACCACCCTGCAGCCCCTTTTGGCTGGGGCAGTCTGGGATGGGGATTTTCGTGATGGGGGGAATTGTCACTTACCAGTAGTATTTCAGTGGATTCTTCCAGTTCCCCTTTCCAGAAATACCTAGATTTAAAAGAAGTGAAGCATCAGCAAATACAGCTCTGGCTGCAGCCATGCCAAGCCCCCAGGGGGGTTAGTTTTCCTGCTTGGTGCTTTCTGCCTGTGGTTGCTCCTTTGCAAATCAGTGCTTGAGAAGCATCGCTGGCCCCAAAAGTCTGCCGTGCACATAACTGAGCACCCCAGATTTACAGACTAGAGCCTCCTTGCCTGTGCCAGCCTTGGGAGAGCTGCCCAGGGAGGATGGCAAGGCAAAGGAGTGGGACTGGGGTGATTCTGGGTGCTGTGTGGTGGTGGTCCTGCTCCAAGCCGTGCCTGGGGGCTGGTGCCTGGAGGGACTGTATCATGGCTGTAGCTGGGAGGCTGAGCACGACAGCATCATGGTTTTTTTCCTCTCCTTCCCTGCAGGAGAGGAGATGTACTTCTTGTGAGTCAGATATGACCTTTCAAAACATTTATGTTGACAGAAGGCCATCGTGATTTCATCTGCACGCCAGGTCCCTGCATGAATAGGCATTTGGAGACGTTGTGGTGTCTCCTGAACCGGGCACAGAGGAAAAACCTGCAGGGCTGTGGGTAAGCAACTTGGCTCCAGCTGTTCCGGCTCGTGGGGAATGAAGCATAAGGGGGAGAAGAACATTACTGGGTTTTCCCTATTTTAGCAGCCTCATAGCTGGGCTATGGAAGAGCCTGGGGGCTGCACAGTGAGGAAACCCTCCTGTGGGGAGGCTGTGGCATAGGGACCCACTCCCCGCTTCCAGCAGGGCTAGGTCAGGGTGCTGCTATGAGCAAAAGGCTGTTTTGGGGCTTTGTTCTTTAACCCCTCTGACACCCTTTGTATGGGTGGCTGAGGATACCTGCAGAGCATGGCTTGTTGTAGTTCAAGGTCAAAGATAACTTCGTCCTTCCTGAAAGTGCTGCTTAATACTGTAAAAGCCTTTTCTGGTCACTATCTTAGCTTCTTTTTAGATCCTCTAAAAACAAGTGCCGTGTCCTCAGGACCATAAATCACCTTGCTCTTTGCTAGCTCTCCATGTAGCCAAGTCACCAATAAATAAACGGTCCCCTCTGGCAGTCGGAGCCTCTGCACTCCTTAAGAAACTTCGTGTACTTTGCACGGGTGAGGATCATCTCTACCCTCTGTAACAACAAACAGACCCAGTCGCCTTCTGGAAACTGCCTCCTCCCCACGGGATGTCCACCTCCCCCTCCCCCCCCTCCCCTCCCCCGCCCAGGGATCCTGGCTTTGCCTCCTCCATTAGGGAATATTCAGCCCGACTTACAAGGCTGAGCTCTTCGGCAGGATGTTCACGTAGGCAGCCAGCTTCTTATCCATGATGGCCCTGGGTGAGAGAGGAGGGGGTGTCAGTGCCTGCCCCCAGCTCGCTGCGCCTCAGTGCTTGCCCCCAGCCATGGGGACATTCCCTTGTGCTGCCCCTGACCGCCAGCAGCAGCTTTGACATTAGAGACATGGGATTTGGAGTTAATTATTACCCTGAGAAAGCAAAGGCAAAGGTGACCTCTAGCTGGAAAGGCTTCATTCAGCTCAGTCCGCCTGGCACGGCTCTGGGACCCTCCTGCTGTCCCTCCCTGCTAAGCAGGAAGGTTGGGTGATGTTCCTGGCCTGGAGTAGCACAAGGGACCTGTGCTTTGCACAATGCAAGGACCCTGCCCAGCACCAGCCCTGTGCCCATCTGGCTGCAGGGACACCAGGGCTGAGCCGTGGGGTCGCAAGAACCGGGGCTGGGACGGATGCAAAGGGGTTTGTCTCCCAGTCAAACCGTGCCTCTTCCTCACATAGCAGACTAAATGTGGATCTCGTTAAATTAACAACATCAAGGTTTTTCTACCCAAAACATCCTAGAAATCTGAAGCCCAAATAAATTCCTTCCCTCTGGCTGCCTCCTTTAGCTGTGGGCTGATTTGTTATTGCAGAGCTGCTTGGCTCTGCCAGCAGAAGTGATATTTAAGTGATTAAAGAATACTGAAGCAATCTCAGGCTGGATTTTTAGAAGAAGTAGGTCAAATGTTGTGTTTTCTGACCACAGCAATGTCTGGGCCCTTCTCACGGAGATGGCAGCCCTATCCCTCTTGCAGGCAGCTCTGTTAAAGGCGCCGCGCTAGTGACTTCACCTTTGGTTTTCTTTAACACTGGCCTTGCTGGGCACTACTTTGTACCAAGTGCTTTAACAATGTAAACATTTAACTTCTAGATGACCTTGAACTGCAAAGAACATGGGAGTTATTAGATATTGGAAGGTTCGGTTCAACAGCCTACAAAAATTAACTCTTAGTGAGCTGAAGAATTAAAACCATTCCAATTAACTACTGTTCCAATGCAAACTCTCTCCAGAATGCTTTTCACTCCAAGCAAGTTAAAAATTTATTATCCTTTCATCCAGGGTATGATACATCCTATAGGCAACTACAAACGAAACTGTAAGAAACTCCTAGCTTTCAAAAAGACAAATTACAAACTGTAAAAATATGACAGATGTGGTGGCTGCCTAGCACACTCCCCAAGACGAGCAGAAGGACAAGAGGTGCCTCCCCCATGGCTGTCACCTGAAGATACCCCAGCCAGGGTGCTAATGTCCAGCTGCATCATACCTTGCAATCTGCCCTGTGAGCCTTAAGGAAAGCTGGGCTCTTGTTTGAATGTGCATAAGCTCCTTTGCACGTCTGCATTACCGGCTCTGCTTTCTCTGCCTGTCTGTAGGGTTTATACCTTGCAGCTCTGAGCAACCTCGTGGGGCTGCAGGACA
This sequence comes from Falco biarmicus, assembly GCF_023638135.1. Lineage (NCBI taxonomy): Eukaryota > Metazoa > Chordata > Aves > Falconiformes > Falconidae > Falco > Falco biarmicus. The sequence goes on along the minus strand of NC_079296.1, from coordinate 7,824,610 downwards.
GGGGGGACTCGGGAGCAGCCTGCGCGCTGGGAGGAAAGCAGCCCTTCCCCATATCATCCAACATCTTGCCGCTCCAGCAGTGCGCTAGAGAACCGGTGCCTGGACCCACCTAACTTGTGGGACCGGGTTTAGCATTTAAGCCCAGCAAGGCGATGGAGATAGGACGGAGCCGACGGCTCAGAGGCACCACGAGCTGAGAGAACAGCCGTCCGAGGAGGCTCCGGGTTGTTTGCTCTCACCATGTGTTGCCAGTTCTAGGCATTTAATGCTTGTAGAGCATCTTGAGTTAATCTGTAGACCAACAAACTGCAGCAGCATGAGCGGAGATATCCCTGCTGCGTTTGTCATGTCAAACACATGGCACAAATCATTTTGTTTTTGCTGCCTGCAACTTCCAAGTCAGTTTAGCGCAGGAACCTTTTGATTTGGGTGAGTACCTTCTAATTGCTTCTGCTCTGTCCCAATAAGCTGTGATCCTAACTGAGATCCTGAACTTTGTTCTAGCAAGCTGAGCGGAAACAAGCGGCCACCATGGGAACGGGAAACATTATAAGAAGCTGAACGTGATCTGTGGAAAACATCTGCATAATGCATGATATCTTTGGGTTGGGCACTTAATGTGTGTTTCTTTGTCCCTGCCTCACAATAGGCTCTGAATTGAGACAGATAAAATATTAATAAGCGGAAAAGCAAAGAAAATGACATGTACAAATCTAAGGCAGAACTGGAGGCTGAAGGGCTGCTTGGCTGATAGGTAAGTTATGCGAGATGCAGTTCACAGCAGGCACAGGGAAGAGGCTAGGTCTCCTGTGTGGACTTGGTTTTTTTTCTGAGCATTTGAAGTTATTAGTAATCTAGATAAACTGGGTTAGAACTGATGTAACAAACAAGCCAGATGCTGAATTCTACCTGCAGGTAGTCTGCTTTTACAAACCTTGAGCTCATTTTCCTTAAAACCAGCAGGAAAATTCCTCGCAGACTGATCCATCAGAGTGAGTGCTCCGCTGAGCAATGTAGAGGAAGAATAAACATGACAGCACAGGAAAAAGGTGTGTGGGAAAGTACATGTAGAAGCCCTGTGTCATCCCCTACAACCATGGCTCATTCATCCAAATTCCGGAACAAAGGAACAACTACTCCACCAGTAAAACCACAACCAAAGTACATACATCTCAGCAATGGGGAGTGATTTATTTCCTCTCCCTTCCCTGCAAGATAAGGAACAAAGAGTGGAAAACATTTGCAAAGCCGTCTAGATGAAGGATTTTCAAGAACTGAGGCTCTTTTCACCAGCCATGTACAGTTACTCCTTTTTTCAGAAGACATCAAGAAGTGCAGATATTATTCTATTTGAATTTCTTAATACAGTTGCAGTATTTAAGGTGACACAAAATCCCTTTCAGTAGCCTGTCAGTTCCTGAATGACTGTTTGGGAACACTTTACAGAAGATGGAGAGTTTTTGGCAAGTAGCAGGGAGAGCAGTGCAGGAGGTGTTGCAGGAAACTTAATGGTCCATCATAAACATTTCCCCAGTCAACATGGCTTCAGTATTTTGAACAAACCATCTATTGAGTCAGGGACTAACAGATGTGTGAAAGAAACTCTGCATGCAAAATATCATGCAAAGTATCTCATACATTAAAAGAGATGAAAAAAAAAACCCAAACCAACAAGGTAGAGCCCTCATTCCCTGAAGCTTGCTTGGTGAGCAGAGTGCTGGCCTCCTGGTGGTACCTCACAAGTGCCTGTTCTGTCTTTGCTGTGGACCACTTTCACCTTTTACCGACACCTCTCCTGAAATTTGTGGTCTGTGTTGTTCTAGAGAAGAAGAAAGACTGTGGCAGATCAGAGAACACGGGGCTGGGGCTTAATCCATCTGAGGACCTTGAGATTTAGGGCCATGGCTTTAAAATAGGTCTTGAAAATGAAAGGCAGCGGAATAAATTGAGAATTGGCTTAATGTTACCATGGCATTGACTTCAGAGGCAATTGTCAGCTTTCTTTTAGAAAGCACAGCTCTTGGTAAGTGGATATTTGATACAGAGAGAGCAGAAACAGAAAAGGAGTACCATTCAGGTAGAAGTATCAAGTACAGAGAACTACCGATCCGCTCGAGGGATAAGGCAAAGCTTTATTCCACAAGAAGCTGCTTTCGAACAATTTGAGCAGGCGAGCAAGGGAAGCGTCTCTGTACCTGGCAATATCCTTGGCAATCTGCTCGTTGAGGCAGTTGATGAAGGCAATGGAGTGGGTCCCAGGGACATAGCTGCCGGTGACAGCAGAGTGCAGCTGCAGAGCGAGACTCCTCAGCATCGGGTACATCAGCAAAGCCAGAGTCACCACCTAACGGCAAAACACGTGTCGATGTTAGGTGACATAGTGCATTTTGTAAGCCCAAGCGTTTACGTTGCCTGTGGCTCAAGGGAAGTCTCCAGTCTTCTTTCAACATCACAGTAATGCTAGCTGTAATGTACGTGAAAACACGCTCATAGGGAGGTTCGTTCCCCTCCATCGGGGCCAATTAGTACTGTGCCAAGTGCTTGGGGCAGGAAAGGGTCAGGTTTTGAGGCTGTATCAGCCCAGAGGTCCCCAGGTCCCTGCTGCGGGACATCACCCCCCAGACTAATGGCGGTTACAGATCCCACTGCAAGGTCCCAGAAGCCATGACTGGCTTTCTGAAGAAAAATAAGGAGGTCAGTCACTGATGGTCTCTGTTGAAATGCATTTCTACTGCAAAAAGGAGCAAGAAGGCAACCACCAGGCGTGGCTCCCACACCAAGGACATCTTTCCTGCTGAGGACACATCCTGCAGCCATCCTTCAGCTGTGTGCCCAGGGTGAGGCATGTCCAGCCCTCTGGGAAACGGTGGGGATGGGACCTTCTGCCTCCCCGGGGATGTGGAGAGGAGGAGAGCAGTGTTGGGTAGGGGTAGGGGTATGGCCATGGGAAACAGATTTGGGCTGGACCTGATGCGGGAGCAGAGCTGTGGGAAGCCTGCAGTAATACAGTGTGTGCTGGGACCTGGAGAGCTTTTGTCCTGCCCCGTCAGCCCGGGATGATTACTCTCTTCTGCAGATAGATGTTGTGCAGCCCGCCCAGGCTATGATACAGACCCACACAGCAGGCAAGGGAAGGAAAGACTTAACTGCAGGTTTTAAGCCCATTTCTCTTATTTGAAATTGGATCCTTTGGGGCACAGAAACCCTAACAGGTTTTCTTTTAGCAGACCACACAGCCCAGGTCTGTAGGGCTGTCTCTGTCTGATGGAGCTGCAGAAAACTATAACGCTTTCTCCATGGGCTGGCACTGCAGTGGCAACAAGTTGGTTTTGATGTACATTAGATGCTATTCCTGGCAAGCCCCTTAGCTGCTCTTTGTGCTCACGTGCTATAAACACAGGCATGTAAAAATATATAATTATCTCAGTGGGGACATTGCTGGAATAGCAAGGTTAATTTGGTGTGCTGAGTAATAGCTGAAGGATGGTGCCCGCACCCTGGGCTGCAGCGCTCGCTGTCTCTGCACAGCTGCTCTTCCCTTTGTCTTTTGTCTCGTTTTTGAAATAAACAGCATCTGGCCCTTATTCAACTACAGTGAGAAAAAACATGCTTGTAAGTCTAAGAATATATTCCTTTTCCCCCCCTTACTTCCACCCTGCTTTGTCCTCTGAAAAACCTCCCATTACAGGGCCAATGTCAGAGTTTGTTTGTTTTTTTAAAAAAGATCGAATTAAAAAAAAAAATATCTCTCATTGTCACCACAAAGACAGGAGCTCCTTTCTGTCTGGAAAATGACTGATGTGCTGTGTTGGTTCTCTCCTCTTTTCCAATCCATTTGAAGAAATAGTCTTTGTCATCACAAGGTTTCTCATAATAATTTTAGAGCTTCTTTTGTGCTCTTTTTTTTCCACCAAGCCATTTAACAAATATTATGCAACAAATCCTTGAAGCTACTCACACAGTTACATGCCAAACAGAGCTACACTGGTGTACCTATTTTTCCAGATTAGAATGTAATCATGCTCCTGCTCAGGAGAAAAAAAAATTAAATCCGACCTGTTCAGCATGTCAATCATTAATCTTCTTGGAAGGTGTATGAGCATGTGATGAGCAAATCCTCAGAAACATTTGTGATTGAATATTAGTACAAGAGTGACCACTCCCTTGTTTTTTGGGGTGTTCCCCCCCCCTTTTTTTTTCTGAAAAGAAAGACAAAGCTCCCTATTTGCCAAGGGATGGTGCAAAAGTGAAGGAGTGAAACTTCAGGATTCCTACCTGGAAAACCAAATAAACTCACGACTGTTGAATGTTGAAGCGAACAAAACCAAAAAACCTGCTGGGAGATTTTAAGTATTTCACCGAAAAGCACTGACCAGCAAAATGACAGTTGAGTTTGGAGTCACTAAGACTTCTGCAAGATTTGTTTTGCCTTTGGTAAACTAAAACCAGCTTTAGTTGCTTTTATAATTTAAATTACCATGTTAGGACTTTTTGCCTAGTTTTGATGAGGTTCTGTAGAAAAAAACCCCAACCAAACCCAAACACAACTAGCGGCAGACTACGCTGCGAGCTTCCTCAGCGCAAGTGGAAAAAAACTACTAAGAAATCTGCTTTGCTTTCTGGAGACGGAGAGTACATTCCTCCTGCATGGTCTTTTTTGCTTTTGCAGAGGTTCCCTTATAGACGGAGGCGTTTCCACGGTGGCTTGGGTTGACACCCTCCGCGCTCCCCAACGTGTCACCCGTGTCCCCCCACCCCAAGCACGGAGCCAGCCCCGGCAGCGCCGCAGGGCTCCCACTTACCAGCAGCAAGGTGCCCCGGCTGGGTCGGGGGCAGCCCTGGGCAGCGGGCAGCAGCAGGCAGCGCTGGCTCAGCCACTCCATCCCCCCAGCCGGCCGAGAGGCTGGGTCCCCTCTGTCCCTCCACCTGCTCTGCCCCCAGCTGGGATGGCTGCCTGGGAAAGCTGCCCGCAGGGAGCAGTAACTCCTCCTCCTCTTCCTCGCCAGCTGGTACCCCGCCTGCCCCAGCGCTGGGCTGATGCACAGGCTGGTGGGCCAGCACGGTGTCCCCGCGGCGCTCCCTTGTCCCCATGAGCCCTCCCCTGTCACCCCGACCCTAGAACCCAGCACAGCCCGGCCTGCAAAGCTGGGGTGGGCAGCTGCCGGGGCCTGGCACCCCCAGAAGTGGGCTCAAAACCCCCAGTAGCACCGGTGCCATTATCACAACCATCCGTACCATCTGCTGGGGACACCTCTCACCTTCTGCTGGGGACACCCCTCCCTCCAATGTAAGCACTGGGGTGTGCTGGGGTCCCCCCAGTGCCACCTCAGGTGCTCCGAGGCACTTCTCCATGCTGTTTGGCACGCTTGCCTTGATTTTCACATCTATAAAAAGACTTATTTTCACCGATTTAATACTGTTGGGGCTCCGTACTCTTTGGATAGACACTCCCAGGGAGCTGGGGGGTTGTTTGGGCCTCAACGCCCGGTGGCAGCCGCCCCGCGCCCCCCTCCCCCCCCCGGGGCTTTCACATGGTCCTGGCAGCTGCTGGGGGACGCGTCTCCCCTGTTGTCCACGGGCTGAAAATGGGGTGGGAGCAGCGAACCCCGTGTTTTCCTGCAGCACAGCCCTGCTGTCCCCACGGTGTGAGGCAGCACATGGGGGTCCCGGCACTGCAAACCCTCCCAGCCAGGGGGGCAGCTCAGCCACCTCAACGTCGCCAGGGGAAACCCCCTGGTCCCCACTTGGGTGGGCGCGCTCTGCCCCTCCGGGCCCTGCTCCCCACGGCCCGCGGAGTGCCGCTGCCTGCCGGCGCTGCCCGGGCTCGCTGCACGGTGGGCCGGCGGCTGACCCTCACGGCTGCACGGCAGGTCGGCGGCGGACGTCGCCGCAGCGCCCCCAGCCCCCCTCCGCAAAACCGCCATTGACCCCGGACCCCCGGGCAGCGCAGACCCAGCATCCCCCACGCCCCTCACGCGGGACCCCGCCCCCTCCCGCTCTAACCCCGCCCCCTCCCGCTCTAACCCCGCCCCTCCCGCTCTAACCCCGCCCCTCCCGCTCTAACCCCGCCCTTCGCACATCCCCCAATCAGACGGCGAGGTGGGCGGGACCAAGAGGGGGCGGGCCGCGGCCTCCATTTTGTTAAGACGTGACGGACGCGAAGGGGGCCCCTGGCGACGGCGCGGCGGTTGCTAGGGGCGGCGGGCTCTCGCGGTTCTCTCGGCGGCGCCAAGATGGCGGAGGCGGTGGTGGAGTTGCTGGAGCGGGCGGCCCGGCGGGAGGCGCCGCTGGAGGAGCTGCGGGCCCTGCGGCTCGCCGTGCAGGCCGTGCCCCCCGCGGCCCTCCGCGCCCGCCTCAGCGACGACCACCTGGGAGCGCTCTTCGCCCTCCTCAGCGTCAACAACCGGTGAGCGGCGGCTCGGTGTCGCGGCCTGGCCCGGCCCCGCCGCCTCCTCTCCCCCCTTCCCCCGGAGCGGGGTGGCTCCTGCTGCTGCCTCGTCTCCTTCCCTGCCCTCCTTCAGGGCGGGGGCTGGCACAGCTGAAGTTGTGCGAGCCGCTGGCGGCGTCCTTCTCCTGAAAGGCTTGGGTTTCTCTCTGTCCCATCCAGGGAGCAAGTGTCTGCGTGTGTTTCCATCCTGGAGAGGCTCCTGCGGGCCCTGGACCCGGTCTACGTGATTCAGAACCTCAGAGAAGAGCTTCAGAAAGGGCTTTTCCACCCCGATGACTCCGTGAAGATCCTCACCATATCTCAGGTACAGGGTTTTCCTCCGGGAGGAGGGGATGGAGCTCTGTCTTGAGCCAGGTTGGGTTAGGCCTAATCAGTTACTGTTGTTTCATGTCTTAATTTGTGATAGAAGCACTACATCAAGTGTTACCTGCAGGAATTGTGCTCTTAGGTGCTTATGCAATTTTGGATAAATACCGTGTAATGTGTTGGTATGCAGTGCTTCATGACGTGGCTGTTAAACACAACGTATAAAACTATGTCTTGACAGAAGTATCTTGTAAATGAATCTGTCACGTCTTCTGGATAAAGCTTTCTATGCCAGCACTGACAGTGGGTGCCGTAAGAATACAGCAGGTGCTGTAAGAATTAATTGCAGCAACATCTTGATATTCAGGATACTTTGAACAGTATTGTGGGAGCACTGAAGAGGAATAGGAGGTAGTAACTTGACACTTGCTGTGTTGATTTAAAAAGACAGAATTGTGCAATGTTGTGGTTTGGAATGGACTTCCAGAGGCTTCATGTCCAGCCCCCAGCTAAAACTGTGGCCAGCTTGCAGCAGGTGTCTTAGGGTATTGTCCAGTTGAGTTTTAAGTGTCTTCAAAGATGGTGATTTTGTCTGTCTGGAACTTTTTCCACTGTGCCCTTATTGTGCAAAAAGTTTTTGGTTTAATGTTATTTTCTATACTTAATCATTTCTTTAGGTTGGGAGGATTGTGGAAAATTCAGATGCTGTTACAGAAATTCTCAACAGTCCTGAACTATTACGGCAGATAATAAATTGCATCGGTGGAGAGAAAATAGCAGTGGCTAAAGAAGTAAGCGTTGCTTTCTTTTTTTTCTTCCTCTACAAACTGATGTAGGCAGTGCACAAAACGCCTTTTTTTAGTGTCTGATGACAGCCTCTACTCTTTATAAAGAAAAGAGCGCTTGTGTTGCTTGAGAGATGTTTTAAGCATATAGGTGCCTTAAGCCCAGAAATTACTTAAATGTGATAGAAAATTTACCTAGAATTGTTGTCTTCCAGTAGCTGTTGATGCCAAAGTGAACTCATAGATCTGAATTTGATGCCAGAGACTTTGATCACAGTAACCGTTACTAGCTCTTGTAAAGGAAAAGTGAACACAATTACAGTTTTAGATGTATAACTTGATTTAATGTGCTAGTTTCAACATTCTTTACTAAGTCCGGTCATCTTGGATTTTCTTCTCTCTTTGGTTTTGCTGTTTGTTTTTAATAATAAGCTCTTGGTTTTGCTTCCAGGCCATCAAGTCTCTCTCAAGAATAGCCCAGACGCAAGATGGCTTGGAGGCTTTATTTGTGAGCAGTTTGTTGAGTGACTTGAAAAATGTCATGGCAACAAACGATGTTGTTCGATACAGAGTATATGAGGTAGGGATGTGATCCATGTTAGCATTGGAATGGCATGATAATGCAGTTCTCTTGGACTGTAGTTCTGAATTACAATCTGGATTTTATGGCTTGCTTTCAAATTAGTGTTCATTACTGCTTTACAAATTTTTTCTTTATGCCTCCATTTTGTCAAGACTAGAAAGGAGTAGGAAGAGTACAGCAGTGTTGGCCCTCAAATAATGTCATAACTTCTCTTTCTTAGTTTATGGTACAAAAATGTGAAGTACTGTTTATATCTTGTATTTGAACTTGTGGTGCCTAGGGCGTTGGAAGAGCTACACAGTTACTAAAGATGTAATAAAGTACTTGCTTCTCTGGAAGCTGCGGTAGTCACTCCACCTTTGGATGTGAAGTGCTAGTGAAACTTCCGGAGGGAGGAACAGAGAGAGATGCCAGGTGTGCCAGTCTAGCTGTGTATGGCAAAGGAGAAATAATACAGTTTAGCTATTCTAGACCTTAATGGGCATAGCCACAATGATCCTTTGAAGAAAAGATGACTGTGAATAGAAATCAAATGCATGTGCTGTCAACTCCGGAACTCCTTATGAACTTGTTTGAAGCAAACATTTAGGTTAATTATGGAAAAAATAATGAAATTCTGTATTTCATATATATATATATATGTGTGTGTGTGTGGTTAGCTAGCATTAGAAGACTTACTTGGTCATTACTGTGAATTGTTATCATTATGGTTTTTTAAACAATCTTCCCCCCTCCCCATGCTTTTATTTAGTTAATTGTTGAGATTTCTTCGGTGTCAGCAGATTCGCTAAATTACTGTGCAAACAGTGGATTAATATCGGAGTTAATTGGAGAGCTGACTGGAGATGATATGCTGGTCAGGTATGTTGGTAGTCAATTTGCCAATGAGATTTCCCCTATTGTTAAAACTCTGATGTTTGGTATTAACATAACACTCTTTAAACACATTTTTGTATGTTTCTTGTGGAACACTTTATCTGCCTCTTCTTTAATAGTCTGGAATGTAGAATACTGTATACTTAAATTTGAGAACCAAGGTGAACTTTCCTCAGTATATTGTTATAATTGTAATGCTGGGCTGTGGTATAAACACTTGAGAATTCTTTCTAGCTATATCCTTAAGTAAGATATCTGAGTGAGCTTGGCGGAGCATTGGACAGTTAGGGTAGTTGGTTTTTGGTTTGTTTGGATTTTGTCTTAAGGGTAGAAAACCTGTTTTTCTTAGAGTACTGCAAAACCTCATCTGAAATAGGCCAAAATAACTGTTTGTCTGTTACAGAGCTACATGTATAGAGATGGTGACTTCACTGGCCCATACCCCACATGGGCGTCAGTATCTTGCTCAACAAGGAGTTATCGATAAAATTTCAAACATCATTGTTGGTGCGGAGTCTGATCCTTTCTCAGGCTTCTATTTACCAGGTTAGACCATGCATTTCTTGTTTCCAGTGTTTACTGCTTCCTTTTATTAAGGAGTTAAACTGAGAGGACTGTTAAGTCTCTGTTTTGAAAGCTCGTATGAATCTTTGACTGTTAGAACGTGTCTATTGGGTGTTTACAAAAAATGCTGAAGGATAGGCTAACACATGAGTAACGTTACTCATTAACAGTGGTAGTACATGTAAGATCTGGAGAGACTGTACTATAGGTTTTACGTTTGTGTTATTGTAGTCTTTTTTTTTTTATGAATTAAAAAAGGCAGCTGTTACATCATGAATTTAAGTAACTTCCAAAATATTGGCTTGTTCCTTAGTTCTGTCCTTACTGTGATGCCTTTCACAAACAGTATTCAGACTTAAGTTTTTGTTTATGATGCTGAATTAATATTAATAATTTAATGTATATTTAATTTTGCCATTGCTAGTTACTGTTCCTTCATTCTGAATTCTTTTTTTTCTTTTTTTCTTCCTCTCAGGATTTATTAAATTTTTTGGAAATCTGGCTATTGTAGATAGTCCACAGCAGATCTGTGAACGGTACCCTGTATTTATGGAAAAAGTCTTTGAAATGGCAGAAAGTCATGATCCGACCATGATTGGAGTGGCTGTGGACACACTAGGAATCCTGGGATCAAATGTGGAAGGCAAACAGGTTTTACAGAAAACTAGTTAGTAGCTTTTTTTTTTTTTCCCCCCACCCCCCAATAAAACTTTCTCAGTATGTCATAATATACAAGAGTGAATTGGTTTGGTGTAATTGAGAAAGGAATTGAAAAATGTATTTATTTATTTATCGAGTAATCAAGGGTGTCTGAATAGCTGTGCTATACCAGATAAAGCGTTTTTTTAAACTCTCTTGCCAGGCATGGCAGTGCAAAATGACTGGCAGCTAGAATTCTGGTATCACAAGCGTGATTAGAATCATTCTCTTCTAGTGAGCTGCATCATATGAATCATCAGTAGTTGTGTTATATTTTGGATCCCTCTGGGTCTACTGATGTCATGACCTTCTCACCAGAATTAGAAAACCATGAACTTTCATGTAATGATGCTTTCCATAAAGACAGCATTGTTCTTCTTTACTACAAAACTGTTCAGAGGATTGAAAAATATGTGCTAGACTTCTTGCTGCTAGTCCAAACTTTGGTTTTGAAGTGAAAACCTTTATTAGCAGGTAGCTACTGGAGCATTGTAGAACAGGATTGAAGGTTTCTAATTACAAGTGTACTTAAGTCCATACTTCCCAAGGTAACTCAATTGACACAAATTAATTTTTGGAAATGTTTGAATAGTCTGGAGAATTAACATAAAAGCTTTGGATTTGCCAGTCTTAGATCCATATGAAGCAAAGAGAATCTTACGCTGCTTTTATTGGAGTGGATCAAGAAGTTGCCTTTCTCAGGCTTAATGTGCAACACTGTGCCAGTTAATGTAGTATAATGTTACTGACAGGTAACACTCTACTCCTGTAGAGGTCTGTCTGAATTAATTAAAAGCACTTTGTTTTTATTTTCAAAGGAAGTAGGTTTCAAAATCTGTTAAGCAGAATAGGGCACCAGGCAAAGAATGCCCCCACAGAGTTACGACTTCGATGTTTGGATGCAATTTCAGCTCTTCTTTATTTGCCTGTAAGTTTTTTGTGATTTGGTTTGTTGTCTCTCTCTTTTTTTTCTTTGACGTCTACAAGAATGAAATTATTGTGCATCTGACTAATTGTGTGAAGACCTTTTGCAGCATCTAGCTTAGGCAGTAGTGATAGCTTTCTAGTATTCTGTATCGTTAACTTGACTATTTTGAAATTCCCTGATTTATTTGTTTGCTTAAAGTTTGAGTTTGTAAGAAGCCAGGTGTTCTGAAATCTCTTTATAAAACACAAAGCCAAGAGACATTGGTGAGGAAAGAGACTAAACACTTAAATATTCTTGTTCGTTAAAGGAGTAGTGGCAAACTGCTCTAATCCCTGTATATGTTCTTTAGATCCAGTGATCTGCTTTTAATAGCATAGCTCCAAGTGAGGGAGTAAGCCGTTTTCATTTGTCTTGCAGAGCTGTACTGCAGCACAGCACTTACCTTTTGTATCAAGATCAATTTATTTAAATCTGTCCTCCAAGCTAAATGAAGTACAGAAGGCCATTTCTTCATTCCTGAAAATAAGTTGAGAATTTAAACCATTTCAGTTTAATCTGCCAGGAGTTTGTTTTGAATAACTTCCTTAACTATTGAACGTACACTCAAAACTTGAAAGTTTTTCGTAATCCTAATCAAACTCTTTCACTTTTGTATGTGAGTGTAGCCAGAGCAGCAGACAGAAGACCTTTTAAGGATGACTGAATCATGGTTCACATCCTTGTCTAGCCAGCCGCTGGAACTCTTCAGGAGCATCAGTACTCAACCGTTCCCTGATCTGCACTGCGGGGCTTTGCGGGTTTTTACTGTAAGTACTTCTTGTTTTCAAAGATTACATAGTGAATTGTATTGCCATTCAGTCTCAGATATTTTTAAGTGAATGCCACAGACTTCTTGCTGAAGCCCTGAAGCAGTCAGAAATAAGGCCTTTCTCATTGTGCCCCACTTGCATTCACCATTTAAATAATGCAGCAGACATGTCATGTTTTTAATGCTTATTTTCTTGTAAATTGGAGAGATACAAAATGAAAACAAAAGCACAAGCTATGCTCTAGGGTGCTGCTTAAATGTCAGAGGCACTGCTGTGATAATTCACTTAAGACTTTAAAGATAAGCACTGAGCTGTACTTGTTTTCCAGTGTTAAACCCTGCTGCTTGATTTGAGTGTGTAACTATTCGTAGAACAAATATCCAATTTAATTTTTTTCTGTTCCTTGGCTATTTGCATAACAGCCTACCATGTAACTGTTTTTTCATTTGTTTTTAAAATGAGGTGTTTCCCCTTCCCCCCTCTTCTTTTTTTTTTTTTTTTTTTTTTCCTTTCATGTTTAGGCTATTGCAAATCAACCATGGGCCCAGAAGTTGATGCTTGACAGTCCAGGGTTTGTGGAGTACATTGTAGACAGATCTGTGGAGCCTGACAAAGCTTCGAAGGATGCCAAATATGAACTGGTTAAGGCCCTTGTAAACTCTAAAACGATTGCGGAAATCTTTGGAAATCAGTATTACCTGAGGCTTAGGGCTTACTTGCGTGAAGGCCCTTATTATGTTAAGGCAGTTTCTACTACAGCCGTGGAAGGAGCAGAGTAATGTCACTGATAACTTGGTTCCCCTTCTTACAAACAGTGATACTGAAATAGATGTTAAGATAAAAGGTGTAAAGACTCTCCACACTGGAGTCTCTCTAAGTTGTCTGTTCAAAGGAATCTGAAGCACTTTGACTCTATTTGAAATGAGAGTCTTGAGAGCAAATAAAAACCCTATAGGGCACAGCGTAGTTTCCCATAGAATGTCATGGCAGAAGTTGTCTGCGTACTGTTGTGAGACAAGTAACCACAGTAAGCACTCATCAACTGCTGCCTGTGTTTATTTTGCAGAAGTTACTACTGTTTGGTTAAACAGTTTTTGGGTTTGGAGTTCCTATCGTGTTTTCTCAGTAGATTACAGTTCAATTAAAAATAACCACAAACACCTCGAGGTTTGTAACCTCACATGCTGCCATAGTGTCTCTCTTTATTAAATGTTTAATATCTGCCAGAGTTGGCACTTGCATGGAAAATGCTCTTTTAGCCAGTCATATTTTGTCAGAAACTGTTGGTAAGAGTAAGTTAGTAACGTTCTGTCCACATGAGGGAGTACGAACTGGATTCTCTTATATTTTCAACTTGCTGAATGTGAGTCTTGCTTGAATAAATAAACCTAAATATTGTTTACATTTTAGGCTGAGGATGAAGAAAAAGCTTTTAGCCCTTCTAAAAACAAGATTAGTGCACACTAATGTATAAAACCAAATTGGGAGCTTTGTCTCCCTTGTTGACTGCGACTTTGTATGGCAGCTCAGGTTACTTGCTCGAAAGGAGCATGAGCCATAGCACTACAAGTCTACTTCAGAACCAAATCTTAAATTGTTTACGCTATTTTTTAAGAGATAATTTTTTTTAATTTTAAGTGTTGTTTTGAAAATGCCATTTTAGTTGCCCGAGTTAGATAAAAGGGTAAAACCATAAAGCTTTCATGTTTAAGGGCATGAACTGAGTTAGGAGTATGGAAATGTAGTACCCTATGAAGCTGTAATCTTTTGAAGATGGTCAGCTAGCTGCAGATGAGAAACAAGACTAGTTGGACACTCTAGTGACACTTGATGTGTCTTTGTCCATAAAGAGAGACCATAATGTATGTTATACAAAAGGTTTTTATTATTTTTGTTGAGGATGTAAGAAGCAGATCTGAGGAATAGCTGGGGGGAGCAAAATAAGAAGTGAAATTACTTTTGGGCTTATTGTAGTAGTGTGCCAAGTCAGGTATACTGCTGTGGAAAGCACTCGTCCTGTGTCCCCACTCTGCAAAGTGAAGCAGGATGATCTAGTCATGTAGTAACTCTCCTCTTGCTTTGTAGCAGCTTTGAGCTGCAGCAGAGGTGATGGCATTGCCTGCCAAAAATCGCTGGCGCGGAGTCAGAGTGGGCTCAGAGGAGCAGGGTATTTGGGGAAGATCCCTTGATGTTTAATACACTATCTGAACGCAGGTGGTCTACCTTGTTGCTTATGATCCAAGATGTACAAAAATTGTCATCCAACATTATGCTACTGCTAATGCTTTCATCCTAGATATGCATAATAAACATCTGCTAGTGAGAAGTGCGGTATGCAGTGTCTCATTTGTGAACGGAGAGAGCACAGAAGCTTCATGAATCCTGCATCCAGAAAACCCATGAAAGCACTAAAAAAGAAACGAAAGAGTATAGAAGTCCTTAGTTTGCACTTGTATTGGATAGTTCAGCTTTGTTGTTTGAGGTGGCTTTGTGCGCTAGTAGCTCTGTATGAGCTGTATACTAAATTCTCAGTAAAAGAAATAAATATGTAAACCTTTTCTGCAATTCATGAGTCTCTTCCATGTGTGTTTTCAGCTGTTGCTTTTGAAAGCCACTCTGTGTGCTAAGTCTTTAGCATCTGCTTTGCATGGTACGTTTGCCAAATGCAATATTTTAGAATACACAGAGATGCCAAACAAGGGATTTTTTTATATATGCACATATGCTTTATTTTCTTGGGCTTTGAGCTCAACATTCTGATTAATTGATCAGGCGCTTACCCCTTATTTTCATGTGTTGTTCCCTACCAATCCTGTATATTGCCATAGGTTTTATATGGTGCTGCTGGTGTATCTTATATACAATGGAAAAAATGTAAGTGTGTTGTACCTGTCCTCCCCCCCTGTAAACTAACAGGTGGGGATAATGGAGGGAAAAAAACAGAAGAGGAATGATGGAAAAGGAAAACTGAGGTCACATGCTGAACTTGATGAACTTGGTTTAAAAAAACCCACTAAAACCAACCAACCAAAAAACCCAAAATGACAACTCCTCGTTTGACCCTGGTTAACAAGCAGCATAATTTGGTACTTAAGAACTGTGGAGCCTTCAGAGCATACCTCCAATTCCTTCGGTCACAGCGGGAAGGGTAGGTGGGGCTCTCGAAGGTACATGTCTGTCTCTTCCCATGTGTGTCTGTCACAGCTGTAGAATGAGTCTGTCCACCTAGCCTTTTTGCTGCTGAAAGAGCTGAAACGGGGGAGTTAATCTGGAGGACGTAGGCATGGGTGGGTTGTGTTCTGTGACTGATTCCTAATTTGGGGAATTTTTATATTTAGAGTAAGGTCGTTGTTGCCCATGTGCTGGTGAATCTGTTCTGACTTCACTGCTGATGCTGTTCTCCAGCATAATGTTACTCACAGGTGTTAAGGCCAGAAGGGACCATCCCAATCATCTACTGTGACCTCCTGTGTTACAAAGGCCGTATGATGGTATCTGGTCATATCTGCACTCAGCTGAATGATCTGCGGTGAAATCAAATAGCATTTATTGAACTTCTAATATTGATTCAAATTTTACATTCAAGAAAACAAATTGTTTAGCAGGTAGACTGAACTACGCTTCCTCACACTTGAACCCAATTATTCCTCTATTTCTGTTCAGAGTTTCTCTAACTTCTGGACACTGGCTTTTGGCATGGCTTTCATGCGCAGACCTTGGAGTCCAATGCTGTCTCGGGTACACTCAGGCCAAAATAAAGTCACCTGCTGGCCTCCTTCAAATGATTAATTGGCAGTTAATTACTGTTTGTTCTGTGCACTTTTACTGCTCCTGCCCTGCACCATGATTTCTGAAATACAGATAATCATAACTGGAAAAACATGTAACTAATGTTATCAATGATACAACCAACAGGGAAAACAGCATCTCTATTTCAGCAGTTTCATAGACAGAAACAAGTGGAGCAGCTACTTAAATTACGAGCTTAAAGAGGGGGAAAAAAAAAATGTTTCGGCATTGAGTAAGCTACTGCTTGTGTTGGGTGTTTTTCTGATGCCATGACTGACAGAAATACAAGATTCTTTCACAAGTGAGTTAGATTTCTCTCCTAGAATCTCCCCGGGCTGTTTACCTAAGCAATTCCCATGGTGGTTCAATGTCTGTTGCCATTCTAAGCTGTTCTGTATTTTCCCTGGTATTGTAAAACAGGCTGCTCAGAGCTCCCGGCTGTGGACAGAAAAATTCCCCTCTGTTACTAAACAATTTTGAAGGAGATGATGCCTCACTCAGATACAACATGCAGAAGGAGTTTTGGCATAAGGTAGGGGACTTCAGGAGTCTGGAAAACACTGGATGGATACGGACGAAGTTTCTTGGAGTACTTTTTTTTTTTTTTTTTTTTTAATTGTATGCATTCACTTGTAGGTACTTAAGTAGCTAGAGTACATACAGTTCATCCCTTCCTGCTGTAACACACTATAGCATTGAGAATCCATTTTCTGTTGCAGGGAAGAGAGCTAACCTTGAGAGGAGATCGTTATTACTAAATATTAACAGGTAAAACAGCTGGTAAAAGAAAATTTAGACTTCCTTTGCAGAAGTTAAAACTTAATTGATGAAATGAAGAACCTCATTTTTCAGTATATCTAAGTTAAACTGTTTGAACTTATCAACATAGGTCAAAACCTTGCAGGACACCAGACCATAGTAAGTTTCCAGTAATGAGCAATCGTTCCCGTCACTTGTTTCCTTCCAGTCTTTAAATAACTCATCCTCTTTCATGTTGGAAGAGGTGAAAATGAATTTATAGCAGCATCGATTGTAGCTGATGTGCTTTTCCCCAGAAAACCGAGAGCTATGAATAGGAGCGATGCCAGCTTTTTTAGCACAGATCCCGACAAAAATATCGGGGGGCACTGAAACTGGCACCTCCTTGGTGGCCACGTACACCTTGCGAGCGACGTCCTGGGACATGACAAAAGCGCTCCCGTCACAGTAATCGGGGTAGAACTCCTCTGGGTATTGATGGATGGGAATAAAGCCAGGGCTCGCCGGGTCTCTGTCAGGCACTCCTTGATGAACGACCCTCCCAAGGTAGATGTCCTCCAGCTGTGTTAAGCTAAGCAAGTATCCAGCCAGACTTGGAATACCGACAAACACGTCTTCATCTGTTTTAAGAATATACCTTGCATGGGGACAGAAAGTCACCGTCCACTCCACGCTCATCAACATCTTCTGTGTCTGTGTCTCGGGGGAATCGATGAAGCTGCCTTCAATAATGTCTCTGTGCTTTTGAGACTCCTCATTGATCTCCTGCTGGGTGGTTACTGAAGCTGGCTTTCCTAAAGCAAACAGAGTCAGGACAGCATAACCTCGGGTGTCTGTCACGTTGCCCCACGTCTGCCTGATCACGTTGCGCCTTGTCCTGTTTTCTGGGCTACTGCAGACAAGAACGAGCAAAAATATCTCTTGGTCGGAGCATGTTGCTGCGCTGCGGGCCGTGTAAGAGAGATTGGCCTTTAGAGGATCCGTATCTAGCTTCCTGGCCCTCTCCCGAATGTCAAGAGCCTTTGCATCGGTGTAAGAAAGAGGCAATGACCGCAGGAAGTATTCCTCCAGTAAATCTGCTCCGAAAAGCAGCACGTGGAAAAGCAAGAAGTTAAAGAGAATGAAGCACCACTGGTGAGTCCGGAGCCTGCAGAGTGTCAGCTGGGGAAGAGCAGACATGGACACTGAATTCTCTTGCTACTAGAACAGAAAAGCTTTCCTTCCTTTTATAATATATTAATGCAAAAAAATTACGACTTTTAGACTGTGGTCTTTGTGTTATTAGTGTAAGGCTCTTTTTCCTCCTAGAAACCTGAGCAACCCTATTCTTGTGGCACAGCGAGATCCCAAACTGAGAAGGATGTTGCTATGCTGTAGGTGAGAAGGCTTCTTTCTGTGCATCCATGCATGGAAGTACTGAGGAATAACCTGCAATTAGTATTTTCTGGGTTTAACCTGTTACTGGAGGCCTGAGATGAGGACCTATAATGTTAATGTGTCCTCAAAGGAGAGCTTTTGGCAAGCACCATGTGAAAGCTGGCAGGGTAAGGAGCTGGTGGGGAAACTGTTATCGCCGCTGTCGTGCGGGTGCAGCATCGTGCTAGCCCCTGTGCTGCAGCTGAGTAACGAGCCCGAGCACTCACCTGCATGGCAGCAGGAGTTCTCCCTGCGGCGGGGTCCACGTTAACGTCGGAGGCAGTTTCTCCCTGGCAGAGGCTTGCTGGACAGCATCTGTATCTGGGTCTGCAGGATCCAGTTACTGCCCAGTACCCAGACACCGGCTTCCACCCGCCTGGGTGGGGGGAAAGATGATCCCAGGGAGCGATCGCATTGCAGCTGCGTAACACACAAAGCGAGCAAAACTCTAGCCGTTCCCTTTATTAATTTCTGGCACTTGGGCTTGGGCATCTGAGAAATAAGTGAAGCGACTGCTAGTGCTCGCTGGGTGAAAGGGGTCCCCCCAGTGCTGTTGCAAGTCGGTGCCAGCTCTGCCCGTTTGTTGCTGTTTTTCTGGGCTTTTCTTTTTTACAGCTGTGCCATTTTGGTGTCGGTTCGCCAGTCCATGGTAGGTAACCCCCACACTGAGCACTCTGCATCTCCTGAGATGGAGATGTGGGGTGTGAACTTGTGGGTTTGCCTTGTGTGAGGTCCCCACGGACACGGAGAATGCCCCAAGGCTGTGGGCACTGCGGCTGTCCCTAGCACGCGGGGAGAGGGGTACCAAGAGGCCCCCCCTGTGCTGGGCTTGCAGCTGCAGGAGCTGTGAGCCTGCTCCGGGTGAGGTGCCTCACTCTGCTGTCTTGATTGCTCCAGAGTTAAGGAAGCAGAGGGCATCGGTCAGTACCAGGCTGACTCCTTGAAGCCAGGCGCGAAGAAGAAGGGGCTGTGCAGGGAGCTGGCGGTGCTCAGCCAGAGGGCCTGTGGCCAGGAGGCTGGGGACATTCTGCTGCGTCCCCCCCACCTCTCACGGCTCTCGCATCCATTTAGTGAAGCGAGGCTGTGAACTGTAAGAAGCTGTGTTGGAGGGTCCTTTGCTTTCTGTCCACACAGTGTCACCCTGTGGTTTTAAATGACTGTATGTATTTATGCTTTTGTGGTGGTTGCGTGTCCTAGTGAAGAGCAGCGATGATCTACTCCTGGCCGGGCTCCTGCCTTCGGCGGTGGCCTCGGCTGTGCCAGAGGCTCCACGTGTTAATGTTGGCCCAGCCGCGGGCTGTGCTGGAGCTGCCTGGGCTGGGGAGCCGCGGGGGACTGGAAGTGCTGGAGGGGCAAGTGCCAAAGACACCACAAACAGGATGGAGGTGTCAGCAGGGGTGAGAGCTGGGTTTGGCAGCAGGGCTGTGAGCCGTGGGGCCCGTAGAGCACTGACGGGGGAACAGGGCTCGTGGGTCCTGGGCAGCTGGAGGGGCGGATGATGGCACTGATGCTGTTTGATGGGCAAATTGTGGCAGGAGGTGTCAGCCTCCTTCAGCACAAATATGGGAACTCCAGCCTCTGTGTGAAAGCAGAGAGAGAGGTGGTGATTTTTTATTTTTATTTTTTCATTTTGAAAATATTTCTCATAGATAAGGATGCATTTCTGTTAACTGCATCCTTGGGTGAAAGGGCGCAAGGAGAATGCAGCGTTGCTGTGGTTTGCCTTAGCTGTGTGCCTTGCGAGGGTGTGATGCTCTGACTGTTGCAGTCCTCCCTGAAGCATCCTTAGGGGAGCCTGTATGCAGCGAATGAAGAGACGGGATGCAGCTTGATGCAAGCAAATGTCAATTTATTGTACAGAAGCACGAGTTTTTATACACTTTCAGAAGCTGCACGTTTTAAACAGATTGGTTCTTGAAGCTAAGCCTTGCATACTAGGCAATCCCTGATTGGTGGTTAACTACCATCAATTAACCGCAAGGTGTTACCTTTCCTTGGTGCCAACCTTGGCGCCATCCGTCTCCCACTCCCCTGTGCTCTGCAAACATGCCCCATCATGTTAATTGTTGTCTAGACAAGCTCGAGCACATTCCCCTCAGCTAACTGATTGCCATGCATGGTCCTAGTTTCCAGACCGCTCCTGCACCTGTATCAGCCAGATGTCCCAGGGAGATGGAGAAGAACTTTGATTTCTGGCTTGGGGTGATGGAGGGTTAATTCTCCAGCTGTGGCTGAGCCCCCCAGCTCTCCCAGTGCCTGCCCCTGGTTCTGTGGCAGTGTGGGGAGCACTTTCCCATGCATGTTGGGTAATCTGCACTGATGTAGAGAGCAGCTGGAATGACAGGAGAAACCAGGTCCCCAAAGTGTGGTCACAGCTTGGGAGTACATAGTGTCCCTTTGAAAGATGGCCCAGACACACAGAGTGTGCAAGTCCCAATGTGGACCTGGGCTTTAGGCTCTCCAAAACTCGGAAGAACTCCTTTCACAGAGCTTGTGTGTCAGCTGGGCTACAGCTTCATCTGGACCAGCCTCACAATCATTATAATCCTTGCAGAAGTTGTGCTTTGAAGCTTGGCAGGCTGTCATCATGGGAAGTGTCAGTTAAATGTGTTCTCTGAAATAAAAAGCTAATGAGGAAATATTTTTAATGTACAATAATATAGCACTATAGCCCCAGATACCCATCCTGGGAAAAAAATTCCTCCTTTGAAGATGCTCCGTCTCCATCTAAACCATTTAATAAGCAAATAAACACTAGCATTTGAAACCACTTGCTTTAAAAATTGTGCATTTTTAGAATAATAATATAATAATAATAAAACCCACATGTGTATCATCCCTGTTGCAATTACGCACAGCATGGTGCTTGCTGTACTTCTGAAGTCATTTCTTCAGCACTGCTTTGTGGTGGCGGCAGGAGCCGTAGATATGGGGTGTATAAGATTAACACTGTCCAACCACAGCCGGGATGCAGGCAGCTCTTGGATGTGGGGTTTTGTTTATCTGAATGGTCTGGCTGAGTACCACTGGGAGGAAGTGGAGGAAGAGAAACAAAAAGACTGCTGAAGGGTAAAGTAACTCATCTGGGGGTGCCACAAACCCCCCCAGCTCCAGGGGGTTTGCCTGGGGGTGATCCCTCCATCGCCTTGAAACCCCAGGCTTTGGGCAACAGTAAAGCACAGCAGCTTATGATGATCTTATCTCACTTTTCAGATGGATAAAGTCAAACACGTTCAGGGAAAATCTCACCCTGGTCCGTGAGATCCAAGAATTCCCAGAAGAATTCACTCCAAGAAGAGTCAATTCAGGACCCCAGAGTGGCTGAAGTCAGGTCAGTCTGGGGAAAGCAGTGCTGCTCCTACAGCTCCACTTAAGCCCTGAAAAATCCTATGGCTATAAATCAGGGAAACAACCAGGAAAACAGGTTTTTCTGAGCCATGGGGCTATAATTTGCTTTATGTAAAACGCTTTCATGTTTTCCTTAAAATTGTACGTCCGAGCAAACCTCATTACGGCAGCGGTGATGTACTGATAACGCTGTAGACAACCTGACTGGCATATGAACAGTGAGTGCTTAGACTGAAGGATGTTTGGAGTTTGAGATTGGTTTTTTGGGGAGGACAGGGCCCTGAACTCCCGTGATATCCAAAGATAAAAGCAATGATGCCCACAGGGCGTTGGGAGATGCTGTTGAGCAGGATGAGCCTAGGACTGGAGCTGTGGGGCGGGCAGCTGTGGTGCAACGTGCTGCAGGGGAGCAGCCGTACCCACAGCTTCTTAAAATGTCTCTTAAAGTCTCCTGGTTTCCCTCGCAACGCTATGAACATTTGGAAGGGGGGAGCAGAGCCCGGCTTGTTTCATTCTGCTCGACTCCACTTCATGAAAATGCGAAGGCTTTGGATGACGCACCGTTCTCCAGGCACTGGTGCAGGCGAGGGCGGGTGGATTGGGGAAAACCAGTGAAAATTGGTTTTTCCAATATAAATTTGCTCCAATATAAAAAAACCTTGAACTCTGCCTGCCCCAGGTGGCCGTGTGGTCACTCCGTGCTGCGCGCTGTCCTTCCCTGCAGGGTGGATAACCCTCTCCACCCCCACCACAGTCCCCCTGCTCCCAGTATCTTCCCAAAACCTGGGTCCATCCCAGGCAGGCTTTCAAATCTTTGCTCGACGACTCCTGCTCCAGAGATGTGCCAGATCCTGCCTGCGTAGCCCATCTGTGAGAAGGTGGGTTTTCCTTGCACAACAGGCTCTTTCCGTGAGGCACTCCCCGTGTCCTTGCCTAGCTGCTTCTTTTAAGGGTCAGCGATGTCCCCTGTCACAGAGCACCCTCTGTGGCCCCCAGCTGGGATGCTTGTGGGAGGGCAAAGCACTCCCAGGTGTTTTGGACCCTGACCAAAGGGTCGCCTCTATTTACAACCAGCCTTTCACAGTGGTTTACCGGTGTACGCGGACCAGATAGTGCAAGGGGCTGCCAAGGGACCTGCCTGGTTTTTAGTAACAGCATCAGTTGCAATAAATAAAAGGAGACAATTGTTTTGGCCTTAGTCACCTAATAGCAATGTTTTGACGTGAAGCTATGATTCAGCTCTTGCAGGCAATTCTTCACCTTAAGTTCTCTGTGAAGCTTGGGAGATGACGGAAGAGAAGGGTTTGTAAGAGTTACACAGGGTGCATCCATTTGGTTTTTGATATTTAACATCCCTTTTGGGTCTTATTAGTAGAAAACTTAAAAACAAGCTGCCAAACCAGAGCGCTGATACACCAGACAGATTAGCCGCTCCCAGTACACAAATGAGGGTGTCTTTTCTTCCTATTTAATGGCTCAGTTGACTGGGTTAAAAACATATTTTTATAGCCAAGTTCCTAGCATTCATTTTTTCTTTGCATACATCACTCTCAGAGTTACAGAGCTCTATCTTTTTGTATGGGTATGTTTGATTATTACTTCTTGAGTTTAATGACAGCTTTGACAGCTAACTACCACTATATTCCGTGATAAAGACAGCTTAAAGCCTCTGTGTGTTCTCTAAGTGCTGCATTCAGGCTCAGAAATACCGAGCTAAATATAAGCTGAATGGAGAGAGCATGAGCTTGTGAAAAATGTCAGGTTGTGAGACCACGGGGCTCCAGCCCTTGGGCTGAGCTGGTTCCTGAGAGGTGTCTCTCTGCCAAGATGTCAAGTTGACAGAAAAGTTGCCTATTTTGCAGTGGACCAGAAGTTTCCCCCTTGTTAATTATTTTTCAAAGTGTGCTGCGCAGGTTGCTTTGCCTTGCCCTTTCATTCCCCGAAGTTAGACGCAGGCTGTATTTATGCCTGGAAAATCTGCATTTTGCATGAAATTCATTTGACATGCACAACATCCGAAGCGTTGGAATCTTGAATCGAGCTGCGCTTTGATTAAATTCAGTGCATGCTTTGACAATATTTGCAGCTGGGAGCTGATCAGGCATTGCTGTGCCTGACCTCATGGCTGCTCGGTAGTGGCAGTGATGCTGAGCAGCAAGCTGGAGCATTGCTTCTGGGGAGCATCTTGTGCTGGGTTTTTTTTTTGGGGGTGTACCCCTGTGTGTGATGTACCCAAAAATGCAAAGCTTGCCCAAGGCTGTGGAGGGGAACAGGAGCTGAGTGCAGGTCCTGGGGCTCACGCAATGCCCCAGCCCATCCTCTCTGCCTCCCATGGTGCTGGATGGACCCAGCCGTGCTCCAGCTGTATGGACCTGGGGGTGCCCCAGGGATGGGGAGGGGCCTGCAGCCCCCCAGTCGTGGCCAAGGCTCCTGCTAGTAGGGCTGTTCCCTGTTGCCCTCCTGTCAGGGGGTTATCGGGGAGCTTGAGCAGGACAAGGACACCCCCTGATGGGAATCGTCACTTGGCTCTAGAGCACTGTGGCACACTGGACTCGGGCACCACGTTCCGCAGAAGATGACTTTCTCTCTCTCTTGCCTCTGACTCATCCCACTGTTGCCTCCCACACATTTATTTATTGCTCTCCCAGACACTAAACCAGCAGAGCTGGGTCTCCGCCACCCTGTGCCGGGCCCTTCCTTGGGCAGCCAGGGCCAAGACCTGCCGGGGGTACGGCCACCCCCATGCTCAGCCCTCGGGGGGTCACGGATTGGGGGTTTGCCTTTCCCAGGAGACCCGCCCCAGCCCCCCCTGTGCTGCTCCCCGAGGCTGGCTCCACTCTGCAGAGCTCATGTGGGTGCACACACCACACGTGGCCAGGCAAATGGTGCTCAGCATCCCTGGATGTGCCCGTTCCCTGGCGTGCTGCACGCTCCCTGCCCTGGGGGGACACATCCCTTGGGACATGTGCTCTCTTGCTCCAGGGTGCGGCCGGGAATGCCGGGATGCTGAAGGGGCTTCCTAGCAGACCCACGGGTGCTGAGGGGGTCGAGAGGAGGAGGCACGGTGTTGCAGTAGGTATGTGAGATCCTGGTTAATTTTATTTTTTGTTAAGAAGACAGTTGTTGGGAACTGAGGACTGGTAGCATCGGTGGCATTTTGGGGACCGCTGCAGCTGAATGTGGGGAGGAGCAGCTCAGCTAGACCCATGCACCCGAGAGGCAGAAGGGTGCCTTTGCTGAAATCACCACCCTGCCCCCCCCTGCCCCCACCTGCCCCCCTCGGCTTTGGGAGTGCAGGTCAGGTGTGACAGCCCCAGGACAGGTACCCACAGCCCCCTGCCCGAGCGCCTGCAGGGATGAAAGACGATGTTAAATCATGGCAGCTGGGATGAAAAAAATCTTTATCACAAGGTAGTGCTGGCTGTGACCTGTAAGACCTAAAAGAGTTTCCAAAGAGAAGCAAGTTTGACTGCTCTTTATCTTGGAAGAGTAGAGGGGAAGGGCAGCATCCCCAGTGGGTGCTCAGGTGAGTGGCTGGAAAGGGGAGAGTGGGAAGAGAGCCCCAAAATTACGCAGAGGCTGAAGAAAATGCCTTGGGGAGGAGAGAGAACACTCAGCTTGTTGTGAAGAAAAGGAAGAGGTGGTTTGTGTTGTGATGTATTCTCATGGGGAGAAAATGCAGGATAAAAGCAGAATCTTGATCTAGTGTGAAGAGGCAGGCTTTGCCGCAGCTGGAAACTGCAGTCAGATGAATCCTCGTTAGGAGGAGGGGATGTGGCTGACTAACGAGTGAGGTGGGGTGTGTGGAAGCCACGGGAAAGAAGTACTAAGGGAGGGAGGTGTGGTGATCTCAGCATCCCAAATGTGTCCCTGGAAGCTGGGTGGTCCTGGGGCTGGCCAGGGACACGATGCCACTGTATGCATGTGCCAGGCAAGGGACAGGAGGATTGGATCAGCCCCTCTGGGCTCTGGCACAGATAGTTGTCCTCTGACAGAGAGCGTGTGAAACAGTCTTGTCTGGTATGGTGTGGGAGCAGAGATCCAACACAGCCCCTGGCCTGGATGTCCGCCTGTCCCAAAGGCAGCCAGCTCCCAGCATCCCAGGTACATCCAACCGGCCAGGCTCCTGCCATGCGGGGGGACAAATCTGGACCGTGCTCTGCCGGAGGGCAAGGAAGCTCAGCCCGGGGGCTGACACTGCTCCCAGCACCAGCAGTGTCACAGCAGAAATAAACCCCTGCCCCCCATTCTCTGTTTTACAACACACACTGTGCCCTGAAATACTTTCTGGAGTTAAAGAATAGCAGGGCAAGAAAAAAATAACCGATGGGGAAGGAAGGAGAGTGTTTTGGGTTTTATTCTATTAACTACACGTTGTAAGTGGTTTGTTATGGAGGACGGTCTTGTAGCCATTTGGCGGGAGATGGAGCAACGGCTGCAAGTTCTGCAGAGCCACAGAACTGATCCGTGCTGGGGCTGGGAACAGTCCCCAGGACCAGGGCTCCCCTTTCCCGGGTGGGATCCCACTGGTTGTCCCTGTGCCTGGTGGTGGGGCCTCTGCCTCAGCATCCCCCCTGCTCTGCAGCTGGCGGAGGGGTCCCGGTGCCCTTCCAGCTCCACGGCCACCCAACCCCAGTGAACGCACCGGGGTGGAGGGCAGGCAGGACCAGGCATTTGGATGCAGCGGTTGGATTGGGATGCTCTCTCCTTCTGGCTCTTTCTCTTTTGTTTTTAATTTCTTTTTTTCTCGCTGTCCCCACCCCACCCCCCCGTAACTGTTTTAAATAATTCCTCCTCCACGCCTGTGTTATCACCTAGCATGTCAATACGCTGCTGTGCCACCCACCCCTCTCCTCGCAGAGCTGCACATTGACATTTTGCACCCGATAATGTGAGGCAATTAGTGAATGAAGAATAACTTTCCTGATGAAAAGCATGATGGGGCTAGAAGCATCACACGGGTGGATCGCACGGGGAGTATTAATTGCTTTTCTCTCAAATGACTCCTCGTGTAGGAGAGTCCATATGGAGAGAGAGGAGGAGGAAGGGATGCTGCGAGAGAAACAAAGTCTCCGCTCCCAGAGAGAAGCGTAAAGCCCAGCACATCTGAGTGGGCACTTCCCTCAGTGGCTGGGGAGAATGAGGGTGGGGGACAGCCCAGGGGCAGTGGGGGGGCCTGGCTGGAGCTGTTGGGGAGAAACCATGGCTCTGGGAGCAGTGGGCTCCCGGCCCGGGGGGTGTCACCCTCCCCTGGGGTCTGGCTGGGGGGGAATCTGGTGTTTTGGGTGTCTGCGGTGGCAGAGGAGCGTCGCGGGGGGAGAGCTGGTTGTGGGAGGGGGCTTTTTGCTGAGCTGTCCTCGATGCCAGAGATGCTGGGCATCTCTGCTCATCCATGCAGCCCTGGGGTCTTGCAGATCGGCCCCAAGGTGACCCCCCCGGCGCCTGTGCCCCAGGGGGGTCTTTGGAAGAGAAATAAATAAAAAAAAAAGCAAAAGAGAAGTGGCGTGTGCTCTGCTCACATCTGGCCCCCCAAGGGGGGTCGCAGCTGTGGGGTGCTTTGGGCTGCATGGTGGCAGACCTGGCTCCTGGCAGGTGGCACCCGTGGGGCTGAACCCGGGGGCCCCCTGGACCCCCTCCTGTTAACCCTTTGGGGAGGTGGCTGGCTCCTTCCCAGGATGTCCCTGTGGTGGGGCTGCTCCTGCAGTGGGGCCGTGTTATTGCAGCAGAGACCCCCAAAGATCAACGTGGCACTGGGGTGGCCCGGCAGGTGGGAGCTGGGCCGGCCTGTTTGCTGGGGCACAGCCCCAGGGCACAGTGCCCAACACAAATATTTACCCAGCTAGCAAAAAAATAGAATAGAATAAATTAAAATAGAATAAATTAGAATAAAATAAAATAAAGCAGTATAGAATGAAATAAACCAGAATACAATAGAATAAATCAGAATAGAATAGAATAAATCAGAATATAATATAATAAAATAAAATAAAATAAAATTAAAAGAAAAAAATTTTACAAAGAAACAATTTTTAAAAGGAAAGCCCAGGCAGGCCGAGCCCCGCGGGGCAGGGTGCGGGCAGGGCCCGGCTGGGCCGGCAGGGGGCGCCGTGGGGCAGCGGCGGGGCGGGGGGCCCGGCCGGCGCGGGGGGGGGCGCAGCGAGGTGGCGTCCCGGCGGGCAGCGCGGGGGGGAGCGGGCAGCGCCGCTCCGCTGGTGCGCCCAGGGCAGGACCCCCCCGCCCCCGCCCGGTGCGGCGCCCCCAGCCCCGCATACCCGCGGCACCTGTTGCTGCCCCCAGCCTCCCCCCCCCGCCCCCCCCCCCCTCGGCCGCGGCATGCGGAGCGCCCGGCCGGCCCGCGGGCTGCCGTGATGGGCGGCGGCGGTGGCGGTGGCCGTGGCGGTGGCGGTGGCTCTGCCCGCGGCCGGCAGCCCCCGGCCGGCGCCCCCGGCAGCGCGTGGCGCCCATGCTGCGCTCCGCCGCGCCGCCCCGCGCCCCCCCGCCGCCGCGGCGATGCCGCTCGCGGGCGAGGAGCGGAGCCTGCAGGGGGTCTACAAGCCGGCGGGCCCGGCGGAGGGCAGGGCGGCCGGCGGGGCCGGGGGCTACACCAACCGCTCCTTCCTCGACGACGATGGCAGCGCCCACAGGTACCCGGCGGTGGGACGCGGCTGGGGGGGGTCGGGGGCTGCCGGCGGGGGTCGGGCCGTGGGGGGCGGGGGTATGTCCCCGGGGCTGCCAGAGCCGCCGTCGCGGCGAGCTGGGGGCTGGGGGGGTCGGCAGGGTGCCCCGTGCGGAGCCGAGGGGAGCCTGGTCCCCCTTCCCCGGTCCCCCTTCCCCCGCCCCGGTCCCCCGTCCCTTTCCCCTCGTCCCCCCCGCCCCGGTCCCCCCGCCCTCGTCCCCCGCCGCCGTCCCTCTGTCCTGGTCCCCTGCCCCCGCCCCGGTCCCCTGCCCTCCCCTCCCGGAGAGCCCCGCGCAGCCACCGGCACCCTTCGGGGGGAGCCAGGCTCTGCCCGGTAGGACCCTCGCCCCCCCCCCCCCCCCCCGATCCCCACCAGCATTCCCACTTTTCTTCCCCTGGAAGAAAGTTAGCGTGACACTTCCAGGCCTGGCTGGGGTCCCCTGCGAACGCCCCTCTGGGCAACACCGCCGAGGGAGTGGAGTCGTTGGAGGCTGCCTGGGTACAGGGATGCTCGGAGGTCCCTAGGCTGTTCCCAGTTGTATCCTTCATGGAAAAGGGTCGATGCTGCCACTCCACCGAGGCTGTGCTCTGTGGGGTGTGGGTCAGGCAGCGTTTTGGAGGAGCTGGTTTGGCCGAGCCACCCCAAAGGCAGAGGACTGGCACGCATGCAGGCGAAAAGGCTGCATTTCCCTAGGCGCATCGCAGCCTGCGCGCCAGCTCTGCGCTGGTTTTATGCCAAAGTCATAATGTCCAGTACAAGGGAGGGGCTGTGGAAGTCAAGAGCTGCTCCAAGGGGATCACAGGGGCCCGGTGCCACTGTACTCTTGTGCCCAGGCAGCAGCAGACGTGGCTTACACGGGGACGAGTGCTTATTGCTGAAGTATCCCAGCTTTTCCTGATAATTCCTGATAATATATATCATTGTTTTTACCAGTGTGGCTCTTCTGACTGTCACACCCATCAAATGTCACCTTAAATGAGCAAATGAAGTGTGTGTATCCATTAACTCTTGGCAGGTGAGGGACCTTGGCTGGGTTTGTGCCCTAAGCCGGGCTGCTGGGGTTTTCTATGTTGACATCTGCTGATTAGGATTTAGGGAGACCATCTTTTACTCCTAAAAGCCTAGATGGAAAAAGGAGTCTGTTTGGTGAACTCTTTAACTTTCCGTACATAATCCCTGACCGGACAACTGGTAAAATCCTTGAATATTTCTTCTTGGGATTAAGTCCCTCGTCATTTCCCCCACTGTCCTCTCTGTCAGAGGTGCGGTGTCCAGCACATCCAGGGCACCGCAGTGCCTCAGGAACCGGGACTGCCCAACTCCTGAGGGCACCCTTTGGTTGTCTTGGGTGTGCCAGGGTGCCTGTGGAGCCATAGTGCCTTCACCAAACCCCATTTCCTTGTTTTGCAGCTGTACTTCGTGTGTTTGCAGAAGTGATATCCTTGAGGAGGTTATCGCGTGTGTCTGTGCATGTGGGGGGATGAGGGTCAGGCTAGAGGCAGCAGCTTGCTGAGGGTTTAGACTCCAACTTTACGGGAAAATGATGAGTTACTCAGCTCAGACAGCAATTATTGCTCCTTATTACTTACACTGCAGTACTGCTCGGGGTCATTTATCCTCATCTAATGCGCAACAACAAAATCTTTGTCCAAAGGTCTTTCTCGTCTGTCTCTTTCAATCTGAATAGAAGAGCTTTGCTTTCTAATTATTATGATACAGCGCAATGTGTTTCTAACCCCCTCTGGCTCCAGAGAGGTTGAAATGCCATTGCTTTCCGTGGCTTGTCTTGCTGCCTCTGCATTTGCTGCCCTTCCAGAAATGTTGAACGAGCTGGCTGGAGCCCTCAGGACTTGGCAGCTCTGCCTGCAGCTGCCCGTTTCCCCCAGCCCCAGCTCGGAGCAGCCTGGGTCTCTAATGTACTTTTTCAGTGTGTTCAGCTGAAGCAGCAGAAAATGACTGCTGCAAACAGGCTAAAGAGAAATGTGTGGGAGCAGGGAGCAATAAGCACCGGTCTCCCCCATTAGATGATCCCAGGGGGTTTACTGGCTAATCTGCTGTTTGGTTTCCTCTTCTTGGACTAGGAGGTGCGCGTCCCCTTTTAGTGGGTGATCATCCACATTTAACATCCTGCTATCGCTCAGCCTCTGCCTGGTACGAGTTTCCTCCTCACCTCCCGTGAGTTTTACATCTGTTCAGTTGAAAGAGCTGTGGAGGCAGCACCCTGCCTGTGTCTGATGTGAGGTTTGTGTCTAATGGGTGCAGGATTCTGCGGGGAGGTAAGGGCTCAGGAGTCCTCCGTGGGCTCCTCAGCTTGCCTGCACTCCGCTCTTGCAGGCATACATTCATAGCTGTAGGTGCGATGGCAGACCAGCAACCAGAGGTGTGTGCAAAGGATGTGAGAACCAGAATCCATCTGAGCAGGGAAGATGCGTAACACGTTCAGTGTACCTTCTGTTAAATGTTCAAGGGGACCTCAGCTGAGCTGGCTCTGTTAAAATAAATGGAGGCCTCTATTATCCCCTTGCTTAGCAAATCTAGAGATGGCTTAAAAGCTGTTAAAGAGATATTCCATCTTCTCAGCTGCCTGAGTGTGGAGGCATGTGTGTGAATGTCTGTGTGCTTTCTCCTAGCCCTCTTTACAAGGGGACAATGGTCCTGTAAGTCCCTTCCAGTTGGAAAGCAAGGGGTTAACCGTAAAAGCACTTGAAAGTATGTTTGTAGAGCAAATACACATTTCTGGCACCCAGAGGGTACAAACAGCCTAAATTTTACTTTCCTGCCTCGTGGGAAATCTGAGTAAATGTTTGTACAAGGAGCAAGTCGGTCATTTAGGGGAACAGAGGATTTCCTCCGGCCAGCAGCTCTGCTTCCTCTGCCTTGGCCATGTAAGGGCACTCTGGGAAGAAGCAGTGATGGATGAGCAGCCATATGGAAGAACTCATGCAAAAATATCCTGCACAAGTACGGGTGCCTGCAGGAGAAGCAGGGACGTGCGAGAAGAAACTTGGTTTTCCCATCCGCTACCTCCAGCTACTATGGCTTATTTAAGAAGAAAAAGATGGAAGGAGGAGGCATGCACGATGATACCTGGAGAAGCTGCTTAGGAAGATCACATCTTTGCATTAGACGTATGTTGCTTTTCTCGTGTCTGGTTTTAGTGTCTCTTAGGGGAGGTCTGGCTGTCTGCTGGATGATGCCACTCTGCTTTGGTTCAGCGCTGCCGTTTATACTTGCAGTAAACGGTAGATGTCCTGTGCCAAGCGAGGCAGATCTGGGTACCTTGGCATGGATTTGGGAGTGGGACATGGAGGGAAGGTGGGTCCCAGCTGAAGCAGCTGCTCTGGTGCAAGTGCTTGAAAAGCCGAGGTTGGGGACTGGAGAGCAGCAGCCAGAGAGACCTGTGAGCACTGCTGGCATGGCAGCTCTGGGCGTGCTTATGGAGCCCCAGCTAGAGGGGGCTTGGTTTGGTAGGGGCTGTGCTGTGGTGGGGTCTGTCCTCAGTCCCACCTGATGGGGCAGCCAGGACAGATGGTACTTTCAGACCCTAGAAATCACAGCAAGGTTAAAAATGCCTATAGGCACCTTCTGGTCAAGGCCTCTGGGTCCAAGGGCAGGTGTTTGCCTGCTGACCTCGCTGAACCCGAGGTGGTCAGTGGTTTCCCAGGGCTGTGTCTGTATGAGAGAACTTGGGAAAGTTGTTCTGAATCCGTGAGGGATATGAATGAAAAAAAACCCCAACAACCCCAAACCAAAACAAAACACAGAAGAAAAAAGCTTTGGTGAAACTGGATTCTTGCTCAGTGTGAACACTCATCCAGACCCAGGATGGCTTCTCCTGCTGGAGATGTATCAAATGGGATGTCTCCGTTGAGCACAGGGATGGTCCCTGCAGCTGAGAGCCTGTTGTTCTCTCCTATGTTTTCCATTTTCCGGAGATGAATGGGAAGATGCTTCTTTGGCAGAGCTCACGCTGAACCAGACTCTGTAGCTAATTAATAACCAGTTCCTCCAGGCAAGATTACTAGCTTAGACATTTATCAGCTTCCAAAAAGTCAGCCTTGTGGATTGCAACAACTGTTGCTCTGGCTGCCCGTGGGGATCCTGGCCTCGCTGTTCCAGGAGAAACCGCAACAAGGAACCCTAACACTGCAGATCCAAACACCCTGTGTTTTCAGAGTGTTTATGGAGCAGAGATAAGAAGGAATTCTGCTCTTGTTTTCCTCAGCTGATGAGTAAAGGGACGCATGTGGCTCTGACAGGAGGCTGCAATCGGGGGCTCAACAGGGCTGTCAGCAGGTCGTGCTGCAAAAACCGCCACAGGGGAGTGCCTGCCAGCACACCTGGGTCAGTGGGAAGAGGTTTTGTGACCCCCCCGCTATCCCATTTAACAAAGGACCCAACATGCTGAATGTCCTCCTTAGAAAATACCGTTGGGTTCTGGCGTGGCTGTGTCACCCTTTGCTGGAGAACAGCAAAGTAGGTCATTGCCTGCGCTCAGGGCTCTATCTGCTCTGCAAAAATATTTACGGCATCTATTTGAATCCTCCCAATTCTCCATCAGCGACCTCTCCCTGACCTCCACGCCTGGTTCCCAAGTGCTGAACTCCATTTGTTTTGGAGCCTGTTAGTGTTTCTTTTGCATCCATGCCAAACTGTGCTGGAGTGTGGAACATCTCATTCATCCTTCTTATGAATAAAAAAAGGCGAAGAGCACAAGTGCCTCTGGCCTGGTGTCCTTTGACAGTGGCCGGTGACAGGGACAGAGGGCAGGGACGGAGCAACCCTTCCCGGAGCTGTACTGCTGCAGCCTCTCAGACTGGGATCCTGAGCTGGAGGTTGTGCTTCGAAGGCATGGATGGATGCCTCCCCTGGCATTTACCTGGTCCCTCTTGAACCCATCAATACTTTCTGCCTCTGCAAAAGGGTATGAATTCTGTGCTGCAGCTGCTCTGTGGGAAAACATGCTGCTTTTCCTTTGAGCCTGCTGCCCTGTGATTTCCCTGGGTTCCTACAGCTCTTGTGATGTGCTTGCTCCCTGGTACTCCACTCTGACTTCACCTGCCTTTCATCACAGCTCTTTCCAGGCTAAAGACTCCTCCTGGTCTATTGAGTCTTTCCTTGTACAAAACGCTTTTAAACCCCATAGTTATCTCTGCCCTTCTCTGTGCATCTGATGTGTATCATCTCTGAAGGGGGAACCACAAGTGTGTGTGGCTCTGTGGTAGGTGTATCTGTAGTGTAACAGCCTCGGCTGACATTTTGGGTTTTGGCCACCCCAGACAGGCAGCTGTTGGCTTTGTGGTGTTGTCTAGTGTGACTTTGGCTCTTTTCTAAGTGCTAATTTGCAGAACTTCTAGTGCTTGTGCAGGAAGGTGATTCCCTGCCCCTCCCTGGCCCCCTTTTGGGTTAGGTTTTTTGTTGTTTGGTTGGTTGGTTTTTTTTTTTCTCTGATCTAATTTTTTATTGATTTTTTTGATAATTTATTGATGCTAATTTTCATCTGACATTTTATCGTTGGGTCAGTCAGTGCTGCAAGATCCTCCCGCAACTGTTTACAGTCAGGTTTATATTTGAGCATGCTGGGTGATTTGCAGTCATCGCGATCACTTCTGTATCCCTGGAATAACAGAGACCCTTGTGGGACCACACAGAAGATGTTTGTTTCAGTGTTCTCCTGTTTGTCTCCTGTCTTCTAATGCAGGAGACATCCCCCTCTTCGTCCTGTTGCGTCCTGGTCTGGCAGGTGGGTTGACAAGCCTGCCTCTCTGGGTTTATTTCTGTAAGTCTTTGTATCCCTGAACAGTGTGAAAAGACTCTTCCTCCTCCCACGTCTCTCTATTATTTTTTGCTTTCAATAGAAGGGAGTGTTCTGCAGGGGTCTGAAGCGCAGAGAAGTTTCTTCTCCATGCTTCATCCCTAGCTGCTTGTAGCAGGAGAATTTTCCCAGCAGATCATTAGCAAGAATTAGCACCTTCCTGATCTCGCAGCCTTTTTCTTTTTTTGACGTGAGCCTGAAAAATACTGGGCACTGGCAAATTTGGTAGAGGGTATAACAGCTTGGGGTGAGGGGGAGTGAGACGCCGCCAGGATCGTGTGCGGTGGGATACCAGATCCGCTCCTGTGAATAGTGATTTTCGAGAGTAATGAGCTCTGCCTTGACAGCGTCTCCTTGCTCATCCTGATGAGAGCTGGGAACAAATAGCATTGTCCTGCTTGTAACCAGCCATCTACCACAATGAGGATTTTGGCTGGTTCCCAAGGTGGAGAGGGTGACATTGGTCCCAGGTAAGCTCCATGTGGGAGGGGAAGCCCCAGGAAAAAACGGATTGGGCAACAGCAGGAGGGCAAAGGACTTTTAAACCTTGCTTTTGCTAGAAGTGAGCTTGTCCCCTGGGCTGGAGAAGCTGCCATTGCCTGCAGAAGGGTGCACTAGCAGGAGCCAGGCTGTGATGGAGCATTAGGATTTGTGGGGACTAAGAAGAGTCCTTGGGGGAGAATTATAACTGGGTGAGACCCAATTTGCTTTCTGACCCTCCTCATGGTGCCAGCTGCTGGAGCAGGGACCCGTGGGACAGCCGAGGGGTAAGTCTGGGCAGCGAGTGTAGCTGCACGGGGAGAGGCGATGCCAAACGGCCTTGAATAGAGGAGTGGCTGAGGTGTGGAGACTTGCTGTAGTGTTGGTAGGAGTTATATTCCCCTTCTTAAGCAGGTAATAGTAGAGGGTTGGCTATTGGCTCCAGGAGCAGAGCTGGAGGCTGTGACAAGTGAATTGCTCTCTTTTTAGCTTAATAATCTGTTTAGGTTTAAGATTTTTCACAGTTGGTTGGCATGAATCATGAGCCTGGTGTTATCCCTGTGTGCAACAGCACCCTGTCATTAAAGGCCGGGTGGTTTCCCAGGGGAATCTGGTGTGCCAAGCCTCCAAAGTCCCCAGTGAGACTGATGGGGCCTCGCAGTGAGGGACCATTTCTTGCTTCCACAAGCGTGAGTCCTGGTTGCTTGATTTCCTGAGCATTGGGGATGATTCTGCTTTTAAATGAACTTGCACGTGCTCCCAGGCTGCCTTGCAAACCCAGCACCGTGATGGAAAAAAAGGGTCGTGTTCTTTGCTGGGAAAGGTCTGGGTACTCTGGGAAATTTGCTCCGCAGCATATAGCTCCTACAAGGAAGGTATACTTTAATGTTTTAATCCATAAATAGCCCTGAAGATTGCTGGGTCAGGAGTTTTCCAGCAGGGTTAGTGACTTTGCCTCAGCAGGCTGAGTGTGTTTTGGATTTTCCCCTCCTTCTGAGGCTGCGCATGGCCGAGATGCTGGGAAGGATGCTGTGGGTGCTCCTGAGCCTGTCCCTGGAGGGAAGGGTGGGGCTGGGTGGCTGGCTGCAGGCAGAGCTTGGCTGGAGCGTTGTGCCTGTCCTATCCTTGGCTGCAGATCCCTGGTGTCAGTGGTTTGCCTCCCGTGGGGAATCTTCACCTCTGGAGGAAGGCAAGCGAGGGAGGTCCTGCCCATCCTCCTGCAGCAGGAGCCCTCCTGGCTGCAGGAGCGAGACCCTGGGGACCCTTGCCCAAGGACACTGGGGTCGGGGCAGAGCTGTGGCCTTAGGAAAGCAGGTGTCGGCTTGTTGTGCTGTAAGTGATCATCCGAGCTGCCTTGCACTTGATTTGCAAGTGTCCTGTGTCCTGCTCTGCCCTGGGCACCGGCATCTGGGTGACAGACACAGTGGTCACAAAATCAAAACCCCTGAGAATTCAGTGGTGCCTGGAAGCTGGTGGGCTTGGGAGCTGGAGCCCAGGTTGGTTCCCTCCACTAGCCGCTGCACTTTCTTCAGCTTTTTCTTTTGGTACTACTTAATGTTGCCAAGCAAAGATGAGGAGACAAGTGCCTTTTCCTTCCAGGAGGTTCTTTGAGAGGGGCTGAAGCCTGTTTGCTGCCAGAAGTTGGGGGGTGTTTTTTGAATTGCATCAATGTTTGCAATGCACTCTTGCTAAGGGATGGGAGTTTGGGCTTGCTGTGGGTGGCCCATGGTGCATGCCTTCTCCTGTGCTTCTCATCCTCCTCCCCATCAGCCCTCCCCTGCCATCTTCAGCCTGTTCTTCATCCCACACGGTTGCAGTTGTCTCACAAACCTCTGCAAAAGGGAAGGATGGGACATGCAATGCCAGAAGTAAAATAGCGAGGGGGAAACGGGAGGCTTGGTGCACAGGTAGAAAGGGCTCCCAGGGCTGCGGGTGTCCCCTCTGTCCCCTCCCCACCGTGGCACATACCTGTGCCTCTGGCAGAGGAACAGAGAGCGGGAGCGCAGGGATGGGTGTCAGGAAGGCATTGGGATCAAGGTAGTGTGCTGCAGAACGAGGTGCACGTCAAGGGATGAAACCTGGCCATGTGGCAGCCCCAGCCCAGCCTTGAGGAGAGGAACCAAGTCCCCCCAGCTGCCAGGAGCCAAGGCTGTGTAGGATGTTCTTCCCCTCCCTCCTTCCTCCCAGTGTCACTGAGGCTTTGCAGTCACCAGGGACATCACCATGACTGGTTTACCTTTGGAAGCACCCCAGCACTGCCCAGGCCCTCCTTGCAGGATGCTCTTGAGGAAGGGGCTGGCTGTGGCTTGCTCCTCCTGGCTCCCTTGCCCTTGGCAGGGCCACCAATGGATGGCTTCACTGGCCTCCCAGCTGTCAGAGCTGGAGGAGCTGAGCCTGCCTGTGCCACTCGTCTGCTTGATGTGCTGCTGTTGGGATCAGAGAGGAGTGAAAAGGTTTCTCAGCGGGGCTTTGCCTTCCCTGAGTTTTGTCCTGTTGTACAAGGCGTACACGTGCATCAGGTCAGAAGGGAATGGGGAGACATGGGGCTGAATTGCTAATACAGGGTTGTCTAATAAGAAAAACGGCTCTGGACCTGGAGGGTACAATTTCTACTTATATCTTCTAGAAAATAGCATTGCCAGCGGGAGGAAGGCTTGTGGAGCTTTGCACTGACTCATGCTTCCTGTTAATTTTCAACATGAAATACACAAAATGCTAATCTTTCCATGAGGCCTGTGGTGCTAAATTGCCTGTGCTTGTCGCAAGTGAAACGATGGATGGGTTTGTCACGGGGCTCAGCAGTTCTGTAGAAGTTTGGACCAACAGCAGCCCCTGATGTGAGCAGTCCGACTGTCTGTGGAGATGTAAATTTAGATGCAGGAGTTTCATCTGGGAGACTGAGTGCTTCATATATTGTGTGCGTACATCTGTGTGTGTATGTGTGTTCTGCAGGTGTTGTACCCACAAAACATGATTTGGGCCAAAGCTGCTCAGAGTATCTGGAAATGATGGCTTGGATGTTATGATGGGCTTGTTTATGTCCCTCAGAGCACTTTAAACTCTTTGAATCAAAAAGTATTAAATCCATGACCATCATATAAGTGACAAGAAGCTGACAAAACAACTGAGATGGAAGGTGGATGCTTGTGGCCACAGAAGTGTTTGTGAAGTAGAGAAAATGATCTTATTCAAAGAAATAGACCCCCCCATCTTTCCCTGATTCCCCTTTTCCATACCAAGCTCAGGGTGTTAGTGCCTGGGGCTTTAGTGCTGATCTTTTTAGCTTTTTTCCATACAATATCAGAGAGTAACTTTGCAAGTTCATGAGTTCATCATTCCTGTCCCCCTGGTTTCATCTGTGGGGCTGCCTGCAATAAATGGTCCTTTCCTGTGGTTGTTCCACGTAGGTGTGGCAGGGGCAGGCTCTGCCCGTGCAGCCGGCAGCATTTGTGTTTCTTGTTAAGGTCGGCAGTCAATTCTGTTTGCAATGATTTATCACTTGGTTATGGGATTTGTGCTTTGAAAATGGAATAGATGTTTTTAATGCTATATTCAGGAGGGGGGAAAACCCTATCACCCGGCCTGCGTGGGTGTTCCTCCCCAGCACGGCTCCTCTCAGAAGGTCATTGAGGTACCTGGAGGGTACAGGACCCTCCCGTGGCTCTGGACACATCATCTGCATTCCAGAACTACTGATCTCTATGAACGGCATTACTGGGTCACTGTGTGACCTCTGGGGGAGAGAGAGGATACGGTGGGATAAGAATCTGGGGCTCTTCATCTGTCAAGCTGAGACATAACCGACAGTGATGTTAGCTGGTGCTCCCAGGGACAGAGAATGTGTGCTGCTGAGGGGGTAGCAGAGGAAGAGCTCTGTGCCTGAAACGAGCACCCCAACTCTTCCACAGGGACACCCCTGCAGGGAAACCCTGCCCTGAAAGCTGCTGAGCTGTCTGGGGAAGGGTGATGGTGCGTGAGATGCCTGTCATGGGACCGAGCCTGCACATGTGTTTGCCCACGCGTGTGCAGATCTGTTGTTTTCCTTCCCTGCGTGGTCTTTGCCCTCTCCTCCATCTGGGCAGCAGTGCCAACGCCTGCAGCAGTTGTGTGTCACTGGTGCAGAGCAGGGGGCTGCCTTCCAGCCCAGCTCTGCAGGCCGAGCATGCGTCTCCCCACGTACTTGGGCCATTAGGAGACCCCACAGGGAAGTCACTCAGAGGAAAAAACCAAAAACCAAAAAGAGAGGAGGGGAACAACTGTAACCCGGTAACCATAAGAGCTGTGGGAGGAGAAACAAATAGAAGATGATTGTGTGTGTTTTAATAAATATAGAAAAAGAAAGAGCAGAATTTCCTGTGTGGCTTTGTTCACCAGATAGGCTCTGAGAGCCTGGCGGCAGCTGAGCTCACCTTCGCTGGTGGACCAAGGATGCAGGGCCAGATTCTGCAGCCACAGCTGGTGAAACGCTGTGGCAAGGAGAAGACATGGCAGGGTCCTTGCTGCCCTGGGGCAGGCTGGCTCTGCAAGCCCTTGTAAGAAGTATCCCATCCCTTGAGTACAATCTAGACGCTGCTGCCCTATGGTGGATCTGGGCCAGCAAAGAGCAGCTGGGGGCTCCTGCCCCACCAGTGCCTGTCTGCTGCCCAAAAAGCTGGATTTAGCCTCGCCATGGTGATGGCCAGGCTGGCTTTGCCTCTAAGAAGTTGTACCACAGCCCTATGCCTTTTCAGACAGCAAGAGAAAGGTCAGACCCTGCGTCTAACTCTCGTGCCACCATTGCTGTCAGCCAGGGGTTGTCCTTTCTGTCCTGTTAGAGGTGACAGGAGGCATAGCAGCAGCTGGCTGCAGTGTTGCAGTACGTGCTGGGTACCAAATCTTGAGGAAAAGTGGTTTTGCCTGGGGGATGTTGAGCTTGGTCACAAGGTACCTGCTCTCCTGGCTACACATCCAGACTCCCTGGGGATCCTGCTGGAGACAGGATGGAGTTGGCACAGACAGCTGCCAGCAGGACCTCACACCTCTGGCTCCTTTTACAGCGTGGAGTAGTGGGAGAGGAGGGATTTAGACTGTAGACTATGCAAAAATTTGCCCCAAATGGAGGTTCAGCTGTTTCTGCTGTTTGCACACCCCAGCCCCTAGGAGGAAGGGAAAGGCACTTGGGGGAGGCCTTCAGTAAGGGGGTGTCACTGAGA
The DNA here is from genome assembly GCF_023638135.1 of Falco biarmicus. Classification (NCBI taxonomy): domain Eukaryota; kingdom Metazoa; phylum Chordata; class Aves; order Falconiformes; family Falconidae; genus Falco; species Falco biarmicus. Next base: position 7,785,136 of record NC_079296.1, on the reverse strand, counting down.
GCTTTGGAGCTCCTGATGGTGCCTGGCAGGTTGGGGCACTTGCGTCATGCAGGTACCAGAACGTAGGATTCTGGGATCTGTTGATGACCCTGAGTGGCTTGGGGTTGGTTTGTGGTGGGAAGCAGGAGGATGCTCTGTGGTTTCTGTGGTGTGTAGCATGCAAGGAAGCAGAAGAGGAACTTGGGTTGCGTCCTTCCTCTTCTTTGACATATATAGTCAAGAATAATAACAAAAACCCTAAAATACATTGCAACAAGCTGCAAGCCCGTAGAGTTCCAACTGAAGCAAAGCTGTCTCTTGGGTACTGGGACCCCAGATAGCCTCTGGTGAGCTCCACAGGGCATGCACATTGCAGAGCCCCCATGGCCAGGCATAGCCCCAGCTGACACAAGCAGATGTGTGGGCTGTCACTGGTCTTCTGCCTGGAATCCCAGTCTCGGAGGATGGTGCTGGCAGCAGTGCAGCTTTTCTGTGTGCCCCAGGTGGAAATACAGCAAGGGAAAAATGTGATTGCGACCAGCCCACACATGAGAAAGCTTGCTGAAGAAACCCAAGGTTGGTGCAGCTCTGAGGTTCCTGCTAGAGCATGCTCCAAGGGGCAGTTGTGTTTGCTAAATGCTGGGATGGTGACTGTGTCTAGCTGCAGTTTAATGGTAGGAGAGATCAATGGGGAGATCTGGTTTGAATCACATTCGGCTTGATCCCCGTTCCCGTGTTCCCAAGAGGCTGAGCAGTAGGGTGTCCCCCTCCCGGCGTGCTGATCGCTGCTGGGGAGCTGGCCAAGCTGGGGGAGAGACGGTGTCGTAGCGAGAAAGTGGAATAGTGTTGAGGTTTCCATATGCTGATTACAGCGTGCATTTTTAGTGGTACATGGTTCTGGAGGAAGGAAGGAAAGGGATGATAAAAATAAAGCTGCAGTCCTGTATTTAGCTATAAACCACTTTGGGATTTTTTTTTTCCCCCAGTAGTATTTGAAGACTATGCAATAAACAAGCTTGTTCATGCATTTTTTATTTTATGCCACTATTGCTTTGAAGAAGTAGCCGGGTTGCTGTGGCATTTCTATAGCTCAGAATCCCTATGTTTGGGCGGAGAGGAGGGTTGCAAATTCTGTGCCGATGTCAGGAGATCTCTGTGCAGTGTGTGCAGGAGCACTTTTTTCTAAGACACTGATGTGCAACAGATCTTAAAGTCACTGTGTAATTGATAGACATCTTTATCAGATAGGTGCATGCAATATTTGTGTTACTGAACTTTCATCCAGAATAAACAAATGTGCCAAATTTTTAAAATTCTGAATGATTTCATATGCGAGAATAAAAAAAGAGTATGTTCGAAATGTAGCTGCTACTGCAGATGGGAGAAAAAACTCAGATGCAAATACATAGCAGAAACTGTGTTTCCAGAGGTACTGATACAATTGGATTTTACTATAATTTCTTAACGCTAATGAAGGACAGTGGTAAATATTTGCATTGTTTCATTAATCTGACCCAGAAGCTGAGGCCAAAAGAGATGGACTAATTGGTTTTGAAAAGAATCATGTGGAGTTTAAAAAAACCCAAGGACAAGTGTTTGACATTTGAAGAGGATGGTTGTGTATAGCTCTGAGCAGCCTTAGCTTTCAGTGGACCTGCCTGCCTGGCCCTCAGGCAGTGGGAGCTGTGTGGAGTGCAAGACAGGCTGGCAGCTCTGTGTAAAGATGCCCTTTCCACATGGCAGTCGGTGTGGCTGTGGCCGTGCAGCTGTAGCACTTGGCCTTTCCCCTGGGAAAGCAACAACATGCTCCTTCAAATAGGCGTTTAATGATCAATGGAGATGGCTGTGTGTTACAGTCTCCTTCAAATGCGATTATAATCACCCACGTTTGGAGTTAGGCACCTGGCTCCCTGCTTTAAAGTATGCTGTTTAATAAGAAAGTAGATGATTTTTAAGAATTTGTATTTTCTATCTCTGAAAGTCCAGTTGCTGTCCTGGCCTCATAGCATTAAGAAATCACAACTGGGCTGGAACTTCTCTGGGAGTGGCCTGGAGAAACGGTGCTTTTGGTGTAATTTATCATAGTTGAGGTCTAAGAGGAAAGACTTAACTGTGGGTTTTTTTGTGATTAGGTTAATGTTAGATCCTCCTTTGCAATGGGAGCTAGAGATGGTCAGCTAGATTCTGTTTGTATTAGTCAATCCAGCAGGAGTCCTTGAGTTGACAGGAGTTTGGCTTGATTTCTCTTAAAGACCATGTTTTGGATCAATGTATATCACAGAATAACCTCCCTGATGCCCAAGGCCCTGCACAGATGCGTTACTCAGTGCAGAGCCTTGGCTGCTGTGTGCATATGGCAGCTAAAAGGAATTGAAAAGCTCTGGGGGCAGAGAATTCAGTGGCAAAAATCATCAGTGAAAATCACCTGAAGCGCTGACAGTGAGCTGCGTTGCCTTCTGGGGCTGTGTTCAGCAGAAATTTTGCATGCTGGTTGCTCTTCCAGAAACTCGGAAACAATGGCTGATAAGGACTTTGGAACCTGGTCAGCTGGGAACTTATTTACAGGGGTTTGAGTTGTTAAAAGTAGAAGACAGTCTGAGGAGCCTCAGATCACATCTCTGCAGCCAGCGGCAAAGCCCCTACATTTAAAAAATACAAATAAAAAAGCTCCTTATTGCCAGTTTAGTATTAATCTGGAGCTCTTTTGCCTGTATATAGCTTATGCAGCATGTACTGGTGGCAAAGCTGTGGGAAGGCGGTAGGAGTGGGTTGGAGAGGCTTTGGGTGAGACCCTTGGAAGTACATCTGACAGGAGTTGAAGCCTTTCAGCGATTTGCCTGCTTCACACTCCAAAGTTACATGTGAGGGACAATGCATCAGCTCACTGCAGAGGCACCACATCTCCTCTTCCAAGCTCTCCCTCTCCTTCCCACTTTCCATAAAGGGTTTATGAAATCGGAGTTCCTGTCATGGCACTGATAGCTTTCACTGGTGAAGCCAGAACCCAAACAATCAGGACTTGTGAGCTTGCCGTGTGTCTGTATGCTGGCTTTACAGCATGGAATGACTTTGTTGCCTTGTGAAAGGAGGTTTCAGCTTAACCCTGATCTGTTATAATCAGTAGCTCTAGCTGACGTGGGGAGCAGTGTTGTACCCATGTTCTGGTTGGTGAATGTTGTTTGAAAAAGGAGACCTAAGACAAGCTCTTAACACTCTGAAACGGTAGTTGAGAGCTGGTTGAGTTTCACCTCTTTCCTGTGTGGCTGGGCAGGCTGCATGTAGCTGTCTGTCCAAGCAATCACCTTGGGTCTCTTCCAGGCATCGCAATCCCCCTGTCCCTTGATCGGAGACATCAGCATGCCAAGGGAGGGGTGATCTATCCTCCCGGCCACGACACTTGGCAGCTGGACAGATGACTGACTCATCAGTGTTTGCAGTTTCTCGTTTAATACTGGGGCTGTTCAGATGATTTAAGTCCAGAGAGAAGGTTGTGCTTCTGCTTCCAGCACGGTTGTGGAGCCATTGCCTTGGCTGCCTCCCATCCGTACTTTTCTTTGTCGGGGAAGGCGGGGGGAGGCTGGGGGTGGATCTGGGCTGGGTTGTCAGCTGTACATCTATCTTGCGAGCGGTTTTATTCTCTCCTGGCGAATGGGCTTCTCCATTGGCTCCTCTTGCTCTCCGTTTTTCGCCTGCTGAAGAGCAAATGTCCTGTGCCCAGCGCTGCCCTGTGCAGCGGGCTGCGGGGCGCTCCGAGGGACCGCGCTCCGCGCCGAGCCCACCCCGCCGGCCCTTCGCCTGAGGCCGGCAGAGCCCCTCGCCACTCATGCCCCCGGGGGGAGCGTTCTGCAGGGGGGGCACCGCCGCCTGCCCCGCAATGTAATCGCAGCCGGCGGGCTGCCAGCCTCTCCCGGCGCGGGGGGCGCGGTTCGGGGCAGCGCCGGGCGGTGCGTGCTGGGTGCGGGTTGCGTGGGGCCGGCCCCGGAGGAGGTGCCGGGGCGGGCGGCGGGGTTGGGCAGGGCAGGGCAGGGCGCCCCCCCCCCCCCCCCCCCCCCCCCAACATTGCCGCTGCCCCCTTTTCTCCCGCAGGCTCTCGTCGCCCGGCGGCTGCGGCGACGGGGACGGCGGTGGGAGCTGCAAGAGCGGGGTCATTCTGGACATCGCCGCCCTGAAGATGACGGAGCTGGAGTCCGAGGTGCTGCCTCTGCCGCCCCGGTACCGCTTCCGCGATCTGCTGCTGGGGGACCAGACCTTCCAGAGCGACGACAGGTTCGGGGCGCACGGGGGGGACGGGGGCGTGGGGACAGACCGGGAGCAGGGGAAGGAGACAGCCACATGCCTGGGGACACACGCTCCCCGGGGCTGGGGACACACACCTGGGGCTGGGGACACGTACCTGGCACACACGCGGACACCCCCGCTCCGGGGAGGACCCCCACCGGGGGGGGAGGGGGCGGGGGGCACGGAGCTCTCCGCGGTGCTGAACCGCGCCGGTGCGGAGCTCTCCGCGGTGCTGATCCCCGCGGCGCGGAGCTCTCCGCGGTGCTGACAGCCGGCCCCGGCGCGGCGGCCTGGGGGCGCGGGGGGGTTACGGGCCCGCAGCGGCTGGCGGGCGTTGGGATGCGGGAGCGCTGGGAGTCTGTGGGCACTGGGAAGTGTGCGCAGGAGCCAGTGGGCATGCCCGGGCGAGGGGGCACTAGGATGTGCGTGGGTGTGCTGGGGATGGAGGCCAACGGGGGTGCGTGGGGGGATGCCTTGGATAGTAGGCACCGGGATCGTGTGGGTGTTCCAGAGCTGGTGGACGTGCCAGAGCTGCTGGACATCGGGAGTTGTGGGTTTACTGGGCCAGAAGACATTGAGGTGTGTGGGTGTGCTGGACAGCTTGCTGTGTCTGGGAGTCCCGTCAGGGGTTGGCAAGGTTGAAAAGGGGCCACTGTCCGGGAGATGCGTGGGATACGGTTGGTGATGTGAGAGGCTGGTGAAACTCCCTGTTAAGCCCTATGCAGAGTTTGGGCTGAGCACATAGATTTATTTAGGGGGTAAGGCTCATCCAGGCTATTCTCAGAGGCTGTCTTTGCAGCAGGCGATGCTGATGGGAGCGGAGTAACTCTAAAGAGCTGCTGTGGATGTGGTACAACTCTCCCTTTGTTGCGCTGTCTAGAGAAATGGCCTTTATGGGTTGAGCACCAAGCCTGCTATTTCTGTACTGGCTGGCAGGGATTTATTACCATGTTGAGCAAGCTAAAGCAAAAGGAGCAATGGCCTGAATGGCAAGTGAATTCCATGAGCAGAGCAGTTAGATGGAGAGGGACAAGAACAACCCTCCCTTCAACTCTGTTCATATCATAAAGTTCAAGGAGCTACAGTACTAATGGGGAGTCAGTAAGATTGTCATCTTCTCCCACCAATTAATTGCATGATGTACACAGAGAGAGATGTAACTCTTGTTAAAAAAACCCACCACCTTTAATTGCTGGTGAATTAGCCTTTGGATAGCTGCTGTATATTTCATACACCTGCATCAAGGCTTTTGTGCATCTGTGTTAAAAGATAATGTCATTTTTTTAATGTGTACGATTGTCATGCAAACAAAAAAAATTAACTGGACTTTGAGAATGTGGGATTGACAGATGTTCTAAATAAGTGTTCCTAACTTTTCTAGCTGCGTGAGAATTGATCTATCTCAAAAATGAGTCTGTAATAAAAAGCCCAGATTTCTTAACAGGCACTTAAACATTAATACAGTTTTATGGCATAACATGAGAGGTTGATAGGAAATTCTTGCTGCAGAAAATGTCTGGATTGCAGAATGTTTATGATATGGTTCATTTGGATAAGTTTGAAGTTTAGAGTTTTAACAGTTTTCATATTTAAGTATTTAAATGGATCTGAAATACAGAATCTGCAACTGCAGATTCTTTTTTCTGTGTTTCACTGGTATACCCCTTAACCTTCATTTTCCTCTAATTTGAGTGTTTCTGATTCAGAATGTCACTTTAATTCTAGTGTGGAGATACTCTGCATTATTTTGTTAAATTCATTAGCCTTGTTTCTCGAGGTATCTTTGTTTCACTGGGTTTGTGTGCTGATATTTTTAGTTGTTTGATTTTTCCCTTCATCTAGAAAACATTGAAAAGTTCACAATGTGTTTGGGAATGCAAGTCTATGAGCACACGTTTGCTATTCACATGCAGTCCTCTTGACCTCACTGGGAATTGAGGTGTGCCACTGTCATAGGCTTTTGGAAGTGTTGCTGTTAGGCTTCAGTTTCAGTCCAAGTCGTTAATGATACTGGGACCTTGCAGATGAAGCAAGTTGCTGGAGTAATTATGACTAGTAGATTAGTCTGTTCCAAATCAAATGAATAAGGAGCTGATTTAGGCTAGCAGATGAAAAGCAGAAAGCCTTTTTGCTGTGCTTATAAATACTAAGCAGCTCAGAGATATGCTTTGAAGTGCTTTGTTACAGCATTGACAGGAATGTGCTGAGGAAAATTCCTCCACATGCATAGTATGAGGAACTGTGAATGGTAAAATAGAGCACATTGGACTTACAGATGTAACACTGAAGGAAAACACCCACAGCACTAAATAACTCATTTATTTATAAAAGCAATGCTAAAAATATTAGCGTCTCAAATATGTCTTTTTGAAAAACTCCCCTAGAATGATAGCGTGCCGATGAAAGTGAGGAGGTTTCTGGGGTCAGCAGAAGCCTAAAAGGATAGGAAGCCATAGGGAATCCAGGTTTCTCTGCTTCTGGGGAATTAGAACTGCTTCTGTTAGAGATGTATTAATCCATCCTCATCACAGAGGATGCTGAGGAGACACCAGCACTGGGCTGAGATGAGAGAATGAGGTAATGCTGGAGCTTGAGGAGACAAGAGCTTGCTGGAACAAGTAGATAATTAGAGAGCTGTGGTATAACAGGAACAGAGAGCGTGTCCAGATAACCCAAGGAACTGTAAGGACTAACCAGTGAATATGAGGTGGAATAAGTAAAATAGGCTGCTCCTACTTTCCTGTCCTTTTTAGAATGCAAAAGGCGAAGGCAGTCAGGCTAACTAAGCAGGGCTTACTCTTGGGCAGGTAGGCTGATTGACATGAGAATTAAAATAATACTTTGAATGTTGTGTGAAGGATGGTAATAAATCAACCAGGAAGCAAACAGGAAAAGACTGGCTAGAAGAGGAATGGGGAAGGTAAATGGATTTGTGCAACAGAGGGAGAAAAGCCTAATGGCAAGCAAATCTAGAGTTGTCAAATGGAAGATGGAGGTGCTTCTTCCAACATCTTCTTATTCATCTTTGAAATCACCACCGTGAGGCATCTGGAAGACTTGGCTGAGCTGTATTTCAGTGCAGTACAACTCTGTTTAAACACTATGCTTGACTTTTTTACAAGGCAGGTCTTTAGGTTCTAGAAACAGGATTAACTGTGATTTGGCTCTGAGTTTCCAGAGGACGCAAACAGTTGTTTCAGGGCATAAATGTCACTTACAGGAACTGGAGGTAATTTCTCCTTTGGGGAGAGAAGGTTCTTTTGGGGAACATTGCAGTTGCCTCAGTTGTCTGGCATAAGTCCTGTCTGGTTCAGAAGTTTCTTTTCCTCTTTTTGGAAGGTTTTGTCAATGTTAATACTGGGAGAAAAAGATCTTTTCTGCTCTCTTATGGCAGTATTGCGTTTTTCATCTCACTGATGTTTTGCTGTCATGAAAGCACTCAGAACCACTGGAATATAGTGGTAAAGGCAGAGGTTAAGATGTCAAGCCTGTAACAAAAAGAAGGTGAAGAACTGGGGGCACAAAACCTGCTTGTGCCTGGCTTCCCTTTCATGTGCTTGGCACATGATTCCTCTGTCCACGGGAATCCTCCAGGCACAGGTACCTGTGTGTGTAGGAGCAAGGCCAAGGGGTGCTGGTGGAAGGGGGAAGGAGCTGAATGCAGCATCCCATGGATGCTGCAAGTTTGGGCTCTGTCAGGAAGGCTTCTGTTCTGAAGTAATACTGGTATTTGCTGATGAAAGGCAGCTGAGAAAGCACATCTGCTGAATTGATAAATATTGTTTTATACCACAAGCTGTGGCATTCCTTTGATCTTTGCTGTCCTGACTATGGCAGTTTTTGATCTGCATTCTCTTTTCTTGGACAGTGCTGACAACTGGGTTGAGGCATGTATTAAAAAAGCCCATAAATAAAATTAAACTGTATCTCAGAGAAGTGCCATTAGAAGCTTATTTGTTGCCTAATTTAAATAGTCTGAATACTTTCCAGAAAATCGTCATTAGATGCCACAGTCCTATTTACAGTAGCAAAAAGTAATGGATGTCACTTTGATTAAGTGCATTTTTCTGAGGCTAATTATCAGCAAAGAATCATTTTGATGGATGGGGATGTTTGGAAAAGCTGCCTGTGCAGACAAATTCAGTGACAACTCTATAAAAATTTTAACATCTCCTGTTTCAAATCAAAGATTTTTTGAATGTTGCATAACCAAGAAAAGAGAGGCTTTGAACAACTGGGGCGAATTCTTTTTTAAGTTTCTACTTCAGGGTTAGATAGCTTTGGAAAACTTCTTAGTCTGTTAACTGAGATCTGGTCTTTGCATCTTGAATTTGTCACTGAGTGGTGGCTCTAAATCATAGGTTGGATTATACTTGGCACAAACAAACTGGAGTGCTGAAATATTAGGCTTATAGGATCTTATCCTTTCAGTTTTCATGCTAACATGCCCCAAGTGACTTCCTCATCAAATGCATCATTACATTAATGGAGCTGGGCAGTTTTGTGTCCCTGTGTCAGGTTCCTTGAATATGTCTGTGGCTGAATCCCTACTTCATTGCCATTTGATTTAATGGGCAATTTTTCTCATTTTATTTGGAAGATGCAGATGCTAATTTGAAAATTCCTGTCTGTTTCCAGAAGTTAGAGACATTTATTTCTGTGATGGTGAGCTAATGGCCAGTGGTTTAGGTTCTGGACTGCAATGTCTGTTCAGGCTGTACCATCTGCGCTTGTGAAAGTTTGTACTTGGATTTAGGAGATCCAGCTCTGATGCCTGTGTGCCACAGATTCCCTCTGGTGAAGGCTTTTCATCTCCCAGCAGTTTGATCCCTTGCTTGTGAAAGCAGGATAAAGGTATTTATTGTCTAATGCCCATCCTTCAAGAGGGTGTTAAGACCCAGTCTCCCACCAGCGCTTTGTGCGGAATCTCTCAAGGAGTGACTCAGTCTCAGCTGTGATGTGTGAGCCCAGCTCCAAACCAAGTGATAAATAACACTGGTGAAGATGGTGGGATCCAAACCAGAAACTTAGGAGTGCCTGTGTGACCACTTGAATTGAATTGCTTCTCCTTTGCTTTTGCCACCTGGCAAAGCAAAAGCAAAACATTTATTAATTGGATTAGGCTGTTTTCCTGAGTCAATGCTTTGTTGGAAAGTTTCTGTCTGCCAGTACCCAAGCAAGTGTGTACTTGCAGCTGCTCCTGAAAGCTCAGCCAGCCTGCAGCAGTACCACTGCTTCTGGTCGGAGGGATTGCTGCTCTGTGTGGGCTGCTGCTGATCCAGGCAAGTGACATATACTGGTGTGGCTCTTTCCAAAGCAGATGCCTACAGCTGTGTCACCAAAGCTATGGACAAGACCAAGCTGAGTCCCCAGGTGCCAGCTAAGTTGTTGGAGATGCTGCCAGCCAGGAACACTAGAGCTTAGGGGGGCAGACAGTATACACTGCACTGCTCTGATGGGGCTCATTCCTACTCTCTGAATGAGGGGGCAGGATCATCCCAGACCACCAGTCATCCCGCATGGCTCTTCTGAAGCACGGTGCCTTAGGTCCAAAGTAGCAGAGCTTGTAGCAGTGTAGAGAAAAAGCACCTGGGGTAGGGTGTTGACCTACTTTAATCTGCTGCCAGTCCCATCCACTGTCTTGCATGGAGGAGTAACCAGGAAGCCTGCACTCTGCAGTCCTGGGTGGTCAGGTCCTCTCCAGCGAGGGGGGCTGCAGCAGGTCCTCTCGCTTCACAAAGGCAAAATCAACATATGTTGCCGCTGGATTCCTCAGCCCAGCTCCAGATGGGATACACTGGGGTGAAGAGCATGTTGGAAGCCTGGGGCAGTTTTATACAAAGGATTTGGGTTCTCTTGTGTTTGTAGATATTTTTCTTTTAATGATAGATAACATCTTAAATTGTGATTTGCTTTTTCAGTTGTTCTGAAAGGCTGCAGTGATGATTACTAATGCGATGTCTTAATTGAAGTGCTGTTTGGAGTTTTAAAAATGGTTATTTCCTTGTAGCAATTTGTTTGCCTTTGAGTAGTCATCTTAAGTCAGGAACCCCTGGACATCAACAGGAATATTAGAAAAGTTATGAAAGTCATAGAGTAAGAGAAGAAATACACTTCTCTCATAATTATATCTATTATTTTATAAAAGAATGTCATTACTCTTTTCAGGGATATTGGTTTTTTTGTCAGTAATGGACCCTTGCTAGTAATAAACATAAGTGCATGTAGCAGTCTGGTGGAATGAGTGGAGATATCCCTGGAGTGCTGCAGTATGTACAGCTGTGCCCTGATGAAAAGGAAGAACAACACTGATTTTCAGTTATTTAGCACAATTTAACACTATGGGCTCGAGTTTCCATCCCTCCCTGGTGTATTTTTTTCAGTTTATTTTTTCAGTTTCGTTTCTATTCAATTTATTGGGAGGCTGGGCTTGAAGGGGAAAGTGGTGTGTACCGTGTTTCGTGACAGTACCTGCCCCAGTGAAGGGCAAAGCACGAGCAAAGGTGGCAGAGGGCCAGGTCCCTGCTGAGGGCAGTGGGTGTAGTCCCGGCAGAGACTTACGCCAGCTGAGGATCTGTTTTTTTGGCTCATGTTGTGTGCAAGAGCAAAGGGGAAGGGCAGGGCCATGGGGAGGAGTGACAGCCCTTAATCTAGCAGCAAGCGCCCAGTCTCCAGGCACCCTGTGAGGTGGGCATGCTGTCAGGGGATCACTTGGGTGGCTGACATTGGCCTTGCTGAAGGAAAACGAAACACTGGCTAAATAAGCATTTTTACTCCCCTCGACCAGTTGTACAGGACACACAGAAAGTCCTAATGGAAAACTTTTCCTGCAGTGAAACTGAGGAAATGGAGTGCAGAGTGGCATGGAAAATGTTGAAGTCTTGGGTCCTGCCGTGGTTAGCTGGGGCAAATCTCCTTCCACGTGTTCTTGGCTTGAGACTGAAGCCTGGTGGGGACATTGCCAGTGTCTCCTGGTGCAGCTTTCTGCCTGGGACCTGCTGGAGCTCCAGTGCTCAGATAGATGGCTGCTTCAAGTTGCTGGTAAAGAGCAGAGAACAGAAATCACCTGCAAGCCAATGGAAGAAACTTGGTTACATGTAAGACCTTGGCACAGATCTACAAGGGATGTGGGTCCCTTTTGCACCAGGGAAGCATCATGAATGTCAGTCTGTGTCCACAGGTCTGGTAAAGAAACAATGATATTTGTCATCGGAGCAAAACCCTGTGCCTGCAGAAATCAATGGGAGCGTTGCCATTGGCTTGGGTGAGGGTGGAGGGTCAGGCTGAGACCAAAGCTGTCACTGCTGCTGTGGTGACAGTGTGAGAAACAGCTTGGCAGCTGGAGCTGTAATTGCAGAGAATGCATTAAATTTTTCTGCTATGTTTTCCCACCACTTTGTCTCATCACAGTTGCATCTTTGTTCCCAAGGGAAATAATTTATTGCTGTTCTGAAGGTGGTGCTCATTCCTTTTCTTCTGCACAAACTGTTCGGTGGCTGCCTGCATGTAGGGAGCTCAGGCATCCCGCGCTCACAGCCTCGGGGGAGATGGGGGCTTGACTCCTGCCGCACCATCGCTGCCTTCTGCAGCCAACCCTGTCCTAATGCTGGCTCTGCTTGGGTGTGATCTGCTCCCTTGTTAGACCCTTGTGTGGTCATGGTAAAAGAGATCACAAGCAGAGCCTAAATAAATTGGTTAGTGAACTCCCCCTCCTCCGCCCCATACATTCTGCTGTAAGGCAAAGCATCTCAGAGACTTCATTTTGTGGTAGGCTATGCAGCAGAGGGGTTTAGAGAGGAATAAAAGGCCTGAAATTTGAATCAAAACATCTCTGTTTCTAAGAAGTTCCACCAATAGAGAGGATTAATTCTTTATTGTCTACTGTTTTCAGCTCTGCTTATCAAGAGACACGTGAACACATTGCCTGCCGAAGCCCGGCGGCTAATGCAGATTTCCTTGCCGCTGCTCCACTGGCACTTTCTTGGATCCATAGCAAGGGTGTAGGTATTAATTTGCAAAGAAAATAGCTCATATTCCTCCTGACTGAGGGCTCATATAGGTCATACAGGCACTGTCCAGATCATCCTGCCAGCTCCCTACAGAACTGTGCTGGCCGCAGCTTGCCTGCAAAAGGCTGGCAGTGCAGGCTGCTGGGCAGTGCAAGGCTTGGCAGCACCAGCCTCCAAGTCCCTGAATCTGGAGATTTCTTCTGTTACCACTCTATTAATTTGCTGCATTGCTGCAATAAAAATAATTTTATCTTCCATTCTTGCTTATCTTTCAGAGAGTTCAGAGTTTAGATTACATTGCTCCATCGTACTTTGTGTAAAATGATGATGTTGAATTTCATCTGCTATCATGACCTTATTTCTTTTCTTTGTGGAGCATTTAGTTGCCATTTGCACCAATTCACGGCGGGCTGCTGTACTGCAGGGACATGATCAAAGTCCAACCTGCTAGAGAAGGCAGGTCCCTGGGGGTGAAGGTCTGTGGGGAGGTGGCAGTCTCTGCTCTCCTGTCTTGTCCCCACAACCTCATTGTGGGTGTCTTAAAATCTCCCCTGCACAGCCAGAGGGCTGGGAGGAGGTTTCCAGGGTTGCAGGTCCCCCGGATAGGCTTCAGCATGCCCCCTTCAATTATTCTGGTTCATAAATAATCAATAATGAAGGAGTTTGTGGTGATAGAGTTGAAATATGGGGCTTAAGTCTCAGTGGGACAGATAGGTTGTGGACATTAGCAAGTTACTAGCAGATTAAAGACAAAAAAAAAAGGCTTTCCAAACCTCTCTGAGAAAACCTGTCCCTTCAAGCAGGAAGCCTGTAGCAGTGGGCAAAGCAAGGCTTTGCAACAGTTAGCTTGCAGGCATTTTAAAGAGTTGTCTTCTGTTCTAAAACTACATCAGACTTTTGTTGCAGGGGGCAGGCGCACTCTGCAAGGCTGTCCACAGCTGTCCAGGAGCTCTGAGTTGGCTTTGCCTCTTTGGACTGGTACCGGGGCCCCAGCTGCATGGTCTTGCTTATGTCTTCTTCCTAAATACAGACCATCTGGTTCTCCTCTGATCATCTTTCGTCAAGAGTCTGTCTGGGGCCATGCTGTTTGCTGACAAACAGGACACAGAAGCGATGTTCTGTGAGTGGAAGCTGTAAAGCGAAGTCTGCAGACAGGCAAAACACATCGGGACCGTGACATCTCCGAAGCACGCACTCTGTGGTTAGTTCCTGGGTGCTGGGTGCAAGCCTTCTGCTTCAGGAATGAATGTTTCTGCAGTCAGATGGTATTTGCTGCGTGTGAGGTACCTGTACACAGGCGTTTTTTCCTTTGATTTTTCTATTTTCTATGTTTTTCTATGATTTTTTTCCCCATTGAATAGGATCCCTCTTGCAATGGAGAGGGTGCATCTCGCTCATGCTCCCTCCAATCCTATGTCATCGTTGTTTTTCTCTGCCTGCTTTTTTGCAGCAGTTGTGTGGGCGTGCATATACGCGTAGCATGATGTAGAAGTAGCCACGGCCACAGCCTTTGGGAGTTCAGAGCCAGGCCAGGATGTGGGTGCAGCCGGAGCGAAGGAAGGAAGGAGGAATTGTGCTGGAAGCTGAGGATAACAGCATATGCTGAAGCGAGCCCATTACCGGTGGGCAGCTCGTGGGGTCAGCTGGGTAAGACAAGGAGTGAAACAGCAATTAATTAAATGAGCGAGATAAGCGATTTGCTTCAAGGGTGCAAGACTGAAGTGTGGTGAGACGGGGGACATGCGCAGTGAGGTGTTGCCTTGGTGAAGCCAAGAGGTTCATTCACCTCTTCTCTTTGCAGGGTTGTTGTTTTGGTTAATGTCTTGCCTGTTGTGAGCTAAAAAATAGGGGGAGCTGGTCTTGTACTTGAATGTGTTAGTTTAGAAATAACCTGCTTTTGCTTGGTGTGCAACTGCTGCTTGCAAAGTTGGGTGCTGGTGCAGTGGTGGCTGCCTCACAGCAGCATGCTGCTGCGTGCCTCGGTGTGCTCGGGCAGGATGGAACCAATGCTCCCCTGGCTGCCTGGCGTTGGAGCTGCTCCCAGTTGTGGTGTGGGGAGCAGCACTGAGTCCTCACCTCTTCCCTCAGGGAGCAGAGCAGCCTTGCACTACCCAGGAGGGGTTTGTGTCCCCAGGTGGGGCATTGGGTGTTGCATGAAACCGATGGAGAAGAGTGCAGGGGTTCGCTGTGGCCATTGCAAACCCCCTTTGCTTGCTTGGGGGTGCCCATCTTGGACACGAGCTACTTTCTCACCCACGTGGCATCGCTCCCCTGACCCGTGCAGGGCTGTCCAGTGTCTGACCCTAACCCTGTGCCCTGCCACGGTTGGTTTGCCGAGTCGGATTTCACATCTACTGTTGTCAACAGTTTCTTTGTCACAGATGATTTTTGCTGCTGCTCTTTCAAAATACTGTGGTAGAGCCCTCTTGAGGACAACACAAAAATGATTCCTAGCCAACAAAACTCTCCAAACCCAGGGCAAAATTGTGATTTCATTTTTCCTTCCAGGAGTCTTCCCTCTCACCTGTCTTCTGGATTTTGGTAGTAGCTTTGTATAAAGCTGACTGGTGTGGTGCGTTTGTGTGTGAGATGCTGGATATGCTGCCTGTGGGGTGTGGGGGGATGTGGAGGGGTACGTCCGTGTCTCCTGTCTGGGCAGCAGTCCTTGTGCTCCCCCTGCACCCACCCTGATCCTGCCTGGGAATGTGCGGGGCTCCTGAGGAAGGTGCTGTCATCCTTCCGTTGAAACTCTTGGAGTTAAATGTGGGCCTGCAGGTTGTATCCCCTCTTCCTCTTGTGCTGCTTGCTCTTCATCACACGCTGGTCCTGGTTTGCAGAGCACCGTGACGAATTCCTTGCTCCAGGCTGGGGCTTGTTGCTTTCCTGCAACACGGCATGGACACGGATACGGTGTGACTGTCAGCCTCTGCTGTCCGGTACAACAGCAGGCTTTTAAAAAAAAGTTTCATTTTAAGGTTGGGTGAACCCCCCCACATCATCTGTGATTGATCTGTGATGGAGATTGGCTGGATTTTCTTCGGTTTGGGTGGTGGTGATGCGAACACCCGTGTGTGGCGATGCCCATGCTCTCCGCTTTGCAGGCTGTGGCTCCTGAGGTGCCTCGCGCAGCTTGTTTGGGCTCCGTGCTGCTCAGACCCGCTCACCAGCCGGCGGGCTGGTGTCGCCGCCATCCACGAGTGCTGCAGATCGGCACGGCAGCAGGTCTGCGGCGTCTTCGGGAAGGAACCGTGGGGGAGTGCAGCGGGGAGGCTGCGGAGCGAGTGCCGGTACTACAGCGGCTGTGTTTGGATTAGTGACTCTGCCGCGTTTCCTGCAGCCCACGCAGGCTCCCGCAGGAGCGGGAGTGTTGCTCTGCAAATTTAGCAGCTACCTTTAGCAGAGAGCAATTACTTTTTGGGCTGTGGGTAGACTCATCGAGCCTTTCTGTGTGTCTCATACCCATTCCTGGTATGCCGGTGGTGACTATTAGCAAAGCCATTACTTTGGTTGAGCTTTGCTGCAATCAGTTTCTGACTTCAGATCGATACAAGCAGATTCATTTGAGAACTGGACTCCAAATGCTGTGCTGCTGCTTTGCCCTGGCTGGCCCTCTGTGAGCCTTGGCCACGGGTCAGTGCCCCTGTGAATCCAGCACCCATGGCTGGGGTGCCAAGCAGCAGTTCGAGCATGAAGCACAAACACCATGGCTCAGTGGCAGAGTGCATGCTAGCTCCCCGATGGCAGGAGCTGTCAAGAAAAATGTCTCCGCTGTCTAGGAGAGAGGAATGTTTCTGGGGAGCAGGTGGTGAAGATGTTTAGCAAATGTCAGCTTGAGACCTTGCCATCCTGTGGGCAGAAGTGACATTGCTGAGAAATGTGTTATCCTGTCAGAAAGCAGCAAAAACTCCACCAGCTACATGTTTACGAGCAAGGCAGGCCTTTGCCAAAAGCGGGTGTTTTTCTACCCCTGAGACTCATGGAGTGAGAGCTCCTCGGAGCAGTGGGAATCCTGCTCCTGCATGGGCGGAGGCTGAAGGCAGGAGCCCCCGGCACCAGGCAGACAGGGCATTGCGGTCCCTCCTGGGCAAAGGCTGCCAGCCTCTGCTGACCCCTGAGCCACAGCTCCTACCATCTCTTCTGTTTGTTTTTTTTTTTTCCTCCCTTGGCTCCTCTCTAGGTTTTAGCAAGAAGCAGCCTCTAAGCTTCCCCCTACCTCTGCTCAGGAGCCTGGAGCTGCTCTGCAGGGGTGGTGGGACCATCCCCGCCCCCCCCACCCCCCCCACCCCGCTTCCCCTTCTGCACTGAGCAGGGACCGGGCAGGGCAATGCCAGAGGAGCAGCTCCGGCGAGATGCAGGTGCCTCCGACTGATGAGTGAGGCTTGGCCTTGCGACTCGTCTAACTTGGGTGTTGACGGAGCTCGGGCAGCTGGGGCTCAGCGAGTGCTGCCGGCTATCACCGACCCTGACGCATTATCTGTTTTTACCGGAGCGATCGGGCAGCTTGTGCCCTGCTGCAGGCGGAGAGGAAGCCAATGGGCTCCGTCTAGACATTGTCTCAAGTCTTCTCCTGGCTCAACTGAGTTAGGCTTCTATTACTGTTGGGACATAAGCATCTGGCCAAGCCATGCTACTGTATTTCTGAATGCCTTAATCAATCCCCTAGAGCTGTTTAATTCCAAAGTGGCCTTACTCCGTGCAGTGGGCTATTTTGTATGTGAGCAAAAAAGCTTAAGCTGAAAGGTTTCCTGCAGACAGGTGTTAAATGCAGTTTTTCAAAGCTAAAACACCATCTGAAACTTCTCCTTTTAGACCAGTTATGGATGTGATAGCATGACTGGGAGTGGGGAGAGCTGCAGGGACCGAAAGAAACTCATTTGCACAGTGTCCACATGTCAACGTGCGAAGCACATAATTACGTCTGGGCTAATAGCTCCATATGGGAGTACTGTTTGAAAAATTTCTAATTTAATGAAATGGGTAGTAATTGGTTATTAGAAGAGAGTTTAATTGAAATAATTGGCATGGACACTAGTGTGCTAATTTAGTTTGGTATTTATATTGCACAGTCACAGTGTTTGTTCAAGGACAGAGAAATGGGTATTAGGTGGTGCCCGTATTTCTCAGCAAGAAGTTACAGCTGGTCTCAGGAAAGACATTTATTCAAGGAAGCTATTTAGTCACTGTTCTTGAGCTTGGATTTTGAAGATGGATTTGCTTCATTACAGTTTGATGCAATTACACCCACGCTGCTGAGAGTGAAGGCCTCCTCTGACACTTCAGTTCCCACTTTGGATGACTTGAGATTGGTCTTTCTAGCCATCCGGAGCAGCTCCAGCTCCCTGGCACAGGGATGTACCCTTCCTGAGGTGCTCACACACACATGCATGCATGAGTGTGCTCGCCCACATGCCGGCACACAGGCAAGAGTGGGGACGTTCATCTTCTCTTTACACCCCTTCATCCCCGCTTGCCTGAAGTTCCTCAGGACCTGCACACATGGCATCAGTTCCAGCTCAGTAAATCGGCACCGTGAGGTTTTCCAATGTGGAGAAGGACTTTATAGTTTCGTTTCGGAGGGGAGATCTCTCACGTTGCCATCTCAGAGCTGTCATACAGGGATTGTCATGAACTGGGAGGCTCTGTGGTAGAAGTTAGTAATCTGTCAGGTCACTGGCAGCGGTACATGGTGAAGAGCTGGTGACACAAAGAGCCATTACATCTCATCAGCTTCTTCCAGAGCTGACATTCAACAATTGTTCCTTTTCATCTTTCTCCAAAGTGCTTTTAAAACTTGATATTGCCACTTTGTTTGGATTCTTCCACACAGTATCTGCACTTAGAACTGCCCAGTGCTGATGGAGAGGTTTATTGCCAGCAGCTATTGTGCTAAAATTGAGAGGAAAAACAATTCATAGTCGGCTTGGGTTAGAGTCTCTAATGGGAGATATTTCTTTCTTGCTAAGAACTTGGAAATGCATTTTAATGCCAGATGCAGTGCTCTGTGGCTAAGAAATATTCACCCTTCTAGGGTTCAGCTGTACAAATACTTCTGCTTGCAGACCTGTGCAAAACACGTTGCACGTGTATGAAGCATGGGTGCCTTCCCAATGGTGGGAGTGAAAAAAACCCTACCCAACAAAAGCAAGGGAAAAAAAAAAAAAAAAAAAAAAAAAGCAAAGCCCAGGATTTTCCAAGAGAAGCTAGTGATGCACTTTGCCCCAGGAAGGCATCTGGCTTTGGGTGTAAGGGCAAGGTTTGTTCATCAGGTGAGTGTGCCGATGCGGGTGGCACTATGCCAGGCACTTTGCCCTGCTGGATGAAGCTGGCATCCACACCCCCAGTGATTGATTTGCCATTGTCTGGTGTGTCACCGAGCCCCCGAGGGACTGCGCTGCTTCAGGGGGAGAAGCTGGGGGAACATGGATCAAGCTTTTAGTGGGAGGGAGAAGCCAAAGGAGGGACACTCATCTCTGTTGCAGGGAATCACGAAAGACTGAGATGAAATGCATGTCTAGATGAGTCTCTTGCCATTTCCCAGCATTGTGGGTCCTTTCTCATGCGCTGCTGTGATCTCCATTTGCCTTTTGAAGGAGGATGATTCAGAGAGGTACAGCAGGTGCTGTGATCCAATGCTGTGTGTGTTAGTGAGTGCGGAAGAGCACTGAGATCTGTTTTGGGGCCCGATGGCTGCTTCTCTTGAGCAGCTTTTGAGAACTGGAACAATTATCCCACCTTTCAAGGCCTTTTTCCCCCCCTAAGCTGCCCTCTTTCCCACTACCAGATCTTAGGCAGAGAAGGGAGTACTGCTGAACCTGCTGGTGCAGATATTAACACAACCATCTTATAATTTAATCGTGATTCCATTAAACACCTTAATGATCAGAGAGTTTCTCACTTGGTTTAATGGACTCTTTTCCAAATGGTAAGGCTGCAAGATCAAACACTTGTTATAAATGTCTGTTTAATAAACAATCTTCCTTCCTAAAAGCTTCTGCCTGGCCAGCAGGAATATAAATGGAGAGGGTGGTGTTTGCAGTTCAGTCTTTAAGGAGACACTGTGTAAAAGATTGGAGCCTATTCCTTTTTATTTTTGTGTGTCTTTATATGAGAGATGAGGAAGGGCCAGGACGTGGTTGTTTTTTTTTTTTTTAAAGTGTGCTTTTTACTGTAAATATATGAGGAAGTCGAGACCCGGCATCTGTGAAATAGCATCTGCTGTCAGACCGACTCCTGGAGTGGATATTCCCTTTCCAACAGATGATTTGGTCATGGGAGTTGAACCAGAAGCTGACAAGCAGATAAGACCAACAGCATGTAATAACCTGACTTAAAATCCTTTTCCATGGCTTTAGTTCAACTTCTTGACGAGGAGTGCTCAGCAGAAGGCGGCACAGCTCTTGAACTTATACAGCAGTGCTGATCTCCTCTGGGGGAATTTCAGGTGGTTTGGTTTTGGTTTTTGGTTTGGTTTTTTTTGTTTTTTGTTTGGTTTTTTTTTGTGCAGAAGAGGGTCCTGGAGACTCTTCCATCAGGGACACACTGTTTAATACAGTTATCTGCACACCTTACTCATTTATTTCAGAGTACACTAAGTGGGTAGATACCTGACAGTGTAAAAGCCCTTTGCCATTGCATAACTGTTGTGTTTGAGGCTTTTAGGAACGCGAAGCCTGTTTGTGGTGATGGTTCGGATGGCCCAAGTGTGACACAAGAAACCTTTCTCAGCCTTTTAATGCCTTGGTGCTGACCCCTGCTTTTGGCTGAATGTGAGAACAAAGAGACCCTGTTTGTCAGATCCCTGACAACCCCTGGGCACAGTATGAGCATCACACGTCGCCTGGGTGGCAGGGGCTCCTACCTCACAGCAGAACTTTCAGCTACAGCACGCTATTGATTGGTAAGCAAAGTTGTTTTTTTTTTTTTCATTGAGGTTAAAATAAGAAATGTATTTGAAGATCAATGGTCTGGTACAACCCCTTGTTCTAGTCCTGCCCACACACCATGATGAGGCTGTCATAGACTCTATGGAGTTCATGCCTCATTTCTGCAGCACATTGTGAATTTCTCTTTATACAGGCTTGCCATTTTCTCTGTCTTATATAATGTATTACAAAATGAATGGTGACAGAAACAGAAAATGTATGGCAAATGGTACGTAGCATGATCCAGCGACCCTGGAGAGGGAAGAAAATTTTATTACTGTGAGACATAATTGACAAAGCTGATGGGAGACCCCAAAGCCTAAGTTTCTCCTCTGAAGGTTCATCTTTAAAAAAAAAAAAAAAAGTTTTAAGAAGGTTTTTAGGTGCTAAAATTCTCCACAGTTTAAGCAGAAACTCTTAGAGGCATTTAATAAGTAAACACTGCTTTGCAGTTTAACAGATCATTTCATTAGAATTTTAATACTTTAGTAACAAAGTTGCTGCAAAAATGTCATAGAAAAAAAGGCTGAGAGTCCTCTAAAACTGCAAAGTAGGAATCACTTTGGCATTTTGAAAGTCTCTGTGAAACTGCTTCCTGGCAAGCTCTGCCAGGGAGCTCAGAGGGGTGTTTTGCAGCAGCGAGCAAGCTGCCTGTGCCTCTCGGCTCATTAATTGCCGTAGTGTGTCTCCATCCAGAGCATCGCCAGCTCCTGAAGGCACTTTGCTGCTGGGTTGGAGATGGCGAGTGCTCGAAGGGCTCGTGAGAGGCACGTGGGGAGGCACAAGGCGCCTTTTCAGCTCTTGCTGCCTCTTGCATCCCCTGGGAAGGGCTGGGGCAAGTCCCAGGGGAGCAGGGTGTCCCCTGGGACAATGTGCCACCGGAGCTGGTGCTGAGCGTGCCGCTGCTGTCTGTCCTGCCCTTCGCCGCTGAGCGAGGATGCTCAGAGCATCCCTCTCCTTTCGGCGGGGCTTGGCTCAGGTACCTGCAGGAGGGCAGTGAGGGGCAAGTCCTGGCCTCAGAAGGGGACCTGTGGGGCCGAGGCCCTCAGAAAGGCTGGAGGGAAGTTAGAGAACTGCCAGGGTAATCGTGACACACGACATGGGCTTACTGCCTCCTCCTGACCTACCCCAAGGATCTCTCCTGCCCTGCTGCTCCTGTGGGTAGCACGAGTGGTACCCAGGGGTGTTTACAAGGTGTTTTCAGATTCCCAGGGGGAAATGTAATGCACAGACACTGAAAGTGATGAACATTTATAGTGCAAAGATCATTACGGCTGGGAGGCAACAAATTGCAGCTACTAGCAGCCAGCCAGCCTGCTTGTCCCTAGGAGAGCAGCTGTGCCAGCCCTGAGCCCTGTGTCTGGGGGAGCCCAGGAGCCCCCTGCTTGTCCTGGCTGGGTTTTTTGGGTCCTGCCCTGCCACCTTCTCAGAGCATCGCTGCCTGCCTTCCTGCTCACCGCATTGCTCTGCCTCCCTGCGCAGAGCCGGGGCTGACTCATGCTCTGGAAAGCACTGCCTGTCCCTGCCGGCACAGGCTGCCAGCTCTGCTTGGCTGAGGACCCCGGTGCTGGTCTCACTAAATCCTGGGAAGCGGATAGTGACCCTGTTATGTACTCACCTGGAAAAGTGACTTGGGCATGCCTGATTGCTCTGCCTGGAGACTTTTCATGCTTCCCTTGCAGATATATATTTAGGTTTTACCCAAGGGCTTTTAATTTCCTTGCTGGCTTGAGCAGCTGTGACAGGTATACAGATACCTTCCCTTATTCTTCCAGCACTTTAACCTCTTGTCAGCTTTGTGAAGAAGGAGGGAGAACTTATGAGTCACTGTAAAGCTTCAGGGTCTCATCGCTCTGCTTGTAAGCATGCAAAATGCACCACAGAGATAGGAAACTTGTCGGAGGTATCATGACTTTGTCGAGGTATTTGTTCAGCAGCTGCTCGGGTCTGCTCTATTTCTTCATCTCCCTGCGAAGCAGCCCCAAGTTAACAGACTGGGTTTGCAGCTTTCGTGTTCGTTGCTGCTGAGCCACACTTAGAGAGGTAAAAATGGGTTTGCAAAGGCTGCGATGACAGTTCTGGGATTCGGCGCGCGAGGCTCTTGCAGTGCAGTTATATAATGGCTCTCGCCAGCTCCGGGTGTTGGGGAGTTATTGGGCGAAGGGTCCCTCTGCCAGGATAGCCAAGAGAGGGCTTGTTTGTTAATCCCTCGCATCCATCCAGGGCCAGGGTGTAGCCGCAGGGGGAGCAGCCAAGCCCCCCAGCAGCTGGAGCAGCGGAGTGCTGGGGCTGGCATGGGTGCTGCTTGTTGCACCGGGTGGGAGGGGAGCTGCAGGGCATGGCTGCCTGTTCCTGTGCAGTTCCTGAAGTCCTGGGTCCTGTCTTCTAAATGCTAATATTTTGAAATTGTTAACATTTGAAATGTTAATGCAGAGAATTTGGAGAAGAGGAGAGAAATCAAAGGCTTTTCTAGTATCAGACTCACTGTCCCCCTCCAGGCTTGCAGCCTGCTTGCAAACTCTGTATATATTTTCTTACTTTACATAATTTTTCCATTTCTCTCCATCAGCCCAGCTCTTCAAAGGCTCCCTTCTGTTCCCAGCTCTCTTGCTGCTACTAAATATGCTCTCCTCTGTGCTTTCTAAAGTGTTCTTTCTTTCCTGAAACTCCAGTGCTCCACTTTATTAGAGAAGTCTCCCAAACTCTGCTGAGGAGATGCTGGGCGAGGGAATGAGCTGCTGCCAGGTGCTGCTTGAGTTGTACTGCCTGATTCAGCTGCCAAGACTAAATCGGGGAAGTGAGGGAATAAAGCACAGCCAGTTAATTTCTGCCTGTGTCATGCAAATCTCCCAGGCGCCTTCGAGTGCCTGGTGCAGCATCGGTTGGCCAAAGGTTTCTGCAGCTGTGTGATGGTGTTGGTGAATGTTGGTGTCCCCCACTCCAGGCTCTCTCCTGCTGGGTTTCTTTGGATTGCTGTGGTGCCAGCACCCTCCAGAAGTGCAGCGGGGATGGAGCAGCCCCCCAAGCCCCCCATGGTCCCAGCAGCAGGGAGGTCCTTGGAGGTGACTCCCTCCCAAAGGTGGACATGGCTGCAGTGGTGGCATTGCCTGCAGTAAATGTGCTCCAGTGGAGATTCCTGCATGGAGACAGGGACTCCGGTACGGTCGTGGTGTTGGCAGCAGCCGCTCAGCCCAACTGCTGTCCCAGCCAGCTGCTGCGATGACAGAAATCCCTGCAGTCCATGAACTTCTCCTGAAGTGCTTTTAATGACAGTTTAATATGAACACTTAGCGCTTGCTACAGAGCTTCTCACCCCTGGAACCGAAATGCTTCACTGTGAAGGGTAAGGACCATTATCCCTGTGTTCACAGGGGGGAAATAGCTGGATTTTATTTGTGGGAGTAATTATAACAAGTGGAATTAATCAACTTTTCATATGAATGGTGTTGCTTTTTAAAGACAAATGTCGGGAGAGAGTCCTAGATACAAAGGAGAACTCACAGTGGTCTAGATCCATCTGACGGCTTCTCAGGGAACTCGTCAGTGCCTGTGGTGCAAAGGCATTAACCCTGCCAAGGCAGCGTGCGGAGGGAACAGAAGCCAGTGAAAGTAAATGCAAGACAGGGCACAGTATTGACTTACTCATGCCCTGGATCTTGGTGAGCAGGCGCTGCAGGGAGCTGCTGTTGCCCTAACCCCAGTGTGTATCGCTCCCTCTGCACTTCAAAGCCCCATTGCTTGGGGACACTCTCCCAGCTCCTGAATGCCCTCTGAGTCTCGGCACACATGGACAAATTCCACTGAAATAATTCCTGTTTCTAGTTTCTTAGCTGGAGGACTCAAAAGAGGCCATAACCTCTTATAAGCGCCTGCAAGGTCACTGAGGGTTGGGCTTTGTTTCTCTCCTTTTCTGTCCATCCCCCTCTTGTATTTTGGTTCTCTTCAGGCTGCAGGTTTGCCGGGGAAAAGGGCTGGGTTCTTGTGTTGAGCTGGGGGAGAGAGAGGCTTCTTTTGGCTGGGACCTCTTGGTGTGATGGTAATGCATGTGGTGAATAATAACGGCTCTGTGCACCATGGATGCAGGTAGGAGAGACACTGAGATGCTTTCTCGTGTCGCTGCCCTGCTGCATACAACCCATCACTGGTTCTGTTTGTGGAGATGCCAAGATGTGGATTGACCTCAGAGAAAACTGAAGTCCTGGGAAATCCTCCCATTAGCTTTGGCAATCTGCTGCTGAGGGCCTCTGCTGGCAGGCACTGCAGGGGAGGGGAAGGCAGGAGCTGGTCCGTCAGATACAGAGCACTGCAGGAGCTTAAATGCAGACCCCATTTGCAAGTACTTTGAATTGCAAAGTGCTGCCATGGCCTGGCCTGGCCCTAACCTGGCTGGAGCAGTGCTCAGGCAGTGCTGGCCCTGGTTAGGGAGGGGGATCTGCGTCTTTCTTGGGTAGCAGCCTCTGGGAAGCCCCTGGTCACCTGGAGGCACGTCTTTGTGAACAGCAGGTAGGAGTCACTGTCCATCCCTGGTTTTCCCTGAGCACCTTCAGGGAGGAGTTGATCATCTGTGTCTTTTAAACCCTGATTTTCATTGCATAACTCATCACCGTCAGAGAAGGGTCTGCTGGCTTGTCACAGCAGCTAAGTGCTGAGGTCCTGCTCCCATGCCGGTGGCCACGTGCCAGAGAGGACCTTCCTCTCCAGGCTAATGGAAAGAAAATGGAGAGAAGTTTTTAAATTCACCCTGGATCAATGCAAACAGTATTTTCTAAGCAATTTTATTAATAAATACACACATCCTGGCTGTCCAGAGAGGATTCCAAAGCATCTCTTGTATATTCTAATATACCAATACAGGTACCGTCTGTTTGACTTGTAAAAGGAGCTCTTTGGATTCAGCCTGCTCATTAACCTCTCCACCTGATGATTGATAGTCACAAATAAGGGCAGAAGGACGTGTCTTGTTAGGAAAAGGGTTACTTGGGCCACTCTTGTGCATGATGTGCTGTTGGAGAGAGCAGGCAAGGGGCTCCTGGGGGTCTCAGGGGTCTGTGTGTGCATGCTCCCACCACATCCCTGTGCAGAGGAGGAGCGCTGGCACCCCACAGGGATGGAAAGGCTAAGTCCTATGCAAAGGAGGAGGGTGTGGAGCATCAACATTATTTTTGTTGGTGGTTTTTGTTTTTTCTTTTTGGCAAATTTGTTATTTCAACCGAAACAAACGGCAGAGGAAAAAATATTCTAGAGAGCAAGCAGAAGCTTCATCTTCTGTGATTTTAACTTCCCATTGGAAAAGAGAACAACTAGTAAAAAGAAAAAAAATACACCTTTACATTTCCTCAAAAATGCTGACCTTTCCAGCCAACTCTGTTGAAAAAAGGATGCTTCTGCTGTTGCTTAAACAATGCTGCTTCATGCGGCATGGTGCTAGCCTGTCTGCAGGAGCCTCGCAGTGAGGCACGGAGTTGTTTTTGCAGAGCTGTGCGTGAGCCTTGGCAACCTCAAAACATTGGCAGCTTTTGAAAAGCTATTTTGCAGAATGCATAGTGACAATGTAGGGCATTCCCCAGTGACTAAAGGGCAAAACTGGTGCGTGTGCACTTCTTGAAAAACACTTCAGCAAATGGCTGGGCCAGAGAGGTTTGTAACGTTTGTCAAAGGATTCGCAGTGCTCTAGAGCCCGCTCAGCCACTAGTATCATGCTATTACATTCGTTGGGGTCTTGAAATATATGGAGTGTTTGTGGTGGTAATGAAATTTCATGGGACCTTGCTTTTCCATGGCGTTATTAAATAAAGGGAGGTCAGGACCGCCCTGCGAAGGCAGCACAAACACAAAGCAGCCCGATGAGGAGCAGCTGGAGGGGCTGTGCAGGGCGCTGCTCCTCGGGAGCCGGGTGATAGCCCAAATGGGAAGGTGATTTTCCTAGACAAGCTTGCTAGCGGGTCCATAGAACCAGGGGCTTCACTGGAGAGATAATAATGAGCCTTAATGACTTTTCAGCTTGGGTCCCTCGAATTATCACTGTATTTGTATGAGCGCAGCCCCCTGTAAAGCAGCAGCTCTGCTGTGGCTGATAAAGCCTCTCATGAGATGCTGACACGGTCATGAGTGCAGATGTTTGCTAACAAAACATGCTCTCCTACACCTTTTGTGGGTTTGGAAGTATCTTTGCATGTTAGATGCCTTTCAGGGTGACTTTTCAAGGTTTTTAGGTATATTAAATTGGCTTTTCTTACAGAAGGCTTTGCACGCTAACATGTCTGGGTTATGCCTCAACATAACAGGTTTATTTGCCAGAAGATTATGAAAAAAAACCCCAACCCCTTCCTGTTTCATCAACTAACTATAATGGACCAGGTCATGCGTTATTAATAATAAGTTGAATAGGTGCGTAAAAGGAGTTTTGGCAGTCCGGACTGAGAGCTACTTGGATAAAAGGAGAATATTTGACAATGCAGTTGCTGTGGATTCAATTAAGACTAATGAAAAATCCGTTTCTTTCTGAATCTTATTTTCAGAAATATTATTACCACTGCAACTCCTGCTCAGCAATTCCCAGCATCTCTCCAGCACAGCAGTGGCCTCTGCATAATGCAGACACTGAAATGAGAAATCAGCACTTTGTAATGGGCTCTCCAACTAAAACTAAACATCAGTTTCCTGGCTTGCGGTCAGGTGGTTGGCATTCAGTTAGCTGGACAAATATTTCTGGACCAGAGGAATTCTTATTCAAACTTTGATGTTACTAAGGTTGTGTTTTGTTGATTTTCACCCTGAATTCCCTTGGAGAACGCGTTGCACAAACAAGGAGTTTGATGTATAGCTTACCCTCATATACTTGTAGAGCGGGCTTACTGAGCTGTGCTTCAGGTTACATTTACAGCCGTGGCTCATTCTAGGAACATGCAGTTTCCCAGCAAGAATGAGCGTTCTGGGTCTACTGAGTGATGCATTTTGCCTGTTGCATTATTTGAGCTCAGGGTAAGCATATAGCAGTCACAAGCGGCCATCACGAGCACAGGGGACTTGCAATTAGTCTTAAATGTCTTTTCCTAAGTAATAGTGCTTCCAAAGTTACAGGAAAGTGGCTTTATCCATCGGTGTGATCCTTTACCCTCTGACAGACGGCGACGTGCTCCACCAACAACCCAGCACTCCAGTGCTTTTATTTTTCCTTTTTTCTCCTCAGTGCCCTGGCTGCCCACCTCCAAGCCAAGGGGACCAGGGTGCTTTTCCTGCATTGCTGGTGGCTCAGTGACCCAAAGCGCTCTGGGTTGTCTTCGTGCCAAGCTCCTGCTTTCCTCCTCCTCTTTCAACTGCTCTAACTGACACAACAGCACTTGGTGACTGTCTGGGAGGTGACTTGGAAGGAGAGATGCTGCTGGGGCTGTAGGTCTTTAGGTGAAGCGTGGAACACGTTGCATTGCCTGGGAGAGGAATGTTTTTCTGACACAACTACAGCAAAGGAACTGCTTCAGCAACCCGACATAGGTCTGAGCAGTCTGAGTAG
The DNA here is from genome assembly GCF_023638135.1 of Falco biarmicus. Lineage (NCBI taxonomy): Eukaryota > Metazoa > Chordata > Aves > Falconiformes > Falconidae > Falco > Falco biarmicus. The sequence goes on along the minus strand of NC_079296.1, from coordinate 7,757,438 downwards.
CTCTGTGGGATTATCCAGCCTCGGAGAGGTGCTCCTCGGCATCAGGCGACCTCTTTTCTGCCTTGGAAGGGAAACGGCTGTTCAAACCAGCAGCCCTGTTTGCAGTTTCTCATGACCCTGCATCGAAACACTCCCCTTTCTCCTGGTTTTCATGTCTTGGTTTGTGTTTAAGTGCTTAACAGAAAGGTGTCTTCATGTAGAGGCTTCCACAGGCAGGAACCGAATTTCTCAAGGGGTTCTTTGATGTGGGTCTTGTCAACTTCTATACAACAAAAGTATGACAGGAGAGTTTCCATTTTCTGTTAAAATTGCCCAGCTTTTTTGCTAATACCTCTTCTATTCCATGCTGCTGCTTGATGGCATTAGTTAGATATTAGTTAGATAGATAGATTATAATTCAGGCATAAATCACTTTTCACATCTAATCTCAATCCTGAAATTAATGTTCTTCTGGAGTTAGGAACACAATACAATGTAGAATTTGCAAATAGCTCCCTAAAAGAGGGCTGATTGCCCCAGTTCCAGTGACTCCTGTTATCTAGTAGGGTTCATCAGGCCAACCCAGAGGGCTAACAGCACTAATTACATCTGGAGCAATAAGCTGAGGATGAGGCTGAAGCCAACCATGAAGCAGAAAGGAATGACTCTCTTAGAAAATGAATGCATTGAGCTAATGAATCATTTTGAGGCAAAAGAAGAAATTAAGTGTACGCTGAAAGCTGGCACGTTAGTAAATGGGCTGTGGGTTTTTATCCATTTTACATTTCAAAATGCTGAAATAAAGCATGTCTTACAGTGAAATCCCATTAAGAAATAATGCTCTGAGTAGGGAAACAAGGGTTTGGTTAACAGGAAACGGGGACTTGGTTTCTTTTCCTAGAGCAGCCAGGGACTGCCAGTGTCATGGGGTAAGTCATGGCAAGGTACTGATCTTGGGGGGACGAACAGAGAACAGAGCTCGTGCCGGACAGCTCACGGTTAAAAGAGGGAAAGAAGAGAACTGGGCTTTTCTTGCCAGAGTTGGGTGCAAGACAGTGGAGTCGGGTGCCCCGCTAGCCTCGCGGCGGTATGGAGGGGTGTGTGTGGTTAGGGCACATGGCTGGTGCCAAAGGAAACAGTCAGCTTGTCATTCTGAAGGTACTTCAGACAGCCTTCGCCCAGTTGTCTGCTCTCCGGCGACCCTCCCAGGTATCAATACGTTGACTCTTTGTGCACCATGTTCAGTTGAAAGAAATGCTGGGGTGGCGCAGAGTTACTTGCACTGGCTCTTCACGTCGTGGTGTCTCAGTGGTGATCAGTCCGTGAATTTGCTCTTCAAGGTACGCAGCAGGGCAGCATTGCCATGAGACAGTGATGTCCAGCTGAGTGGCACTTGGCATACCATGGGGCTGCATCGATGCACCGTGGGGTCACGTTGGCGCAGTGTTGGCGTGTCATAGCGCTGCACGGTGGTGTTATAAGAGTAGGTCTGTAAGTCCCCCCTCCAAGCAATTTTACAACATGTCACGTGAAGTTGGCGTGCCGTGGGGCGGTGTTGGCCTGCCGTGGGGCGGTGCCGGCCGCCGCTGTCCGTGGTGCTGAGCCCCGTGCCCCGGGGGAGCGGCTCCGCGCTGTGCCCCCCCGTGGGCCGCTTGAAGATGCTCTTTGTTGAGGGCTGCACCAAGCACCACCGGGAGCAGCTATGGACTGGTGGCATTCCCAGAGGAGGGCGGGATGCGTGACTCCCCTTTCCAGTCCCACCTGCGCACTGGGGGACTCACGGGTTTATCTCCCCCTCCCCTGGCTACCGTGAATTCCCTTTTCTGTTTGACACGTGAGAAATCGGTGCCAAGCGTGGTCAAGGAGCAGCAGCTTTTGTTCCCACCCAAAGAGGGAAGGCTGTGTTGTTCTGGGACAGGTGGGGTGCACCTCTCTGGGGGCTGTTGTAGCCTGGCCAGGGGAGCAGGGGTTGAGCCCCTATGGCCGCTCGCCGCTCCAAGGGAAGCAGCAGCGAGTTCCTCTCGGCTCGGTTCACAGCGGGTGTGTTTAGGAGGGGACCTTGCTCAGCTGCTCTGTGTGTGCGAGCCAAGCACGCTGAGTCTATTCCCTGGCATGCAGTCCACACACTGCTCTACACAGAGGAATAAGATAAAATAGCTTCCTCCCCCTCACGTTGCTACTGAAAAACAGGGATGGGAAAAAATAATCCCTCAGCCCCTGCCCTGCTTGTGGTGATAAGAGCACTGCAATCATTTTTTTAAAGGAGGCAGCCAAGTAGTAATAATTACATTATTTACTAAACAAAGCCATTTCAGAGATTTCTGTATTGTGGATGTTTTCTGGGTCATTTTGCACCAAATTCATTGCAGCAGCAAAGCTGGAGAGTTTGCCTTGACTCCCCTCACTACCAAAATAAATGTACAGGGCAGGATTGTTCCACTGAGCAGCCGTGACTGGGGAGAGAGAAGAAGGAAGGAGATGGTACGTGCCGACAGCTCTAAACTGAATGCGGTGAGGATTGCTGTGTATGAGAGAGTTCAGGGGGGAAAGAGGAGCAAGTCACAGAGGCAGCCAAAGCTGGCAGGATGGCAAGAGCCAAGCTGAAGAATTCCCCCTCAGAGAGCAATTCCCATGTAAAAACTGTCCCACCAGCAACGACAGAAGATGTCCACGGTGTGAGCCCCTTGCTACCGACTCGGAGGATGGGATCCTTGGGGAGTGATGTCGGACAAAGGTATTGCAGGACTGCAGTGGTTCGTGGGGCTGCGTGGGTGGGGGAGGCAGCACCTTTTATCTTTTAAATGAGAGGGAAAGGATTAGTGCCAGTGCGGGCTGGAGGGGTGGTGGGATCAAATCCTTCTGGTAGCTATGTTAAAGAGCCACCCCAGCTCCAAAGTTGTATTATGAAATAGGTAGCTGGAACAGAAGAAAGCCATTTCCTTTAAATTTTTTATAAGTGCTTCTTGGTTTTCTATATGCTAAACCCATGTCTGAATGGCAGCCCTGAGATCGTGGGGCTGCCACACAACACTGTGAACTTGTACTGCGCCTTATCTGTGCAGTGGAAGACTGAAGCTTATTTACACTGCTAACCCCACAGTATGCACTGTACATAAGCACCATGTTTGGATGGAGGGAGAGATGCTTGATTTCTTCATCTGAGGAATAATTTATTTGTAACTGGGGAAAAAAAAAAAAAGAAGCTATCATACAAAATGCTGCAGCCTCTTTCTGCAAGCACCCAGCTGATGTGTATAGAAAGAAATGAGCTGTTTTTCAGAATGATAAAATGCTTTAATATTGCACTTGAATTACAGTGTTTCAGAAGAAGACAGGTCCCCTAGTTATGATGAGATCAGGGTGCATATGTCAGTAATCCAGTTCTTGTTCTGTTCATTCCATTTTCTTTCTTTTTTTTCTTTTCTTTTTTGTGTGTGTGTGTGTGTGTTTGTTTTGTTTTGTTTTGTTTCCCCTCATCTAGTCAGCCTTTCAGCCCATCCATGCTCTCTTTCTTCTTGGCAAAAATTGCCTCACCTGTGATTGTGTACTGTATATCTTCTAGGATGTAACTTGGTGCTGTTTCTAGCTTGGGTTTCCAGTGCAAATGAGCGCTTTGGAAAGCTGCTCCTCATGGTGAATTTTACTTGTTTGGCTTTAGATTGGAAAGAATTAGCACCTCAGCTTCAGTATCTCAGTGAATCCTACTGGTGGGCTGGAGGGAAGATGGCACCAAGCCAGGACTGGCAGATGTGGTCCCCACTGGGGAAGCTGAGGAAGGAGGTGTGTGATGTGGGGGCAAGGCAAGAGCATCAGCGTGGGTGTTCCCCCGGTGCCGAGCTGTGCCAGGGATGTGCTTTAGTCTCCAGGTCTGGGAGGCAGAGTCCTGGTGTACTTGTGGAACTGAGAGTGCATGTCTCAGTCTGGTGTGTGGTGTGTCAACTCTCCAGATGGCACCGATGTTGGTTCTCTGGTGAGCAAACACATGGATCTTGTGGGTTGTTAGGCCTTCTGACTTCATGAGGCAAGGGCTTACACATGTAGAAAGCTGTAGATGGGCATCATGTGGGTGCATTGGAACTAAATCCCTGAAGCTTCTGTGGTCTTGGTGTGTTTTGACAAGCAATCTGAATCTGCTCCCAGTGTCAATCAGACTACTTTCGCTCTGCTTTTGCATGTTGCTTTCATTGCTTCAAAAAGACATCCAAGATAGACCTGTTCTAGGCTCTGCACCTCTGAAGGCATGGCCTGGACACTATTGCTGGCAAAGCCTAAGGAGTGAGTTTGCTTTCTCTCTGTGCTCCTTCAGGTACTGTTGATGTAACCCTCACAACAGTGCCAGTGTTCAGATCCAGATGCACTGGGACTACAAAAAGACTCGTACTTGCAACTGGGGGACTCACAAACCCATCCCAACCACCGTTACTCAGCTGTGATTAAACATGCAAGACAGGCATCTCCTCTCCTGCCCTCAGAAGCTTGGGAGGTGCCTGCCCAGGACCAGGGAGCCAAACCTTCATCCCTGGGCTGACCCGCCTTGTCTCTTGTGGGGGGCATGGCACAAAGGAGGGATGCTGCAAGTCATTGGATCTGGAGGGGCAGGGTGCAACGATTCCAAAAATTGCATAGCTACAGTGTTTTAGTGGACCCTTTCCAGAAGGTCAAGTGTGCAGAGCACACCAGGGTGCCTCAGGGCATTATAAAAGAACCCCATTCCCTCGGTTTTGCTGGAATTTCAAGTGTTTTGCTGCAGTCTTGTGAGGAGCTGATGCCAAGAGTTAGAGAAGTTGATGGCAACACTTTTACATTCTGGCAGTGGGCAGAGCCCTGAGCTGCCGCTGGCAGTGTTTGAATTCCCGACTGCTGGGCTTCCCTTCTTTGTGTGCCACTTCCCAACAACTGAGTTGGCAATTAAGATTTGTGCGCTTCTCTTTCACTGCATGTGTGAGCAACAAAGGCAGGAAGATTGCTTTGGAAATGATGAATAGTGTGTTTGAGATGCTTCGTCTCCTCCAAAGCCAGACACAAGCAGCCTTATCAAGTTAGCAGTGACAATTGTCACTGGAAGTTGGGAGTTAATTTACCTGGTGATGGTGTAAGAAGATGCTGTGTTACAGGATCTTGTCAGGGATGCAAATGAATTTCCTAGATGACTGAATCCAGTTACATTTATTCTCACCTACTTTATTTACCTCATTGCTCTGTCTCAGTCATTGCAGCATCTGAAAGCTTTTAGGGGTTCTCAGTCAAAACAGGAGGAGAGGATTTGAATTCCTCTGGAGATAAATCATTCTACAGCCATGTATTATTCCACTTTTGGAGGTAAAAAGGGGAGTTCGGGGCTGGCCCTGGGCATCCAGGACAAGGATGCTTTCCTGTGGGTGGAGAGCTGTGGGTGGGATGGGACTTGCCCAGGCTGCTCATGTGGAAGTAGCTCCCACTAAAGATGCTTGCAGCTACTTCTGTACATCAGGGGCTGCTCTGAGAAGGGGATGCAACCTGGGCAGCCCCCCGGCTGCTTTGGGGAGGGCAGGCTCTGCTGCCAGACCTGCTGCCTGGGCACTGAAACTCTCCTGGCGTGCAGCAATTGTGTGGCTGGAGCAAGCCGTGAAAAGTTGAGTCTTTCTCCTATGAGCCAGGCTTTTCCTGAGACAGGTTGGTCCCATGTGGCTTGTGTTGGGGAGAATTTGAAAGAGAAAGGTGTGACAGGGAACAAAATCACAGAAAAGCCAAATGCTGCAGTGTGCTCTCTATTGAGTGGCTCTGTGTTTGGGAGGAAGCTGCTGGCAAGCATGAGGACATGTAAATATCTGTGTTTGGATCCCGTTTCATGGGCTGGGGATCTCTCCGTCATACCGGAGATGTGGGTTTAAAAACACAAACAAACATTTTTATAAGATAGTGGTGTCCTGTTTATGCAGCTCTGCTGGATGTAGGGGAAACTCTGACCATTACCCGTCCTGGGGCACTCTGATGCTCTGAAGGGATTGCAAACATACCCTTAAGGTATCTGATTTTGAATCTCTGCCCTAGGCCCTGGGAGGGGGGCAGTGCTGTGTGTCCCCTCCCTGCCCCACATTTCCACCCTTGCCTCTTTGAGTCATGTTTGCTGAGCTGCTGATAGCCAAAATCTGACCTGCTGAGGTTTGGGGAAGAAAATTAGCATTGCAGGAGAGTTGAGGTTGGGGAGGACCTCTGGAGGGCTCTGGTCCAACCCCTTCTCAAAGCTGGACTAACTTTAAAGTTGGCTCAGCTGGCTCAGGACCAGCCCTGCTGAGTGTTGGACATCTCCCAGGCAGGAGATTTCTCAGCTTCTCTGGCTGCCTAGTTCAGAGCTTGATCACTCTCAGGATGAAGAATTTTTGCCTTGCTGCATCTTGTACCTGTTCCCTCTTGCCCTTTTGCTGTGTGCATCCGAGAGGAGGCTGCCTGCACCTCACCCGTCAAGTAGGTGAGGGCAGCAATTAGATCCTTCCCTCCTTTTCTTCCCTTCAGGCTGCACAGTCCCACCCCCCGCAGCCTTACCTCGTCTCTCAGTTTGAAGTATTTTTGGCAGGAATAAATGGGACTTTTCTTCAGCCATGTTACTGGCAACAAAGTGGCTGGAGTCTACACAGTGAGAAATAGCAGCACTCTGCCAGGGCCAATTTAATGCAGTGTCTCTTGGAGGTAAAGTGCTTTGGGGAGTGAGGAAGTCACCCAAACGTATCTGAAAATGTAATTTCTAACCAGTCGATGTTTTTTGCCCCAAGGGGCAGCCAAGCGTTAACAAACGGGTCTCATTAAATGTGTTTTCATCATCACCTAACACTCAAGCAGACCAGTGGAAAAGTCCAGTCTGGCTATTGAAACCATTACAACCACTCTGTCCTTGCAGCCAGGTTTCCTGGTGGTGGTCTCTGTAGCAGGTCACAGCAGCAAGTGCCTGGGTGCAATTCGCCCCGCTGTGCAACCACTGCTGTGCCATGTTGCTGAATCCTTTCAGGCAGGGGGACAATAAGTCAACACCAAATTTAATTTTTTTTTAACATTTCTTTAACAAAAGCCTTTTCTAACAAAGAGCTTTTGGAGATGTATCTCTGTCTTCAGTGAATAGCATAAGCAGGTTTGCCACCTCAGCTTTCAGTGAGGTGTTTTTGTGGAGGAGAAGTGCTGTGGCAGGGACTTCTCTTGTGTGGGGCTTGTCCACCCTGGCCCCTGGCGCCATGCAGTCCTCCCTTGGCTGCCTGCTGAGGGTTTATATCAGAAACTGGAGAAATGCTGAGTCTGGGGGTGTTGGGATGGTGTGGTTATGGGAGGATTTCTGTGGCTGTGCCAGACCTAGCTCCAGCACTTCTCCCCTCTGAGCCAGAGCAGTCTGTGCCACCCAAAGCAGGCAGGAACCAGTACTGCTGCAGGCAGGGTCCCTGCAGGAGCCTTCGGAGAGCCTGAGGTGTCCAGAGGGTTTCACTTACAAAGTCCTTGGCTTGGTCTGCTCTCCCTCTGGATGGGCTGGGCACTGCCTCGTCGGGATGTATTTCTGGTGGTGGGTCTCTCTGTACGGAGAGCACCGAGTCCACGCCAGGGTTTGCTGTGCCCCACAGCTGTTTGCTGGCAGGGTGTTGATGCTCTGTGATGGTTGTCCAGACTGGAGCACAGCATCTCTGAGCCTTCTGCTGGCAATAACCAAGCCATGGGCTGGTCTCGGAGCTGGGGTCCAACCACCCAGCCTGCCTGCGGGTCCGTGCCCAGAATCCCTGGGGGAAGGTGCCTGCTGAGCATCGCCTCTCCTTGCAGCCTTGTGTGTAGTTTCCTTGGGTTGTTCTTCCAGGCAGCATTGTAGGGCTGTGTGCGGGGTGGCATTGCCCGCACGCCATTTAACCTGGGTATGTCCTTCCCACATACCAGTGGGTGCTGCTGTATGATGCTGAGTGTGTTTTCAGTGTGGGACCACCTCAAAAATGGGCAGGGTGCTCAACTGCTGAACTCTGTTATAAGGGTGATATGCAAACACGCTGCCTGATCCTGATGAACAGGAAATGATCCCAGATCCCGGCTGCCAGCACAGCGAGCAGACAGCTGGCATCCTTCGCGCTAAACAGAGCTGTTCATAAACACAGCCAGTGATTTCATCCCGGGCTGTGGCATGGGGGCTTGAGCCTGGCTGTTTCTGGGCTCATCCTGGGGCTGCACTGGAACAGCCCCCAAGCTCTGCTCATCCTCCCCATTTTGCTCCCACTCCTCTGTGCGGGGACAAGACCTACATCACCGTGTCCCAGTCAGGGCTCAGCTCTGAGCTCCCTCCTGCGGTTTCGGATATATTTCAGAGGCTGGTCCCCTGTTTGTGGTCCCCGTCCCTCAAGTCCCTATCTCTGTCCCCAGGTGCACTCTGGCAGAAAGCGTTTGCATCCCCTGGGTGGGGGGCAATGCTAATCCCCAAGCTGTTGGTGCTGTAGCCGGGTGCCTGAGGGGAACAGACTGAGTTTTGGAAGCGCTGAGCCCTCCTCCCACGGCTGCTGGTGAGACGCCAGCACCACTGAAAATCTCGGTGCCCTATATAGGCGCTGACACGCAGACGAGGCGCCTAACCTGAGGATGCCTACACTTGAAACACGCACTTGGGCTTCTGCTTGGTTTATTTTAGGTCCCTCATTGCCATCAGGTCCCATCAGGGCATGGGGGTTAGCACGTTTCTCCTCCTTCTCCTCCAGTGGAGGCTTTCCTGCTCATGGTAAGAGCAGGATGCAGCCATGGCCATCCCTCTGAGTGGGCACAAGCTGCCGGTGCAGCCGTTGGTGTCGTACAGGGCTCCTGCACAGCGGGGTCTTGCAGCCCACCTCCCAGCTCAGGCATAGTCCTTGACAGGGCTGCAGGGACTCATTTAGCTCCTTGGGAAAGGCAGGAAGGTGTGTGTTAGAGCAGCCTCAGCATCTGTAGGGCCTTTTTGCCCAGCAGACAGAGCCCAGTGCCCAGGCTTGGCAGCACCTGCCCCTTTGGGAGAGCTAAAACCTTCTGGAAGGTAATCATGGGCAGTACTGGGAGCTGCTGGGCACTGGGCTGGGAACGGCTTGTCTGGCTGCTGCAGGTAATGCTGCGTTTTTGACACCACGCCTTGGTTGGTTCTAAACTTTATGTCATTCTAGTTGTGATGTGGGTTTTGCAGAGTAACACCAAGGACAACTACCTCTGTGATTAACGCAGCACCTTGAGGTGCCGCTCTGTGGGGAGGAGGCAGCCAGGCTCACGGTCCGGGGTGCTGCCGGTGTGGCGTGCTTTGCTGCTGGTGGCGGGCAGGTTGGTCTGTGTGCCGCTTCTCCAGCCATCAGGCTGTGTGTTGGCGTGTGCCTGGAGCAGTCAGTGTTTTTTCCAGGTGCCTGCCGGTTGCTGAGCTTCCTCCAGACCGAGGGTTTTAGGGGCTCGAGTCCTTTCCCTGGGGTCACCCCACTCTGTCCCACAGCCGGGATAGGTGGGGTGCCCTTCCCAAGCACCGAGCGTGTCCTCCCCTCTTGCACGTTTGCAAGCAGGATGCATGCATCTCCCTCTCCCTTTCCCCTTCCTCTTGGTTGTTCCTTCTCCCCCTCTTTACTTTCTTTTTTCGTCTCCTCCCATCTGTCCTTCGCACATCAGGCTATTTTTGGGGATGAGTTTCTCACTGTCAATATGGTAGGAACCGTGGTGCATCTCATGTCTTAGGGGATGAACACCACTTTGGGAAGCCTTCCCAAGCAGTTACCTTGCTTGGTTCATCTTAAACCCCCTGCCTTACCCCTGTTTTGAAGGCATTTCAAGACTGGGGGCTAAAGGGCACTAAATCTGACAGCTGTCTCCTCCAGCTCTGAGATAGAGCCAGAAAAGACAGCCACCAAATATAGTGTCCTTTAGCCCCTGGCCTTGAAATGCCTCCGAGCCTTGCAAGTGGTTATTAAGCAGCCTGAAGCCCAGTGCGGTGTTGGCAGGTCATTACTTGTGTCTTTGTAACATCCAGGGGCTTTAAGTCAAGGCATGATTTTTTATTATTTTTTTTATTATTTTCTTGGAAATGATGGCTGTAAATTGAATAGGAAATGCACAACCAGAAATTAATTTTTAATACCTTTCATTTACCAAAATACCTCCCAGAAAAATCGGGAGACAGCGGTAAAGGCGCAGAGCTGGCAGGGAGTTTGCTGGGAGGGAGCAGATCTCTGTGCAAGCTCAGCTGAGCTCTGCTGTGCTTTGCTGCTCTCTGCTCCATCTGAGCATCTTCGAGTACTTGAAATACAGGGACAGTATTTAGCCTCAAATTATCTGCATGAGGCAGATGAACGAAATGCCACCCAGATCCCGCAGCACCCTGGCAGAGCTGGGAGGAGAGCTGGGGTTCGGGGCCAGCTGCTGTCCCCTCCCTGGAATACAGGGGCAGATGGGATCTGCAGCTTGCATGCCTGGGGGTCCCCACATCCTTGCCCAGCTTGAGGGGGAACAACTGCCTTTGCTGGGGTGTGCTGGAGCTAGAGCCAGAGCCAGGGAGGCAGGGTGGGGTAAAAAGGTGGCTGCTCAGCTGAGGAGCTGCTGTGCAGCGTGGGTGGGCAGGTGATTGCTCTCTCTTGTACATAAGCAAGGTTTATTAGTGGCTTTTGTTCTAATAATAAATGCACCATTCTCTCCTCACCTTCTCACAAAACTTTTCCATTTTGTAAGGGGTTGCAGCTTGCAATGCGCTGGCAGACCTGTCTCTGCAGCAGTGAAGTTTCTTCCTCCTCTGCTCCTCTCCTTTCTCTCGTCCTTCCCTGCTCTGCCCTTCTCTCTGGGAGATGCTGCCTGCACCAGCCAGGAGCTTGGCATCATGGTTTAATGGTCGGCAGTGCCAGGGTGATGGGGCTCAGCTTCCTCTGGGCGGGTATGGCAATTCTCTCCCAGACCCTGGACTCTGGAAGGGAGCGAAGGTTGGGCTCGCTGCCCGCATCGTAGCTGTCTGCCATGGTAGGAATGAGATGAGTTGAGGTTTACCTGCGCAGGGATACTCAGGGAGGCAGATCTGGATGAAATATAAAAGTGAATTTAAAGTAGATTTCCTAAAACAAATTACAAGCCAGTGTAACCTTTCTGACTCAGTTAAATGGCTTTAGTTCTGTATATTGTAAATCTAGTCTTTCAAGTGAGACGGTGCACAAAAGGGTTCATGCCGTTCTGCTAATCCTCTCTAGCAGTTCACCTGGATTAATTGCCAGATAAGTGACATTGCAGACAAGTCCACAAAAGCTGGGGTGGAGTTTGTGCAGAGCAGCAAAGGGAGAATGCTCGTGCATCCCCCTGGGGCTGGGTTAGCAGCTCTGCTGGGGCTGGGCTTGCACTTTGAAAAAGTTTTTGGGAACTGGAAAACAACTGTTATTCGGAGAGAAGTGGAGTGATTTTTAGTTTTCTTAAACAATTTTCCATATTTCTCAGCAATTAGACTGCTTATGAGAATTTGGGTGCCTGGTGGGAAGGAGAGGTTTCAGTGTGGCATCTCAGGGTCGCTCCTTCCCCCTGCGATCAGCATCCAGCAGCTGGTTCCCTTCCAGGCTGGGAGCACTTTTTGATACTGTCTTATCAGATGTGTTTAAACCATGGCAAAGAGTGGCCAAAACCACTGTTGGGGAGGTTTATGGTCTGTCCATCATTCTAGAGTCCCTTTTATTCCTGCTGCCTTTTTGTGAATGAGACGTTCATTTGCCTTGCAGGCTTGCCTGTCTGAGGAAGGTGTCCTGGGAATCATGCTGGCTCATCCCGGTGCTCTGGGACCCACGGTGATACCAGACCTTGGGGATCTGCAGGACCCCATCGAGCTGTGTGATTAAATGTGCTGTTGCTGTTCAGTTTTCAGGAGTGTTCCGCCTTGGGGAGCTGCAGCTGAAATAAGCCCCTGTTCATACAGTCTTCCCGGTTGCCAGCTGGCAGCGTATTAGGAGAAAACCAAATAATTTGCTGTTTCTTCCCCATAAACATCTCTGCGAGGCAGAAAAAGCTCCTGTGCAAAACCAAATGCAAGTGGAGGGGCTTGAACAGCCCCTGCTGCTAATGTGGGATAATCCAATTTGGCAGGAGGGAGGCTGAGCTGGCGAGGCTCCTTCCCGGGGCTGCGCTTGCCTCTGCTCTGCAGCTGGAGAAAATCAGAGTTGTTTGTTGTTAATAAATGCCAGGGCTGCTCTGGAGGACGACACAGCTAAGACCCCCACCACAGGACTTGTTATTGCTGGGAGAGACGGCACGAGAGACCATTTGGGACCCCTTGGGTGTGAGCTAACTCACTGCTCCCTGAGCATCACACCGGCACGTTAAAAACTAGCAGGGTGGCAGGGGAAGATGGTAGGTCAGTGGCTTCCTTGTGGCAGGTGGGTTATTGGTGGGCAAGGCTGGGTGTGCGGCCCCAGGGGCACAGCCCCCAGGCTGGATGTGCTAGGAGGCCAGAAGCAGTGGCAGAGGCTCAGCCAGGGCTGGGTTGGAAGCCACCTCCCGTCCCCACCAGCAGCCCCACGGCCCCCCGAGTAGCTCCTGTGGAGGGTTGGTGACCAGGCTGGCTCACCAGCGGGGCTGCGTGGGAGCCTTTCGTCCCGACAGAGTACCTCCTCAGCCCCTGCACCAGCCCCCTCCCTCAGGGCCCCCAGCATCTCTCCAAAACGGTGCATCTCCTGTGCGTGACGCAGGGGGACGGTGCTGTCGGTGTCACCCAGGATGGTGGCTCTGGTGCAGCCTGTGCTCCCTGCGGGTGCTCCAGCTCCGGGGCCATGAGCTGCTCCCTGCAGCCTTTGCACAGATCATAAAAGAAGAGTAGTAGCAAACTACATCATGTCGCAGGGAGGCTGCTCTGTGTGCTTTGTAGCTGAGGGATGAATTAGCTTTCCGTTGGACTCGCATTCTAATTGAAATGTGAATTTATTGCTTTTATTTAGTTGGGACTGTGCCGGAGTGCTGTGGACTCATAAAGCACAAAGCAACATAAAAGAAAAACCTTCATGAGCTGCAGTTGCCCCCTTTGCTTTGGTTGTATTTCTTGATTGCCCTGATTCACGTTAAATAAGGACAGGAAAGAGGGCACTGCTGGAGACTGGGAGAGAGGGATGGGCTGCAGCTCAGGCACTCTCAGGTAATGCCCGCGGTGATGGGGCCTCGTGGCCATCCATGGGGATGGATGTGTCTTGAAGAGAGCGTCATTTTTGCAAAGGGATTTTTTTTTTCCTTTGCAGCTGCAATTGCTTCATTTCATAGCACTGTGCTGCTGTCTGGCTGCGGGATGTACAGTACACGAGCACGGTCCCTTCCTCTTCCACCTGCTCTAGTACATCTTCATGGTTGTCTTTCTCCCCCTGCCATGACCTGCCGTGTTACACTCATCATTCCGTCCTGTTCTTTTCTTTTCTTTTGTTTTCCCTTTTCTGGTCATAACCTGTGTCTAAGATCATCTCTGTGAAGGTATGTGTAGGAGAAACACAATGTTAGATTCCTAAAAACATCCCAACCAGCATCTTTCAAAATCTAATTTCTCCACAGAAAGCATGACACTGATTTGAGACAATACAGCAGTGCAGCTTGTGAGACTCATTATAAAACCCCCAAAAAAGCATAAAACGTGTTAATCCGTGGAGCTGAGCCTTTAAAGGGCTGTAGACTGGCAAAGCCACCAGAGCATCACCAAGTCCCCAGCGTCCCCACCCTGGGACATCAGCAGGGAAATGTCCCAGACAGGGTGCGACCCCAGGCCCAGCACTTGGGTGGCTGCTTGTCCCTCCGGCATTGGCGTTCCCCGTGGCACGGCTCCGGCTGTCGCCCCGGTTTCTGCCCAGCAGCTGTACATTTCCCTCATGTCCTGTGATGCTCTTGCTCTGTAGGCCTCACGCCGAGGACTTCAGCGTGGATTCCTCCTTCTCGCAGTAAGTGCATCGCATGCATATCCCCGCGCTGGTGCCGTGGGGAGGGGGTGAGGGCTGCTGTGGCACCGCCAGCCCTGGGGACCATCGCTCTTCCAGTGGGAAAAGCCAACTGTGTTCTCCAGAAAGCAAAACCCCCTTGCAGTTTGGGGTGTTTGTGTGGTGCACGTGTGCATGTTGTCTTCTGAGCTAAGTATTTTGGGCAGTACCTGCTGCCAAGAACAGTGGTTAGCCTTGACTTTAAATTAGCGATAGATTATTCTGCTTTTAGGGAAGATGATTGGCAAGAGATTTGTCCTTTACTGCTCTTGGCACCGAGGAGTTGTGTGTGGGACCAGCAAAGCCCTCTGAAAGGGCAGTGCTTCCCACCATGGCGAGGACCGTCTGCACTCAGAGACAGACAAGTTTCTTGGGGAAGAAGTTATATCCTTGGCAGCAAATTGGTGATTACCCATTAGTGATGAGCTCCATGCGCAGACTCTAATTAAACAATCCAGATTCATCAGCAGAGGCAATTATAGGAGCAGACACATGAGTGTCAATCTCCAATGTTGCAAAACAAATAAGCCAAACAGAACACAGCGTGTTATTCTATTGCTTCTTCTCTTTCTGGTTTTTAATGTTTATTATTATTATTATTAGTTTATTAAGAGCAAGTGGTGCCGCTGTGTGGCCCTGCCTGCTTTTTTCCCGATTTACTCTCATGGTAAATGCATGAAATCTTGTAGAACAAGAGCAGCGTGGGGCCAGGGCTGGGGCTGCTCCGTGCATCCATGAGGCTGCTGAGACCTTGGATGGGTGACACAGTGGGAGGGTGACTCAGGGGATGAGCGTGTCCTTGCCCAGTGCCCACAGCTGGGGGTGCACATCCTCGGACAGTGCTGTGTGAGAGCCCTCTGCCCTGTGGGGAGAAGCCTGGATCAGGCCCCCACGTAGCACATCACCACTGGGAAAGGCTCCCTAACCTGCCTGGCTCAGCACCCAGCTCCGGGAGCAGGTTGCAGGCTAGGGCCTGACCCCAGCTTGCTGCAGGCGTGTTGGTAGGGTTACATGCAGACACAGCACAGAGCCCCTCGGTGCTCCCCAGCTTCTCTTGGCCATGGCCCCCTTCCCAAGGCACACACATGTGCCAGGACCCAGAGCAGCACCATCCCCCAGGGATGGCCCTGAGCTGGGGCTCCCAGCCTGGGGAGGCACTGGCGCAGTCCTGGGATGAAGCAGCATGTCCTGCTTCCCCCCGGAGCCAAACTTGTGTTTTTGGGAGCAAAGAGTGCTGCTGGGTTGGTGCTGAGCTGCAGACCCTGCTGTGCATCACCACCACTTGCGCCTTGGTTTGGCACAGATGGATCTTCAACTCCAAGTCCTGAGCGCATCCCCCGCTGCCTCCAGCACTTTGGTGCCTGAAAATGAGCTCTGCAACTGCTAAATCCAGGTGGAGAGGGATTATAGCCACATCCCTAATTAAAAAAACCCAAACAACAAAACAACAAAGCAAACAGGAAAAAGAAGTCCAGCAGCAGATTTCTTTTTTATCACTCCAGATTCATGAAGCCTTCCCTGCAGTGTGTGTCAGGGCTGCCCAGCACCTGTGTCCTGGCTCAGCGGAGCCCTTGTGCCCTCGGTGCGGTGCCTCCTGCCCAGCCCTTGTCCTACTGACACAGGGGTGCTTGTGCAGATGAGTTCAGGCCATTGGTCATCTCCTGGTGCCAGATGGGTGGCCATAAGGACTGGCCTGTGAAGCCAACATTTGTCCTGGGCAGAGTTTTTCCAGAAGTGGTTGCTTGGAGCTTGCTTTTCATTCCCCCGAAATAAAATTGCAGTGTTACTGCTGGAGCCAGGATGCCATTACCTGCATCCAGCTGTGTTTAATTTGCTGCAGAGTGGCTGGCAATATCGCTGCTTTCTTTGGGTAGAAATCACCCTCTATAAGAAAACAGGAGATACTTTTTTTTCCAAATTATTCCCATGGTAAATGTGTGAAATCTTGAAGAAACAAGGTTTTGAGCTGGTCCTGGGGCAATGTGTGCCACAGCATCTTGGTTCCCAGTGCAGCATGTCTATTGGTTTGGGACTCAATTTTGCTTATCATCGTTCATGATGTGCCTCAGCATGTGCTTTGCCTGGAGCCTGAGCAGCTCAGCAAACTCATTCCTGGCGCTGCGTGAGCCATGGCTCACAATGCTCCATCAGCCTGGCGGGGCCACCCAGGCAGCCTGGCCGAGAGGCTGCTGCTGGTGGGAGCAGCTGCCATCCTGTGGGACTGTGATGGGGCCATGATGGTTGCCACAGGGCCATGGTGGCTGTGACAAGGCTACAGTGGCTGCAGTGGGACCATGATGACTGTGGTGGGATCGTGGCTATTGGCACGGGGCCATGGTGGCTGTGACAGGGCTATGGTGGTTGCCATGGGGCTATGGTGGCTGTAGTGGGACTGTGGTGGCTGCTACGGGGCCATGGTGGCTGTGACAGGGTTATGCTGGTTGCCACGGGGCCATGGTGGCTATGATATGGTTGTGGTCATTGCCATGGGGCCATGGTGGCTGTAGTGGGACTGTGGTGGCTGCCATGGGGCCATGGTGGCTATGACATGGTTATGGTGGTTGCCAAGGGGCCATGGTGGCTGTGACAGGGCTATGGTGGTTGTTATGAGGCCATGGTGGCTATGATGGGGCCATAGTGGTTGCCACAGGGCCACGGTGATTGCGAGGGGGCCTGTAAGAGGCTGGTGTGGGACCTGCAGAGCACCTTGTGCTGGTGCTGCCGTGATCTGTGGGGCTTGTCTGGGGCTCTGCAGAGCGAGGGAGAAAGTGGCTCCAGTGTTGCCCCTACTGAGGGATGCGGGACCAGAGAGAGTTGCAGCAAACGGGCAGATTTCCCCTGTTCTGGCCTCTTGCACCATGCGGAGCCTCCCAGGTGCCCTCCTGGGGGGCTGGAACCTGCCCTCCTGGTCCCAGCTCCTCACCCTGAGGCAGGCTGCAGGGGCAGCATTGGCTGGCGTGGGGGGCTGTGCCCCACAAACCGGGGGGGCTCCCAGTCCTTCTCTGGGTGCTCGGTGCTTTTTGTTTAAAAACGTGCCAGAGATTTCTGGAGAAGCTGCTTCTGTGAGAGATATCAGGGCTGTTTGAGAAACCCCTGGAGAAGCTGAGATGCCCATGGAGGAACACCAGTGAGCGTGCTGGCGGTGCCGCCTGGCTCGCTGAGGGAGTGGCCAGGTGTCCAGCCACGTTTGGCTTGCGGCACAGCATCAATCCTGCCCGGCTTCTCCCCGGGAGGCGTGAACCTGCGCATCGCCCGGCCGTGGCACAGAGCGCGGCACGCTGCCCTGCGCACGCCGCAGCCTGCGCCCCGCGGGCTGCCAGCCAAGCCTGCAGCTTTGCAGAAGCGGCAGCAAAGCAAAACCAGGCGGTGGATTTTGCAGAGCCCCCGTGAGGGGCTGGTCCCTGCATGGCTGCCTGGTGCGTGGCAGGGATGCAGGGGACGGCAGGAGATGCCACCCCGCAGCTGTGCAGCCCTGCATGGTTCTGAAGCTGTTTTCTTGCACGCTCGCCAGCGCTCAGCCTGTACAGCCTTCTTGAAACCCACAACCTTCCTCCTTTGAGTAATTGTTCAATTACTGCTTATTGAGCGTGGGGGCAGCCTGTTCCCTGTTTCTCCTTTTGGCAGGCACCCAGGTTTTCTAGACGCACACAGCCGTGTTCCCCAGCCTCAACTCAAAACCATGCGCCGGGAGCAGCTCATCCTGCTGGCAAGCCAGGGGCTCTGATGGGAAGGGCCGTAGCTGCCCCCCGTCCTGCGCTCACCCCGCGATAGATGGAGGATGGCAAACACATGTATATCCATAGGGGTGGTGTTCAGTATGCACGGGTCACTTGGTGTCATCCATCTCGCTGTAGCTTCTGTAACCAAATGCCTGTTACCATCAAGAAAACGGTGGGAAAACTGGAAAGAGCATCTCTGATGGATATGGGGAGGGCTGGCAGCTGCTGGAGATGTGCCTGGGTAGCTGGTGTGGTTGCCATCAACAGGTATCTGAGCCTCAGGCTGGCTGAGTGGTTTATTTGGGAAGGACTTGGACCTCTGCTCAGCTTCCCCTGATGCCCCGTGGGGCTCTGCTGGTACCGGCTGCTCAGCCGCAGCATGGTGGTGGTGTGGTGCCTTGAGCCACCCCCGCCTTTTGCTCAATAGGCAAAATCCTGCTGCTCCTTGTGCTGCAGGATGCTGAGAGAGGAAATGCTGCTGACCTGTGCTTCCAGTGCTGCTCCTCACTTTCCTCTGCCCAGGGCTGCATCTGGTACCCACAGCCTGTCCCCGGTGAGCCCACCTGGGCCATCAGCATGTCTCTTAAATACCAGACTTGGCCGCAGCCACGTTTCTTATGGTTTGACCTGTGTGGTTTTCCATGGAGGATGCAGAGCTGTCCTCTGGGCTGAGCCGGAGCAGGGGGATGAAACGCATTCTCACTTGAGACTGCCACTGCCTTTGCAGAGGTGAGTGTTAGTGGCCACCAGATTGCAGAGATTTCTCGGGTTTTGTTGTTGAGATATTTTTTTTGGTTTATTTTTTTCTCCCCCAAAATCTCTGAAGAGTTTTGCTTGCATCCTGCTATACGATGGGGGAAGTTTCTTGAGAAATTTCCTGGGACAAGAGCAGCATTTCCCACCCAGCCAGAGTGTGAGAGGAAGGACTGGAGCTGTAGAGAGATGCTGAGTTTTTTTCCTGTCTTTCAAGAGCCATATTTATTTGAAGATACACTTCTCATGGCAAGAAGTCTCTATTACGAAACAGAGCAGAAGTGCCTTGGGTGCCTAAGACCTTCTTTGGAAAGCAGCAGCGCAGCTTTGGGCAGCATCCCGGTGCGGGGGGTGGCAGCTCTCTTGGCCAGCCGGTGGATTTTGGAGTCATCTCAGTTTTCAGGCCATGCCCAGCAGCTGTCACATGCCATGGGGACGGGAGGAGAGCTGCCTGCGCCCGACTGCCCATGTAAGTCTCCCTGGGACGCAGAGCTTGGGGGTATGTCTCCATGCCCCCATCCCTGCCTGTGCTGCCCGTGCGGTGAGCCCTGCTGTAGGGCTGCATGTGGGTTTGCTGGGTTTTGTGGTTTACTTGTCTTTAAGGGGACCGTGTTTGTCCCTAGCTCTCCAGGGCAGGTACAACTGTGGAGCCAGGGCTGTCTGTGCTCCTCAGTGTCTATTTTAATGCTGGCAAGCCAAGCTGTGCTCATCCTGGTCTTGCATCCTGCACTGTTTCAAACAAACTATTGGTGTCTTTTTTGGGAGCTCGTCATCTTACAACAAATTGCCTCTAATCTTAGATTAATAAAGTACAATAAATACCGAGCGAAGAAAATGAAATTGCTCAGGCATTATGAAGTGCATAATAGCAGTAATTACACTTCCAAGCAGAGGGCTTGTAACTAACCTTGTACTGCGATGATTATCTGCACGGCCTGGGGAGGTTCAGCTGGGGTGAGGTGGGGGGGAGTAGCTGCTGCCTGCTCCCTTCCTGCAGAACGTGCTGCTGCCTGCACCCCTGGATGCTGCCCGGGCTGGGCTGGCACTATGACACCCAGCTGGTGGGAGGGATGCTCGGCCCAGTGGGAGGGATGCTCGGCCCAGTGGGAAGGATGCTCGGCCCAGTGGGAGGGATGCTTGGACAGTGGGAGGGGTGCTCAGTCAGCAGGAGGGATGCTTGGCCCAGTGGAAGGGATGCTCGGCCACGGCAGTGGGGAGGGGGCAGTCTGAATGGACCATCTTGGCTGAGCTGCTGTGGAGGCAGAGCCCATTGGGGTGTGTGTTTTGGGGTGGTAATGCAGTCAGAGTTTAGCTTGATTTTTATTTGAAGGTAACTTCTTGACAATGAAATTAAAGGGTACGTTTGAGATGGTATAATCTCCTTCCCTCAGGTGGAAGCGGAGTAGGAGCTTGGGTACTTTTGGGTGGTTGCTGCTGCCTGGTAAAAGCCATCAGCTGTGGGTCGGTGCCAGGGTGTTGCCTTCATCCCATGCCTGCAGAGCGGGTGCCAGTGCTGGAGTGGGCTGTGGGACCCTGGTCCCCGTCATGCCCAGCCCTTGCTCTGCCCTCTCCCCTCCTGTAGACAGAAGTCCCGTGGAACAGTGACTCCATGGGGGGTGCTGGGGCTCAGCAGGGCATCGTGGGGCGGGGGGGGGGGGGGCTGTGACTGTGGAGCCTCGTACAGCTCCTGGCGCTCAGCCCTCAGCAGCGAGGGCAGGCTGTCTGCACAGGAACGTGTTTTTTCCACATTCTTTTATTCCTTTGTCTCTTTGCAGTGATAAACACCCCGCTTCCCCCGGGAGATCTGCTTTTCCAAGCATTTCTTCTCCCTGTGGCCAGTGTGACGGATGAATACATGGGCTACTTTGTCATTAAAAGTTAGATCTTTTCTAATCGTTCAGTTCTTTTATCCATCCGCGTTTATATTCATCGTGTCGAGGTGGGCTGCAATGCTATAGATCAGCGAACCATCTGTCTGGTGACAGAGATTTATGTTGCTGTTTGTTTCTTTGATACAGAGGCGAATGTCTGGGAGAAGAATTGCGCTCCCTGAAGTCTCTCTTACTTCAGTGCACTTAATCCTTAGGGACCCTGATAAATGGGGTGCTGCGCGCTCGCGATGGAGCTGAAGGCCAGTTCCTAGCATTTCCTAGGCATTTTTAATAAGGCGAAGGAGCAATTTGCTTGTGCGCGCAGTGTCGTGAGCAGTTGTGGCAGCTGATTTATGCCCTGACACAGAGGAATTATTTGCCAAGTCTGGCTTTGGAAATGATTAATTTTAACACGTGTTATAGCTGCGCTTGCAAAGCTCTGCATTTATGGCTGCTCGCTCCTAAGGCATCGTGCTGGCTGAGCCAGAGCTCATAAATTCTCCTTGTTCCCCAGCACTTGCCGTCCCTGCAGCAAGGCCTGTGGTTGCCCACTGTCCTGATGTTTGGCATGAGGTGGGTTCTTGGTGAACCCCCACAGCTGCTGCCACGAGTGCATTTTAGCGTTTTCTTCACTTGATGCTATGACATGTCCTGGTGAGGAGCGACACGCTCGCATCGCTACTAGCGGGTTTGCTGGGTGCTACCAGCTGTACTGGGCATCCATCCCCTGCCGTTATAACCAGCACAAATGCCAAATGTCTTAGATTGGTGACTGCCCCTCCAAGGCTGTCAGTTATTGTCACCTCTGTTACAGAGCTGCTCGGTGCATGACACCCTGCCAAGGGGCCTGGGCAGGGCATGGGGTCTGCAGGGGACATGCCCACAGGTGGGCAGCAGGAGCTCAGCATTTGCTTCCCAGTTAAGGCTCCTGATTTCTTTCCTTTCCAGCACCATTGATGGGGATGAGGTGACCCTGCAGCGTGGAGCCCCTCGGCTCTGCAGAGGCTCGGACGGGTGCATCTCACCCACCCCCTGGGCTGCGCCTGGTCCAGGCTGTGCTGCTCCGGCAGCATTAGGGAGGTGCTGGAGGACAGGCTACAGGCTCATGAGCGGATCAGCCACCTCCAGTCTGTCACCAGTCCCTGCCAGCTGCCAGACCGGGCAGCTGCCGGTGGGTTCCCACCACCTCACACTGAGGGAGGTTAAGCCAGAGAGCAGCTACCAGGTTATGGCAGAAACAGGCAAAGTTTGATAGCCCGTATAAAATTTTATCCCAGCTTTCGTGCCTGAGGTGATGTTTTTCTCTCTCTCTGCATTTGCTTTTTGGACATAAGAGACTTTTAAATTAAAAAAGCTGACTTTTCAACCTGATAAGGGAGTCCACAAGAAGCCCTGAGGAGTTCTTAAGGGTGTGCCGTGCTTTTTGCACACCAGTTTCCCCATGAGCGGTCAGGTTGACCGTGAAATGCCAGCGGGCACCAGTGGGTACTGGGACAAGGGACTCAATGAGCAATGAGGGTCTCATGAAACTCCTTCCCAATTTGCTGCCCAGACAGCTCGGCTTTAAGGCTTAGTAAAGATTGGCTTGTCCCTCTGTTGTCAGAGTGAGTAGCAGCTGCTTTCCAATAAATCATGATTTGGTGGCATGTGCGAGGTGGCACGCTCGGCTGGAGCTGGCACCACGTGTGCATGAGGGTTGCACAGGCGAAATAAAACGGGGTGATAGGTTTAATGACTGTCACTGTGAATTTGCTCAGCTTGGTCTATGCCTTGGCTTGGTAATATGCCTGATTAATGACATCTTGATGACCTCTTCCGAGCAGTTAAAAACCCAGTAATAACAGTAGCACTTAAGAGACTTGTCAAATACAGTGAAATAGAGGAAACGACTAATTCATTGCACTTAACTCCATTATCAGCTGTAACAGTAATGAACAGACTTTGTCTTGCTTGGAGTCTAAAGCTGAGACATCAGGAAACAATCCCTTTTCGCCTGCACTTAGCAGGTAGGAGTGTAATTTATAACGCTGCCTAGTGTGAATAAGTGAGTTTGCAAAGTGCTGCGGGCATTTATAAAGTAATAGGAGAGGCAGGAGGCAGATGAGCTGAGCTGGGGCCAGTTTTGCCTGCGCAGCCTTAATCCAGGTATGCTTGATCCCAGACCCTGCTGGCATCCACAGGGGGAAATCTCCAGCCTTGGTGAGGCTTTCCCCATCCACGTGGTCATGGGCATCCACCCGGCACGTGGGGACCAGCAGGAGGGCTGCGGGTGGGGGCCAGTGATGGAGACTGGAGCAGGTGAAGGTGAAGAAGTGCCCATGGTGGTCATAGCGGTGGACAGGCCGGTTTTGGTTTCACCTGCGACTCCTCCCTGCTGGTTCCTGCAAAGTGCCCTGGCGGACGGCTCTCTGCCGTGGCACCTTGTCCCTCTGCCACAAGTCACCAGCGGTTCCAAATGCCAAGTGATATTTGGAGTTGGTTGACAGCTCCTGGGTTTTTCTGGAATGGCCAAATGTGGTATCTTAGCAACAAAGGGAATTTTGCTCCTTTTAGATCAGATTTGTTTTTTAACAGTTTCAGTGCTGAATGTTGCTCCTACCCGGGCTGAGCCACAGCGTGGGCATACTGGGGACGTTGCCCTTGCCACCTCCTGCTCTGCTGCAGCCACGGGGGGTTGGAGCAGATATACATTGCTGGGGGAGACTGCCCCAAGGCCACAGCTTTTGCGAGAGGCTTTGAATGTTGTGAAGCACATGGGAAAGGAGAAGTTTGCGAGTCTGATGTCAGCTGGTTGCACGTGAATGAAAGCAAAGCCCTCAACCAAAACCAGACCTGGCCCCGTGGGTCACATGTGCTGCTTTGGTAGCCGTCGATGCACTATGTCTTGGTGCTCGTGGCTGGTGGTACCAGTGATAATGGTGCTGTGGGAGCAGCTGGGAGCCCAGGGCTGAGCCCAGGCTCTGCTGTGGGCTGCTCTGGGGGTTACCCACCTGGGATGGGGCTCTGGGTCTGACCTGCCACCCTGCTGATGGGCTCCTCTGGGTGCTTTCCCCACAGGGTGCAGGTCGAGTTCTACGTGAATGAAAACACTTTTAAGGAGCGGCTGAAACTCTTCTTCATCAAAAACCAGCGATCGAGTGAGTGCTCCATGCATGGAGAGAGCGTCTGCTGGGAGCAACCAAACCCTGCCCAAGCTAGGAGAGCCGTGCTCTGTCCTCCTGGGACGAGAAGCCATTGCCATCTGCTGGTGGCTGGTTCCTTGTGTGTCCCCAGCGCTGGCTGCCCAGCCCCAGGCTGCTGCTGCCTGTTGGCTTTTTGTTGGGTGTTGGCCAACTTGGTTTGGGGGGATGCAGTTGCACGGGGAGGAGGGGATGCTGCTGCCTGCCATCTTTGTTCGCTGGGGACAGCTACATCATGGGAACCACTGGAGAGCAGTTGGCCAGGAGCAGGGTGGGCACTGGGAGCTGCCCTGGGGGAGTCAGGGAGCAACTTCCACATCACGGAGCCACTGATGCGCCCCCCACCCTCAAGGAGGTCAGCGGCTGTGGTGACAGTCGAGGCAGGCTGTGAGTTACCCGCTCCTCCTTCAGCCATCCAAATTAGCCTCCACTTGACTAATGGTGTTTTTATTTTCTTTCTCAGAGATGTCATTAGCTGTCTGGGGAGACTCTGCTCGTTAATTTATAAATTCACATTTTCTTTTCCTCCCCGCATCCTGTCTTCTTGTTAAAAGCTGGAGCGCAGCACAACAGGGTGCCCACGGGGAAGTTTTTAATGAAAATGTGATGAATTTCTCACTTGTAATTTGAGTAATAACCCAATGAACTGGCTGGGGGGTGAGAGCAGATAAAGCAGGAGATTTGCTCGCCAGCCTTCCTCTTGCAAACTGTTTGTAGCCCAGCGAGTGGAATGGGGCCCTGGCCCTGCCTGTCTGATGCTTTTTAATGGATGCCTGCTAATGAGGGGGATACACTCCAGCAGCTCCTCATTTGTCTCTCACGTCTATTGGGGCCAGCAAGGAGCTGACTCATCGTTATTTATTTCTGTATTAGCCTTCTATATATCTGACGCTGG
Organism: Falco biarmicus; assembly: GCF_023638135.1. Lineage (NCBI taxonomy): Eukaryota > Metazoa > Chordata > Aves > Falconiformes > Falconidae > Falco > Falco biarmicus. The sequence continues at coordinate 7,733,141 of NC_079296.1, read as the reverse complement.
GTAGGATGTGTAGAGCCCTGGGCAAAGTATGGGCTGCCCTGGGGCTCCTGCAGCTCCCCTGGGGCTCAGCGGGGTCCTGCGGTGCATGGAGCTGTGCAAAGCTTGTGGGAAACCAAAGGGGCTGTGCTGCAGGGTGCCCAGGGTGTGCAGGATGAGTGGGGTGCCCAGGGTGCATGGGGTGTGCAAGATGAGTAGGGTGCCCAGGGTGCATGGGGTGCGCAGGATGCGTGGGGTGCCTGGTGCACATGGGGTTTGCAGGATGCGTGGGGTTCACGGGGTGCCCAGGGTGCGTGGGGTGCCTGGTGCACGTGGGGTTCACGGGGTGCGCAGGATGCGTGGGGTGCACAGGATGCATGGGGTGCCTGGTGCACATGTGGGGTTCACAGGATGCGTGGGGTGCACAGGGTGTACAGGATGTGTTGGGTGCACAGTATGCATGGGGTGCCTGGTGCACATTGGGTGCGCAGGATGCATGGGGTGTGCAGGGTGTGTGGGGTGCCCAGGGCGCATGGGGTGCACAGGATGCATTGGGTGCCTGGTGCACGTGGGGTGCGCCGGTTGTGTGGGGTGCCTGGGGCACACAGGGTGCCCAGTGTGCATGGGGTACCCGGTGTTCATGGGGTACCCGGTGTTCATGGGGTGCCCGGGGCATGCTGCCTGGCCCACGCCGTGCTCCCCTCTGCCACAGGCCTGAGGATCCGGCTCTTCAACTTCTCGCTGAAGCTGCTCACATGCCTGCTGTACATCGTCCGCGTCCTGCTTGACAACCCGGAGGAGGGCATAGGCTGGTGAGTGCTGCGGATACTGCCGGGGTCCCCAGCCCACCCTGCACAGTGGTGAGCACGGATGCGATTGCAGCCACTCATGGCAGGTGTGAGGATGGTGGATAGTTTTTCTTGCTCCGGTGGTTTGAATTGGTAGTTTAGCAAAACTTGCTGGTCTGGTGGGCTTTGCTCCCTGCTCAGATCTCATGGATGGGGGTGTAGGTGTCTGCTGGCCCTGCATGGCACGCAGGGAAAAGGTGGTGAAAAAATTCAATGTCATTGAGTTTTATTATATCAGACTCCTCTCCTTCCCCAGCTGCACCTAGCTTCCCATTTCAGCAAGGTTAGAAAGCAAGGGGGGTTGGATGCTGCAGATCTTTGCATCAGCATCGTGTTCATTTCCAAATGGTGTCTGGCTGTAGCAGTCAGGGGTGCAACGTGGCCTTCAGACACAGGCAAGAGCTCCTGCCCTCAGTGCATCGCCGTGCAAGTATTTTCTGAACACTTGAAGACACTTATGCTAAATCCCATTGAAGTGTTTGGGAAGGAAATATGTTGTGCCATTTAGATCCCCAAGGTGACAGATGATTACATACATCAGCTTTGCTCTGGGTTTCAGTATAAACCTATTTTTAATATGTCCTTGTTTTGTTTAGTTCACATACAGCCTGGTGTTTTTTTTCAAAAGCTAGAAGAATTAGCCATTTGATTTCCTCTTTGTAAAGGCTGCAGACTACCAAGTGCTTCTGCATCCTCCAAAAGCGGTTTAAAAACCGTGAGCATTAGGTGTGAGACAGATGCACATCCTTGAAATGCTTAGCACAGCTGCGGTTCAGGGAAGTCCAATTTCCTGAGGGTGTGCGGCACAATAAAGGCTGGCCAGCGGGAGCGCATCCCTGGCAGCAGGGCAGGGGCAGAGCTTGGCTCCGGTGCTCCTGCCTGGCAGCCAGCCTTGTCCCAGGAGCCAAAGCTCAGCAGCTTTTGCTGGTTGTCACCTGGTAGTTCCCAGCTGCAGCCCTGTGTTGGAGCCCCGTGCCCACGCCTGTCAGCATTTCGTAGCATTCTCCTACAGACTGAAGTACCTGACAGGTCTTATTCTCCAGTAATAAAATGTTCAAAACTGCCTGGGTGAGATGGTTCTTGTGGGAAGCCGCGACTGTAGGGACCAGTGTGCATTTGGATCCATGGGAGCGTTGTCCAAGGGCCTCCCCCAGCATCAGGACATGGTGGTGGGGGCACCCCATGAGCGTGGGGGGTCGATGCCAGCACCCCTTTTCCTTCCTCCCCCTCGCTGACCGCTTTCCCCTGCTTTGTCTTTCTCTTTTCCCAGCTGGGAATGCGAAAAGCAGAATTACACAGCGTTCAACCAGTCCACAAATATCAACTGGTGAGTCAAGAGTTGCTCCATCCCGGCTCTGCCAGGATGTGGGAATGCAGTGATGGATGTGGCTAGTGCTGGCAGCTGCCCATGGCCATTTCTTGGTCGGGGGGCTGCTTGAGGGATGCAGAGCTGCATCCCAGGATCAAATCAATTGACATGTGCCTATGGCTGCGCCCTTGGGAATGGCTTATGCCCGGTGCAGAGGCTGCTTGAACAAACTGTGCAGCAAGGAACACCAGCACCAGTCCTGAGCTGGATCCTGCATCACTGATGGCCTCAGGTTTCTGTCGGTGCGGGGTAAAGGCACTGATAGCTGGGCTACAGGTTAGATCCGTTTTGAATTTTCTTTGCAGGTCACACATCTTCTGGGTGGATAGAAAAATGCCACTGTGGGCTGTGCAGGTGAGTGCCTAGACCTCGGGCACGGTTGTGCAGGAGCTGGGGTTTGATCTTTGCCACCAGCGGGTCTCTGTGCATCCTCTGCCCCCAACAGCGAGGGGCGACGGGCTCTCTTGGATGAGCAAGAAATGAGCTGGGGCTTCTCCAGGAGCAACAGCCTGGCCCTGGGTGAAAATCCTGGGGACTGATAGAGGAGGAAAAGCTGTAGGGGGATAAAATCATGAGGCTGGCTCAGCTCTCCCCAGCCTGGATGCAGCTTGATCAGTATCGGGCTGGTTTCAGGCCAGGCAGCCATCCGGGGGATCGCTTGCAGGAGGGCTGAGCGCCCGCCGGCTCCCGCTGGGGCTGCCTGCACGCCTGTTGCTGCAGATGCTGGCACGTCTGACCCAACGGGTGCAGGGACAGCAAGGGAACAGGCACTCGTCCGCGATACCCACGGGCTCCTCGTTGCACAGGGCAGGGAGGGCTCAGCAGAGCTCTGATCGACCGACGATGCATCGAACGAGCCCTCAGCAGCCTTCGCCTGTCTGTCTCTGCAGGTCAGCATAGCTTTAATCAGCTTTCTGGAGACCATGCTGCTCATCTATCTCAGCTACAAGGTAAGTGCCCTGGGGCGGGTGGTGGACAGTGATGCGCTGGCTGGCTCTGGCCCCCTGGCATGAATTCATTTCTCCTTCTTTCCTCTGTCTTGAGCCTGAAGCATCCCGAGAGGGCATTTGTCTCGGTGATGTCTCAACTGGCTGTGGCTGTTTTCCTTTCTCATTCCCGCTCAGGCTGTGGGCAGAGCGTTGCGCAGAGCAGAGCTGGGGCGTCGCTGCTTTTTGCACTTGCCTTTACATTCAGACCTGTTTTGCAAAGGCTCACTGTTTTCATGGGGGGGCAGGTTGATGCACGGCGAGTTTCCTAAGGTTGAGGAGCTGGAGCTGAGCTGGGCAGCATGGCCCCTGCTTGTGCTGAGGTCTGGTACCTCTGGAGGGAGCAGGCACTGCTCCAAGCCAGACAGGGAGAAGCATAAGCTGACTCCTTTGGACCAAAGCCCTTTAGAATGGCCAAGAAAAGTGACCTTAACAAATGGCATCTTCTTGGGGTCCCTGGGACAGTTGGCAGAAGAGACTGTGTCTCCCGCCTGGTTTGGTTGCCAGTGACCTGTATCAGTCCCTCTCATTCTCCATCCTTGCTTGAAGCGTAGCTGCCCCCCAGCTTTGGGCAGCAGCAGTGACGGACAGAGGGACATCGTGGCTGTGGAAAGGACATTCTGGAAGGTTTTGCTGATTCCAGCGTGCTTGTCACCAGCACTGCATCTCTCTCCCACAGGCAAACCGGAGCATCTTTCTGGCTCCTCTGGCATATTTCCCCCATCTAGCAGGGTCTGTGGCAGAGTGGGAGCTTTTTAATTGTCCCTTGGCAGATTTTTAAGCTTATTTAATTATTATTTGTTTTTAATTCCTCAGGGGAACATCTGGGAACAGATTTTTCGCATTTCATTTATCCTTGAGATGATCAACACGGTGCCATTTATTATCACAGTGAGTGTTTCCCGGTTACATTTTAAAGCGGCTTTAAGTTTAATAAGGACTGTAGTTTTGGTGGTGAAGTAAAGAAAATGGATGTCTGGCCAAGTAGTATTTAAAGCTGGCAGGGAATTTTTGCTTTGGTATTTTTCAACATAACGACTTTCTCTGGAGCATTACCCCATAAAACCATCCTCCATTTCCAGCTGCTGCTTTCGGTGGCAGCCTCTGCAGAGGCCGGTGCTTAGTTTGGAGATTGGTCCTTCCCGACAGGGCTCAAATCGGCTGTTTATGGCTTTTTTTGATAAAGAGCATGGGTTTTTCTGTGAGTAAGTCTTGCTTTCACAGATCTTCTGGCCTCCTTTGCGGAATTTGTTCATTCCTGTGTTTCTGAACTGCTGGCTTGCCAAATACGCCCTGGAGAACATGATCGTGAGTGACTGGACACATCCCAACCCTTTCACCTCACCCTGGGGATGCTGAGGGCGGCGTGGCCGGGGGATCCCTCACCTGCCACCAGCTTCTGGGCAGGTTTTGGTGCTTGGTGTGTGTGTCCATGCTGGGGTTGGTGGGTGGTGAGGCTTTGCCAGCTGGTGATGCTGGGCTGTGACCTGCTGTGGAGCAGGAGCCCTTTGGTGTCTGAGCCACATTGACTCTGTTGGCTGCGTGCCAACAGGGACAGCCTCTGGCTGCCTGCAGGATATGCTATCACAGCAGGACGAGGTGTTCCAGCCGTTCCCACGTGGCCACTCGAGCTGTCTCTACCGGCAGCAGAGCCCAGACCTGCTCACAGAATGCACATCCCTTTCCAAGGGCCGAATTCTGGCCTGACCTTCATCTGGGGGGCATTGCTGGAGGCAGCAAGACAGAAGCTGGTGTTTGGAGGAGTATTTTATCCTCAGCCTCTCTGAGCTGGTGAGAGCCCTCTCCTCTCTCCCCAGAATGACCTGCACCGTGCCATACAAAGGACCCAGTCTGCAATGTTTAACCAGGTGCTCATTTTGATCTGCACCCTCCTGTGTCTCGTTTTCACGGGGTGAGTGTTGCTCTTCATTTTGCTAAACCACCTTCCTCAGCCAGGGAAACCAGCTTTGCATGTTCCCGGGGTGGCTGGCGGAGCTGGGCTCTTGCAGGGCAATGAAGGGAGACCTTCCCAGCTGTGGTGGGATGGCATTTCCAGGACATAATGTGTCAATTGGGGAAGCCAGGGGAGGTTCTGCTTTTAGGCAGTGTCTTCTAGCCTGATTTTTCAGCCTGAGAGGTTTGTACACACTGAGGAAAGCGTAACTATTCAGGGCTGCTGATTGGATTGAATTCCCAAGTCTCTGGCATCCCTCCTTCACTAATGGGACAAGTCCCTGATCCTCAGGCTGAGCTTTGGAACTCAGGGAGCCGTGGTGAGGAGTGTGCCCCGGGTTTCCACTCCTGTCCGTGGGCTTTGGCTTGGGCACAGCTACGTCTGCTGGAGCTACGGGAAGACCCCCTGAACCAGCAGCCCCGGCGCCAGGCTCCTCCCTGTCTTGCTTCATTCCCCAGTGCGCTGAACACTGGGAAGATCAATTCCTATTTTAGAAACTAATTATCCTCCCTAATTATATGGTTTTAACAGAAACTTTTTAACAGGCGTGTGTGAGGCTGAGGGCGTTGTCGGAGGGAGGTGGGTGGTGTGGACACACCAGTCTCAGAGCAGGGCTGTGAGTGCTGCAGGGTCAAGGGCAGGGACATGGGCTTGGAGGGGTGTGATGGCCCATTCACCAGGACCCATCGCACTCAGGGACGTGGACTCGGAGGGGTGTGATGGTCCATTCACCAGGACCCATTGCACTCGCTGGCTCTGACCACGCTCTTCCTCCCCACCAAGTTGGCGTGGCTGCTGAGCTCATTTGGGTAATAGGCTGCTGGAGCTCCTGCTAATGAACTGGGCCCTTTACCCTGTGCATCACCACCACCAAGGGCATCTCTTTATAGAGGAGCCCATTCTCATCACTGGGTACTTGGCTTTGAATTAGGCTTCTTCAATCTTCCTCTGGCTCCCTTGGTCTGGACTTGAAGCGTATAACACCATGAAGTTGCTGAATGGGCAGGAAATGAAGGTTTTTACGTTCATGAATCTTGGCAATAAAGATGATCCTCTGGTGTGAATGACTAATGCCATTCTGGAGCTCGTCAGTGCTCCCTGCCCAAGGCACCTCCTGCCTGCTGGGGCCGTGGATGTGAATGTGGGAGGGCTACAGTTCGGGTCTGGGATGGCTTAGGTTACACTTGTGCTGAGCAGGATGACTTTGAAACTGCAGGTTGTGGAGTTCTGTCACCTGCCTATCCACGGGGAGCAAGGTGGCTCTGCGACACGGCTTTGCAAGGGCAGCAGCACAGGGTCACAAGCAGGTGATGCGACCTGCCTCCTGCCTGCTGGAGCACATCCCCCTGGGGACTGAGCGCCCTTCCCATGTGCTGGAATCCCCTCAGAGCCTTACTGGGGCAGCTGCTTGTTTCCACATTTTGGTTTTTTGCAATGCAAGGGCAGCCTCTGGGTGATGTTCAACATGCTGTCCATGGCATAATCTTACCTGTGACCCATCACCTGGGACCTGGGCTTGCCCATGTTGCTTTGGTGAGCAGCCACATCAAATTACAAATTACAAATAACAATCTGTAATTGCCGTTAGCTGAATCATTTCTGTCAGTGACTTAAATCCGTTGCTGATGCTGATAGCATGTTACAGACAAATTTCCTCCATGGACATGGGTGTAAGTCACCTTCTAGGGTTTCCCACTGACTTCAAGCAGGTGCTACGGGCACTGCCTGTCTCCGCAGCAGGGAAGCGCTCACTGTAATGTGTGTTTTCTCCCTTCAGGACCTGCGGCATCCAGCATTTAGAAAGAGCAGGTGAGAAACTCTCCCTCTTCAAGTCCTTCTATTTCTGCATCGTCACCTTTTCCACCGTGGGCTATGGAGATGTGACACCAAAGATCTGGCCTTCCCAGCTCCTCGTTGTGATCATGATTTGCGTTGCCCTGGTGGTGCTGCCGCTCCAGGTTAGACCTGCGCAGCAGAGGATGGAGAGGGATGCAGAACCTGCACGGGGGCAGCCCTGCCGATGGGGACATCAGCTCTCTGCCTTCGTTTGCAGTTTGAGGAGCTTGTCTACCTGTGGATGGAGCGGCAGAAGTCGGGAGGCAATTACAGCCGTCACCGTGCCCAGACAGAGAAACACGTTGTCCTTTGCGTCAGCTCCCTCAAGATTGATCTCCTCATGGACTTCCTCAACGAATTTTACGCCCACCCCGCGCTTGCAGGTGAGGACCAGGCATGTTGCCACCCTGTGCTCGATCAACGCTTGCCCTTGCTGGGCTCACAGCCTTGCTGGGTATGGCTGAGTGGCTGCTGGTGGTGAGTGTCCTGCTGCAGTGGATGTGGCAAAGAATAAGGTAAAAACCATCCAGCCCAGCACCAGGAATCACGTGCTGCACTGGCCAAGGAGAGGTAGCAAGTGGTACCCTAGGGCCACCTCACTTTACCATCTCAGTAGCGGGGCTCTCTCTGATCCATCCCATTTTCTGGCCAGGCCTGTTACAGCACTGTGTAAAGCACATGGAAAAGGACCAGAGGGACTTTTCTAATTGTAATGATGTCTTTGCTGAATGAGGAATCTCAGACAGATACAGAACATGTGGTTGCTAAACCTCGGTGGGAATACCCAGCTCTTACTGGAGTATCCCTACATAATAACTGATATTCTTGCAAATGACTTGCAAGTGCCTTTGCTGCTCCCCAGGATGAGAGCAGCACAGACGTGTTTCAGATCTGCATTTCATTCCAACGCTCACATATGCTTCGTTGCCATCGCCCAGCCTTGACTCCATACGTTCAAGCTTTAAAATCCTGCTCATTGCAGTAATTGCAAGAGGTTCTGCTTTGCTGTGGGTGTGCAGATCTTCCCTAGTTCTGTAGTCAGATGTGCCTGCATTGGCTTTGTTATGCAGAATGGCGTGAAGAAGATGCTGATGTGTTTCCCAAGACCCTTGCAGGACCCTGGAGCGCGGGCAGGGGTCTCACACACCACCAGCAAAAATCAGAAGCCCCAGAGGAGCTGTTTGCCTAGGCAGCGCACCCCTGTGGTTCGGCTCACTGCGGCAGGCGTGTGCAGGACCACCAGCCTGCCGACCCATGCGAGCCTCTCTTTTCCAGGATTACTACGTGGTGATACTTTGCCCAACAGAGATGGATATCCAGGTGCGGAGGGTTCTGCAGATCCCTCTGTGGTCGCAGCGAGTGATCTACCTCCAGGGCTCTGCACTGAAGGACCAGGACCTCATGAGAGCCAAGTGAGCAGAGGGATGTGGACATGCTGCACAGACACGGCGAGGCTGGTCCTGCCACGCTGCTGAGCTGCCCGCAGTCCTTGGAGCCGCAGGGGAGGGTCCCCAGTGATGCCAGCCCAGATGCATGATGATGGGCATCCCGGCATGCCTTCACTGGGGGCTGGGAGGGGGCTGGCTGGTACAGGCAGATGCCCAGCTTTGCCGGCCCATGCGATTCACGGTGTCACTGCGCTCTGTTTGCAGGATGGACAATGGCGAAGCCTGCTTCATTCTCAGCAGCCGAAATGAGGTGGATCGCACCGCGGCGGTAAGCCGGACACAGGGACGGCACAGTCAGAGATTATTCATTTCTCAGCAAGAAGGGACTGGGGTGACCACTGTCTCTTGCCTCTGCCCGGCACAGGAGGCAGCTCAGGAGAGAGCATGGGGCTGAGCACTGAGCTCTGTCCCCTGGGCACCCACGGGGGCTGAGTACCCCACAATCCTTTTGGCAGTCCACCCCAAAACCTCCTCTCCTTATGCAACCTTATTCCAGCCCAGGCAGGGACTTTGCTGGGAAGATGTTGGGTTTGGAGCCCAGGGAGAGGGAGGTGGTGGCAGACCCGGTGACAGCTCCGGCTGCTGGCTGGTGCCAGGGATGCTTCCCATGCTGTGGCAGTGGCTCCTGCCTGCCTGTGCTGTCCTCAGCCGGCACAGCCCTGTCCCTCCGACAGGCTTTTCTGCAGGTGCCAATGTGCCGAGCAAGGGGTGCTGTGCTCCCTCCCTGCTGCCAAGGCGCTGCCTGGCCTTTCCCTGCTTTGGCACTGGGCACTTCTGCTTGTAATGAAGCTGCCGAAGGGTCCCCATGAGAAACATGGGAATGGCACAGGGACGGCATGGGCACACGCAGCAGCACACGCCAGTTGAGCCCCTGTGGACTCATCCTCCTTCTGCTGTCCCAATTTCCCAGGGGTGCTGGGTTTGGGGGAGCAGGAGAGGGCTGTTCTCCCCCGTTAGCAGTGAGCGTTGGAGGAGCTCTTGCCGTACATCTCCGCGGTGGCCAGGTGCTTTGCAGTTCATCCCAGGTATCAAAGCATTGGGGAAAATAAGCTGTCAGACAAGTAGCTCTTGCTCTTCTCCTTGCCTAGGACCACCAGACCATCCTGAGAGCCTGGGCTGTGAAAGATTTTGCTCCAAACTGTCCTCTTTACGTTCAGATCTTAAAGCCTGAAAACAAGTTTCACGTCAAGTTTGCTGGTGAGTCAGAGGGGCTGCACAGCAGCCTGGCTGGTCCGGACTGTCCTTCCTGCCATCACAGATGTTTCCAGCAGTATTTCCATCTCAGAGGAGTCCGTGACCTGGTGTTGAGACTTGTTAAACTGTGGTTTAACCTGACAGGTAGCTAAACACCACACAGCCACTCACTCCCCCCACCTCAGTGGGATGGGGGAGAGGACTGGGGGGAAAAAAAGTAAAATCTGTGGATTGAGATAAAGACAGTTTGATAGGACAGAAACAGAAGGGAGAACTATTATTATTATTACCATTATCATCATTATTATTTAATTTATTATTATTATTTATTATTATTATTATTACTACTACTACTACTATTACTGTTACTACTACTGGATTAGAATATACAAAACAAGTGATGCACAATGCAATTGCTCACCAGCCACCAACTGATGCCCAGCAAGCCCCCGAGCAGCGGCTCCTGGCCAGCTTCCCCCCAGTTTACATACTGGGCATGATGTCACATGGTCTGGAATATCCCTTTGGCCAGTTTGGGTCAGCTGTTCCAGCTGTGTCCCCTCTCAGCTTCTTGTGCTCCCAGCCTGCACGCTGGTGGGGTGGGGTGAGAAGCTGAATAGTCTTTAGTGTAAACACTGCTCAGCAAGTAAAACATCAGTGTATTACCAAGGTTATTCTCATCCTGAATCCAAAACACAGCACCGTACCAGCTACTAGGAAGAAAATAACTTTATCCCAGCTGAAACCAGGACAGACTCCTCATTGCCAGGAGATATTTTAGGGCCGTCAGCCCCTTTATCATGAGGTACACTAAAACCCGCAGCAACATGCCTGGGGCCAGGGCAGAGCTGGCTCCAGGCTGCCCTGGGCCGGACTGTGTGTGGGCTCACCTGTCCCACACGTGCTTGGATGTGTGTCCCCATGGACACAGCGATGGTGGATTGGTGTCCACCTGGCTGGTTTCCATCCTGCATCCCTGTTTTAACCCCATTCGTGGTGTTCCCCACGGGCTGTTTGTTGATCTGGCTGAAAGCCCTCCTGGACCGGCAGGAAGAAGAAGCCCCCAGCCCCAAACACCACCCCAATATTACTGCATACCCAGGCATTGCTGGCTGAGGACTCCATCCATCTACCTCCCTGCCATGACGGTCCCCTCTGCCTTTCAGATCACGTCGTCTGCGAAGAGGAGTGCAAGTACGCCATGCTGGCACTGAACTGCGTCTGCCCTGCCACCTCCACCCTCATCACACTGCTGGTGCACACATCCCGTGGCCAGTGAGTGCTGCCTGCATGCTGCCCTGCCTGTCCCTGCCTGCCCTTGCCCTGCAGCCCAAGCGTGGAGGGACAGCAGAACCCGGGGCTCTGAGCTCAGGGGGAGAGGGGAGGGGGCTGGGCCGGGGGGGCTGGGGGAGCACAGATGGGACCTAGGACCCCCAGCTGGATTGGGAGCAAAAGCCAGTATTGTAGGGGGAACATAGCAGTGTGGGTGGGCTGGCCAACACCACCTTTGCAGAGACTGGGAGTAAAAAGGTTTTCTTTATACTGGCATGGTCCTGCTGGCGGGAGGGTGCGTTCACAGCTGGTGCAGATGTGGACCCCGCAGGCTGTTTGGCAGGTTGATGTATGGCACAGCTGGAAGGAGCTCTGCCAGCCTGGGAAAGCGGCACTGTGGGTCCTGCACTCCTCAGCCAGGCAGAAATGTCTGAATTTTGGGTAAAGCGCCATCAAAAGAATTACAAAATGTCATTGCCAAATGACTCTTGTCCCATGCTCGGAGCTGTTTGCCAACACAGGCTTTGAACCCTGCCTCTGCGCCCCCCTGGGAGCCCTCATTAAATAAAAAGGCACTTAGAAATTAAAACAAGCTTGTCCTCAGCCTGCAAACGCCGACAGCTTGTGGAGGCGCGTGGCTGTAATCTCACCACTGTTGGTTGGTCTAAATGGCAGCTTCAGCGCTTATTAGCACTCCTGCCATGCGGCTGTGCCTGGGGAGCTGGATGCTGTGCCAGGGGCTGCGCCAGCACCGGGGTGTCCTGTCCTGGCACCGTGGTGGGGATCCCATCCCAGCACCGGGGGTCCCATCCTGGCATGCTGCTGCTGTTGTTGCAGGGAAGGCCAGGAGTCCCCGGAGCAGTGGCAGCGGATGTATGGGCGCTGCTCGGGCAACGAGGTCTACCACATCCGGATGGGCGACAGCAAGTTCTTCATGGAGTACGAGGGGAAGAGCTTCACCTACGCTGCCTTCCACGCGCACAAGAAGTGAGGGCAGGGGGGCGACGGGCAGGGGTGGGCAGGACATACCTGCCAGGTTTTGTCCCTTGGGCATCAGGGCTGGGGCTGGAGGGCAGTGCTAGGGCCTTTGTGCAGGGACAAAGCCCTGAAGGGGCTTTTCTCCAGCTGTGAATGCCCACATCGTGCTCCCGGCACAGGTACGGCGTCTGCCTGATCGGCATCCGCAGGGAGGAGAACAAGAGCATCCTGCTGAATCCCGGCCCGCGGCACATCATGGCAGCATCCGACACCTGCTTCTACATCAACATCACCAAGGAGGAGAACTCTGCCTTCATTTTCAAGCAGGAGGAGAAGCAGAAGAAGAAGGGCTTTGCGCGGAGAGGCACCTATGATGGTCCATCCCGCCTGCCGGTGCACAGCATCATCGCCAGCATGGGTGAGTTGGTGGGGCCTTGGCAGGGCAGGGGGACACTGGGGCTCCCCAGGAGCGGGGGCAGCAGCCTGCATGCACTGCTCCATCTCCTTCCCCGGGTCTGGTTTCATTTCCTTCCCCAAGTTTGGTTTTATTTTGCTTTTTGCAAACTCCTTGCCATGCCCCTCCACCTGGATTTTGCTGAAGCCACTGGAAATCCTTTTCCATCCCCTGTCCCAGTTGTCTCACCAGTGAAATACCCGCTGCTCCTTGCACCCTGGGTGCTCTCAACAAGCTCAAGTATCATTATTTGAGCTTGTGATGTCCATTATCATTAAGGGTGTTTGCGTAAATCCCCCAAGCCCTGGCTGGAAGAATAAATGTCGTTGGCCGCATCCTAAATCACGTTTATGATTCACAACCCGATGGAGAGCATAGATGGCTCTGCGGCGAGTGGCGCATTTTCGCAAATACAAAATACCATGAGTCATTACTTCCAGCTTGTATCTGGGGAGAGCGAAGTTTGGGGAGGCTGAGCTACACGAGCAGATTATATTTCAGGCAAATAATTTATGCGTTTGTACTCATGAGCAGCAATTTGCTTAGATTATTCCTGCCAAGCCACAAAGCGCTTTGCTGAACAGCATTTGTCAGTGTTCTCGTTACACGACTCGTTTGCAGAGGGACCTTTGGCGAAGAGTAATGAGAGGGAGAGAAACTGTGTGGGAGCAAGCAGGGCAGGGGTGCCCAGCGAGCCTGGCACTTGGGCTTTGCTCACTGCAAAACTCCCTGCGCTCCCAAGCATCTGAAAGTCACTGTTTGGCCAACAGTCAGATGAGAGCCTCGGTGGGGGTTTCTGATGGTGACTTGGTGGCCCAGGTCAATATTCCTGAAATATGTGTGACTTTTGGAAGCTGCTGGAGGACAGGATGAAGAAGCCTCTCTTGCTCCATGTAAAGATGTGGAGCTGATTGAAGGGGATGCAGAAGGTGGTTGAGGGTGATGCACTGTGCTGGGGGCTGCCCACCTGCCTCTCCTTGCGGGCTTGAGGACCAGCAGGTTGAAGGAGTGTCCATGGGGACGGCAGCATCCCAGCGAGGGGTAAACACAGTAGCATCAGCTTCTTCCTAACCTGGCTTGCATCTCCCAGAGCCTGCAAAGATCTGCAGGTAGATTAGGCTGGAGGGTTGTCATCTCTGAGATACATCAGAATAATAAAAACCATGGTAAAACCAGGTTTTGCAGGTTCAAGAGCAGCAGGTGGGCAAGCGGTTCAGCTGGTGCAGTGGAGGTGGTCACAGCTGGGGGACAGAGAGGGTGACAGGCCCCGGGGCCAGCAGCCTGTGCCCACCATGGGAGTAGCTGAGTTGTCACCTCAGGGAGATGCTCCACACAGCAGTGCCCAGGTGGATGTCACTGGTGGATGCTTTGCCTGCACCCCCCCTGCCTACAAATGGTTTAGCTTCCTCTGGGCTGTATTGAACAGGCACGGTGCATGGCCCTGCGTGCTCCACCTCGTCCCTGCGCAGGGCTCAAGGGCACGATGCTTTGCTGAGGCAGCTCTCTCCACCTCCTTATAGCATGTTTGCTGTGCTTCCTTCCCCGCCGTGTCCAGGTACAGTAGCCATGGACCTGCAAAACACAGAGTGCCGCCCCGCTAACAGCAGCAAGCTGGCTCTGCCGGCCGAGAACGGCTCGGGCAACCGCCGGCCCAGCATCGCGCCCGTCCTTGAGCTGGCTGACACCTCGTCCCTGCTGCCCTGCGACCTGCTCAGCGACCAGTCGGAAGATGAGATGACACAGTCAGACGAGGAAGGGTCAGCAGTTGTGGAGTGAGTCGCCCGCCTTCGGTCGAGCTGTCCCTTGTTTCAGAGAGACAGGGACCGCTGTGAGTGATGGGTGTTGAGTGGTGCCCGAGGGAGGCTCCGGCTCAGCCCCCTCGGCTTTTGTGTGAGCACACAAGCATCCATAACACGGGCAAGCGCTGCTTGGCCACAAGCCTTGTGGGCTTCTCTGGAGATGTTTCATCCAGGTATCAGCAAGTTGCACCAAGGCAGACACTGCTGGGGATGGGCAGGCTGTGCATCAGTCCTCTTGCCTCCTTTCATTCACTGACGTGAAGAGGATCCTGTTCTCCGTTCATTGCACATAAATTAGAAATACAACTGGTTACCTGTTTGGATGCTGTCACAGCGATGTGAGGAGTTTACAGAGTATCTGCAAACTCTCACAAATCGGCTTTTAATTCATGGCCGCTTTTAGCTACACTTTAAGTGAAAATTTTTGCTTCTGATTCCCTCAATAAAAATGGTGGGTTTTGTCTTTTAAATAGCTCTTCACCAAAACAAACTCTAAAAATGGACTGTGAGGTTTTTTGCCTTTTTCTATGGCTCAGCGTTGCCCTCCTCTCCTGGAGCTTGCTGGCCCGTCTCTTTTCTACTGCACTCAATAGTCCTATCTGTACCTTCTCCAGCCATGCTGGGAACGTTGCATATTTACAATCTCATGATCCTTTGCATAGCCAAAATGATTCCTAAATATGTCTATTTTGGAAATTTTCCAGCTGCCGCAGGAGAGTTTTGCAAAACGTTTGCCAGCGATGCGCTTGGGCTGCTTCTATTAAATGTTTTTCCCAGCATCTGAGTGTTGCACATGTGGAAAGCTCTCCCCGTGTCCTCACACTGCTGGATTGTCTCTCTGCTGCAGGTATGTCAAAGGCTACCCACCCAACTCCCCCTACATTGGGAGCTCCCCGACTCTGTGCCACCTTTTACCCGAGAAAGCCCCGTTCTGCTGCCTGAGGCTGGACAAGGTATGACGGGGGCTGCGTGCGGCTGCCGGGGGCTGCAGCCTCCCCGGAACGGGACGACTCTGTGCGTGGTGGGTGGGCAGCTGCGAGCCACACACTGAGTTCCTGCCTTGCCTTCCACCACACAGGGCTGCAAGCACAACAGCTTTGAAGATGCCAAAGCCTACGGGTTTAAGAACAAACTGATTATCGTTTCGGCAGAGACAGCTGGGAACGGGCTGTATAACTTCATTGTCCCCCTTCGTGCATACTATCGGTCCCGCAAGGAGTTGAACCCCATCGTGTTGCTGCTGGACAACAAGCAAGTACTTTTCCGCAGATGTTTTCCATTGCCCCGAGCCCTTCCCTGTGTTTTTATGGGCATCTCATACTGTGGGGATGGGAGTGTGGGGGCATGGCAGTGCCACCGTTGGGTACCTCAGCTGATGTTGGCCCTTGGGGAGTCCTGCGTGAGTTTTGTGTCTGTCTATCTTTGCCCCATGGACTTGCTGAACCCCCTTGCTCTCTGTTGCTCTTCCTCCAGGCCTGAGCACCACTTTCTGGAAGCCATCTGTTGTTTCCCTATGGTTTACTACATGGAGGGCACGATCGACAAGTAGGTGTTTGCACGTGTGCCTGTGACTTACGGTGCTGCCTAAATGTGTTGCGTTGAGCCCAGTCCAGACTTTTAGGTCATCCCTGGAGAAGCCCCAGGGTTGGTACTATAAGAGCTGATCCCACCCTTGGCTTCTTGGGTTGTCACCCCCCCCCGGTAGATGGGAGCAGGTGGAGAGCTGGTGGTTGGGAGCAGCTTGGGCTTGCTGTAGCGCTGCGCGTCGCAGCGTGCTGCTTCCCTGTGTCCTTTCCAAGGGCTGACCCTGCGCTCTTCTCTTTGGGAACTGCCCAGCCTGGACAGCTTGCTGCAGTGTGGCATCATCTATGCTGACAACCTGGTGGTTGTGGACAAGGAGAGCACGATGAGTGCCGAGGAGGACTACATGGCAGATGCAAAGACGATTGTCAACGTCCAGACCATGTTCAGGTGAGGAGTGACCACTGCTCCGGCTCCGTCGTGGCCACTTACCTCTGCTGGAGACCAGAGTGGGAAGGGTGCCCGTGGCTGGGGTGGTGGCTACGGGCAGTGAGACATCGCTGTGGCTGGGCTCGCTATAGGAAACAGCATCTAATCAGCTATTTCTGACCTCAGGCGAGCACAGGGATGGTTTTGGTCTTCCTCAGCTTTAAATGCAGGGAGCGCTCTCACTTTTAAGTGAGCTGCAGGTCAACAGGTCTCTTTCCATTTCAGGCTCTTCCCCAGCCTCAGCATTATCACAGAGCTGACCCACCCCTCCAACATGAGGTTCATGCAATTCAGAGCAAAGGACAGTTACTCTCTTGCCCTTTCCAAGCTAGAAAAGGTAAGAGGTCTTCCTCTGCACACGGGGCCTGGGAAGTCAGCGCTGAGAGGGACTACATTTGAGCTCCTCAAGGTCCTGTGCTCTTCTGCATGCTGCAGCTACCACAGCTAGTGCGCATCTGCCTGAGATAACCTGCAGCAAACAAATAAGAGGGTAGTTCATCTTCGGATTAGCTACCTCCTCCTGTGTATTTATTTATTCAGTGGCTGGAGTTTGTGCTGCTTTGCCTACTGCTGTGCTGGGTACACTGGCCCTCTGAATCAGGTAATCAGGTTTAATGCTGTGGCTGCAGTAAGGAGTCACTGTGCTGAGACAGATCTTCTGACAAGGGAGAAAATACCCCTGAACCAGATGCTGGGGCATGTGAAAGCGCCACATCCAGCCCATGTCAAAAAACTCAACCATGTCTCACACATTTAAATGCAGTAATAAAAACCCTTCCACCCAGTGTAAGGATGCTGTCCTGGTTCCCTCCCGGCACACCCACCAGAAATGCTGTGCTGGTGTCCTCCCATTTTCATGAGTCTTCTAGCTTTTGTGCAACTTGAGTGCGGGGCAGACTGCGTGGCTTGGCTTTGCTAAATGCCCTGGAGGCATGTGAACAAGCCCTCTGCCAACAGTGTTTGCCTGCGTGTGCTCATGTCTTCCCTTCCTCTTCCAGAAAGAGCGAGAGAACGGCTCCAACCTGGCCTTCATGTTCCGGCTGCCCTTCGCGGCTGGCAGGGTCTTCAGCATCAGCATGTTGGACACGCTGCTCTATCAGGTGAGAGCCTGGCGGGCTCTGGGTACCGCACCCCTGCAGCTGTGGCCAGCCCTTTGCATCTCCCAATGAATAACTGAGCAAACCTTTTCTCCGGTTTCTTGCCCAAATGTCTCCCCCCAGTCATTCGTGAAGGACTACATGATTACCATCACTCGGTTGCTGCTGGGCCTCGACACCACGCCGGGCTCCGGCTACCTCTGTGCGGTAGGTGCTGAGTCCCTCTGGGTTGAAACCATCAGGGCAAGTCTTTGTGGATCTGGTGGGATCTGTCACCCTCCGCATGAGGGTGGAGGGTTCCCCTCTTCTGGGGAGTCAGGGGGGAGGCACCATTGCCAGGACATCGCTCCCCTCCATTGTGTGCAGGGAACCTCAGCGCTGCTGAGAGCCCAAAAGCCCAAGAGCTGCCAAGGACCAAAGCCCCTGTTCTGAAGGCTGAGGTTGGAAATTGCCCCTGGTCTTTCTGTGGAGTCTGTCTCACCTTTGGGACTGACATGGATGAGCCGGGGTGAAGCTCAGGAGCAGCCCGAGGTGCTCCTTAGTGAGTTCTGCATGGTGCAGGGCGGTTGATGCTTGTCCTGTATTGCTCAGATGAAGATCACTGAAGATGACCTGTGGATCCGGACATACGGTCGCCTTTTCCAGAAGCTCTGCTCCTCCAGTGCGGAGATTCCCATCGGGATTTACAGGACAGAGTCACACATGTTTGCAACCTCTGAGGTAGGGGCATGGCAGCAGCATGTGCTAGGAGGGGTTGCTGGTGGTCCCAGCCGAGCATCACCACCTGGCAGAGATGCGGTCCATGAGGCTGGCTGGGGCCATGGAGCCCCTTGGGCCTGGCTGCAGCAGTGGTGGGGAGGAGCGAGGGGAGGGGAAGCTCTGCCTTTGCTTTGTTAGCAGCCTTGTATCGGTGGTGGTCTCTGGGCAGTAGCCTGGCTGCGGGCAGGCGGGGGGATGTTCTCGGCACAGCTCTGCAGTGCCGCGTGGCACCGAGTGCCCGGGGTGCAGGTGGGATGTGGCGCAGCAGGGATGACCGTTCACTGGGCTGACACTTTATTTTTCCTTCCTTTTCCCCCACTGCAGCCCCATGACATCAGAGCACAGGTGAGTGCCGCTCACATCCAGCCACCGGGCGCTCCGGCATTACCCTGGCTGTCAGTGCCGCCCCCTGGTCCTCCCCCACCTGGGGGGCTGCCCATGGGCAAGCACTAGGCTGGCTTATGCCAGCGGCTCCTCGGGCCACCAAGGGCCACTGAGAGCCACCGTATGCCTTGTGCCAGCTGTCACCCCGCTGCCAGCATGGTGCTGCCTATCCCTGTGGAAAGGCGATGCTGGCTGAGCCTTGGCAGTCTGGAAAGACAAAGTCCTTGGCGCCATGAAGTGTAATTAACTGGGATAAGGAGCAGGAGACTGAGCCAGGCTCCAGTTTAAATACCTTCTGTTTTCAGCTTTGTAGGAAGCAGCTACAAGGAGCCGAAAGTCAATATTTAATTAAATGCAATCTGCCACTTTCTTAGAGATGCTTTAAACTGTTTTATTAATGAACTCCTGCTCACCAGTGGGGATTGCTGTATCGGAGATGCGGCAGCATGTCGGCTGTAAGATGAAAGAGAGGGAGACAAGGGCACGGCTGTGCCTTGGGCAGCCCAGAGATCATCGTGTGAGAGATGTCGGGTGCCCGTTAGACTCCACTCGACGGCGCTTAGCCCAAATCTGCCGATCAAGTAGTTGTAGCAGTCCAGAGATGATGTGCTGGGAGGGTGCGTGGGGGTCAGAGGAAGGATCCCATCCCATGGGTGGGATCCCCCCCATCAGAGACAGGCAGGGTCTTTATGCCTCTCCCCTGCCCCCCCCCGTGACCTGCTGGGCTTCCAGTCACAGATCTCAATCAATGTTGAGGACTGCGAGGACACAAAGGACGTCAAGGAGCACTGGGGCATCAAGACCAGCCACCATAGGAACTCCTGCTCCAGTGACCAGTCCGAGCACCCGCTGCTGCGGCGCAAGAGCATGCAGTGGGCGCGCCGGCTGAGCAGGAAGGGCAACAAGCACTCCAGCAAGACGGCTGAGTGGATCAGCCAGCAGCGCCTCAGCCTGTACCGGCGCTCCGAGAGGCAGGAGCTTTCCGAGCTCGTTAAAAACCGTATGAAGCACCTGGGCTTGCCCACCACCGGGTATGGTAAGTGCCGTTCGGTTGCGCTTCTTCTGCGGTGGTGCATCCTACTCGTGGGCTCCTCAGGTAACCCCGCGCCAAGCCTAACCCCGTGCCGAGCCTAACCCCGCGCCGAGCCTAACGCCATGCCAAGCCTAACCCACACCAACCCTCCCCCACGCCAAGCCTAACCCTGCAGGCACCGCCGGGGCCAGCTCCGAGCGGCGCCATTCCTCAGCTTGCTTGTGCTTCTGCAGGCGAGCGCGTCCAAGGCTGGGGTCCCGCAGCGCAGAGCCCCACCGCCTGCCACCCCCACTGCTGAGGGCAGGCAGCCACCCCCATGGCAGGGCTCTGGGATGGGCCAGGCAGGAGTTTGCCGCAGCAGGGTGACCCTCGCCCTCCTGCCTGCAGCGGGACCCCGTGCCACCATGCAGCTCTTGGGCCCCGCTTGCCCCCGGCTTTGTGGCCCTGCAGAAACGGTGGCTCAGGACACACTGACTCCAAGTCACCAAAACCCTTCTGCCCCAGAGCCCCCCGGAGCGCGGCAGGGACAGGTGAAGCCCCACCAACTGGCACAGACCCCTTTTGTGATAGACTTCATAAAACTATTCCATGGAAAACATTTCGGTAGCAGCAGTGCTGGCTGAGCGGTTTGCTTCATTGTGTGTGAAACCGGTGTCTGGCTGCGATGAGCCCGCACAGTCCCAGGGCGCTCGCAGCTCTCGGGGTGCCGCTGTGCAGCCGCATTTCTTGTGAAGCTTCTCACCTGCCCATCAGTGCTGGTGTCTGTGTCCCCCCCAGGACGATTCCCCACCCCTTGGTTATGACAAAGTCTGTAGCCCACAGCTTTCTTGGTTGGTTTGGTTTGGGGTTTTTTTTGGTTTGTGGTTGTGTGGTTTTTTTCCTTTCTTTCTTTTAAGTTATCCTGTGCTGCTGCCTGTTTGCTCCATCCCGGAAAAACGTCCGTCCACCCACACGCAGACTGGCACCGTGCCCCAGCTGGGATGGGAGCACACTTTGGGAGGTGGGGAAGGGGGATTCCTCCTCTCCCATCTTGACTTCTCCCTCGCAGCCCTTCAGGCACGTGAAAGAGGAGAAGAAAATGTAAAGAAATGCAGCGCAACAGGGGGGGTGGAGTGGAGGGCAGACAGGCTGGTGGTGGCATTGGGGAGGGAGGCAGGACAGCCGGCTGGCAGCTGGATAGAGCGGGCACAGGGCACACCAGGTGAGGGCTTGCAGTGCTGTATCCCACCCATCTTTTTTTCCTAATCCCAGAAGTTTTTGCTGCTTTTCTGGGGTTCTTCAGCTCTGTTGCAGCTCTGCTGCAGAAGCCGGAGGACGGCTGGTGGCAATCAGGTGTTTTACACAGCTGCTGGATACGGGGAGCTGGGAGACAGGGTGCACCCGAGGAACAGCCCGTGTGCCCGAGGCAGGAGCTGCCGTGGCGTGTGCTGCTGAGGGCAGGCTGCGGTGCGGCATCCCCTGCAGATGCAGGCAGAGGTCAAGGCAGAGGCAGCTTCCCTGCCTGTGTGGCCTCAGCTGAGGGTCCCGAGGGGTCACCCTGCAGCCAGCCCCACCGGGATGCCTGGGGCACCATTGGCTGGGTTAACGTTGGAGTTTGCATCCTTCTCCTCGTCGATCGGGCAAATTGTGGTTGGAGCAAACCGGGGGAGCTCTGGCAAGCGAAGAGGCAGTGGGCGCTGCAGGACCCGTCTCCGGTCGGGGTGGGAGGGCAATGCCTGGCTGGGAGCGGGGCGCTGGGCACGGCGGGGGGACCAGCAGCTCCCTGGCCCCTGTGGCACGTCTGCGGCCGGCTGTGCTGGGACTGTGCATTGTCACCGTGTGTCACCGTCAGTGTCTGGACACCCATGGCGTTTTGGAAGAACACGTTGCTCTGCCTTCTCCCCTTTTTCTTTTGCTCATTTTATTGCTGCAGTGCAGGAGCTCGTCTCTGGTATTTGCCGAATCATGGCTTGCTGACACCTCTCTCTCTCTCTGTTTATGTCTGTGCCTTTCCCTGTATGTTCTGTAGAGGATGTAGCAAATTTAACAGCCAGTGATGTGATGAATCGGGTAAACCTGGGATATTTGCAAGGTAATTCCCTTTCCCTGAGAGTCCCGTGTGCAGCATACAACAAGATCATGCCAGCTAAGCCCAAATCACACCCTTGCCGGTTTTCACCTTAGATACCCCAGCCTTTCAAGCACTAATTTGTTGGGTGGCATTGGAAAACAAAAGACCGTCCTGCAACAGCGGTACAAACGTAGGGCTCTGCAAAGTCATGGAGAGAAAAACCTCAGGGACCCTTTTGTAGTTGAATCCTTACAGGGAAATCACAGCCCTCAGCTGTCATTAAAAGAAACCCTCCCTCCACTGCTCTGCAAGTTCGTTTTGGTCTGTAAAGCCTGTGGCAATCTGAGGAGAGGATTTGCGGGGGGACGAGCGCAGCGGAGCTGCTGGTGTGTGCTGCGATGAGACGCTGGAGCTGCTGCGCCAGCCTCTTCACCTCTCGGGCACACAGGGGTCAGCCACAGCTCGGGGCAAGGCAGCACTCGGAAAGCCCTTTGTAATCCCTGGCTCGTGGTCCTGGACAACTCCCTAGGGGTAGCAGACCCTTAGGCGTAGCAGACCCTGTTTCTAACTGGGGTAGAGCGAGGTTGCTGGTGCTGCCCATCCTGCAGACACCCCGGGGCACCTTGCTGGCACCTGCAGGGTTATTGCAGCACTTACACCTTCACACAGTGGTGTAAAGTGCCCTGGAAAGGCCCCTTTTTACCACAGCAGCCTAGAGGTTAGCAGTAGCCCGACCTAGCTGTATTGAAGGCTTCACTAGCCCATGCTTAAGGTGAAAAGTTGGCATTTTCCTATAAACTCTGTCCTTCATCAGAGAAGCAGCCCCAGCTGGGGCTCATGGAAGCCCCATGCCAGCAGAGTATATTGCCAGCTGGCCGGTGGGTGCTGGGCAGAGCTCAGACCCCTGCTGGTATCTCCCCCTCCCACAGAAGAGCTGGGGCTGAGTTTAGCCACCTGCTAAACCAGGAGACCCTGGGGGTGAACGTCCAAGGTGGTGGCATCACTGCTGGGGGCTGCGTGGGTTGGGGAGCTGGATCTCAGTGTTGGTTTCCCCCCTCCAAAAAAAAAAAGATGTAAATTTTTGGTTTGCTGGTGGGTGCTGCTGGGCTGAGCCGTGCCGCAGGGGACGATATGGCAATATACTTGGTGGGTTTAGCAGTGCCTGGCTCGGCTGCATGGGGGGTCAGGAAAAGGTGCTTCCATGGAGCAGGGAAACCTGCCGTGAGCCAGGGCCCCTCCCCGCCTCCCCCGTCATGTCAACCCCCTCCCCGTGTCTCCCGCCAGGTCCCAGGGTCCGTGTGCCACCCGTGCCCCAGCATTGCCACTCCCTGTCCCCGCCTCGCTGTAAGGCTGAGCACTGGGATGGCCAAAGCTCTCCGGCCAGCACCTGGGGCTGGGCACCCCGGCACAGGTCGGGGGGTCCCACAGAGCATCGCCCAGCTGCAGCACCCTCTGTGGCCTCAGCAGTGCCAGGGAGGTGTCTGAACAGCAGAACAAGGGTCTTGTGTCCCCCTGCAAGCGCTGCTGTAGTGTGGTACCGGTGCAGTCCAGCCATGGGGATGCCCTGGGGCCCATCTGGATGCACACTGGCCAAATGCATGGTGAAGGCAGCCCTGGGTGGGGGGCGGGGAACCTGTTTGAATCCCTGTGAAGGATGCCAGGCCAGGTGGCTGCAGTGGCTTGAGCTGCTGTGGCTCATGTCACAGCTGGAGAAAAGCCCCACTTCAGAGCTTTCCACCTCAGTCCTGAGGCTGAAGAGCAGCGGTACTCCTCGCCCGCAGGCTGCCTTGACCACCCTCCCCTGCCTGGGGTGATCGCACACCCATGGGTGTCGTTACAGCAGGACACAGCCTGTGTCCCATCGTATGGCAGGGCAGCCTGTGACCAGGGGATCCCCCCACCCCGGGCAGGGGAGGGCAGGGGTGTGGTGGTGGGAGCAGCAGGAAGAGCTGCAGGGAGCAGCCCCCAGCCTGGAGCTAACGCCTGTCCCGGTGGCTGGTCCCTGGTCCTGCTGCCCACCAAACCAAGCTCCCTTTGTGTGAGATCGGCAAACATTGGTGTGCACCTGGGCCTTTCCCAGGCATCCCAGTGACAAGCCTTGCAGCGAGCTGCTGTCCTGCTATGCTCCTCATGCTGCCCCAGCGTCCGTCTGTCCGCCCCTTGCCATCCTGTCCATCCGCACCCGGTCGCTCAGTCTGTAAATGGTGTTATTTGTCACAGCTTTTGCCCCCTCCCCGGCCGCCCGCAGCCTCGCGCCCCCATTCATTTCACCCATGATCTTGTTCTCGGCTATTTCGGAAAGCGCAGGGCTCCCCCCCGGGCCTTGAGGCCGCCCGTTCGCCCTGCGCAGCACCCATGGGTGCATCTCTCGGTGGCCCCGAGCCCTCCCAGGAGGTCACCGTAGTTCAGAGCTGTCCCCGAATGGCATCGAGGGCTCTGAAACGCCACGGAGGTGGTGTTTCCCTTGGGCAGGAGAAAGAAGCAATCGTTGAACTAAATCCTGTTGCTGGATGATGCTAAATTAAGTAACTCAAGATGGGGAGAAGTGGGCAGAGCGTTCGAGCGGCCTGGGGGGGTTTGGCTGCCCTGACCCGGTGGTTGGAGTCGTTGTGCTATACCTAACACAGCAAGACTAACCTGTTCCCTTTTTTGCACTAAACCAAGGTAAGATATACTTTTTTTTTTTTTTTTTTTTTTTTTGAGGGGAGCGGGGTCTTTGAATAGTTACATCTGCCAGTCCCCTGGGTCAGGCCATGGTGGGGGAGCAGCTGGGGAGGTGTGGAGGGAGGTGGCAGCGATGTCCTTGGTGCTCTCCCAGTGGCAATGCAGTTGCCCATGGCCTCCCCCAGTGATGGGACCCATTTGCTGTCCTTGGGGATGAGCCGTGACCCCTCAGTGCCAGGGGACGCTGCAGTGGGAGCGAGGGCCACGGGGCGTCTGTCTGAGCGTCCCTCATCAGCCCTTTCCCCTCCTCTGACAGACGAGATGAATGACCACCAGAACACCTTGTCCTACGTCCTGATCAATCCCCCTCCGGACACGCGGCTGGAGCTCAATGATATCGTGTAGGTGTTGAACCCACCCACCCGAGCACTCCCTGTGCCCCCAGACCCGCCTCCGTGCCATCGGCTGCCCTGGCCCATTGCTTCCCATCATTTCTCATACAGACCAGTGGGTTTTGCCTCTTCCCCAGGCCATTCCCCCTCCCCGTGATCCTGAGCGGTGCCCAACCCCCCCCAGCCCCACCTTTGCTCATCGCTGCTCCAACCTGCAGTGCCGAGGTTGGCCCCTGGTTTTGTCAGGCAGCACTGGGAGAAATAACTCTGAATTATTTTAATAGCTGCTGTGCTGGCACGGGCAGCAGCTCCCAGTGTGGTGCGATGGGGTATCCCTGCATGTCCCAGCCTCCAGGATGGGCCAGACCCCAATTTAGGGGTCGCACAGCTCCCTCCTGCCATCGGGGAACCAGCGGGGGTTCCAGCGGTGTAACTGGGCTGTGCCCCGCAGGTACCTGATCCGCTCCGACCCGCTGGCCCATGTGGCCAACGATGGCCACAGCCGCAAGAGCAGCTGCAGCAACAAGCTGGGCTCCTGCAACCCCGAAACACGCGATGAGACCCAGCTGTGAGCAGCCCCCCCGCACCCCGCACCCCTGCCAGGGGCCGGCGGGCTCTGGGGAGAGGCGGTGAAGAAGAGGATGGCCAGCCGGGGGGAAGGCTGCTGCCCACGGGTGCCTGCTGCCCCAGCGGAAGGTGATGCCCAGCCTGGCTCTGCGCCACAGAAGGGATGCCTGGACCTCCGGGAGGGATGGGACAGCCGGACAGACCGACAGCCAGCAGTCGTACACCCCGTGGCTTTTAACTTTTTATATGAATACCGCAACTAGTGAGAAAGTCTTCGCTGGTGCTGGTGGGACGTGGCTGAAACCAGACAACTGACCCTGTGTGAGCAGGACTGCATTTCATATTGCCCCCAGGTGATTTGCATTTGATGGGGCTTGTCAATTCCAGAGCAAAACTGCCCCAAAACCCTCCTCTTCCTCCTTTGCCAGGTATCCCCTGGGGTACCCAAACTTCTGCTCTTTCACCCAACTCATCTTCATTCTCTGCTGGTTTTCTGTTATGGGCACTGATGTAAGGAGCACTCAGTGGACTTGCTGGTGGCCGTGGGATGGGATGGGATGGGATGGGATGGGGAGAGTGAGGGGGGCATCCAGCTCCCACCGGTGCCATGCAGGGGCTACCCTGCCTCCAGTGCATCTTGCCGTCTCTCGAACCAAAATACCCCAAAGCCAGGTGGCCAAAAGCCGTGCCATCCCTGTGGCAGTGCCTCTCGTCACACGTGCCCAGCTCTAGCCTGAGCCCCGGGCACGGTGCCCCTGCGTTTGTGTCCCCCGCCAAGCCTGTCCCCCATCACTGCTGCTATGGGAGCTGAGCTGCCTGGGGGGATGACACTGGGGTCCCTGTGCCAGGGTTGGGGGTGATGGGGCAGGCTGGCTGGGGACACGTGGGTTGGTATCTCGGCTCAGCCCCCTCCCCTCCTTCCAGGGGGAATTTGGGGCCCGACAAACCCCCGTGGCTTTCCCTCCTTCCCCTCCCCGGGTCCTGGACCCGTGCCAGCTAAAGGCAGCAGGTCCTGCCTGCACCCCCTGCCTGCTCCGCCCCCCACCCCCTCAGCTCCCTCCATCCTTGCTTCACTTCATAACCCGGCACAATGGTGCAGCCAAGGTACATGAATGTACAGAGGTGTCACCTCACACCCCACAGCATCGCACATGCTGCCCAGCTGTTCTCGGGCAGCAGCGGCTGACCTGCAGAGACCTGTTGATAGCAGAAACACCGGATGTATTTCCCATCTATTTTTGCACACTTTACAACGTTGCTGCATAAAGGTTTTCTTTGACTGCCAAGGGACTAGCTGGGTTGTTAACTTTATATACTTTTACATCCATATATTAAAACTCCAATGTGGTTTTTTGGGGGTTTTTTCCTTCTTACAGAGAAGCCTGTAAAGCACAACATTGCCATGAAATTTTCCCTCCTGGACTTGCTGTGCACTGAATGGTTTATTGCCATTAACATTTGCCATCATTCCTCTTGACACCCCCAATAAAAGTTGTTTACAAAAAAACCCCAACAACAACAACAAACCCCAAACAACAAACCCAAACCCCATAACCTGTTTAAAAATGCAGTTTTAAGCAGTTGGGGAGATGTCCCATCCCAGAAGGAGGATGCGCAGGGTAGGACCCATACCAAGCCCAGCATCATCTGGAGAAGGTGTTGAGAAAGACCTTCTGTGTCCAGATGGGGTTGGAGGGGGAAAAGAGGTCATTTTTTTAAATTTTAATCCTAATTTTTTTCCTGATGTGCTGGTCACGAGGCCCTGGGTGACCCGCACCAGGCACTACCAGCTGGTGGAACGTCACGGCTCTGAGAGCTACTGCGGTTAAAAAGCAACAAGCCCAGCCTGCCAGCTCGACGGTGCCACTGCACTTAGCTGTGGGCACAACCAGAACTGGCTCTGATGTTTTTTGGTTGGTTTTTTTTTTTTTGGGGGGTGTGGGGTGTGTTTTGTTTTTTTTCCTAATTATGAATTTGTGTATCTATTGGGTTAAGGCAGATACGCATTTTATTCATTTCCATTTGCAACTTAGCATGCCAAAAGTACCATTTAAAATAAAATAATAAGTTTTGTAGGCTAAAAAGCAAGCGCAGCTGAAGTACAAAAGCATACGGCTGTGTTAAAAGTTCAAGATAACTCCAGAAATGCCTCATCAAGTGTTAATAAATTTAATTGCCTAGATTTCAGACAGATGATTTTCCAATCCCCACTTAACTTTCAAGGCAGAGTGGAACAAAGCAGTGTTACAGGTTTAAAAGCAAAAACCACACCAAAGGCCCCAGCAGCATGGATGATGTGATTATCTGCACGTTTACTCAGAACAGTTTTTAATTATTTTTTTTTTTCCATTTGCCTGGCCACTGGGGCACCGAGCTCTGTAAGCACAGCATTAGTGAGCACAGGGCAGCGAGCACAGCTCCAGCAGCGCCGTGTTTCCCCACTCAACACCCACCCCCCAACCCCCAAGTGCAACATGCCCCCAGCACCTACATCAGATGCAAAGACATCGGGTGCTGCGGCAGGAGCTCAGCCTTAGGTCCCTCGCCTTCCTCAATTCTTATTGACCTTTAAGTGGAGGAGATAATTAGCATAAGAGGAAACCCACATACCAAAAGAAGTATAGACTATATGTGGTTTGTGATCCTATTAAAATAACAACCCTCAATATTACTGTATTTTGACAACGCTTCTGTTTGTTTAATGTATAAATACATGTATTTAAAAAGAAAGCTATGTGTATAAACCATACGCACTTTGCAGACGTTCTTTCTATGGTGTAAATTTATAGCAGACATTCTAATGGGATGTTGAAATAAATACTGTAGATACTTACCTGTGGTCAATGCAAGTCTAAAACCAAACATTTAACTTTTCTAATTCTTTAGACACAGTTACAATACTAATGTAAAAACAAAAGTATTTTATTTTTGTAATGGTCCTGGCAACATTGATGCATCAAGAGTCATTTCTGCTTACAAAAGGGCTGTCTGGGATGGGTGTGCAAGCAAGGACTCCCCCGGAGCCCCCTGGGGCAATGATAACAATGGCTATTACTTCCAGCTGCTGACAAACTTAGAAAAACAATTTTCTGTAAGGAAGGAGTTGTGTTCCAATGCAGAGACATGACAAGCCTGGGGAACGCAGAAACAAGGAAGGCTGCGATATTTTCAAGTTTATCAGCAAACGGCTCCATCGCATGTTATGTGTCCACTAACGGTTTCATACACTAAATATGGACTAAATCCATCTATCATGCATTAAAGTAAAATCAAATATTAAAACAAATATTAGAGTATATTTATTTCCTGTTAAACTCCTTTTTACTTCAATCTATATAGAACATGACACTTATTTCCCCTGAGCAAGAGACTGGACATCTCTCAAGGTCTGCTCATGCATGGATTTTTATCCACAACAGCAGATCAAACTCCCATCTTTCCTCTCCGAGACCTAATTTTGTGAGATGATCTGCTGGGATGCACGGCAGACAGCCAACCAGAGGTGTTTTTGTACAATTACTGTGAAGATACTTCACATTTCTGTAAAGACAAATGAAAATAAAAGAGCTGCATGCAGCAAGACTAGAGGCTGCTGTCTGGTTTGTTTCTGGGAGCAAACTTTAAGCTTAAAAATCCATGGCCAAGATGTGGCTTTAGAGTGCCAAAGTCCTAAGATTTACAAGCCCATGTTTCAAGTAATCTCTTCCAAAGCTGGGACACATGAAAAAAGTTTTTTAACCTCAGCTTTCAGAACTCTTCTGCATTCATGCACAAAGGGGATGTTAGATTTGCTGTTGTGTTACAGTAACAGTACAACTCCAACATTATATTTAAAGGTCATTTAATTCATTTATTGAATCATAGAAAATAAGGATTAAAACACACACATTAAAGTTTGTGGCTTTTTAACTGAACTTTTTTTTATCTTTACCGATATCTTTACAGAGCCAGGATTCAGTACATGTTCTGCCCCCAAACACTTCAAAATATTTCACTGACTACAGTTCACATCTGCATTCCAAGACTTCCAGAAAGACAACCCATTTCTACAGCGCACAACACACATGTAGATTTTAACTTTGAGATCAAATGCAAACAGTAGACAACTAGAGATTGTTTTTGTTAGGTGTTTTAAGCAAACACTGTAAAAATGATAATATATTTAAAATCTTGCAGGACACAAATACTTTAAATAGTGAAGATAACTCTAGGATTAACATATGTGTACAAGTGAGAAATTTAGAAGCCATCAAGTCATTTTGCTGTAAACTTACCCAAGTCAAGGGGGACAGCAGGAAGCCAAGTCCCTGTTCAAATTACTTTTTAACTGTTGTCTTTAAACAAGACAAATCTTTACATGAAGAATAAATGTCTTCCAATTTTCCAGTACAACTAAATTGTAATGATTACACCCAGAAGAAGGTAATTTCAACACCAGCAATAGCTTCCCTCACTGGTATGAAAACCCAAAGACCGCAGAACAGGATTCAATGCTCTGTACAAGCAGCCACAGGTAACAGCTCATCCTGAACAAGCCTTTCTAGTTACATCACAAAACTGAAGTGTTTTTTTCAGAAATGTCTGCATTTGCTGAAGTTTGTTAAAAAAAGAACGGTGGTCTCTCTAGTGAAGTTGTGAAAACTTGTCCAGATGCCCACAGCATCACAGCACTCTTAAATTTCTTACATGGGCTTGGATTTGGTTGCCTCACAGCTCCCTGGCTGTGAGATCTCCCCTGCCTACCTTCATTTCCCAACAACCCCCATAACCATCCCACATTATAATTTCCCAGGTTGTGTCTTGCTTTACCGCTGTTTGTGCCACTGTCACCAGGTCCTGTGTTTCTCAGTTGCTTCGTCACCACACCAAAAGGACTTCATTGCTTCTCAGCAGTAGGTTCTTTACCTGGTTGCACCTTTTATCTTGCTTCACCTTCCACAGCAACAGCAGTAGTAAGAGAGGAAAAAAACCTGCAAAATGAACAAGAAGTCCTTTAAAACTT
Organism: Falco biarmicus; assembly: GCF_023638135.1. Classification (NCBI taxonomy): domain Eukaryota; kingdom Metazoa; phylum Chordata; class Aves; order Falconiformes; family Falconidae; genus Falco; species Falco biarmicus. The sequence goes on along the minus strand of NC_079296.1, from coordinate 7,703,069 downwards.
TGTGCCAGATGAGAAAAATTAGCTTCTAGGACTAAAAGCTTCCTTTTAGAAGAGAAGATTCTAGAGCACTAAAATATACATTAGAAGGAAGGGAAAAAAATATGGTATTGACATGGCTGGGAAACAAAAAGGAAACCAAAAACCATGAAGGGTTTTTTATTTTACTGTAAATTCAGTTTTTATCGTTATTCCCTGAGAAGACATATGTTCAAACGAAGTAAGGGGGTTTTTTTGTAAGATTTCATGTAATTGCCACGGCAATTCTGGGTGTTTTATATGCTTCAAACCATTCTTTCGAGTGCCTCATTTAAATTTTAACAAATGCTGTATATTGAATATTTAATCATCCCTGCTGCACACATCAGTTTAAGATGCTTTTCCCCCAGAGTTTTTTTCCCCCACTATGATAAATATACGTTATTTCTGAACAAGTTTAGAGGGATGTATCAGAAAACTATGACAGTACTTCAGCACCAAGATGTAATTTGAAAGTAGATTTACATTTAGCAAAGACGAGCAAATAAATCCATCCTGTAATTTTGCAACAGAAATGGGACTGTGTTCAGCATTCACTGTGCACACCAACATTGCACTGAAAAGGCAAGCTGGGGAACAGAAGAAGGTGCATAAAATATCACAGGTATCTTAGCTGTCACAAAACGTGTTTTTTGAAAAGCACAATATGAAATAATGTACTAAACCATCAAGAAAACATGCCTGAGCAGGTAGCACCTCACTGAGGACTGCTGAAAATCAGAGATGTTCACAAGAGCCGCTCCTTTCACTGCTGGTGGACTTTGAGATGTAATTAGAGCCTTTACCAGGAGGGAAGCATTCAGCAGCTCTGTGACACCAGAAAGTGTATCACTAGAAAAATCTATCACTCAAATGTCTAAATATGCTTTAGATAACTAACACAATATAGTCTTGCAATGTGAAGTGTATGGGAAGAATCAATCCTGCGAAGTAAAGGGGGAATAGACTAAAGGTAACTCGCTTTTTATTTCACGTTTCTATCACAGCAAGTCTTTCAATTCCCTTTCAATTCCTGGAATCTATCCTTTTGGCATATGGACTGTATTTAATATAGTTCAACTATTGAAATACTAGCTTATTTTTGTCATTATTCTATTCGCACATGGATGGAGTAAATTCCTGTCTGCAATCTGGGGGACAAGAATAGCTACTCATAAGATTTGGGATCATTTATGAACCAGGGGTAAAAAAAAAAAAGCAGCATTTAAATTAGCTAATCTTTTCAGTTAATTTGACCTTCATCCATAAGGGCCATTCCATTTCGTTCATATGAAGATTCATAGTTACCACAGCAGCTTTCTTTGGATAACTTCATATCATGGACTTCTGGCAGTCAAACTGTCAATGTAAAACAAAAGAGAAGGAACAGCCATTTTGCTACACTTTTTACAGTATAAACTCAGTCACATACTCCTCCTAATCTTCAGTATTATCGCAAGCAATACACTTAGTATGGAAACAGATCTATAATACAGAATCTAGAATATACTGCCATCTTTAATGCTCAGTACTAGACACTGTAACACCATCAGAAATCACTTAAAATGGCATGAAGCATTCACATATAAAATTACAAGTCAGAATCTGTAATACCCAAATCTTTAGTGCTCAGCTCATACGGGACGTTCTACAGCAGTGCTTAGCTCTCGTTTTGTGAGTTTTCATCATTTGAAGGTACTTTGTTTCCTCTTTATTTCAGAAAAACTGAACTTGCAGTGTTTACTACCTGGCAGAGAAAATCCCAGATCCTGAAGATGACTTGAACAGTTCCGTGGACTGTAGTTTCACTGTCGGGAGACATCCCACTGAGCACATTCCTTGATAAAGTAGGTATTACCAGACAGATAAATCGAAGTTAACCTTGTGATGCTGCTGTTTGCTAGAGGGAGGCTTGTGACAGGCTGCAAACGGGCTGCTGAAGGCGGTACAGTTGGTAACTCCAGCCTTGGTTGCAACATGTACAGCCAAGGCCAGGCTTCCTGGGAAAGCTAGGGAACAAGGCAAAGAAATGCTTGCACGAATACAGACACATCATTTCTTTTCACATATCAGGATGGAATCTCCTCAACAAAGACAAACGATTAAAGCAAGATGTTCTAGCTGGATGGTGAAATGTGAACGTGAATGTGAAAAATTAAGCTCTTGTTACTAACGCATAAGCTTGTTTTTTAATAGCAAAGTTTTCCCAATTCTAAGGTCAGTCCTAAACAAACAGTTAAAAATAGACCAAAATTATAAGAAAGGTCTTTAAAATATAGCTATATTAACATTGATTAATACAGCCAGCTGTAAAGAACTCTGACATTGGCTAACTCTGCGGAACACTGTAGTTACAGTCTTCAATTCCATTTGTATACACACACAAAAAAAAATCCCCAAATCACTGACAAATAATCTACGGTCACCCTAACAGACAAAAAAAACCAAGATTCAACAAACAACATATTCCTAATTAAGAAAGTTTAAGTGGAAAGAATGGCATTTTTGATCAAAGTTTGGTTTAATTTTTAAGATAAGAGTCTAACTTACCACTTGGAACAGAAGAGCAAAAATACACTTTTTCATATGTACACTGGAATCTTGAGATCTTCAAAACCCCTAAAACCAAAATAAACCTTCATGTACCTGCAAACAGAAAGCTCAGAACCATAAGGGAAATATTTTCTTTATATAATAATTTTATATTGACAATGCATTCAAACAAAATTTCAAAACCACACTAAGGATTTTTTGCTTACTACATGATAACTGCAGTCCATCACCTGAATGGTAATCTCCAGTTAAGTGCAAAAATTTAAATCCAATATGGGCAATTACTTACATTTCATGGAGTGAAAGTTCCTCCTGTAATTCTGGTATATTTGTCCTGACAATCTGCATGAGATAAAGGACTATACCAATGCATGTCATACCCTTTTGTCAAAAAACAAGTCAAGATTCAATGTCCCCTTCTCTTAGATTCTGAGGCACATGTCAGAGGCAGATTAAATGTGCCTACATATTCCAAGCGCTCAAGATTACCTGTGGAGCATCTCTTGGGATGCATCACATCAATGTTCCTTGGTTTCTGCAACAATGTATTAAAGCTAAATCCATGATCAGACCCGCCATCCACGGAAGTTTTAAGTATATCCTAACATACGCGCAAGACTACAAAAAAATATTACAGAAATAAGATGAAGTAAACTTTTTCTTCCATTTTTAATACTCAGTCTTCACATATATAATTAAACAATAGAACATCTGATCAATGTGAGGACAAGAGTTCAATTTTTTTGGCTTTAACGTGTCGAAATATGTAGTTTAGACATCTAAAAAATATACTTGTCGACCACATGAATATCTTAATTTCAAACTGTCCTGAAGAATATTATATAAAGTTTTCACGTAGCAGCAGCACACACAACACCTCCCCCACAAAATACTTCACAGATTCTCCAGTTCTGCATACCTAACATAGCAGTAAAAATGGGTACAAAAACAACCTCTCAAAAATCTTTTTTGCAGGTCACTTTCGGCAGCAGCGTCCTTGGAGTGTCACAGCAAAACCAGCCTCCTACGAAGTCTTAGAATTCAGCTACTGTTTGACACCCGAGCCACAAAATCCAGGGCAGAAATCGTACCCTGCCACTGCCATCCTCAGTCACACCAGCACGCAGCCAGCTGCATTTCACTGAACTGCTTAAGATAATTAAGCTTTTAAATTTAATGTAACTGAAAGCTATTTAATTAGATAAGCACAGCGTGGATAATAGCTTAATACACAACCATGAAGACTGGCTATATCAATGTATGCCTGAGGAAAAACCCCAGGTACGATCCTGCTGTCAGAAAGCAGAGCAGATCCCAGATTCCAAGGACAGTCAGTTCAGAGTGAAGATGACGCATCCTGTTTGTTGCTATATTAAAAAAAAGCCAAACCCAAAACAACCTAAAAAAAAAATCAAAGCCAGGGGGGTTCCAGTGTTCTGACACTGCCTCTAGTGCTCAGTTCTGAAGACTTGTAAGGAAAAAAAGCACAAGGAACACAAAATTAGAGTGCCAAGAACTCATTCATGTCACTCGTGTTATACTATAGCCCCAAACTATTGCTTGTAGTAAGTGAAAACTCAAGAGATCACCAGTGTCTACGCTCTGAACTCTCCAGTTTAGTGGCAAGAAGTCAGATTTACTTTTTTTTTTTGCAAACTGAACCGTTCTAGCAGCCCAGCATATAGTGTTCAACTGTATTAAGGTTTTCAAAATAAGTCAGGCTTTTCAAAACTCAGATTATTCTTGCTTGAACTCTTACCCTACTAGAAAGCATGATGAAAATGAGACAAAGACACATTAAATCTACAGATGCAAACAGCATGTGCAAATACGCAACAGACCGATGAATGGGAGTTTGAGAAAAAGAAACTGCATTTAAAAGCACTTTAAAGATGTACATTCTTGTATTTATTACATGTAAGAAACTAGTAAGAAATCGAGAGAGGTCAAAGGCAGACCTACTTGCAGACTACTCTATATAGAAAACAAATTCTCTAGCTCAGAGCAAACACAGCCAGAGCATTGTGGTCCGTTTCCAGGGAGCGCTACAAAGGCTGTTTGGTTTCGGCACATCTTTGGAAAATTCAGTGGGGAAAAAAAAATAAAAATTGTATCTCCCTTGTTTTTAGACAGCTGTTACAGTTTAGCCCCACAGTCAGTAGGAAAAGCTGATAGCGTAGCTGTACCTAAAGCTCCCACTCCCTCTTCCTGCCCATACTCCCAGGAAGCACGAGAACCTTTTTGAACAGCTTGAAAGTTGTTTGTTTTTTTTTTGTTTTTTTTTTTAACCAAAGCCAGTTCTGCTCGCTTTTACATGGGAAGCGGGAAGAAGGAACAACCCTGGCTCCAATCAATCCTGGTGAAAAACAAACTAAACTTCTTAAAGCTGCAGGTTGACAAACGATTGCTATTTATCTACAGGAGGCACCCAGACAGAGCAGAGCACCACTCTACTGGAACAGCCAGTAACCTTCCTCGCATTTCAGCTGTCAGGGTATTTACACAGTACCCTCAGGTGGCTGTGAAGAGGACAAAAATTCATATTCTAAGCAGTGATTTTTAGAAGAGACAACAGCAAAGAAGATGGTGAGATCTTCCATGGCAATTATCAGTGTACAGATCACCTAACTATCCCTACACGTAATGATTCTCAGCCACTGTAAGTGAAGCATTAAGCATAACATCATTAAAACTAGTTAGAAATGCCACGTATTCAGAATTCGATAAACTTAAGACAAAGAACTATGCTAACAAAGATATGCAGTCACAGTCCTACAACCATATTTCACCCTGGGCCGACACCAAGCAGCGAACCAAGTTTAAGCTGGCATTCTGGATTATACAAAACCTATGTAAGAAAATGAATTTTTCTCCCTTCTACAAAATGCTGATTGCATTTGCCTCTACACATCTACAGTTTATCCACATTCCTCTGTGTAAATTCTGCATCATGTTCTTACAAATAAGTTCTCCCTCTTCCTGCTTCCAGACCAAATTAATACAGCATATTCCTTGCCAAGGTATTTGAGATTAATGGGGGTTTTTTTATATAACTAAAACTTAGTTCTTCAGAAAATTTAATCTCTTAGAAAGTGACTTACTCCTACTTCCCCTCTGATCCTCAGCTTGGGGCTACATGCTGCCTGTAAGATGAAGAACTCCTTGGCCTCCTCTCCCTCTCCAAATGGATGTCACCTCCTATTGTTTCCAGTAGTAAATGAGGCCACATTGCAGCAGGAAAAGTAAGGACCTGATCTAGTGCAATGAGATCCAGGAGGACACTGAAGGTGACATCGCCTTTGTTGTTCCAGTCCTTTCTATGGGCAATGATATCTCAGCCTGAATGAAATACATAAAAGTACAAATCACCAGAATCACTGGTTATTTTTTTTTTTTTTAATCTCTACAAACAAGGACTATCTTTGAAAATTTTATTGTATAGTCACAGAAAACTATTTCTGCATTGGAAAAAATCCATAGTTTTCAGAATGCAAATTTCACTTCTGTGCAACCAATATGGATTCATTACAAAGCTTAAACCACCAGCTTATTTCTAAATTCTGCAGGCAACTTGTCTTTACAAATCACAAGCAAGCTAATACTGAGGAGCTCTACAAAAGAAATTCTCTTGGTGCTTCCAAAATTCTGTCACTAACTGAATACATAGATCAAAGAAAACCCACCTGCCAGATTCAAGAGTCTGAAGACTGATCAAATAAATCCTTAAATAGACTGTTAACTTTCTGAAAGCCTTCTGGTTGAATTTTTGCACATTGCAATCAGGGTCAGGAAAACTTGTCATAAAGTTATTACAGCTACATACAGATGAAGCTTTCTAAGAGCACAACTAAACATAGAATAGCACATCTTTAAAGCATATTAGTTCTGAGGGGGATGAAGTGTCACAACAACAGAAGTACACATGAAAAAAACTAAATCAGTTAATGATTTTTATTAAATTTCAGTGTTTCATAAAATAAATATGGTATATAATATCAAACAGTGAGAAATAAAGCACAAGCATGAAAAGCATGGTAACAAAAGTTACACTCATGACAGTGTTTAATACTTAGCACTTTAGAAACCATAAAGCCTTTAATTATTTACAAGCAGCAAACTATCTAACATAATTTACAAAGTTGCAGCAGCCTAGTCAAGGAGTAATGGAAGGGGGAAAAAAAATTGAGAGACTGCAATGGAAGACCTTCACTTTGCTCTGTCTAGTTAGCACTTTATTATTATGTACCCTATTTTCCCCTTATGTACACAACTAACTTCCATTATTTTCAAAGCTTAATAATGACACTGTATTGTATTTTAGAGCTCAGTTTGTCTCTAGGATGGTGTAGTGCCTTCTGCACTCAAGAGATACATATTCAAGTATATACTTCAAATAAAAGTAAACATGTGCAAACCAAAGTTATAAGCCTACATGACCTGCAAGTAGTAGTGTCAAGCCGCACGTAGCGGGCGCAAGTTAGCGGATTAAATTGGGTAATAGCTACAGAAACCTACTCAGAAGTGTAGTCCGGACCAAAAATGAGAAATGGGAGTGTTAAAAAAAAAATATAAAATTGAACTGAATTGCAAATATACCCTGTTACCACAGACAAAAACTTAATCTGCTGAAACAAAGACTTTTAAGGTCATAACTCAAGATTTAATATTTCAACATGAAAAGAAATCCAAGCCATTCGACTTATTTGGGATTCTGAAACAAATGCAAATGTCTGTTTAAAAATTGCTTTTAAATGAGAAAAACAAATCGATATATATCACCCAAAATAAAAACATAACACACTCTTCATTTTAGAGCATGCTGCTCGTTCAGAATAAAGACAGGACAAAGGAAGTAGAATTACATTTCATGATGTAATAAAAACATTAAAATTTGTGATCATTAAGTGCACCATTGTACAGGAGTAGCGTGCTCAGAGTGGAAATGTTCTATACCTACCAGAATCCATCTTTAACAAAGCAAACAAATCTTTAGGACACTACCTGAAACTGAAATCAGTAATAACTGTGCTCCATTCAGCTTGACTTAAGTTTCAGTCAGGCACATTCCAGCTATAGTAGTAGCACCTGTATGCCTCTTCACGATTGTATTCCAGAGATCTTTAAATTTGCGAACAATTATTTTTTTAAAAAAAAAGACTGGCTTTTGCAATCCTTGCAATGCTTATCCTAAACAGATACTGCAAGTAAACTCTGTTCTGAGCAGCACATGTTGGGGCTTTTTTCAGAAATCTGAGAGCTGGACTTACGTTGGCAGTAGATACAGTACAACAATTTGATGTATTAAACAGTTCCTCAAAAAAGTCTGAAAGGAAGATTTCCCTAAAGACTGTTTAAAAAACCAAACCAAACCAAACCCAACCCAAAACACTTCACCCAAGATCTGTTCAATCCTTCTACTGAAGTTCAGAGCTTGCCACCTTCAAGAATGACAGGAAAGAGGAGGGAATGAGGTGGAGAGGAAACAGAACTCAATTATTCCCAATTTGTACCGATGAAAAGCTTCAAGTAAAAGGAAATCCACTTGTTAACGATCTTGCTACATGCACAGTCCCTCATCAGTTGAAAGCCACAGTAGTTAGCATTGGGTGTAACAGCAGATTTATTCATAAAAAACACTGGCAATGTTCCTTCATTCTTAACTTGCATCCACGGTTTCTGTTTAGAAGCTTCTTAAAAAGTGTTTATGGTTCTGCACATTTCATACCAAACTGCAGGAAAATGGTAAACGTGTCTTCTTTCGATGCAACCCCATTCAGCAATCTTCTCCCCAAGAACTCAGTGTCATTTACGAGTCTGAGTCTTCTTTGGCACTGCAGGTCGCTTGGCTTGCCACAAGTGGTTATGAATAGTAAGAGCATCCACACTGACAGACATGGTTTTGGCTGGGATCACGTTAAACTGTTTTCTGTCCGAACTGTACTTATAAAGTTTGTCAATCATTTTCTTGGTGATGCTCTTTGGCCCTGTTCCAGTCAGCTTGTAGATTTCTTCAGTGTCAGGATAGTAGCAGTAAAGTGCTCTGAACTGGCAGCCAGCATCACGGAACAAGATAATGTAGTGGTTGGCATCACATTTTTCTAGTTCCTGCATTAAAAATAAACAGACACACTTAGATTGTTCACAGTGAAAATGTCCATGTTATGCCAAGCTTTAAGCTTTCACATATAGCTGATTAAGTGTTTGAAGTTTTTGGAACATGATTTTCAGTTTTTATAAACTCACAAATTCAACTCTAAATGCAGGATCGTGTTTTCCACAAGTCCACACAGTCAAGGGAAGTAAAGGATTCTCAATACAGGTACATTTTAGGAAAATTTGCTACAATGTGGGATTACAAAATGAGTATTACAGATACATTTTAATTTAAGTGCATTACTGATCTTGTATTTTAATGTTTACCTCTAATATTGAATTCTTATGTGGTTCATTCACTTTTCCAGCAAGGCAGCAATGAGATATAGCATTGTGAATAATAGGTTTGTTTGATTTGCTGCTGGGTTCCTTAAATAATTTTGGACCTAAAGAAGATAAACAAGTAAAAATTATTTGCGCTATATTTACAAACATTAAGAATGTCATTCATCAAAATGACAACCCCTCCTCAAATATTTTTCTACAATAACAAACTTTTAGAGAGATTAGATCAAAATACACCTGACGACTTCTCAAAAAAACCCAAAAGTGTCACATCAAATATACGGCAGCTTTTTATGACCTGATATTCATGACAAATGCTCAAAGTAAAACAAAATAGTCACCTGTGTATTCTGCCACTGAAGCAATAGAAGATGCTGTCGAAGCGTTCTCCCAATCTCTTTCTGTGTTTCTGCTAGGATTTCTGCTCAGTATTGGTAAGGACTCCATTGATTCAACTCTTTGGGGTGGGGGGGAAGAATAAAAAAAAATAATAAAAATTATATGCCAAGATTTGGGGTTTTCCCCCCTCCAATCTTAAGTAAATTCACCAGTTGCTGGCTCGGAATGGAATAGGCTATTGTCCCTTTTCCTCCCCCAGAACAGTCAGATTCTTCCTGCTAGATTATCAAAGCAAAAATCTATTGTTCCTTTGGAAGACAACAAAACCAAATTGTAAGTTTGTACAGAACATCAGAGTTGGCAGCCACATAAAACAGAAGATGTGTTCACTAATTACTGTTGTGCCTCTATGCCAGCAAACTGAAGCAGGAAACACTAAACCCCAACACTATTTCATAACATATTAAAATATCAAAAAATTGAAATTAAGGCTATCACTCTACCTCTGAGACGGCGTGCCACCAGAGTGCACACTTTCAGGTTCAGTTGTTGCTGCCGAGGCCAAAGACAGACTGGAACCAGACTGAGCACTGCTCAAATTATCAGCTACAAAGCAAAAGAGAAAATGTGAAACACGTTTTGTTAAAGCAGATTTGCAGACTCTGTAAAAGCAAACAAAATTCTTACGTGTGGAAGAACACTTTGTCCCTGAATCACTGTAAGATTCTTCACGATGGACTGACTTGGGCCTCGGTTTTTTGGGCTTTGATTTGGGCTTTCCAAGCCCTTGCTCCTCCAAAATTTGCTGTTGTTTTTTCCTTAGATATTCTTGTTTGATAAGTTCTCTTCGAGCCTTCTCTTCCTCTTTCCGTATTCGGTCCTCCTCAGCTTTGCGACTGAAAAGCAAATATAACATTATATTCAACATACAATAGTTTTCCTCATCTTAAAGATAAAAAGTATTCTTTTCCACATATTACCGAGCTTCATCTCTTTTTTGCTCAACTTCAGCCTCCAGCTGCTGTTTCCGAATCCGAGCTTCCTCAGCTTTGCGCTGCTGTTTCAAAAGGAACGCTGCACGTTTTTTTGCGAGCTCATCTTCTGCTTTCTGCTCATCCTGCAAAATTCATAGGGGTAAAGAGTTTTAAAGACTAGAAGAATATATATTAAGCTGGACATCACAAGATTGCTGAGGATTCCAGGAAAACGTAAGCTATTACTTTCGGAAATCTTTACATTTTTAGAATTGATGAATGTAGATCAGAACTGTATTGAAGAGACAGTTTTAGTTTTCCCTTAAGACTGTGGGGAGAAAAAAACCCAACCAAACAGTCCCATCTTACTCTGGACTTGTTTTTAAGTATGCTTAATCACCACAAAACCTTCCAGAAGCGCAAAGAACGCAACTGTCACACGGGCTAGGATGGACAGCACAAATAACCCCAGCATAACAATAAATTTTGAGTCAGCCAATATTAATCACACTACATAAAACCAGAAGTTAAATTCACGGGGACTGAGACAGCCTAGCCCAACTTCCTTGAGAAAGAAATTAAAAAAGAAAGTATTGTCACGTCAGCACATTTGAGATATTTACAACATTCATTGCTAAGCACAAGTTAAGATACTAAATGTTCCAATAGCAGTTCTGAACTTCACTAGAAGGTGTAGATACACTATTTAAAAACCATCCAACCTCACAATATAAGAAATATCACTGTACTAAATAAATCAAACAGCTTAACAATAACCTTTTCCTCAAGGCAGAGTTAGATGCAAAATGAGAGAAATTACTTAAATTTAATACATTTTCATCATGAGCCCTATACACTACCATTACAAGACAAAAATGAAAGCTGCATGAAAAACATTAATTTCTTCCAACATTGCATTGAAGCATCTCATTTCTCACTAGCATCTACAGCCATAGAGCTAAATTCTCCATTACAGCCCTTGACTTTTGGCCTGTGAGGCTGCTCAAAAATCAGAGAAATCTGGGCGCAAATGCAAAAAACCCCCCAGTTCAGACTCTCAGCTCCCCACCAAGTTTCCAAACCTGTTCAGCAGGCTTCTACTAGATACATGCACCCTGTCATAATTTTTTCCTTCAGTTGATACAGGTTCATAGAATGCTGGGTATCAGAATGGTAAATTCTTCCCTTTCATTCTGTGATTCTTTTGTGCTAAGTACTTACAACATATTTGTATGTCAGTTTCTCAGACAGAAAAAAAACTAAGGGAAAGAAGAAAAGCAAGGTTAACCCTGGTTCCAAGTAAAGTTAACAAGTACCAGGATTCCTTACATCAAGCCAAAAACTTTTCTACACAAGCAATCCTTTTCCAACAGAGTTTTTTAAAGTCCTAATATTGCAACCAGAATGTTCTGTGTTCCATCAGAAGTCTGAAGAATGAAGTGGACAAAATCAGTTCTAACGCTGGGAAAATACGCAACATTAACCAAATATAGAAAGATATCATATTTACCTTGAAGAAAAAACCCACACCAGACTTCTGATCACCTTCACTAATTATATCCGTAGACCTATCCCGGTTTTCAAGTTCTCCTTCATCTGGAGCTTTTAAGTCAGACAAGTCTACTTCAATGAGATTGGCCTTGCTTCTCAGTGGCTCATCCACTGGGACATTCTCTTTTCCTGAGCCATCAGATGAATTTAGCCCTGTTTCCTTGAAGGTGTTATTCACCTCCTTGCTCATTTCAGAAATAATATTTGCATCTTTGGAGGTGGAGAGAACAAGTGCCCTTTGATTGCTCTCATCGTGAAGTCTGTAGGTATCAAAGAAACACTTTTCTTGAGAACCGTTTCCAGAATCAGGACTACCTTCCAAGCCGATTTCCGTTGGTGTTTTTGCCAAGCTATTGGATGGAAATGGTCTTAAATGTGGTAAGGTTTCTAGACTTTGTGTCGGGGTTTTAACACGTGCTGAATTTTGTTGTCTGTCTTTAGTGACTTTCAGATCAGCTGGTCTTCCTGATCGAGAACTCCTTCCTTGACCAAACCGAGGTGGTTTACGAAGACTGTTCATTCCAGTTGGAGATAAGGGCTCAACAAAGTGAATCGATGGTTTTACCTTTTGGTCCTGAGAGTTATTTCTGGCTCCTGGCGATGGCACTGATGGAGATTTCATAAGTAGTTCCTGTTGCTGAGAAATCTTTAATATAGCCTGCTGAAGTGTACTGATTGTTTCATTTAGTTTTTCGATAGAAAGATCACATTCATTTATATCCACTTCTGTAACACTGTCATCCAGGAGGGCAACAGAAATAATTTTACTTTTTTCCAAATCATGTAAAGCAGCAGAGTCTTTCTGTTTATGTTGCTCCGCAAAAGCTAGGCTTTCTTGCATTTTTACTTTTGCTACTTCTTGAGAATCATTAAGCATTTCTTCTCTCTCCTCCTCTTTCACAAGAAACTCCTCAGATTTGGAACCCAAAGAAACTTCATCTAAGTCTTCACCATTGTGCCGACAATATTCTTTTCCAAAATGTTCTGGCTTGAGAGGCTGTGGAACGTCAGGAGATTTCCCTTTTTTAACCACATGCAAGAAAGCTGCCTTGCCCAATTTTAGTCGCTGCCTCGCTGATAAGGCTTCCATCTTCTTCTTCTGAGCTTCTATTGCCCTTCGTTTCTCTTCCAACTGCATGTGAAGCTGCACCAATTCAGAAGCTAAAAGATTAACATTATCTTTATTTTGTCTGTTGGGGCTTTGTTCTCGCTTTTGTTTCCATGTGGTTAGTGGTGCCGGGCAGCTTTCTGATCCATCTGGCGTGGTCTTCTGTGAACTACTCGTGCTGGACTTCGTTTCATAACTGTTAAGTCTCTGAAGCTTTCGTTCTGCGAAATTAGTCATTCGGACACTCCCACTAGCCATCGACACACTGCTGACTTGAGAAATTGTACTCAAACATGGGCTGGAGCGTCCACTAGCATCATCCTTATCTTCGTGTTCTTTGACCTTCATATCTTCTTGCAATTTTGCAGATTCTTCCTCGCCAATGTACTTAGCGACTATAGGATGGTCATCTATGACTACTAAATCCTGTTCAGTGTCTTCTATGTCTAAGAGATCTGAATCAGAGTCCTGTCTCACCATAGTCCATGTAGTATCTGTAACATGCAAATTGAGACTTCTCACATAACTTGCATTGACTTTACTTGCTATGTCATCATCTGATTTAGCAGCATGAAGAAAAAACCCTCCAGTAGATAGCTCCTGAGTGGAAGGATCTAAACTGCTACTAGCCAAAGGTCTGGAAGCTTCTAAGCTGGCTTCCGCCAGTGCCACTGAATCTGCAGCACTAGGATCTGCAACTGGAGTGAAATCAGAACTAGAAATTGGAGTAAAAGTCCTACTGAGGTCATGCTCACCATGACTGCTATTTGTTTTCTTGCGGATCAAAGGCAAGTGTCCTTCATTTAATCTCTTGGTTATAAAACTCCTTTGTTTCCCTTCCCCGCATTCATCCTCTTTATTGATTATCTGTTTTTCCTTTGCTGGTTTTAGAATGGCAGGCATTAAAGGCTCCAAGTAAAAACTCTCTGGTTTGCTTTCTGAAGTCTCGCTATTTGTTTTTGGAGACCACGCAGTTGCAACTACGCTGGGCACCCTGGCTGATGCATTCTGCAATTCAAGATCATCACGGTTTGACCTTTCTTCAGATCTGATTATTGCAATAAGCTCTTCATCTTCATCCTCAATTTCAACATTGTTCAGCAAGCTCTTCCCGTTAGTTTTCACTGATGGAGGATGGGGCTGGTTTTTTGGAGTTACATTAACAATGTTTGATGCAAGACTGTCTTTGCTGATCGATCTAGCCAGACTAATGCTATCACCAGACCCAGGGTCTACATCACTACTGGCAGAATGATGAAGAGCAAATGGTGTTGGCTGAGACAAAGGCCTAGAAAAGATAAGAACAATCTACTGACACTTCAGCACAAAAACTTACAATTTGTTCCACTAAGGACCCATGATATAGACAGCTAAAATTTTTGCTTCATTTGAAAAATGTATCCTGCATCAAAAGTGACCAGCAATACTACATAGCAACTTCAGATATTTCAGTTTTCAACACTGCTTACTGAAAATAATTTTTAAAGTATCTTCAATTGCAACCCTAAAATCAATCATCTCTGAAAATGTACGTTAGAAAAACACAAAATTAAGCAACTTCTCAGTCCAGTTCCGATGAAGTGATACCACATTACTACAATGAAGTTGTCACAGTGTCCTTTCACTAAACAGTATTGTAATACTTCAATGCCTCTGTTACCTGGGTTTCCTCTCTGGCCATGCAAGAACTGAACCTCGTGGCTGCCCATCAACACGAGTCAGAGAATTAGAACGATGCCGATGACCTGAAATGTTTTTTTAAATTGTTAACAGTTTAGAAATTGTCTTTAAACTAGTACTTTTACCTTATTTAATAGCAAACACCATAAACTTTCACCAAGAGATGGCAGCAGAAAACAGATTTGTTGAAATACTAACAAGACAGTCTAAGCCTGAAAATATACAGTGAGAAGTGACCACATAAGCATATCTGATTTCTGAATTTTCAAACATGAGACCATTCAATTTGCTTTTCCTGTCAGCCCCCCAACTTTAAAAAAAAAAAAGTCCTTACTGCATGTTGTTAGAGTCTAAGCATTTGGAATATTTGGCTGGCACCTCAGCTGACAACAGAAAAGAAATTCTGAGCATCTCTGGGTAACTATAAAACCTAAATTTTCAGTAATTAAAAAAACATTTAGGCAAAATATGTCAAGTACGAGAGTGTATTTGTCAGTCTAGATTACTATCTTACTTCCTAGGACTTTTGCTAGTCTTACAAACATTTGACAAGTGGCTTTTTCCTTTCTTTCCATAGAACTGACATTAGTCTTAACTTCTTGCATTTGAGATTCTGAGAAATTTTGTGAAAGAAAAAATATTAACAATTCAGTAACTTTCTTAAAAGATCTTTAAAATATTTTAATGCAAACAAGGATGGATTTACTCAAACTCAACACGCTTACCACTTAGCCAACTGCAGCTGCAGTTTAATTCAATTTTAGATCAATCACATATATGAACTTATATTTTTATTCATTACTGTATTAACATTGATGGTCATTGCCTGTTGAAATGCAAATTTGAAGCAGACTTACCAGGGCTGTCTTCTCCCTGTAAAGATTTTTGTTGCTTTTGTCTCAAAGGGAGCAGTGGATGAGAAGGGCTAAAGGCAGGGCTCCCTCCTTTGCCGCTAATTCAGAAAAGCAAAAATTCATTACTACAAACATCTTTTTTCTATGAGAGAAATCCTGTAGTTTCAAAGTTACACTGCTGATAGTTACTCCTCTTTAAAACACAATAACATGTTAATTTTAAAGAAGCTAATTAAAGAGAGGAAAAGGTTTTCACATGTAACAATACAAAAGTAAACCTACTACCTGAAACCAAACTGTTTAGGTTGCTAAACAACAGCAGATTTAAAATGTAGCTTACGTAAATAGTACAGAGATAAAGTAAAGGCTGAAATAAATTTGATGGTAACCAGTAAGTTAAGTCAGCTGAAAAGCCTTGTCACTAACCTTCTTGTACATTAAATCCTATTTGTTTTCATATCACCAGTTATAGAATACAGCTAGTAAAGATGAGCTGCTTGAACAGGTTTCACATTTCTTTGTTTGTTGGTTTGGGGGTTTTTTTGAGTTTTTGGTGTTTGGTTTTTTTTTTCCCCCCTCGAAATAGAAGTTATTTCATCCAATGGTGACATTTACTGGTAGGTCTTACTGGCATTTGCCAAATGAAGGTCAACCATAACAGTGCAAAGTGTTTCTCTGAACTTGAGAATTAAGAATATTTTAGAGACTGACTGTACACAACCGAAATGCACTCAGTTTGCAGTGAAATCGGAACATTTAGCAGCAGAAATGCCTAGGTTACCCAAAAGGAAGCATAAATTCAAGATTAGTCTAAATAACACAAAGACAAGACTTACAGGTAGTCAGACTCCTCAGGGTGCAGGTAGTATCTACTGCAAGTTTCGGGGCCTGTCTGAGCAGAGGGCTGCACGTCTGCTGGATTTGTACTAGCAGGGCTAGCCATGAAACTGCGCTTAGTTGCATTGGAAATAGGAACCGGTGGACGACTGCTCTTCTGCTGCAACACTGTTTTAACTGTGCATATATTTATAATGTTAACACAACTGATACTAGCCATTAAAATAACAAAACAGAACAGGAAGCTTTCAGGTTGCAGTACATTAAGATGGAAGTTTTAGGACGCAACCCTAAAATGGAACCTTAAGTGCTAGTCTTTATTTAAAATACGTATCTTATGGTGACCTTAATGGAAAGAAAGTTACAAGTAAATATTTAGTGGTTTTAGGGGAAAAAAAACTACTTCTCTCATTCAAAAAATTAGAACTAAATTGGATCTAGCACTAACTTTCCTTTCATTTTTACTGCTTTCAAAGTTTCCTAGGCAAGCAGAAAGTCTGGGTAGAAACAAAACTCCAAAGGAAACACTGCTGTGCAAGAGTTTCACTGTAATGCAAGTCTCCTTTAAATAACATGCTAACACTTATCAAAAATTGAAAACTTACCATCTTTTATTTCCTGAATATCTCTTGGTTGTACGAAGTCTGGTTTGACATTCTCAAACCACCAGAAGAGTTCCGCAATGAATACCATGACATTAGGCTAAAACGGAAAAAAAAAAGCAAAATCACACCTCACAGTAACAAAACACTTATGATTTACCCAAGTTTTCTTTAAAAATATATCCTTCATTATGTTTCTTACCTTTAAAACCAAAGGGGCATATAACATGTCCTCCAACGTGAGGTAAAAACATTTGTTTAGATATTCATTTGAGAATTCTCTCAGAAGTTGAATATTATAGAGGCTGTCTGCAATTGATGTTACCTCCTTCAAACAAATATCTAGAAAGGTGAGAAAGATGAGTAAGTTGCAACACTATTCCAATGTACTAACCTTCCATCCACAACTAACAAAACCACTACATACAGGAACTTCACGGACTGCTTATACACCATCATTTAATAATTATTGGCTACCAGTGACATTTCTCTACTGTCAAATACCAGAGGGACAAGAAAAGGAGGAAGAAAGCCACAGACAAAACAGTATCAATTCTGCATTCATTTTATAATCCATATAGGATTCTGTCTTATCACAGCGACAGAAAAAGTAAGGCTACAAAGAACACACACAGTGACAGAATGCAAAAGCAATTAAAACCAGACATCTTGATTTGCAAATAATAAAAGGTTACTCCTAGGATTCACAGTGCTGGTTCCTTCTGAAAACATTTAGGAGCTCTGCAAGGTACAGCATATCTGAGATTTTAAAAACCAATACAAAATGTTGATTTGTAGAAGTTAAATGCAATGAGGACACTGAATTATAAAGAAAAACATTTTCTGGGAAAGAACACTCTTGTTTGCAATGCTGAAGAGTGACAATTGCTGAAGACTGGGAGAAACTGTTTTAAAATCTAGACTTTAAAATGTCAAATTATGTACTTCTACAGAAGAACACGAGAATTATCAGCTAACAGCAGCAGACATGCATTCCTTTTTTATGGTCTATTCAAACCAAGCTCAGTTATTTGAATACAGAAAACTATCATCTAGATTTATAAAAGAAAGGATCACTTTGCAGTGCATGATATACAGAGTGTTCTAAATACAGTAAGTAAAAAACCAAAGTCAAAGGCAGGTTACTTTTTAAATACACTGATGAAGATTCCACACATGACCTGATTAACTTGCTGTAGTCCACTGCCCATTAGATGTGTTCAATTTTTATTTAGTAATGTACTTCTAGTTCAACATTCAAAGATTGGAAAGGAAAAAAAAATTTTTAGAAGCCTTTATTACATACCATCTAGTTTCATTTGCTCTGGACAATAATAGTGTATCACAGCAAGAAGAGCAGCACCATCACTACCATCCTTCATCAAATCTTCAAGCAAAGGAAAGTAAGGTAATTGTCTGCTTGAAAGATGGTCTCTTCGGTAACGTACCTAAAAAAAGAATACCAGTGTTTGTGTCATATGATGCTAAAAAAAAAAAAGGTTAAAAAAAAGGAATTTTTGTTAAGCACTGAAAACTCTTTACGGTGGATCCTTTATAGCATTCTGCTCTAAGTCAAAACCAATTTACAAGGTTATACTTTTCTCTCAATGGAAGCCAATTCTGAAGAATACAGTGCTTCACTTTTAATCATTCTCCTTATATCTGGAAGCAATCCGTGCTGTTGAATTCCTAGCTTCATTCACACCTTTTAACTTATTACAAGCAATTTAAGTCAAAATCCTTCCACACAGGATGCATGAATGCAGTAGATCCAAAGAAAGAGATACAGATAAACTACGTGAAAACACTTAAAGCTTGGGAAAAACAAAACAAAACACAGCAAAAAAATAATTCAGATGAGCTAGTGATTTCTCATACGTTACCTACATCCACAGACTTGCTATCATGTCCGCAGACAAAGTTCTCTCAGACTCAGAACACTGTATGTGTGGCAAGCCAGTACACAATACTAATGTCATGCAAGAGAAAAAAACCATGGACTTTTCCAAAAATAGTCAGTGAGGAACAAGTAGGTCCTTAAAATCAATGGCAAAACTCTCTGTGATTTCACTACGGATCAGTATCAAACTCTTCTGCAAACCACCCCCCTGGCCCTCATGTAATTTGGAGCATAACTGAAAAGGAGCTAAAGCCAGTCAACTGAAGAACAAATCTTGGCATTGCTTCTTGCAATTTTTGCAAGAGAAGTTTTAGTGCTGATATTTACTAAGCAGCCACATGCTAGCTAGACTAGAAGGCTGTATCTAAGCTTGAGCAGCAAAGCAACTGGGCGAGTGAAAGAACAAGACGCTACAGAGCCTAGCAGAAATACCTTTCAATACTGAAAAAGAGATTCCTTTTACACTTCAGTGCATCAACAACACTTATCATTTAACAAACTATCTTGACTGATATACCGGCCTAACATGCAGATATACAGAGAAAGTATTTAATCATCGGAGGAAAGTTGGATTTTACCAACGGTATCGTATACTTTCCAAGAAAACCTGGGAAGATTCTACACAAACACACACATACTCGTATGTGTCTATTTAGGATGGCACAGGCTGAGAAAAAAATCTGTTCAAAGGAATGAAGATCACTTATTTTATATATATATAATATAGATATAATAAGAACCAGTTTTGTTTGTTTATTTTGCACAAATATAAATATCTTATGTTACGTTTCCCAGGCAAAGGCAAGTAACTCTAAAAGCTATCTCTATATGCTAATGCTATTTTTCCTATCCTTTTACCAGGTGCAAATTATTTTTTTCCCCAGCCTGGAGCACTCCACAAATATGTAATGGAATGTGAATCATACTGTACCACACGAGCATATTCCACTGGTTCCAGCATGCAGTGCGATATGGCATGCATCAGATCAGGCTTACACAAAAAGAAATAGTGAGATATACGATGGTGATTATTCAAACAAGAAACAAATCAAATGCATTAGCAACATCCATTATGCACTGGAAATGTTGTCATCAAGTCTGATAGAATAAGTACGCACACCAAGGTGAACTGGTTAGCTTAAAAGGTTCATCATTTATCCACTTAGTCAAGTTAAGTATATTAAAGACAAACTTTAGAAATTTCTTTCTAAATTGAATTACTCCTGTATTTAAACTAGATACAAATATTCCATTTTCAATAGGCTTAAACAGAATTTAAACTGACTACAGTCAATACTGAACTAAAATCTGTGAGAATTACTTTTTTATGTTAGCTTTGGTGAAAAAAACCACAAATTTATCAAAGAGGGTTTTTTTATTTAATCCCTATTCTTTTGCTCAACTATTATTCTCTTTCCCATTCAAGTCTTTCATACTGAAAATTCTGGATTCTTTCTTATATTTTAACCCAAGTTTTGTGGTTTGTTCCCCTCTGCCCATGCATACAAGTAACAACTTTTGTATGCATTAAAGTGCAGAAATGGGTGCTACTGAAGTAGATAACTCCACATTTAAAAAACTCAAACAAATCACACAAAACCCCAAGTAGTACAGAAGTGACACAGCGTGACAACTACTATGCAGACTTCAAAATCTGTCAGTAAACCAGTACAACTTAAGTGGTCCTAGACTAGCAATGAGTATTTTACTCTTCCCTTTACCACCAACTTGTGCAACAATATCCTGCAAGTCAATTCCCTTCCTGTAGTTTCTTCTGCTCTCACCCAGTTGTCTCTAAACAAAACGTAAACCTACCCAACTTCCTCGAAAGGCTATCAAATGTATGCCTCAAATACAGATGAGATGTTTAAGCACACTAGAACGCAAGTGATAAGCACTATGTCAATACTTCACTACACACTGGCACAGGTCATTAAACGAGGCTGGAACACAGGGCGCTCTCACAGGTTTTATTAGCCTGCTGGTCCCCACTCAGTTTCCTTTATTTCACATAAATAAAGTTTATACTGCGGTCCACACATTTGGTTCAAACAAATAAAGGAGGCAGAGGGGTGCAACTGAGCTCTCTGTGGAAAGGCAGAGATTGTGGGGACACCTGACCACCCCCTTGCTCCCGCCTTTTCCAACTGCACTGCTCTCTGGAATTTGCAACTGAGATAACAGCTCTCATCTTCACAGAGAGAAAATGAAAACCACCAAATCCAGCAAGTGCAGGAGAAAGGGTATCAAGGCTAAGGAAAGCAAAGGAACAAAGAAATATTTCTGCAAGTTGAAACAAAGCCAGGAAACTCAGCCAAAAGAAAGCAGACTTGTATACTACAAGTACAATTTCATTTTTTTTTTTTTTATAGAGTGTGGAACTGATATTCCATTCTCACACTCCACCATAAAGAAAGTATTTTGTTCTTATATGTAAACTGTCTTTCCTCCCATTATGCCAGCTTTAGTCTCATTAATTTAGCATACAATTCCAGCAGCTGTCATAACGGGTCCAAACTGGTTTGTCAAATCTTCTAACCCCATCTCAATGAATAATGATGTTCTGGTTTTGACAGATTTACAAACCTGCACAAGAGCAGGTGCAAAAACAGTGCAAGAGCATTATTTAATGAACTACTGCAAACATGTGACTATCTTACCTATGGATTCAAAGATTAAATAACCGTTTAAACCGACCAGCTTTTATATCACCTTAGTGCTGTGATCAATTGCCTACTTACAACAAAAATAGTAAATGCAACCATTTCAACTGTTGTTAATTTTCTAGTTTTTTGCTGCTACTCCATATCCCTCACTCCTGCACTGTGGAAACAATTTTGAAATGCTGTGAAGTGTTTATGCTATATGCTGTACAGTATGCAAAAGTCATGTTATGGAAACAAAGCCTGATGACCCAAAAGCTTGCACAGGTGTTTTTTTTCAAAGATCATCTAAGGAGCATTGTAATGGAAGCAAACACTCTGAAGAAATTTAAAGAGCCATGATTCTGTGGTGGATGACAACTGGTGGAAAAGTAGTTCACTTACAGGTACTAATTTCCAATACCATTTGGAAGGAGACTGCTCAGGAAGCAAGGAACGGAATGTAGGAATAGGAAAGGAACATCAGCAATGCAAGTTAAAAGCAGTAATAATTAAATGCACTTCAGCAATAAACACTTTCATATTTTAGAGGGCTTGTATCTTAAAAATTTAGGTTTTAAAATATTAAAATGTGACCCAGAAGTCAATAGAGAGTCAAATAGTTAAAGGGATCCTTCAAGACCACTCATCAACTTGCAAATTATTATTTTACATAAAATATTATGGATAGTATATTATTTTGCATAAAAAGCATATAAAAAGTCTTGCCACCAATATGAAAGTTAAACGGTTGTGCCTTGTTCACATGTCACTTATCTCTTTTGCACAGCAATGCCAATTTGAGAAAAGTACACAGCAGCTTTTCTTAAGGCTTCGTTACATCAGAAGTTGGGAGCTCAGATAGCCAATATACATTATATTTGAGAAAGATCTGCTTTACATTCTCCAGAAATGAAAGTGTACTATATTTTTCAATATTAGTGCATTGTGATATAATTTCAAGGGGAAAAAGTGGAAAAAAAACTACAAACACACACATAACAATTGAATGCCAAGAGTACGCTTACTAGATGTAACTTGAATAAGCCTCTGAATTACATCAGACAATTAACCCATGCAAAATGAATACGCCAAGAGCTTTCAAAATATATAATATGTATTTTGTGCTGTGAAAGCTGAGTCATATTTACTCATGTAAAGTTGATACAAGTTATTTTAAGTTGAAACAAGTTGGTTTAGTCCAACTGAAACTTAAAGTCAGAAGATACCAGTGGGCTTGAAAGTAAGGAAGGGCACTGATAAGACACAAAAATCACATGCACAAAATCTCAGAGTTTCAAGCACTGGATGCCTCACATTTCTCTGACAAAAAAATTACTGGAGATATTTATATTTAAATCTATTAATCATCAAGACACAAAAA
The DNA here is from genome assembly GCF_023638135.1 of Falco biarmicus. Classification (NCBI taxonomy): domain Eukaryota; kingdom Metazoa; phylum Chordata; class Aves; order Falconiformes; family Falconidae; genus Falco; species Falco biarmicus. Next base: position 7,680,192 of record NC_079296.1, on the reverse strand, counting down.
TCACAACTGAAGACAAATCTGTTTTACCTTTTGGTGCCCTGGACTTTCCATTAGCTGCTGTTTTAATTTAATCTCTTTCTCCGTTATCTCTCTCATTTTAAGGTTCACCTAAAAGGGCACAGCACAGAAAGGATATTCAAATACATCCAAATACATGTTTCCCCAAGTCAAGTTTTCTTCTTCCTCCCCTTACTTAGTGGTCAATCCATTCTACAAACATAAAACCTTCATAGAATCATGTTACAACAGTTTAAGACCAACTTTTTCATTAGCAGTAGCTACAATCACAAGGGAATCCCAGGTTTGCAAAGGAGACATTCTCTTTGGAACGTGACTCTGCTGTCACTTGAAAGTGTTTCAGTAACTTAACCTCTAGCCTTTGAAAAGTTTCAGTATTTGTTAAGTGTATTCGAGCTAGTCTCAAGTATGTCTATCCAGTTATTTAACATGTTAAGCCCATCCTGTTATTTAACATGCTTTACCTTAAAAAACAGCAAACAAAAAAGCCACACCTCACAGCAGCTTGTCTGAAAATAAAGAACTCGACTTCTACAGTTCTCCTAATTTAGTTCTTAATTATCTTAATTTAAAATTCGCCTTGAAAAATTTACCAGCTTTATTACAGCATCTTTAAGAAAAAGAAACTGCATTTCCCTGCTACTTTGATTCCCTGATTCTTTTTCCTAATGCATAGGGAAACTTTGGGAAGGCAAGCAAGAAGACAAAATCACAACACACTACAGCAGTAATGGAACCAAATACTGTTAATAATAATCTGTATTAGAAGGATATTACACCCACTACTGTTGGACTTGAGGTAACAAGTAACACAGTAATTAAAGCAGTTCTCTTCATCTGAGGTGGAAAAGATGAAAGACATGCACAGGTAAGAAAGATGGAATACAGACATTCATTAGGAACTTCTTAAAAATCTTGAAAAGTAACAATAAGAAACAGCCACACTTTTCTCAAAGTAAATTTTACCTTGTTAATCCAGAAAACCATTGCATCCTCCAAATCATAGGGCAGTTCTTTTGAGGCACTAAACGTAGAAAAACGCTTGACACTGGCAACCACCTTTTCAATGCTGATCATTTCTACAGTATAGGCCATCATAAGAGCATCAATCATTGCCATATGAGAACTCTATAAAGAAGAAAACAATGAGTACTAAAAAATAAAATCCTTCAAGAAAAAATGTTATATATTTTAATTGTATTTAAAATTTAAAAATTCCTGAGATTAGTGACCTAGAAATTAGGAGCTCTTCATTCCATTAACTATTTTAAATAGCGTTAAATAAAAAGAAGATCATGAGGTGGATTTAATTAAGCTAACCATTTTGATTGGTGCACAGCCCAGATCAGATTCAGACACAGGTGTATCATCACTCTCCATGACGTAAATCCCTTTTCGAGACAGAGCCTGGATCACCGACTGGTGTCCCTGCAGAGCAGCCACCTGATCCCCCTTCAGAATGAGGCTACAGACACGGCAGTACAGCTCGCTGGATAACAGCAGCTTGATGACGGGGGGTTTAATATGTTCTTGCTCATATTGATCTATGTAAAACGGGTCCTTTAACTCCTCTGGGACGTTATCTGAAACAAGGAAGAAAAGTTTCAACAAGTAGCACCAGTAAGCAGCATGTGATCTAAACAAAAGTAAACAATGTTAACTCCATCCAAAGACAGCATGTAAAAGAACAAACAAAAAATCAAGCACAAAAAATACTGAACGTAATAGTTTGCAATTTCATATTGTAAACTGTTTTCAATAGGTCTTTGTGCTTAAATTTTGCTCAGGTAAAGCACATATAATTTGCCGTATACATACCTCAGTAAAACCCCTACATTACAGTCCCTTTCAAGAAAGCATTTCAACGTGGACAAAAGTCCCACTGTCCTCTACACATCTCTAGCTGTTTCCTTGACTAAGACCCAGCTTAATCAGAATGACACACTATCACTTCTACTGATTAGTACATATTACTAATACTTCTAATTTTGTTTGGAATTATAAATCATTTACTTAGATCACAAGCTAAAACGCTCTGTGCATCAGATGGGCAAAGTTTACATATTTTCAAAGCAAAATTTACAGCTACTGCAAGCAATATCCCGAAACATCTGTGCACAGCAATTGAATAACCACAGTGCTCAGTCCCCGAGAGGGGTCAGCCAAACATTCTCAAATTGGAAAAGAAAACTAAGCCACCGATTTCTTGGTTCTAAACTACCAAAGTTCATAGAAAGGCTGAAATACCTGACTAAAACCTTAGGCATTTTACAAAACGTCTGCAGAACAACTGAGTCTCCAGCAAGCTGATTGTGTATTTTTTCTGATGACAAGAGTGCTGAAGCAAACTACTGCAGCTTTTCAGCCTTTAAATAAAAATTCAAGCCTATGTAGCAAAACCACTCCACTTGAACTTGGATCCAAAGTGAATTTTAAGCCAAGTCTAAAATTAACTTCTTTTGGAATGGCAGAATTTCCACAAGTTGTCTTATGATTTAAGCTGAACACAGATCCTGAATGTAGCAATTTACATGCAAGTTAAAATTAACACAGAAGACTTCATCCTTGCACACCCATTCCCAACCCTCAAACACTTTTGCTACTAATCAGTGCAGTTTCACAGCTGGCAGGAAAGAAAGGCACTAACAACAACTAACAGACTTGTTTAGAGGGCTCAGAATAAGACATTTCAAAACCATACGTTGCTAGCTGAACCACTGCCACTGTTAAAGGTTGTAACACTACAACACAAGGCAAATGTCAACTGATTACAACAGTTCAAAGTGAAAGGAAATGCTGTTGTAAACAACAGTTTCTTGATATTATTGAAAAGTCATAAAATGAGACAAAACAGATATATCCCAAAATAAATATTCGGTAATCAGACTAGAAGCTATTGATCTTTGTAACAGCCTAGAAGTAATAATGAGTCTAGGAAAAATATTATCTAGCCTCAAGTGTGTTGTCTTAATAGAAGCCTGACATTTCATAATTTTCAAACATTAAATTCTATCTTATGCCACACAGTCACTCTGAAGATCTTCCCCCAGAGTCACTTCCACCGTTCATTTTAAATACATACATCTACAGTTAAAAGAATTAATTTGGCAGCATATTTACTTTTCATTCAGCTCATTTCCAGAATAATTACATCTCCCCATTCAAAACCACTCCTACCCATAGCATGTCTTTGAACTGCAAAACAAGCCACAGTATGTATATACTGCAGAGCACTTAATGTTCATAAAGAGAAACTCAGACAGAATGTTATCAATTACATGAGCCAGAAGTACATCTCACTTAAATAAAAATACGTAGTAAACCAGTGTTGTTGTAACAGCTCTAACAGCTACCCAGTTAGTCATACAACACTGCCCCTATTTTTCAAAATGGAAAGCTTTCTTAATTTTAAAAAAATCAAGATCGTTATTTTTCCTTTACATGACATTGAATGCTGTGATATACAGTCTATATACTGAAGATGGTTGGAAGAGACACACTAAAACCCCACTGGCACTACATAAGTAGCACTTGTTAATGTGGGTGTCCATTTTTAGTGAAATAGGTAATAAATTCAAATATTTTTAATCTTCTTAACATCAGACAACCTGATCTAAAATCAAACGCAATTGAAAGCTAATTCTATTTAATGGTCACTGCCATTTCCAGGAAGAGAACTAGAGCTTGCATTTGTAAAGACTGAGGAAAGATCCAAAAAAAAAAAAAATCCCAACATAAAGCAGCTCATATAATTCAACATTTCAGCTTCATTACAAGCAGCTACACCTTTTAACAATCAGAGTATTTGTGAAAGGAAATAATAGAATGCTACCTCATAAAATATCCATGAAGTAGTACATTTCTGGCAAAAGCATTAGCACCACTCCAAGTTTTAAAGGCTTTTTTAAAACAAACAAAAGAAAGCGAATTCAAAATGTCTGAAACCTGAAGTACTTAGATAAGGGTTTTAAGTACGAACATCTGCCCTCCTCCAGCTCCGCAGACCCCCACAGAGCAGGGTAACCGAGGTGACTGTCTGAAACTGCGCTGTGAGTAATGCTGGACAAAGAACCTTGCAGTTCCTCCTCAGCTGTCCAGCTACCCCTGCATCCCACTGCATCAGCAAACGGCTCTCTGGGTTTTCCTCAGTCCCTTTTCCACACGTTTATATAGACTAACTACAGAAAGCAAAAAAGCTTCCTCTTCAACATAACATACCCACAAGGGATACAACCTATTGGATTAGGATCTTTACACACATTATTAAAACTGAAGAGACTATTGGAACATGATGCTCAGCTTCCTGTGTGACGGGGCTGTAAGACCTCCAACATTAATTTTCACTTAAACTAGCAACATTGTAATGATTTTTTTAAAGCCTTTTCTAGCAATAAATGGATCTAGTTCTTCGTGATGAGGTTCCATGTCACAGAAATCAATATATTTTAAAAAAGAAACAAACCAAATCAAACAAACAAAAAAACACCACACCTTTTATCTCGGCTACTGTTCTTTAGTCTAAACATCCCATCAAGAGATCTGAAATCTTTTTCTTATATGCTGAAGAACCCTCTAACATCATGTTTCTGATCTCCATACAACTGCCTAAGGACTGAATGGATTTGGATTGACCAGGATTAAAGACGGCTGTGGGCAGGGATAACTTCTAGTGCCAGGATTAATAATGTGAATGCTATCATAAAAAGTTATTCAGAAACATTATTCCATTGCAACTTATTTCACTGTGAACACTTGCTCAGTTTTATTTCCTACATTACTGTATACAACACTTCTGCTGGGTAAATTTGCCCATCTGTGACAAAGGAACTAATTTGATGTCCTGACTAAAGGCCCACAGAAATTTTAAAGATATAAGAACCATGTCAAAGCTCAAGAGTGGTAATATTAACTTTACTATTTAATTCAAATGTATTTCATGCTGAACATAATCGGGCACAAATAAATGAGAAAGTGGCAGGAAAAAATGTAATGCAAAAAGGATGCTGTAAGTATGTATAGAACTGAGCTGAGAAACTTCCAAATATCATGAGTTGTAGATGTCCTGTACACAATGCGATTATCTCAAGCAGGGTAACAGCCTTCCTAGGTAGCCACAGACAAAAGAAGTGCTCTGTTTGTGAGGTATCTTCAATACTTTAAATCCGCATCTGAAAGTGCGACATAAAAGACCTATCTTATCTTTCATATCTCTGCTAATTATTCTTATCTGCAGTATAAAACCACACAGAATACCTGCAGCAGCCAGGTCTGCTCATTCTCCAAAACCCCCTTAAAAAAAGTCAAAATTCCCACATTGCCAAAAATCTCAGAAATACACTGCTAGTTTTGGGACAATTATACACCATCAGAGTCAACCTAATGCTAATTTAAATAACACTATGGATACACAACTAACCACCCCTATTACGGATAGCTTTTCTCCCTGGTTTTCATGGATCAGGCAAACTCCAAATGTCATACACTTTTTGCTTGCCTCACTACAGAATGTGTCAAAAGAAGAAAATGTCCCAGTCTTTCCAAGTCCCAGTTTCTATAAGTACCTTTTTCAACACCTTACTTTCATGACCTAAAACTAAACTTACATGTTAGAAAAATTCTCTTCATTAAAACTTGTACTTTTACATATTTATGCTTGGGAATTTTGAAAAATCAACATGAATAATTATCTTCTGAGCAATTAACTTGTAAGCTATAGCTACAAACATGCTTACTCGCACAGTTTAACAAATCGTACCAAAGCAAACCAAAAGCAATTAAACTGTCTTTTTTTTTTGCTTATAAAAACATCTCCCAATACCATCTTCGTTCTAAAAGTAAGCCACTTTTATGTTACTGTTGCATGCTATCAAGAAGCTTGCAAACACCTTCTGTTTTCCCTAATGTGCTTTCCAAGTTGTTGACCCAGGAAAATGTTAGCATCAACTTCAATGCAAGCTTTAAAGTTGCCAGTTTTAGACAAACAGGTGCTCAAAAGACACAGCTTAAAAACCTACCAGTGGTTTTATAGGAACTTAAAAACAATGGCACATAACTTGATAAATCAGATCTGTGAAGGCATACATCATTAAATCAATTTGTCCTAAGTTCTCTGTTCAGAATTGTCGAAGAATTTACCATGGCTACACTCACTATCACAGTTGACCAGATCTCTTTCACACATAAATTTTATACCATGTTACTTCGTTGCATGTAGTCAGCTTATTACTAAAAATGCTCATTTTTGCTGTTTGCCAAGGTTACAAAACCAAAGTAATAATTTATTTTGTTCCACGTTTCAGCAGCATAGACTCAAGCATTCTTGCCCCACTGGAGAGATACCTCTTACCAGCTATTTTTATGAGATGAAGGGCTCAAAAATAAACGGTCATAGTTTCTCATGAAGCAATTCTTTAGGTCTGTTCAGTCACATCAATGGTCTAATCTCTCAAAAAACCTGAGAGTTCCAAGCATAGATCATTGTGTACACCATAGCGTACAGGATTACAGAAGTAACTTCACTTGTAGCAACCATCAGAGACACAATTACTATCACACTCATCACTTTAGGGTAGGGATCATTTCTTTGTCATCTCACCTACAAACATCTGTTCAAGGAGGACTACCTGATAATGATGTGATAAAGCAAAATACAGCAATCTGAACAAAATTTGACTTATCCCTTGAACTGCAGAAGTGGATACACCCCAGATTTTTTTTTTACCTCCAGAAGCACGAAGAACTGGTTTCACATGGAAAGAGAGCCAAAGCATCATGGTAAACAGAACGAAGGTTACTCAAATTCTGAGCAGGATTTCATTAGTATCTGTATCTGTTCACGGAATTATTTAGTGCTGTATGGAAGTGTTCTATGCTGCAGACCATGAGCAGAAACTGCATGTTCTCAGCAACTAAGCCAATCTGTGTTATAATAAAAACATTCTTTGTTGCCTCTCATTACAGAACTGTATTATAAAGTCCGTAAGTGATCTATAATATTACACAATGAAATTTACATACAACAGGCAGGAAAAAAACATGCTAAAGACTTTGTATACAGCTGGTGAGAGTGACCGCGCTCTCATTATCATATCTTTTCATCAAGCACAAAGCCACAAACCTGAATGGAGGAGAGAAAATAATAATTATGGAATTCTTCACCCCTGTAAACTTCACACAAGTAAGTGTTTATGAAACAGGCATTATAAAAGAAACAGATGTTTAATGATTGAAGATCTGCAAAACACAACAGCTTTCTTAAGAATATTTTTACTATGGGCCTGAGAAGAAAGCTGACAAGGAACAGAAGCAGGGAACGCAGGTATTTAGGAGATTTAGCCCTGGAAGCATGCTCACACTGCCTCTACCAGCTAGTAACTGTGGGTAGCCATTACCGTACTGTAAAAATTATTTAACAGGTAAGCAGCAAATACTTCAAAGACCAAAAAAAGCCACACTAGCATTTCCCCTACAATGCATTAACATTAGTCCTTGACTTTCTTGCCAAATGTCTAAGGCAAATGTTAGCAGAGATTCTGGAAACTATGTAAAGCTCCTAGCCCTAGTAAGTAAGTAAAACTGACCAAGTTCATTTTGGAAAAATCCAAATTTTAAACACTTTTAAAGACGCAACAACATTTGTTATGGAAAGCCCACAGCAAGCTGCAACACAAAGAAACTTCCATATACCCCTTCCCTATCTAAATTTTAACATTGTAACAGTGATGACAGAAAACAATTTCTACACACAAATTAACACTATACTAACTAAATCTGCTGAGAAATCAAAAATTTTTGTTGTCATTGCCTACTTTCCCAAGTTGTACCAAACAAAAACATACTAGGTGTTCATTCTGACTGCTGCCACTGCTCAGTGCCGGAGGGGACAGTGGCACTGAAGGACCAGGTCCGCTTCCCTCTGCTCAGCTTTGTGCAGCATGTGGCCCTGTTACCGCTGGGCTATCTGGTTCATTGCACTGACTGTGAAAGCGATGTCTCCTGTGGATGGCTTGCAAAGCCTCTCTAAACCTCCCACACTTGCCTCCTGTGAAACTCTGCGGCACCCTTGCTGCTCGGCCACTTACATGTTATGAATTGTATTTTCACACTGCTACTAGAATTCCTAAAGTGCATGTTTGATTCTAAATAAAGGTTTGCTGATAATTCTGTTCTAATCAAACCCCATTCCCTCAAACTACTGTCTCAGCTACATGAACTTCATAATCTTTCAAGTGCATAGTTTCCAGATGTTTGCACACAGACTTTTAGAGCAATCCATGTCAGTACTCCCAGATTTATCTGGGGAGATTGATGACACTGAATAGGGAAACACCTTCCTTCACAGCACCCTTCCCCTCTATTCTGACAATTGTAAGACCTCCCTCCAGAGTCCATCTCTGACAACCAAGCATCCACCACAGACAGACAGGAACAAACCGGAACAAATCTTTCAGCCCAATTCCCTTGCAAGAAAAGGCCTTGTCTCACTAGCAGCACTTGTGTTGAAGAGAGGAGGTAGCTGTGCCCAGTTGTTCGGCACTCAAAATTCTCTTTTCATGGCCAGAAGAGAAAAAAGGAGGAATGCATCATCAAATGAAACAAAGCCCAAACTACGACTTCAAATTACTTGTCATGAGCGCTCTCAGTAATTTGCCCTTGAGAAAAAAAAGGAACAGAATAAAGAACTTTCCTATTTAGACGCCAACTTATACGTTGAGAATTAAAATATCCTTTAACACTAAATAGAAAATACAGTTTCAGGTAAAACCTGCAGTGATGAATGACCTGCAGTAACAGCCTACACTAGAATCAAATTCCTGCTCTTGACCATTCTCACACTTCACTATGAACTTAGCCTTACTCAGATAAAAATGAAATCCAGGATATGCACCATCATTTGAAAGATTAAGGCACAAAATTATGTCAAACCACATCCATCAATTCCAAATTAACATTTCAGAAAACCACTCTTCACTTAGCCATTCAAAGGCAATTATGGAAACCCTATCAGATAAGAATTACTTCAGAACATTAAGTGTGTTTTAATATTATAACCGGAAAAGTATTTTTTTTCCACCAAGTTGAACAGAACTAAGCATAAAATAATGAAAAAGCCCCCCTAAAACTTCCATCTGCATAGTGATATTTTACATAGAATTCACAATCACGTGGTAGCCGCCCAAGACTCACTGAACAACATCCAGTATCTTAAACCAAAAACATAACCCCGAGAGAGAAAAATTAATGTATTGCATTCAAATATTATTCACAATTATAATCACATAGGAAACCTTTTAAAACATCTCTCTACAAAATAAAGAGGCTTATAAATTTCTAAGTATTTTGCAATGCTACTCCAGAAGTAATGGTTAGTACGAGACAACGCCTTGCAGAAGCCATTTCAAAAATCAAACTGAACTTCCATGGGCCATGGTCCTGCAAAGATACGCGCACAAAAGAACCCATACTCACTGGAGCTGACCAGCAACGCAACACCAAAAGCCCCAGCAAAAAATATTTTTTCCTGCTGTTCATGGCAATTAGCTTCTATTACAATGTAATCTGAACAAGCCTAAATGCAAGCAGAAAAACTGGCAAATGCTGCTACAGCCTTCTCTACGCTAGAGATCACATCATTGTCATTATGGAAGTTGTATTTCTTTGTAGTCAAAGAAAACCCAAATACTTTCAATATAAGTCTGCATCGTCAAGTGCATAGACAGACTTACTGTTAACCAAAAGTTAACTGGTCCAAGACATACAGACATAACCCTGAGTTTTGGAGCCCCAAAAGACACTACCAAGAAACACAAGGCCATAAAGCTTCCTCTGCAGCACAGGATCCATGCCAGCCAATTCTAATTTAGGATTAGGTTTCTTCTGAAACAAAGCCATAATATAAATAGTGCATTTCCATGTCTGGAATATCCAGTTTATCTCTGATCACTGAAAAGTCTTCAGGAACGCTACAAACAATTCCAGCAACTAAAAAATATTTACATGAGGAAATGCCTTTTCAGTTCTTTTAAGTTACCAATGTTTCACTAACACTCTCCCCAAATTCCCATATTTTTAAACCATCATCTGATAAATGGGGTTTTTTTTGTCTCTTGTAATGAAATATCTTTGCTAATATTGATTATAAACCCATGATTTTCCATTTTCCCTGCAATCGTTAAGATGACGAGCACACTGACAGAGTTGGAAATACTAAAAAAGAAGAATAATTTTTAAAAATATTCCAAAAGGATTAATATTTAACTGCAGGAATGGACTGCTTTTCTTCAGCCTTGTCACCAAGTAAGCTAGTGTTAATCCATTAAGCATATTATGAGTTTGGCAAATTAAGACTTAGATTAACAGGGCTACCTCATTTTCCAAAACAAGATTCTTACATGTTTTTATTATATGTTTTGTTCTGGATAAGCAAAAAAACGCAAGTATTCCATCATATTTCTTCATAATTAAGCTATTTAGACTTAAGACGTATCCAGTAACAATAATTTAGAACACACGGATAGATATAGTTCAAAATGAAAAAACAAATGCCAATAGATGTGAGGAAAATACCATACAAATGATACTGCAAGAATCTTTATTTTCCCATGTTTGTCTGTAATGGTTAATGGCAACATAAGGCAAAGAACTCCTCCGTCACCTACAACTTGCTGTTTAATGTCACAGGACACAAAATGTACCTGCTCATTCAGCCTTTCTTTTACATAAAGGAATGTTGATCATAAAATAACTGCTTTTTAGATCATTTTGAAACCAAAACCACAACCTGACAAAAAAAATTAGAGTCCCAAGTGGACATAAAAGCTTGTCCTGCTCGAGGCCTGCAAGTTCACATACAGTTCTGTGGAAGAAAGCCTACTTAACTAAAATGAGAATTTATACATTTTTAGGTATGCATTCTTCACAAGTGCAATCTGTGAGCGTTCACCTTTATGTTTGCTGATTCAGGGCATCTCCTACAGTTCCATTACTCCTGTCAAAGGCACCAGGAAACATATAATATTACAAGAGAACATACTGCCATATTATTGATATTTAAAACAAAGGTGATTTAAGCTCAATTTAATTACTGCTGGAATGGCAGGGGAAGGCAGAAAAAGCAAGAACAAAAAACCAAGGAGGGCTTCCTGCTAAAAGTGATCTTACCTATTCCGTAGGCTTTAGCACAGATCCATTGTAGATTAGCAGCTATTTTGGCTCGGGCTGAATCATAGAGCTCCAAAGGGACAATCTCAACCGCGCTATCTGTCAGGGCATCCATTTTTCTTCTGGTACTGTCTCCACCCGCACAAATATCAACATCCACCATCTAAAAGAAAAACAAAAGACAGCGGACTTTTACACACGCAATCACTCCCACCGCCTTTTCAACAGTGCACTGGAGGAGTTGGCTGAATGGCTGGCCAGCGTGCATCACGGCGGGCACAACACGGTGGGGCTGAACCCCCCAGGCCCACCATCCTTCAGGATTGCCATCGGCAAGGCTTCTTTAGCCATTGCAAATCCACTCGGAAATCAAGGGCCATCCGAGCCCCGAGCGAGCATCCCTTTCCCAGGAGCATCCTTTTCCAAGAGCATCCCTTTTCCAGGAGGGCGGCAGATCCGCTGGCAGGGAGCCCCTGGCCAGGGCTACGGGCTGGAGCTGGCGGGAGAAGAAAGGAGCGGCCCCAGCACCTGCCCGACCGCGGGAAGAAAGGCGGGCTGGGCCCCTCCGCACGCCCTCCGCAGCCCCCGTACCGCCGGCCCCCCCGGCCGCCTGGCAGCCGAACAATGCGGGCAGGTACCGCGGCCCCCGCCCGCCCCCGCCCCGCGGGGCCAGGCCTGGGGCAGCACCTGCGGCTCCTTCCCCCGCCTGGCCCGGGAGAAGCAGCAGAGGGTCCTGGCCCGCACCCCCATCCCCGTGCCGCCCCGCCGGGAGGCCGCGCCGCGCCGAGCAGGGCAGGGGGGACGCGGCGCCCCCACCCCGCCGCGGCCCTGCCCGCATCCCCGCCCCCACCCGGGAGGAGGAGGAGAGGGAGGAGGAGGAGGAGGAGGGAGAGGAGCGCAGCCCACCCGGCGCCGGGAGGCTGCTCGGCACACGGCAGCCCGCCGCGCCCCCGCCGCCCCCTCACGCCCGCCCGCCGCGGCCTACAGGCCCCGCCGCCTCACCTTGCCGCGCTACCGCTGCCTCATCCCCGGGGCGGGGATGGAGGGGGGGTGGGGGGGGGGGTGGGCGGGAAGGGGGAAGCACCGCCGCGACGCCCGTGGCCCCGGCGGCGCGCCGAGAGGCGAGAAGGAGGCCCGGCGGGCAGGGGCCGGTGCGGGGGGGGGGGGCGGCCGGGAGGGACGGAGAAAGCCGCCGCCGCCGCCGTCGGGCCGGGGCTATCAGCGCTCGGGACCGCGCGCACGCGCATGCGCCCGCCCCGCGCGCGCGCGCGCCCTCTCCCCCCCCCCCCCTCCCCGTCCTCCTCCTCTGCCGGCCGGCCGGGGCGGCGCGCGCTCGGCGGGAAGGGGGGCGGGGCTTGCTCCCGCGCGCGCCGCCGGGGCCGGGGCCGCCGCAGTGCGCAGGCGCGGGGCCCGGCCGTCCGCCGCCCTCGCTAGGCAACCGTTGCCGCGGGGACGGCGAAGAGGGGCCGCGCTGCTCGGCCTCCCCCAGGGCCCCGGCGGGCCCTTCCGCGGCGGCGCGGGCCCTGGGCCGGCCCCCGGGGCTGCGGGGTGCCGGGGGAGCCCTCACACCCGAGGGTCGCGGCGGGCCCGGCCTGCTGAGGCCGCAGCGCCTCCCCGCTGTGAGGGGGGGAGGGAGGCCGGGTGGTGACCCCGGGCTGCGGCGCGGGGCCCGCCGTGCGGGAGCCCTGCTGGTGAACGGCGGCGAGAACGCCGGGAGCGAGCGGCCTGAGCAGCTCCGTGTTGCTGAGGCGCCGCCGGGTGGGCCCCGGGCCCGGTGGCCCGCAGGCTGGGGACTGCACGGGGTCAGGGGACCGGGGGCTTCGCGGGGACCAGCCACCTGGCTGGGCTGCGCCACCGCCAGCCGCTTGTTCGCTTCCTCGCCCTGGTGTGCCCTATCCGGCCCTGTCACCACTGTTGTCACCTACACCTGGGCTCCCACCGAGTGCAGGGTGCACGATTCCCCAGGGGCCTTTGCCTCCTGACGAAAATGGCTAGCCATGGAAACCTTTAGGGCACTGCGAACGCCGCTGTAGTAAAATCAGGTGTTTGCTTCATCGCACAAAGGGTTGAGATCTCTCTCTGCTGCCAGCCACACGCAGCAAAACATGGGCTGACAATCAGCGGTACTTTCCTTCGACTTATTACAAAGAATCTCCCTCAAGACCAGGTGCGTTAGTGTCTGTTCACGATCAAACGACGTCAAAGATGGTTTTCAGGCAGAAGCCTGGCTTGCACATCTTGTGTGTTTCTTAGCAAACAGAATTTCTTCCCCTGGTTTAGGTCATGAGCCATAGACAACAGGGAGAAATGTCTGACGTTTCTGGCCTTGTGATCAAAACTAGATCCTGCAGATTAACTCACTTGACAAGTGAGTTTCAGGGCTCATCTGAAAAGTGAAGCTGCATGATTAGATGAGGAGGGGTTCGAGCTTTTAATGCCTCTGCAGGATGGATGAATTATCTTAATATCCATCTACTGAAAATGTGATTATAAGTTTAGCTGCACAACAGCAATAGCAGACTGACCTTATTCTAGCTAATTTTGTTATGATTCTCATAAATTATTTTTTTGCTGCATGTAACTGGTGGATTATATAAATGTTTCAACATCATTAAAGATTAATTTGGGTCTGTCTTAAGATGCAACACTTATTTCCCTGTGTCTTTCCAAAGTGCAAGCGGAGAGCATTCTGCTTCATGTCATCAGGAAATACAGTCTGGCGTTCAAAGGTTATTCCAGCCTCTATCACTCTTCCATATTGCAGGAATGTACGCAATTAAAGTACATGTCCTTTGCAAACAACGTTCTAGTTGTTTTATAATCTCCATTCGAAGAGCTTGGTTCTCAATACAGTTTTTACCAACCTTTGTTTTGTGACGTTATCGTTATAACAAGCTGCTCTTGTTTTTAGATTAAGCATTAAGGCCAAATCCAAATCCCCTTAAATTCAAGAAGAATGTTTTCATTTACGTGGTGGATCGAGCATTAAAGACTGCAGAAACAGAATGTCCCTTGGACTCTTAGAGCAGGTGACCTGTATGTGAGGGTGAAGGTGCAGCCAGGAGAAAACTTACCCGCTTCTTCCTCTGACGTATTTTTTCTAGAGGTAAAGAATGCATCCAGCTGTTAAACTTATCAGAAACACTTAGGAACAAAATGTGTTTTAAGAGGGTGGCAGAATAGCCCCGCAAAACTGAACCAGTATTACCTGGATCCCTGAAACTCTCAGCATTAAAAAGTGGGAAAGTTTAGCTCAAGAAAGTGAACATTGTGGAGCAAAAACATACGCAGAGGAGTAGTGGTGAGGAGAGTGCTCTCCTTTTACAGGCTTCTGCTGCACTTAGGATCCTGACCTGAGAATTACCTCCCGTCCTACCCCTTTCACTGCACTAGCCTCCATTTATGTATTGCTGTCTTCCAGTCTGATGTGAAATGTGCTGCTGCTTCTTCCGCAATGGAAATACCCTGAAACTCTGTGACTTAGGGCATTTGCATGTCCTTAAGTGGAAGCTGGAATTAATGTTTCAGGAAAATTTGTAGGTGGTGATGAAGTGATTTGTCAAGAACTCAGCACCATCCCACACCAGCATCCTCAAAATTGTCCTGGAGATAAAAAGCCTGCTTTTAAAATGGGAAGGTCATCAGTGGATTGCTAAACGTGTTTGCTTTTTCCATGAGAAAATAAATGACTTCCATATTCAGTAGCAGCAAATTCATCTTTAATTTGCATAGCACTTATTTCTTTCCTGCACTCCACTACTAAATGCACTTCAAGGCTTTTCTACTGAAAAATGTTAATACATTGCTTTTCTATATGAAATAATTTTCCTATTAGTCTCCTGGATTCCTTAACCAAAGTGGGTGTACATGTGAACTGACAAATACTGCGCAACCTGTCTTCCAGCAGAACTCTGAGATTAATTACTAGGAGGCAATACCTTTGAGAAATTACCACATTCAAACACGACACCTATGACATCTAACAAAGCTAAACCCACGTGCTTGTTTTCTGCCATCCTGGAAGAACGCCTGGAATTTCAGTTTCTTCCACCACATTTCATTTATCAACATGGGAGGCTGCATGTGGAGTAAGAATACCTGTAAAAAGATGCATAGTCTGTAGCGATACAAATGTGATGTGCGCTGGGATCATACAGGGTGGAGATACTTCCCGGGTATGCAGAGGAAGCGAGAGCTGACCCGTCAGTGGCACATTCCAGTCGGAAAAGCCATCAGGGAATTGGGATGCTCCCTCAGCACGACAAAAAGCACCTTCAGACAAAGGAAAAAGCGTATCTGCTGGAGACTGCATGAAGCCCATGCTTCACTGTCTCCCTGTAGCTATTTATGGAGAGGGAGGTCTCCATGCGATGTCTCTACCCATCACATAATGCTCTTAGTGCTAAAATCAGCAAAAAAAGCAGGACGGGGGCGGGGGCGAGGGGGGCTACGACTTGGGAATTATGGCGCGCTGGGCCGCCTGATTTCTGCTTCATTTACTTTCCTCCATTAGAACTCGCTGCACTTTCCAAAGTGGTGATTTCCCATCTTTCACCTCCTTTCTCTCTTGCCAGGCAAAGAGCAGTCACTCGCAGGAGGAAGCGCCTTTCCCTCCCCCGGCTCCTCGAACGCTGCCCGCGGCCAGGCGAGGCCGGCCGGACCCCCGGCCCCAACACTGCAGGCAGGTTTGCTGATGGAGCAAACGAGAAGGAACCGCTCTGGCCTGGTGCATTCTGCGCTCCTCGTCCCTCCGAGTTTATAACCCCCCTCCTTGGGGCTGCCAGCGCTGCCCCTCGGTACTGCAGGGGATGCTCGCCGTTCCACTGCCCTTCAGCAGCGAGTACCGGCGGGTGGCTCTACCTGGGGAGAGGTTCTTTGCCTTTGGTCTTGCTCAACAGCTCCTGCCTGTGCTTTCAGGAGCAGACAGTCATATGAATGAACAGGATTTTTTTCCTTTTATCCTTGCAGAATTTCCTTGATGGTTAAAAGTGCTGAGGACGCCCCTGGCAGAACAGTGCGGAGAAGCTCGTGCACTCTTGCAGCTCAGGCTGCCTGCAGCCCTCTCCTTACAGCTCTATTTTCAGCTCTCAACTAATTTTGAACACGGCTGTATCTGCTTCCCTGTGCTTAGTTCTACAAGGCCTCATCTGCCCCAGTGCTGAGCACTTAATATCCCCAGCTGGGATCAACTCAGAGCCCGGGAGCTTCTAGAGGTCACTGCATGGGGTGAACGCTGGTACCACCGCTGCAGGCTCTCCGCGAGGCAGAGACATCTCTGTGCTGGTAGGTTTTAGTAACCCCCAGCACATACTACAAAGCTCAAAAAAAGTTATGTCTTACTAGAAATTCACTAAAGAAAAAGAGACGGGGTCAAAAAGACATCTAAAGTGTCACCTGGATGAACGCAGCCAGGGTACTGTAATGCCAGGGTGAAGGGGAGGCTGGCAGACTCCTCGTTCAGTTGCTGCCCTGACAGCTCAAAATGTGGTGTTTTTTTTCTCCCTTGTACAAAATAGTTTCCTAAGGCAGTTCATCGTGCAGCCAGCCTTAAGGAAGAAGGAGCAGAATTATTCTTAGTAATAGAACAGTCACTTCAGCACGATTCCCAACACCACGGGAATGGTGTTGAAGGCATAATGCTGTTGCCAGTAATTACTTATATCCAGTTCTGTAAATACAGTGGCATGGCCTTATGCATCGAGGAACCGCATGCAACAAGCAATATTTTCCATGTAAATAAAGAATGCAAATTAAGTACAGATAGTAGGACTATTTAATTCATGCAGTCGTATTATTTTAAGGGTAATATGCATGCAATTCAGCTATTATGCTGATGAGCACAACAAGTTATTCAGATTTATTTCTTTTCCCCTTGCTTAAAACATTTGATGTATATCACACGATGCCAGGGGAAGCACCACTTCACACCTCTGCCTGCCGTTTGGGCCTTGCCTGAACTTTCCCTGGCAGCCCAGAGGGCTGCTCCAGGGATACCCCTGCCCCTCCAGACCCGGGGCCCACCCTGCTCCAGGAGGCACGCGAGCTGGTGGCAGCTCTGCACCTTGCACAGAGGGGCTTCTCCCCGGCTGGCGCCCACCGTGTGAAGGCAATCCCCATGGCATTTAAAATAATACATCTCTTCAGCACTTACCTTCAAAGTGCTGTACAAACATTCATTAATGGCTGTGTGGTTGCCAGGGGGAAGAGCTGGCAGGAGAGGGGTGACAGCTTGCCCTGCCTGCCTGGCTCCTGGGATGCTTTCTCACCAGGTTTGTGGTTATCTGCAGCGATTACAGCTCTGGAGGCGCTGGTGGTGGGTTTTAAGTGCCTGCATTAATAATAGGAGGGGGTTTAGCATGTAAGATATTTTCATCTGTGAGATTATTTAGTTTTAAAGTCCCTGGACTGTGTTTAGGAGGGTGATGGGTCAATAACGTTTACAGCCCGCCAAGTTTTCCAGAGAGACTTGCACACCAAGAGGTTTGGTCTGGGTGTACCTTCCCTATGCCTTGTCCTTCCTTGAGCAACCCCAGCCAGGGAGACCCTAGGGACTAGCTGGGTGAGTGCTGAAAGGCTTTGTAGTGTTGTCATGATCTAATTAATGAGCAAATGAGATTTTTCGATATTTCTGTGTATCTTTATATTCATTAAATGCTTTTTTGCAGTCATATTTGGGTGGTGTTCAGGCAGAAATCAATCTCAATGGGAACTGTTAATTTGCTTTACTGAGATGATTTCTTTCTAAAACGCACTTTTTTCCTACAGACACTTTGGAAAGTAAAACTGTATTTGCCACAAATGTATAACTACGCAAAGAGTGAATGACTTATCTCCAACTTTTTCACCACTACTTAAACATTATTGGAAAGCAATGAATAATTGAAAGACAGAAGAAATGAATAAGAAAAAAAATTATCTAACTGAATTCCAAAATGCAACATCTGCCTGCCGCTCCCGGCTGCACTTTGCAAGGTACAATAGCCAAGAGCAAGGCTGAACGTACTCAGCATCTGCAGCCCAATAAATGCTGTTGGGTTTGTGGCCAGAGCAGTACAAAGCCCTGGCACGCCGATAACCTGACTTCCAGCAAAATGGCACACGACCCTCCTCTCTCCCCATGAGCCGGTGCGTGGTTACGCTCAAAAGCAATGTCCTGAACCAACATGAAGTGTTACCTTTGGGAATTTGCAGCAGACTCTAGCCAACCCTTTCCAAAAATGTGTTACAACATTGTTATTTCACCAGAACATTTTACATTTGTTGCACGGAGGGAGGTGCTTGCGTGGGAACAAAACCGGGGCCGCCTTGTTCCAGGTCCCCCAGGGGATGAACAAAGGCAAAAGCTGCCTGCCGGCTCCTGGAAAATCACCTCTTCCAGACACAGGGGGACATCCTTGCCTCCTGACCCAGGCGTTTCCCTTTTGCTGTGGCAGGTTTGCATTATGATTTCGAGATACAGGGGGTATTTTGAGGAAAGAGCTGTCGTTTCTGGGGTTTAAGTCTTCCTCCATCAATACAAACCAGGCAGCCCTGGGCTGAGTGAACAGCACTGCAACTTGCTCCAGGTGATTTTGATGTGCAAGGCTTCAGCTCAGAGAGCTTCTAGAGAGCAGAAACTCCCTCAAAAGCAAACTAAAGCTCCTCTAATTCCACCACAGCGGGGTCTGGCATGGGGTGGGCAGTAGCTTCCCACTACATTTCAACTCATTCTCATTCAGTATTTTTAGCTCCTGCTGTTCTGGTGGGATGCAGCTCCTGGTTCACCTCGCTGCCAGCTCTGTGCTGCAGCTGAGCCCTTTACCTGGCAGCCCCGTCCCCTCTTGCCCTGCCTCTAGAGAGGTGCAAAACAACCACTGCCTTCCTCACTCCCTTGGCTCCCTGCCAGCTTGAACGCTCTTAAATCTGTAGCCAGAGAAATATGTCAATGTACAAATTAGTCAGAGTAATTGAAACATCTCAATCCTGCTTGTCCAGGTCCTATTTACAGCAAAAACTTGACTGTGAAACAGGCAGGAACAGGAAAATCAAGCACTTCTGAGCCACCAGCAGCAAGCTCTGGCTGATGGACCTCCAAGCAGATGCCTCCAGCTGGCAGGAGCAAGCAGGGGAGAGGGCAAGGGCCAGCCTGGTCCCCACACTCCCCAGGTGTGCTGATGCCCTGGAGCACACGGCGTGTCCCTCCCTGCTGCAAAGCTTGGCACACAGGGGCTCCCTGCACACCCCAGGGTACCCAGCACGAGGTATCGCCTCTAATCCCTCCCAAAGGCTTTGGCACACGCCAAGGTTGGTGGCGGCAGCTGGTGGCTCTGTGCCAGGATGGATCCGAATGAGGAGAGAGGCCATGACACCGCCAGCACCCAGGGCTGAAACGCAACGTGGCTCATAGTGGTCCCATCCTGCTGTGACAGGGGTGACTGCGGCTGTCCTGGTCGAAGCAGGCACGGTGCTGGTGACTTGGGCCATCAGGCATGGATACTACCCACACATGTGGGGCTGTACATGTGTGTACTACCCACACATGGGGGGTCCCTCATGTACAGTGCTAGAGCACCCCAGTCCCCACGCATGCTGAGGCTGGTGCCTGCCCAGCACCACTCTGCCCCAGGCTCCCCGCACCCCCTGGGGTTCAGAGCTGGCTGAGAGTAGCCTGTACCCCCCCGCTGGCCATGGGAACTCGGGTACCGAGACCCCTGGGACTGCCAGGAGCGCACAGAGAGGGGATGCTGCAAAGGACACCCATATCTGTGGGGCTGGGGCACTGGGTGCTGCTGCCTGTCCTGCTGGCCAAGACACACAGACGCTGTAAGACCCTCAGCAGACACCCCCCCATCACCCCCCAGACAGGTAAATTCCCCGACAGCGCTGACTTACTGGTGGCAGCTGTTGACATCCCCGCAGCCTTAGGGGTCACAGGGGGCTCCGGGCAGCAGCCTGTGGCGTGGGAGCCCATGGCACATCCTGGGGGCTCAGCACCGAGGGGCTCAGTCCCCTCTGCTCCCCAGAAAGGGCCGGGGGGAGCAGGGCAGTACTGTGCTCCCCAGCATCGCTGCCGTTGCCACGGCAACTGCAGGATGACTCACACTCATTTATGAGTGACATCAGAGATGTGGAGGAGGGGGCTGGGGGCTGAGGGTGCAGATATTCGTGGTTTGGTTTTGTTGCTTAAAACTGAAAGGTTTTGTGCAGGAAAAACATCAAGATCCAGACCCAGACACCCCCCCACACACCCCCGGGCAGCGTCTTGCTGGGGTCCCAGGGTTATTTTGCAGGAGACCCACGGAGTCAGGAGAGGAGAAGATGCCAGAGCCCCTCGGTGGGCCTGATCCAGCAGCTGCCTGGTGCTGACACGGAGCGGGCTGGGGCAGAGCAGCAGGGACATCCCAGGCAGGCGAGACCACGCTTCCCCGTGGGCCTCAGTACGGTTCAAAACAACCAGCTTGAGGGAACCAGTTTAGAAATTCCTTGCCTTGACTGGTTTTGCCTTCGCATCAGGTTTGTGAACAGGGGGAGGTCACCTTCAGGGGCACATGTTGGGCCATCCCAACATGTCTTCAGCCATCCCGCATCCCTGCAGGACCCTGCCCACTCCCGGGAGGCACCGGCAGCCTGGCACAGTCATGATGCAGGAGCTGAAAAGAAGGGGCCTAGCTTGGAAACGAGTCAAGAGCAGTGAGGAGTGTTTGCTGGCCCACTACACATAAACGCTCCACCTATAGACATTTTCCAGAGCATTTTGGTAGCACATTTGCTCACAGCCGTGCAGGGCTTCCTTACGCACCATCTGATAGCTGCAGCCAGAAGCACTGATGCTCCATCCCCTCTCGCTCACAGGCTCTGTTAAATCGAGCCCGATGAGACAGAAGGAAATATTTTTAGTAGGGTGAGAGTCCTGCACGAGGCTCTGTACCGAGGAAGAGCAGCACCAGGTCAGACAGTGATGTAGCAGCTACACGATCTCCAAGAAATTTTGCTCAGCCCTCTGTGTGAGCAGTACCAGGGGCATTGCTCAGCTCCCTGCACCAGACACTCTCTCAGGGGCTTCTGAGCATCCCTCCTTCTGCAAGGCTGGGATCAAGGAACCCAACACTTTGGGCTTTTATTTTTAGCACAGCAAACTATAAATACAGCTCACGGTAACCCACGGAAATCTGAGCGACTGCTTAGCTCGGGAAGTGACGGCACCGGGGAAGCCCGTGGCAGCCAGAGCTGCTCGGCCAGCACCACACCAGCAGAAAAGGCACCATCCCACTTCCAGACCCCTGGGCTGAAGACAGATACAGGACACTCCAAACCGCTTAGGGGCTCGGCCGCACAGGGCACGATGCTCCTGTGACAGGGGAGAGGGGGCTGCCACCTTCTCCTGCCTGTGCTGGAGAGGGGAGAGGAGGGATGGGGAAGGATTGCTCAGGGGCCAGAGCGCAGATTTCAGGGAAGATTGTGCGTTTTTCCTTTCCTCAGTGAGTGTTTGCATGTGGGAGCAGGGAAGGTGCCCGTCTGCAAGGAAGCCAGGCGTATGGGGGTAAAGGCAGCAAGCACCCCGTGATTCATCGCATGCAGCCTGGCAACCAGCTCCTGTGTAGGGGAAAACACAGATGGGAGAGGGCTGCTGCGACGCCGAGCCAGCAGCACGGAAACAGGCGGCTGGTGTCCTTTTAAGGATGATTGAGAAGGGTCCAATTTTCCTTTTCTTGCATGCTTCACAGAGGCGTTGGGGTCCAGCAGCCCGTACTGCCTGGCCTGCCCAGCTGGGACCATGCTGTTGCCCAGCTGCAGGAACCAAGTGAGGACAGAGGAAAAAAAATCTAATCCCATGTGCCAAGGAAGCCAGAGAGATGTCCTGGTGGCTCCTGTGCAATGGGAAGGGGTCAAGGCGCATGCATGGCTGAAGGGAGCAGGTTCAGCACCGCCCTGGGAGCTGCATTGTTCCGAGAGCTGCCCTGTGCAGCAGCGCTGAGCAGGAGCTAAATGAGAAATTCCACCAAACTCCAAGGCGCGTGGGAGCTGCTGCAGGTACAGGACTCCCAGGCACAGATTCCCTGCAGAGCAGTCCTTCCTCAGAGGACAAATAGAGGTTCACTGCAATGTAAATGTGGTTTATGCCCCAGCTACGGCTCATAAAAGCCTAGTAACCACATCATGCATAAGTGCTGCAAGTCTCCCATGAATAATTTTTTTTTTTTTTCACAGTGCACCGGCAGCCACACACCTGCACAGCACAGCACAGGGCACACAGGGAGCCCTTGCCAAGAATGAAGTGCGAAGCCTCCGCTTGCACTGCACGCTGAGTCCTGGCCTGGAACCAGCTCAACCAGCTCACCGCTCCACACTGGTGAGCCACTTCCCGGAGTGGGAGAGCTCATTATGCAACTGCTGATGGCATCATTAACGAAACCTGTTTGAGAGCTGCAGCTCTTGCCTGTGACAGCAGTGGGGAAGCAGCAGTACTGCTCACTGGGGTGCAGGACCCCAAGACGAAGGGTTTACATCCTAACAGCCGTTGCATTGACCACCTTCAGCCCAGCACCAGGGGGGGCAGCAGCACCCAGAGCCACCAGTGACTCTTTAGGAGCTCCGAGCACTGTGAACTCAGGCCTTTTCCCTGGGCACTAGCTCCTCAGCCAGGCATCTGATTTACACCCTGGGGTTTGAGAGCGCTGGTCACCTCTCCAGGTTTATTTTGGTCCGGCGTGATCTGGTCCGGCACATCTCGAGTTACTGATGGCCCTTCCCCCCGCTTCACCAATGACCAGATTCCTGGCGACACTGGATACAGAGGGCTCGGGCACTGCTGTTCCTCCTCACATCGCACTCTCTGGCGGTCGTTTGCACACGTATGCTGCAGACCTGCCTGCTTTCAAGCAGTTTTCCAGGACCAAACCACTGGCAACAGTGCGGTTCACAGGTGCCAGCCTTCCATTTGAAGGCTTTTGAATACCAAGAGAAAACAATTTGCTCCATTAATTCTGCCCCAAACCCACTTCCCCTAAAGCAAAGCACCCCCAGCAGCTTCCAGAGCTGCTGCTTCCTTTGGCCCATTCCTCCCTTACAGTAAAATCACCATTAAAAAGAAAATAGCATGCTCGAGCACAGAGCTAGTGATTGGATTGTCACAGAGGGGACTGCAGCAGGATCAGAGTGCATCGGGCTGCCAGGGCACAGGAGCTCCCAGGGGCAGCATCTGCCATTTCCTTCTGTTTCTGCTGGCACCCACGTTAAAGGAGCTGGCCAGGTAATTGTACAATATTCTGCTTCTTTTTAGGTATGGGTAAGTGAGACTAGTGACCACTGCTTCACGGGAGAGGAGCAAGCGTGTGGGAGGAGAAAGCCTGACCACGGCACAGCTTGCTGGGAGCGGCTACGGTAAACCACCCATCGAGGGAATGGGAATGACTGGCCACACCATTTGTGGTGGTAGCGATGTCTCACCTTGCCACGGCCAAGTGTAACCTGTACTTACCTTCCCCACCCCTTTTAGCACTGAGCTGGGCTTCGCTGGAGGCGGCTCTCAGGCAGAGGCAGCAGCGAGCGTCTGTCCTTGTGGCTGTTAGAGAACGCCAGCACCGCGTCCCCGTGCTGCAAGCGTGCTGCTCATCTCCAGAGCTGACAAACAGTACGCCAATTACAACCCATCTTGTCACGCAGATAGCAGCACTTTTTAATTTTCAAGGTGTGGATTTCTGCCCAGACCTGCTGTACCAGTTCAGGTTCAGAAGTACCATTATCTAATGATACACCAACAAGCTGCTTTAAGGTTGTTTTTTGGTTTTGTTTTGATTTTAAGTTAGTGGAGAGATGGACCTTTGAACTGTCCCACAGCCTACTGATGATCTGTGCATTGAAGAAAATCTGAATTAGGGGCTGCCTGGCACCAACACCTGCATTTAACACCACCACATTGACAAACCTGCACTGAACGAATGTTTAGATGTCTCACACACTAATCCTCCCATCTTTCACGGGATGCAATGAAAATTACTCTGAACTCCTCACCAATTGCTGTAACATGCTAAACAAACAGGCTGCTGGCAGGTGCTCTTCCTTGCCCTGAACATTGTGTGAAAATGCTAATAACCCCTCCTCTTTAGAGAAATAACCTCCTGCATTTACACTCTTAATCAGTTGCCTCCAAGCAACCGTACACACACACACACATGGGCAAGGCTTGGAGGCGCTTCCCAGCTCATTGCCAAATAGCCAGCAGCAGCACTGGCACCACAGAAGTGACAAAGGCATTTTGGTTTCCTCGCGTGCAAGTTGTTGCATCCCACCGCACCACCAGCTGCTATTTGCTCGAGCTGTTTTCCTTAATGAGGGTTCCCTTGCTGTGGAAGAAAAGGCTTCCAATATATCAGTCAACAACCGTCAAGATCAATCCCTCTTGAGTGGCATCAGCCCATCCCAGGGGATCACCAAATCTTGTTTCACATAACCCTTGTCATAAATCTTACCAATGTCACTTTCCTCAAGAACACAGAAGTAACTTCCAGGTGCAAAACCAGCATGATCTGCACAAATTTTGCTACAAGTTTCTTGACCAGCTATGGAAATACCTTATTTTTTGAGAAACAATTCTAGCAGCCTCCAGAGACAAGGAACATTGAACAATGTTGATATATAAACCTCTGCTGCTCTTGAAAATGATGTTTCAGAACACCTTGTAATAAATCAGAAAACTTTATTTTTAAGATATATTATAAATTTACAACACACATAACATCAGTGTCTTCAGTGTGTATGTGTGAGCAGGTTTAAAGACTCAGCGTTCATTCTAGCCTTGTTCATGGGTACGCCTTCTCCACACACACTAAAGGTATGCAGCTGTTTCAGTCTGAACAGGTCTGGCTTTGCTAACAACCTCGGTAACTTCCAGGAATAGATTTCAGTAGACAAATAGTGACTGCTTGAAAGGATAACAAATTAGTAGCATTTCTTGCTTTTTGCCTGGAGGGTACTGTACGGGAGCAAAGCCTGCTGGTTTCCCACTCGGGGAGGTCAGCAACCCACACAAGCGTGTCCAGAATGAACCCTGAATTCCACAGGATCAGCGATGGCCGCCCTACTTAAGCTTCATAAAAGTAATGTTACATCTTAGAAACAGCTGTGCATGCCACACATCAGTGTCTGTGCCATAGAAAAATTATCATATGCTGTACCTAATTTTATACACAGGTGAAATGAAAAAATGTGAACTCAGTACCTTGCAATGTCATTTTACTGGCGCTGCCTTGTGGTAAGTGCTGGATTGCAAATCACATTCTTGTACAGTTCATTAAACTATGATAAAAATACGCAAATTAAAAATCTCTACAGGCCTCTTACCTGCTGCAACAAAGATACTTCATTTTGTGGGGCTTAGTTTAAAACATGATCCAATTTCCTCCCTCTCCCCAGAGCATGATATAAAACTATACCCAAATTCAGTAAGAATTTAATGCATTTACAGTTACTGAAGTTCACATGCTGCAAACAGGATCTGCATTGAAGATCGTTAAATCTAGGGCAAGAGGTCCTTAAAAAACCCACCCTTTTGTTGTACCTAGATGTCAGGATGCAGGTAAGAACAACCACCATGATAGCACATTCACATAGACAGAATATATGCTGCTTGCCACTTCCTCCACAGGAACCTGGGGCTTGCCACCCTGACCGAGCTCCCTGACCGTCCGGCCTCTGACAACAGCCAACACAAATCCTTCAGCCAAATCATCGGCCCAGAGAGAAGGACAGTCAGTGGGTTGCTTATGCCATGCCTCAAAGCAAAAACATACGATCAGATGGAAATACCCAGCTGCAACTGCCACTGTTCTGCTAGTTGATAAAACTTATTTATTATAAGGTAGAAAACAGGGCATTTACTTTGGATGAAACACTCACTACCCTGTGCATGTGACTTTTGGAAAATTGCCACTGAAGCAGAGATCGCTGGTAACTTCTGTATCTCTCCCACAGGCAATATTTGCTGACAGCGTTACTATACATTCGTTTGGTGCAATGCTTATTTAAACAACTTTCAAAATATATTAAAAGATCCTCAGCCCATGAATCACAACACCTAAAAAAAAAATTAATTGTAACAGTCCTAACTAAAAAGGATTTCAATAACCACTTACAAGTGTTTCTTGGATATGAAGGTCAATCTCCAAAAGACAAGTTTGGTTCCAGGAGAGTGAGGAAAGAAGTTGGGGTCAAGGTTCCGGGACATGACTGTGAGCAGCCAAAAAGAAGCAATTAGGTGGAAGTTTCTGAGCTCTTGCAGGAGTGAACCTCACACCTTCCCAGAAGAGCAGGAGTACGCTGATGATGCTTTCAAAACCATGCAAGTTAATTTTCCAGCTGTATGGAGAGCAGAAGCATCCTTGAAATGGTGTAAAGAGCAGTGAACTGTGAAGTAGCTGGGTAATCTTGTGTGACCATTTCCACAGAGTGAGGCAGGAACCTTAAAGGAAGGCTCATGTCACTGCTCAGGAGAGAAAGAATGGCAGATTCTTTGGACTGGACCTAGAGGTTTATGAGGAGAGTTACACTAGCTCAGGCTCACAGGTCAAGACAATCAAGGTCTGAGCTGTAAAGTAGCCACTGGCACTTTTTCCAAATACATCCCTTTAAATGTGTCCCCCTATAAAGAGATTATAAATATGAAGCCCTGAGAACAAACTTCCATATAGTACATTTCTATTAAAAATATCAGTGTTTTGATGACAAAATTATAAGTTATATATATTTAAATAAATAGCTAGCTTTCAAGAGTCACGTAATATCAAAAGGTAGAAGATTGTCTGTATCAACTGATGGGGCAAAGAGCTAGAACTGTAAGAAACACACACCTTATTAGCCACCTACCACCCCATTCCTTTACTCCTTGATTTCACAGGCTTCCAAATATTCCCTTGACTGCATTATGAGACACTTAAATATGACATCTTTGCTAGTTATCACTTGAACACCACAGAGATGCAGCTATGGGACCTAAACCTGTAAATCCTTACTCCTCTGAGTAGTTCTGCCTCACAATTTTTTTTTTTTTTTAAACAAAAACTTGTATTCCCATGTGATTAGGGACCTCTCACTGGCTTACAGACCAGATCCACCAGTCCTCTACCCGTCAGCCACAGAACAGGACAGTTGGTCACCAGGCAAAGCTCCTTCCACATGCACTCCTGATGCCTGGAGACCCGTCTGCATATTCTGGTCAATAGCAGTGATTTTCAGTTTTTTGCAGGTCTTGTGAAAACCAGGATAATTGATGCCTTTGCAAGCACAGTGGACTTAAGTCCCCCCTCCACTTACTATGATAAAGTAGCAACACACGCAGGCGTGATGGGGACACAGCTCCCTAGTCCACTGCTAATTCATACCCATACAACAACACTGATGTCTTGATCAATTCCTCAAGCGTTCGTTTAACCCCAAGGGTAGTTTTTGTCTGTTTTAAATCAAGCCCTATGCCTTGCTGCAAACACATCTCCTAAGTTCTGGCCTCTTTCAGCTATTGGCCATGGGAAACTTAAGTTCTCAAAAGTGCAGCAGGACTACGTTAAAGCCATACCAAGCGACACTGTTTAGCAGATCAGGAAGAACACACTCTTCCCAACACCTAGCTATGTAAGTGTTGAGCTCTGGAATAATGAAATCCAGAAATAACCACATTCTCAAGCCTTCAAGCATTTTAAAGATGCAGTATTCCTTTGCCCCTACGTTCCCTAACTGCTGCTGCAACATTAGGTGATTTTGTTGAACCTGGGCATTCTTACTTTCTTCTACTATATAAATATGACTTTTTTACTGATGCTTTTTTCCATATTTTGTAAAAGGTTCAGCAGCACTGATTGTGTTCTGGCATGCCAAGGGAGGCTGCGCTGATAAGAGTTATCACCCTGATCAAACTGACACCGAAGAACACACGCAGCTCATTAGCAGGCCCTGGCAGTTACTGCACTCCAATCCCTCGATGCAGAGATACACAAGCAGCAGAACCTTTACCCTCAGAAGTGAGCCACTCTGCTCTTCCAAAGCAGGTCAGACACCACATATCAGGAATGCCCCAGCTTCAACCCCCTAAAAACTGGGGAGCTGCTTCAAGTTCATCATTCACATCACCCTGGCAGCAGCAACAGAGAGTCCTGGGGGAAGCTCCTCCCATGCCAGTGCAGGCAAGCCAGGTTGCTCACTCTCGCCATATGGCTTGTCCCCTAGATTCTGCCTAGATGCCAAACTTTTAGATTACTCTAAAACTAAGAGATTATTCTTGCCTGGCCTGTCTGGAAGCTCTACAGCCACTCTAGAGTCTGGTCATATATTACTGAAACCAAAAGAAGCATTTCAACAAGCCTTTACATTCTTGAGAGATCAAGACTGCTAGTGAAGTATCTGTTCATTAAGTCTGAACCTGTCCTTATTCATCAGGAAGCCAAATCCACCACCCCCCAAGAAACTACAGAGTAGTTTTTCCCCAGCTTTATCTTCTACAAACACTCATTAAAAGGATTATTCATAAGAATCCTGATTGGTAGAGAAAGACATGTGCCTCTAACCTTAACAGCTTCAAGTGTCTTCTGGTAGTGTTACAGGCAAAAAGCTTCTGGGAGTAAGAAAAAAAAAAATGGACAAAATAATTAAAATCTATAGTAACAGTACAACATTTAGTCACAACTACTCATGAGTAAGTTGTGTTGAACTCATTGGGGGTTGCAGGATCAGGTTCTTAGCTTTTACAGTTACAGGGCAAGGTTACAATTTAATATCATGCTGTCAGTCTCCTCTTCGCAAGAGTCTAAGAAAATGGTTTTACTGTCCCATTTGAACAGAAGCCGCATCTCTATAAAGCCTGGAATTTCTAAATGCAGAAATAAACAGTTCAGCAGTCATGAACTGTAAAGCTTAATATGAAATTACAAATAAAAAAATCCTGGGATAGTAAGTCAAGATAAGATCTCATGCACTTTTGATTTCCCCACCCTTCATATTAATTATGTGAAACTGGCAACTTCAGTGCCTTGACTGCATAACAGCACAGATGAGGTGCCAAGTTCAGGCCAAAACTTGTTGTAGGGTTTCAGGTTGCATCTTGCTGCATTTTCGTTTTAAAAAAAACTCAACTGCACAACCCCCACACACTTAAAAAGGTGACTTGCAGAGCTATTGAAGATCTCTCTATCTGACAGGACATCTTTGTGCTATTTAAGGACAGGGTCTCCACCTGGTTACTCTGTGTTTTAGAAAGGCAGGTCTTGCCTAGCCTGCCTTTCCAAAAAAAGGGCTGTGAAGCACAAGACACGGTAGGGATCACAAGAGAAATCAATCATGTTTCACTAATTTGAAAATAAAAACCATTTTTTGTTCAGACCGTTGAAAAAGTTAACACCTGCAGAGCCCAATCACAAAAACTAGCTGGCTATTCACAGTGAGTTCTGTTATAAAAGCTCACAACTCCTGTCTGAAACCTCAAGTCAGTCTTCTGACAAAACAGGAAAGACAGCCTGAAATTCTTGGTATTTCCAACTAAAAATAAGCGTCAAGAAAAACCACTTCTGTCTCAAAGACAACAGCCATTTCAAGCGTGCTTTTAGATTATGTTAAACAAGATAAAAACCTAAGCAGTACTGCTTCTTTACAGATCACCAATGAGAAACCCATGCAAATCGGTTGCTTTGTTGTAAACAGTTTGAAACAAAGTTGAAAGCCACAAGTCTCCCTTTCCAAAACCGTGCACATAAAAATGGAAAACCCCTCACTACGTGAACACATCCCTCCTTGGCTAGGATATGGCAGAGTACGAACTTCGGAACTGCAGCCTACTTGAGAATCCAAGTCTTGGTGTAGCGAGGTCTGCCGTGAAAGAGATACTGCATCTTTAATGTAGCTGACAGAGAATCTCCTACGAGTACAACCACTGTGGGACTGCAACAACACTACTGCAGAAAATAAATAGGAAAAAGTAATGCTATTTATTGAAAGAATTCCATCTCTGAATTATTCCGTTTAAATTATAATGCAAAATAAACAGGTTTGGATAGAAACGTGCTTGCTCTCCCAGTATTTGGACTTTTAAAAAACAGTTCCTAAGAATCAATTTTAAAAAGCATTTCATAATTTGATATAGCCATAAATTAATACTGTATGGAGATGATTAATATACTATGCTAGTGGTCAGTGACCTTTTGTAAACACTAGCCAGATGCTAGCAAAACTGGCTAGAAAACTACTGTCACAGGCCTTTTTAACAAACAGTATCATAATTTGTTTCAACAATCAGATTCTTAATTGTTTTCACAAAACCTTTTCCTATTTTTTGATATACTTTATTTTAAACCTAATACCTGAAAACATAAACAAGTCTTCAAACCTCTTCCACTAACACTAAATACACAAGGCAATTAAACTTCAGTTGGCCATAACTACATAAGCTCTCGTGCGAGAGACCCAGTCAGACAGGATCTCCCACCCTCCCCTTCCATCCACCCCCTCCCCGAACAATCCATGCACCCTCCCGCTGAGGTGAAGGGAAAGCGAGGGACAGTAGGAAGTGGCACAGTGGACTGGCATTCCCCTCTACGTGCGATTCAGCGTCTGGAAGATTCGAGAGATCTGTAGCATGACAGGCCCAGTTTCTGGGTCATTCATCCACTGAGTGCTGTTCAAGGGGTTTTCAAGCATATCCTCGAAGGCTGCCAAGAGATGGAAATTGCAACACTCAATTAGCCCTTTATTCAGCAAAGGCTTCAATGTTTGGGATGCCTCAACAGGAGGACAGTTAGAAATAGCTACAACTCAAAGACAGTGGGCAAGCATCACCCAGAAATGGTGGGAATACACATCATACATTGACCATTTGCACTCCTATGTCTCCATGGCCTGGGATGCTACCGGCCATTACGCTTTTTCCACTCCTCAGCATTAAATTCACTGTAGACAGAAGCTGACTAAGTACTCAGCCCGGATTACAGTCCACCTCAGACCTTAGGGATATGGGATCGAACAGCTAAAGCCTACGCACACATCTACATGCAGTAGCAGGGAGCATGCTATGCAATTCATCCATTTATGAATGCCCATCTTAGAACCGCATCATTTGCTGCCAGTACTTGTAGGGAGAGACTCTTCTGCAACTCTACTCTTCTGATCAAACTGTTCCACAACCCAGCCCAAACTTCTCAGCGGCTACTTCTTGCACCAATATCTTTCTTCCTCCCTGGTACTTAACGAAGACAGTTCAGAGGAAGCACTGTCCCCCCCTTGCCTCTGTTACTTTCGCTTTTCTATGCTGTACTTCGGTTGTCCTATGGCTACCCTCTTGTAACACCTCTAAAATGAAAACTCAGCCTGCAAAATAAGCAGCAGGCATACCAAAGGCGACCAGAAATGAGCAGCAGAGCCAGCAGAAGCGTAGCCCTCCATAAGCCCCCAAATCTCAGAGCTCTATCTTTGCACAGACTTCCCTGAAGTCAGAAGGGAAGCAGCATCTTCCCTCTGAGTATCATGTGCTTTTCTCCTTTCTGGTGTTTGGAAAATACAGGATGTCAGGGAGGCAGCCAGTTCCACCTGCCTAGACACAGGCAGAAGGGTAAAGGCTGCCTGTGCAGAACAGTTAACTCCATTTCTAAACAGTGACAGCAGTCCAAATATTGAAGAGCAGTTTTTTCTTTCTATACATAGCTGTCTTTACAATAAGCTTTGTTGTTTTCTTTTATTTGTGGGGTTTGGTTTTTTTTTTTAATGTTTTAGTTTTCATTCCTCTACTTACATTAAAAGAATCTGACAGCTACCACAAGAGCTAAGCTGCAAATCGGGCAGAAGAATTGTCCAGCAATAATTTATAACCCTTACGACAGACACTAAGCTGGCCTACTGGACATTTGGAGCAGTCATTATAGAACAGGGGAAAAAAAAAAAAAAGGCAGTTGCACATCTGACCTATTCAGAAGTCACCAAAATAGTGTTGTAAGAGTCTGACAGACTGGCACCAAGGTCAGTGTCTTAATTTTCCCAGGAGTGTTAGTGTACAAAGCTCCAACTGACATTAGTGTGAGCTGTAAGCACCCAGCACCTCTGAAAGGCTCACCATTAATACCTTGCTCAAGGTCACGCAGCATGCCTCCAGAAAAGCCCAGAATAAAGTACAGATCTCACCTTTCACCACTTTAACTATGTCCTTTTACATAGACTCAAAAACTTAAACCCAAGGATGTAACAACATTCTTTAAGTATCTAATTCAATGCAAACACTCATTATTAAAATCTGTGACAGAAGCAATTTGCAGATGTATCATTTGGAATATATTCTCTGATGTTCATCCAAGCTTTACAAGCGCATATAGTGGCATTTCATTTTCTATTTATATTCTGAGCTGCAATGTGGAACCCTCATTGGAAATGAGGAGGCCATTTGTTCAGAAATCAGAGTGGGAAGGTTCTGCTCTTGAATTATTTAAAGCCTTGCAAACTCTCCTAATTACATTTTAAGTAGTATTTTTAAAAGCTCTCTTTCAAGAGCTGCACATAGACTCTTTATTTAAAAGCACTGCTTGAAGTAAATTTTGAAGCCAAGGACTAAATGCAAAACTTTTTATATACATCACAGAGCCAATGTCATTCTTCTGTATCATCCTCCAGCAGAGACACAGATTCATCAGAGATTTCGTGTTCCACTGTCAGGCTCTGAGCACAGAAAGTTGGGTACTTGCTGTGCTCAGAGTCCTTCTGACCGTGAGCACACAGATTTTACCAGCAAGGGAAGTGTGTTTTCACATACATTATCTCAACTTTGATAGGCAAGACCTTAGCTCAGGCGTCTTGTCTGGTTACTCTTCTACAAGTTATCTTCTGTCTCAAAGATCAGGCCTCAACACACAGTAAACTCTACAGTAGGAGACAGCCTTGTTTTTTCTGTGAAACAGTCAGAGTTCTAGACAGACATTCCTGATTTTTCCCCTCATGGCCAAAGGGAGAACACAAAAGGTCTCCTAAATCCACAAAAGCATTGCAGCCAGCAGCTATTAAAGTTCTGAGTTCAGCAAGTGTAATCCAGTAGCCTGGGGAATTAGTATCGTTCCTGGGACAGCCCCAAGTTCTGTTTTGGGTTTAGCTGAGTTGCAGTATGAAGCAAACAAACAATACAGCTGCTGAAAATGAGGAAAAGGGTACAGAGCTGCACCTACCCCACAAAGCTTGCTGTCATCAGCCAGTCTCCACTCTCATTTGCTAGGAGCTACAGAAACAGTGTGCATATATATAGCAGGAACCCAAGCAGGACTTACCTAGTAGAGTTTTAGGGTTGGTTAGCCCTAGCTGTACCACTGGGTTTTCTAAGATGGCTTGGAAGAGAGGGCTATTGGTGTCAATGCCCTTATCTAAGTCCTCTGGAGAAGGCTTTCTGTCTCCCAGCAGCCATTCACACTGAAAGAAATCACCAGGCACAGCAGATGTCATGACTGGCTCCATTAGAAAGAAAGAGTCTCAAAAGTTTTGGCAATGTGGCACGTTAAAACTGTATTTTCCTCTCACAGTTTAAGACCAAGCTATACATTTCTTTTCACACTAGATTACTATTCATTTCTGTGTTGCTCCCACAGAAACCAACTTTTTGTTTCAATGGGAACAGCAGTAGTGCCTGGTATGGTAATAAAGTTACATCAGCGTTGGGTGTTTCAAAGCTCAGGGAAGATGTGTATTATCTTACACAGGTCCTGCCTCAAAGGAGCCCCATCAACATGGTTACAATGCAGCACCCTGAAGCACCATCCAGCCCAATATCCCCTCTCTAATAGCAACCAGCACTGGATGCTTAAGAGGACAAAATTCCTTGGCTGTCAGCTGCATCCATATAATCTTCCTTATCATCCACTACTGGGGACTAATCAGTCTTTGAAAACCTTCATATTTTTTAATTCCATAAACTGTGGAATGCATCGCTCTAGAATGGTAATTTACACACTGCATGGCTTGAATATCTTGCTTGATAATTTTTGTTCCTATTGTTTAATCAGTTATTAATTATTGGGAATACCTTTTCCTTTCTCACAATACCATAGTCTCTTTTGCAGAGTCTGAGGAAGTTTCCCAAAAGCTTTTTGCAAATCCACACATGCTATCCCAACCAAATCAGCCTCAACTTCATGCAGGCCAAGTTCCTCTACAAAGTCTAAAACTTCTGTATTCTAGTTGTGCATCTAATTTGAAAGAGGCACAGAATATCTAGTGCTCATTTAGTCTCCAGTAACAGTCATGCTTTATGACAGATCAAAACATCAACCAACTCAACAATGAAAAGAATCAGTTGAACAGACTATTGTAGCAATCAGGAACAGAAATGACATTGTACTCACGGCCGCATTTTGCTGGTTGTTGTTTACTCTGAGTGCATCTACCACTTCTTTTTCATCAAATCCCATCTCCATCAGGGCAATGACAGCCTGTATCAGATTTGCACAGCTTAATAAATGTAACATTTAAAACAGAAGTGAGAACAATCACATCCTTTCACCTTCTGTGTAGCTTTCTGTAGGGTAAAAAAACCCCATTATTTCCATTTGTAGACCACCAAGTTTTCAAATAGCCTGTATCAAAAGCATCTTTATTACGGAAGATGACTACATCTTAAAAGTGAAGGCAGTTCCCAACCTCAAGACTGAAAGCTGAATGCAAGGCAAAGAGCAAGCGTACCTGGGGTAGAAAGGAGAAGAACTGGACAGAAACACCTTACTTTGGAACTTCTCTCATGTCACAAAGCTTTTGCTCACATCTCACTGACCTATCAAGCTTCACATGCATTTGTAGTTCCATTCACTCAATTTAATTTCACTTCCTGGATTTATTATATTGCTAGTGAATGTTATATATTTAGACAAGCGTATCTAGATATTGTTATGAGAATGTTTAACCATTTAGAAATCGTGCTCAGGTCATCAAATACATTTGCAGCTTTTCACCTAAATCTCAAGAAACAACTAGTTGTAAAAACAAAGCACTAGATTCCAAAGAGCACCTCCTGGTGAGTTTACAGTGTGATAACAACATGTATTTTCATTTCAGCTAATTCTAAAAACAAGGATAACTTCTGAATTTGCTGCAAGACTTAAACCTGCTGCTGATACTTCTTGTCCTCTAAATGCAAATAAAATGCTCTTCTATCCTTTTCTACAGCAGAAGGACCTGCTCCTGTCCTGCAACCCTTCCTTCCTAAACAGCAGTCATAAAAAGCTATGCCAGGAGTCTGGCAGCTCATTTCAGTCCCATTAGTTAGTTTTCAGGTGCAGAAGTGTCAGTAATTTAGCTACTGCCATCTGAGACAGCAATGCATTAATTAGGTAATATCCCTTTTAGCAACCTAAATTTAAACAGTCCCTAAAGACTTCTACTAAAATACTGTCAAGCCAGCACAATACACATCTACCCAGCTATCCCATTTCATTTATTAACTAAACACTTATTTGGATTCCATGGTGCCTACACAGCCCCTTCCAATCCTAACAGTTACGCAGGGAGATAAATGGCACATACTCGTGGGTCTGGACGAAACTCTCTTTTCCTCCGGATCTTCTTGAATATTTCTGTCAGCTCATCCTTGGCCTCTTCCCCACTCGCTTCTGAACTAGGACCCGCAGTTGCTTCAGCGGAGGATGCACTAGCTTCAGCTGTGGCTTCTGAAGCAGTCTGACCTGGAAGTGGAGCATCCACTGTAGGGTCGTCTGCATGTTCTATCAACCACTCCATGGCCTGCGTCACCGACATACTGATAAGCAAATCAAAACACAGGAATGAGAAACACTCCAGATGTACAGCTGTGTTCTACATACATTTGCCTCTGCATTTATTCCTGTGGTATGCTGACTTGCAGGTTAATTAGTATCTGAAAAGTCATAAATAATAAAAGTTTTGGGGCAAATCTCAGAGCGTCTTCATTTTCTGGGCATTCAGGGCACCACAATCTTCTCTGAAGCTCAGAACACTGAGGAATGAAGCTCAGTTTGGACAGCTGCAACCCAGATTGTAAAAGGCATTTTTGAGGGAGTCACCTTATTCTCTGCGACATCTGCTTTATTTCACAAGAGAAACACTGACTATTTGCAACCGTTGACAAGACTGCAAGCAAAGCATGTTCCAAATTTACAAGGAACCACATCTCAGACGCAAGCTACTTTGCTGCTTCCTAAGACCTCAGACACCCATCCAGTGATCAAGGAATGCCGTTAACACCACAAGAAAGAAAGAGGGTGAAAAACATTTTATGTGCACAGCACGTCCTGTGTGAGAGGAAAAATTCACCACAGGCAACAGCACCTGAACCTGTGCCACTCTTCTTCCTCCACTCTGACTTAAGAAGAAATCTGCGATCCCTCGAAGGAGAGGCTAGCCCAAGGGAACAGAATATGATCTTAACACTGCCACTTGATATACAGTGTAATTGCTCAACCTAAGGGATCTTGAGAGCGTCCCAACACATCTCTTCCCAAGGAATATAGAGGAAGAAGCAAAGATAACGACAGGACAACCGAAAATGTGATTTCATTTGACGCATGGGCATTATTACATGTTTATAGAAAGGAAAGCCTTTGCCTGTTTGGCTTTTCAGTGACAATGTGAAAGATGGAGGACATTGGGAAGAAAGTCTGAGCTGCAGAGGAGATACTGGAAAAAGAGTGACTGGAGTATGTTGTGGCTTCTCTATCATTAGGAATTTTTGGAATGCCCTAACAAACCTCTCTCAGGAGTAAGGCAATATAGCTGATTGTTCTTGGCGCCCAGGAAGAACTATATTACCTCCTATTTTCCTACAGTTGCTACCTGGACTTCACAGTATCCTTGGAAGGTTTTTAGGATCAGTACAAAGGTTTTTTTCTACAGCTGCAAGACCAGTGTGGATGGGCTAGGTTTGCTTTTCCGCTCTGTAAAATATGAATTCTAAAGTGGAACAAAATGAGAGTTTAATACTTGGAAACTGTGCCAGCCTGGCAGCCTTGTGAACCACAGACCAGCTATTCCTTCCAGAGCAAGTACTGCACCGTTTCCCCTTCCCTGTGCCATCCACACCTGCGCGCTGCCTGAGGCAGCTCTGTTCTCTGAGTTAATGCTTTTTCCAACCTAGTTTTAGGTGACCCACATAAGGAGACTGTATTAAAAAAGATGCAATTTTTTTTTTAAGCCATATAGAGTAATGTACAGGCAGTGTGCTGAGTACACTTACTGATTTAACCGAAGGGCTTTGACAGCTCTGCTTTCTGGAAACCCCATTTCTGTAAGCTGTCGCAGTGCTATCTCGTCCACTCTGTCTTCCTCATCCTCATCCAGCATAGCTACAGATACACAAATAAAACAACACTCAGATTGACTTCAAGCTAAAATAAACCCCTTTCTCAATGGAATGGCATGTGTTATGTTCAAACCCCGTTCTTCTCTTCCAACCCTTCTTTTGTTTCTGCCCCGAATTTGCTATCTCATCATTTAATTTGCTGCACTCAGCTTGGGCTGACTCAGATAGATCCTTCCAGGACAAAGACTTTGTCCAGATGTGTTCAAGGCCTCAAATGAAAAACAGCTAACTCTCACATGACCACAGAATTTCCACATAAGTAAATATACAGGAGATTCACTGAAGACCTAGAAAGTAAGTTGGATCTGATTATAGCAGATCTCAAGGGCAAGCATCTCCCACAAACTGAATCAACAGCTACACTTTCTCCTCATTCTACTATCACCTTCTGCATTTTCAACTATTCTTTACCATCCCTAAAGTGCAACTCAAAAGTTTTCCAATTTTTTCACTACTAAAAATTCTGGTTTTAAATAGAACTTCTCATCCATCCCAAAGGGACCTCACAAATTCACCACTTTCACACAATCTGTATCCAGAAGGTGAAATCTCTGCCACAAAAGTAGCTTTGCTTTTACGTCAAGGTCTGGACTTTACTCTGCGAGCCAATTCTTCTGCTATGGAAACAAACAAGTTGCCAGGACTGAACTAGTAACTATAAAGATATGTTCATACCGTTTGCTTTCTTAAATAGTTCAACTGCATCTGGGTTCAGTGCTAGCAGTTTCTGTGCAACTTCTATGAGAGACACTAAGATCTTCCGGAGCTCTGTCTGGAACTGCAAGAAAGGAAACTGTCAAAACATTTAGACAGGAAGTTACCAGACATCATTGAATCTTAATATATCTATTGTTAGTAACTCAGCAGCAGTCTGGTCCCTGTACAGAAGGTTGCTTTATTAGAGCTTCATTCTCATTGTTTAGTCTCTCAAGAAGCACTGGGCCCTTCTGAAGTGCTACATGGATGTAAAAGCTACTGGGCAGAAAGGTCCTTTTATTTCTACCACAGCCTGCCACCCAGTACCGCCACAAGATGTGCAGTGTTCAAGAAAACTCATTGCTTCATAGAAACACTGACTCTCACCTTGCAGAAATGCTGTTAAGACGACAGTCACAGTAGCTTTGTACCGGGGCTGCTTACTTCTGTGAACCAACGAGCCTTCCTGGTTTACTATTTCCTTTCTAGTACTCTAAACTCAAACAACATAGATCAAAGCTGTTTTGTAAGCTGAAGCATCACAAATACCTTTCAGTTGGACATTTGTTTTTAAATACGCTGTGCTCAGTAGGTCACATTGGCCATTAAACAGCTTAAATGCCAACTGTCCCCTTCGGGTTACTAGGGCATACTGACAGCATGCAATATGTAGGCAGATTTGCAGCTTCACACTCTTGCTAGTACAGAAGGGTAAAAGTAGTTCCCACACCACTAAAGACAGTCAGAAGCATTACAGACTATCAGCATTCAATTACTGAAGTCAAAATTTATGCTTAATTTCTCTTTTCAATACCATGGAAGAGAAAAAAACCCCCAAACTCAACAATACTGCAAAGACCTGAGACTGAAAGAGCTATTTAAGACTGAAGAAATAAAACGCCCTAGCTTCAAATATGCCAGATATTCAATATGTACACCAAGGCTCTTCCATGGACAAATACAACATTCAGAATCATAGCTTAGAGCAGGGCTTTTTATTATCACTAAATAGTATGAGCTGTGTCTAGATCTTAAGCTAGCTACTCTAATATACATTATATACATCTGAATTCCTCTTATAGAGAGAAGAGGATCACATTCATATGTAAGAGAAAAGGTTATACAAGATAAAAGCCTATTTGGATGTTAGTGTCTGTGTGTTAAAAGTCAAGAATACTACTTACATCCCTCATGTTGTGATGGGCCACGGTGCGATCCACATTGCGAGAGGGCAGATTTGCAGTTGCTTTGAGAATAGCATCCTTATCAGGAGCTTTCTGCTCTTGTTTCCTCTGAAGGACAGAAAATATGATTAGGTTTCATAACCCACTATCCACAGAACAGAGAAGACGGCACAGCAGACAGCAGTTTCATATTCTTCACTAAGGCATCAAGCAGTGCTCTGTAACTTGCAACTAAGAAAAACAGCAGTCTAGCAATACAATGGATTAACAGCACCAGTATCATTTTGTAATTATAGAGCAAAAGAGGACCTGTTGAGTTGCCCCACTTCAGTCCTTATACCTATCTGTGTTACCTAAACACACAGGGAAATTCCAGCATAAAGAGGGAAAGTGTAACAAACACAGGGAGAACTCAGAGGCCTCAGTGCCCAGGACCATATTCTGCTCCGCATGGTTTGCTCATGGCACGCTCTCCTCAAACCCACGGTTTGTCAGGAGATGTATCAACACTGTGCACAAACTAACAACTGCTTAACACTGGAAGTGCTCCGCTGCTTGCAAGTATCATGCAGAGATATATGGTGCCTTGGATTTTCAGTACATGCTTATAGTCCAGGACAAAACACAGCAGGGTAGAAACTCTTAAGTATTTCCCAGTCTTGTAACTTATACTCTTACAGTGACATTCTGCACAGCAAGACCATACTGAAGAGAGAGACATACACCAATACCTACAGGAAGCAAGAAGAAACAAAGCTGTGCAAGGGCAAAGTAGAGACCCCTAGGAGTTCACAATGTCAAGCACAAGCACCACCCAAAGTGTTTATATGATAACATCAACTGCAGTACCACTGGTGCATAAGCAACATCCTGGGCATCACTGACCCTCAGTAACAATTACATTCCAATAAAATAAAATAAGAAGAGTAGTAAGGGGCCAACACTCCAGCTCTAGAGACCTGGTTAAAGGGTGACAAGCCACACATTGCTAAAGATAGAAGACCACCTGACAGCAAGTCAACATATTTCTATAAGGGTTTCAGAGACAAAGCAAGGCACTTGCTGAACTACACTTACACAGTTACCAGGCATTTGTTCAAAGATTAAATCTATACTACTTCCACAGAGTGTGTCTCCATGTCTTGTTCTAAGGCAAATGTTCTCACCAAGTTAAAAATGCAGTATCAGCTTCCTCAAAGTTTGGAAGGAACATGAAGTAATTTCCCTAGAATTTAACTGGCAGCATTTGCCTCTACAAGCAAAAGGAGTACACCACAGTAATCTTTGCACACATAATTAATAAAGCAGTTAATCAAAACGGCCAAGTCGAGAGGTCTTTCACACTCACTTTCTCCTCTGCTGACACATCTGCCATTTTGGGGAGCGGAGGTGGCGCACGTTTCTTTATCAAAAGCAAGACATCTAGAAAGAGAATGATACTGAAGTACATTAGAAAGTAACATGAAAACAGTTATTTTAAGATACTTCACAAACTCAGTTTTTCCTGGAGATGAATTTTGTATTAATTCCGCTGTAGCATCGGACCTTTTTCACACTTTAAAATCTGTATGGCTTTACATGCTCCCCTTCAGTGTTTGCAATTCCTTAGTGCACAGCGAATTCCAAATTTGGTCCATTATTAGTTACACTTTGACAGTTACCAATTTCTTCTCCTTGTATAACACTATTAAAGAAAGGGTATTACAGGCTCCAGTTGTCTTCTAACATTAATAGTACGGTAACCGGTTCACGACAATAAGAGAATATCTGCACTTTCAGTGCTTCCACTGAGAAGGAACCAGCACAGACAGTTCCCGGGTGGTTTTGGGTCTAAGCTGAGACCTTCCAACTGCAGCAAAGCAAGCACCAAGCTTCAACGAGAACTGCCAGTATCAGGTTGAAGCTCACCTCTGTGCGTGAATGGCAGCAGAGCGATCCACAGTCTACAGCAGGGATGCATCACTGGTAGACCACCAGGGCAAGTCTCAAGGACAAGTCTTCAGTCTCAGATAGCCCATATCACCTGGCACGAGTGTGCTCTGGCCTTTTAAGACTAACACTCTCCCCTTACAAGGTACCTTTTTTTCTTGGGATCACGTGGTGCTTTACAGGTTTCTAGCACCTCAGTTACTACCACAAATGTTCTTAAGGGTGGAAAGGTGCAGACACCCTGCTCGGAGCCCAAAGCAGGCCTGTGCAGCATCTGCAGCCCTTCAGCCAGATACAGCCTGGCACACAGTTTTTAGTCCAGTGCACTAAGCAGGTAAAAAGCAAACAAAGCATGCTTTGTACAAGTTTCCTTGGTCTGGCTCAGCACATAGCAGCCAAGAGCAACAGCTGGTGAAGGCAGTTAACCCTCATTTGTCCAGCTGACCAGAACACGAAAGGATCCACATGCTGACTCTTGGCTGCCCTGTGCAGTCAGCTGGTGGCAATCAGCTGTCAGCTGCAATCTTGTCTCCCTGACAAGCAAGGCACATGAAAGGTAGAGCACACTGCAGAGGGAAAAGGAGCAATGAGGCATTCACATGACAGCTTACTATGACTACATGGTTAATACTGCTTAGCTGCTGCAAACTGCAATTCAAAACTCTGTAGGAGCCAGCCTAGAAATAATACACCACTGATCAGCAAAAATGCTGTCCCTTTGCCTTTGCCTACGATGGCACTTCTCAGCTGCTGTTCAGCTCTAAAGGTGATAGGTGATACTGCCTTGGAAGAGACACCAAACTGCTTGTGTTCATGGCAGCAGTTCTCCAGCCTGCATGAACACAGGCAGAAACCCAGGAACTCTACTCCTGCTGAGTTTCTGGTTCAGACAATAATTTCAGTCTACAGCAGCTCTGCTTCACTCACTTTCTGCACCACTGCCCTTTATCTCCAGAAGGGGCCATTAGCTTAAGCTGTCCAGTAAAGACTGACTCCAGCTCTCATCTTCAGATACTCTTTTGTTTCACATTACTCCTCTACACCTTTAAAGTTCAGGAGCAAATACATACCTCACATGCTGCTGTAGTCAGTGATACTATAGTGTCATGGATTCTGACCTACGTTTGCAGAGGACAGATTGAGATCTAAAAGGCAGACACTCAGATATACTTCAGCAATCATCCTTCCACTTGACCTGGAGACCTCAAGAAACCTCCCAAAAGCACTGGGTTGTCTGTCTTTGAATACTCAGCCATCATATTTATTTTTGAATCATTTTGAAGAATAAATGCTGCCCTGGAGGTTTAAAAAATTCCTTTAAAAAGAAATTAAAATTCTGTGTTTAACTTCTTGACTTAATAAACACTCCTAATTCTTTTTCAACTCTTAAAAGGAAGAGTAAAGAAACGCAAACTGCCCAAGGTGCTTTCTCTGGGTCTTGGGGGAGGGGGGGAGCCTTTTTTCCTCTTCCTTTTTTGCCACCTTATTAACTTCCTATGCCAAAGCAGAGAGTAGGTATTAAAACAGTTACTGTTTCGAACCTGCCAAATAGTTAAACACAATCTCCTGTTTCCAGACTGACAGGATTAAAAACCAGACAATCCTACCTCTATCTTGAATGTTTTCCTCCAACACTGTTTTTGTGTCTGTCAGCACCTTCTCAGAAGTAGCATGTATCAACTTATGATGTGTCATGGTTTTTGGATCCTCCAAGCTCCCAGGTACACACTGCAGAATATGATAAATATTGAAGATCAGAAGACAGGAATAAACCTACTGCATGAATCACTGCACTTCGCACATAAGATTCTCCACATACAAGCTGTGCCATCATTTACTAGCTTCTTAATAGCGTAAGCTAGAGGTCAATGCACAAAATGTATTTTATTAAAGAAACCGAGGCTTGATTTGCACTGTAACAGTACTGACTGTGGTAGGTTTCTACCTGCATATCCAAGCTTCTGGCTGGGAAGAAAAATCAACAAAAGGAAGGATTCTAGCCTTCCTTCCTTGATGCTGTAAATAGCTACACCTGGGAGTTAGACTTGATGATCCTTATGGGTCCCTTCCAACTGGAGATATTCTATGATTTAAGTTCCAACTAATTATGATGCTCTAAAACCAGACAGTTTCAAAGACCTAACATTACAGCCCAGCCACCCCAAATGAGCCCTTCAAGGGCACCAGCCTATGTGAGTGGATTTACACTTCTGCAGTACAGAACATCTCTATCACACTTCTGAGTGCTTGGTCCTATACTCAGCCCTACGGAGATTTGGAGCAAAGCAAGGATGCTCTAGGACCCACAGCTAATTAATTCTGCAACAGATTGCTAAGGTCACTCACCCTTGTGAGAAGTCTGGGGGTAGCAATTAGTACCATGAACCAAGAATGTAAATCTAGAAAGAGCATCTAGTGTTTTTATGGAAGGGAAGGCTATAATAGTGCAGCGTATTTCTCATTTGTAACTAGTGTCAAAACAGAGGAGAGACTCTCTGCTTCATCTAATAATTACTATTTACACATACTATCAGAGTAAACAAACAACTGCCAGCAGGGATTTTGGCATTAAGTGACCTTAAACTGGGAAGGCAATAGTAGTTTCTGTACCTTGTTTCAAGGTGAGATTAACAGGTTTGGTTGCTGGAGCCCTAACCTGGGTCCCTGCTCAAAGTGCTGAACAAAAGTTACATTCACAACTTTCCTTCCAAACCATAAATAATCAGCATACAGTAGATTTTTTTCATATATGAATGTAGGAATTGAACTTAACTCCTTATTACTATTGTAAGTTGTATGACAATTCACTAGAAAATCCAGTTCAAATCCTGAAAAAAGAGCAAGAACACACAGAAGCCTTGAACTGACTCCTCTTCACACAGAGTGGTTCCCAGATCCACAGTGATAGTTTTCAAGAACATGACATCAGTGTATCTAGAGGCTTCTAATTTGTTTGAGTGGGAAAAGAAAGCATAGTGGTTGCAATTCCAGAAAGGCAAAATTAAAAATAACAAACTACGAAAACTATAAAATTGATGCTGCTGTTCTTGCCACAGAGTAGGACACTTAGTACTGACCCCACCGGCTCTGCTCACAGAAAACAGCTTTTAATAATGCTTCTTTCAATACGTGTTTCTACCAAGCCAATTTTACCATGTCTGCAGAAGAGTGCATTCACCCTTTATGTCACAGATCCATTTCCAGAAAACCCACTGAAATCAGTGCTTCATTTAGCCCTGTTCATCATAATATGTATTGCCAGCCTCCTTTAAAGGAATCCTTTTAGTTCACCATCACCTTTTTTGTTGTCACTGCAACTGATGGAAAACACAGCTACCTGGTCTTTTTCCAAACATAATGGACTTGTTTTCAGCACAGATCTCAAGTTCCTCACACTTCTGTACAGTTCTGGTGCCTCAATAAGATTGAGGCAAGAACGTTTGAGTCCTGCTTTGTGTAACAGTAGCTCCTTACTAATCCTTTAGCGTATTAACTGCTGAACAAAAGCCAAAGAACACATTAAGCAGCTGGGAGTACCTCCTGTAACAGATCTGATCAGTTATCCAAAATGCATGAAAGTACGTCAGTGGAACACCTCCTCTCCAAACAAGCTCAAAATATTACTGTTACAGATCTTGAGAGTCAGAGCCCAAAAGGAAGAACTTGAAAATGGAAGCTGGGCAGTGTATGTTTGGGGCAAGA
This sequence comes from Falco biarmicus, assembly GCF_023638135.1. Taxonomy (NCBI): domain Eukaryota; kingdom Metazoa; phylum Chordata; class Aves; order Falconiformes; family Falconidae; genus Falco; species Falco biarmicus. The sequence goes on along the minus strand of NC_079296.1, from coordinate 7,635,198 downwards.
GGAGACATGACACACACCCATCATTCATTTTTTCCCTACCACGTAACATGTGCGCACACATGCAATCATAAAACTAACAAAGGTGAAAGTGAAAAAATGAAAAGTTGCTGTTTTAAAAGAAAAGCCCTGTGGACACCTTCTTCCTGTTCCTCTAACCACTTCATTAACAACTGCATAGAATGATAAGGCATATATAGACAGTACATACATCAATGAGACTGCTTAGTGAAATACTTAGCTTATCTTAACATTTCAACAGGCCCTGGGAATAGAAAAGCCATCTTAACAGGCAACGTCTCTACTGGCTCTCAACAGACCACCAGGAAGGACCACCACTAATCATCAGATCTCACTGTGGAAGCCCGCTTCAGGGGAACCATATTTGCCAAAATACAGTATTTTTTGAAGCAAATACAACGCTTTGTATTTATGTAACCGAAAACATCTTTCTCTCCAGAGAGAGAACAGCACTGGTAATCCACAGGAAGACTAGTGAAGGGACAAGGAATTCCCTGCACAGCACAGAGGAAGCATCTGTCACACAAGTGAAAGGAAGCTGAAAAATCAGGGTTCACCTTGAAGCAGAGAAATCAGGATGCACCTTGCTGCCCCAGGGCACGGCTGGGGTTACTGAGCATGGCTCCCCCAGCAATCAGAGGTGCAGCACGCTGGGGAGGATGAGCTCTCTCTGATCTTTTTGTACAAAAGCACGGTAAGGACAGGACTGCTGTTTCATCGTTTTGCTTCCAGCATAAATATTTGCATTTCTTTTCAACACTGGAGTTTACAGCAGGCTGCTTTGCCAGGCAGGTGAGAAAGCTTTGTTCACAGGTGCCTGAACAACTGCTTAAATTGCAAGCCCTGGTGATGTCAAATGCTATTTGCAAAGCTCAGAAGCCAGATAAACCACAAGAGTTTCTGTTTTTAAAATAAGAAAAAGTGGTTTTTTGTTTGCTTTTATTAACAGAAACATTTGAAAATAGTACTCACACTCCTACTAAAGCTTGGGTGGCTTAAACAATCTGCATCCCTCACAAAGTATCCAAAACATGCCCAGAGCTATGAACCTACCCCTTATCTTTGTACTCTGAGAACTAGCACCTTGCATTTCTGTTCCACAGATACTCCTTATCATACCTTAAACCCCAGGTGGAATATCACTGAGGCAGCTCAAGACAAAGGGAAACAGAAACATTAAAAGCTTGCCCCACACCGCCAGGAAAATTACAGGTAGAGCTTACATACACACACAGCCCACACTTGCGCATCGCGAGTACGTGACCACAATTATTTCAGAAATACTGCTGAGCCTCAGCAAGAAGCGATGGTCTCTTATGATGAGAGCATCGGGACCAAGGCTGTCTACAGCATCGCTGGCCAAGGCAGTGCTGTACTTGGTCTGTCCACACTGGGGACAAGAATTATGAATCAAAAATATTGAAGTGAAGCTTGAGTTTCTGTGGTTAAACTGTCCCTTCTCAATTCTGGCTCCAAAACAACAGTTGCTTTTTAAGGAAACCACAGGAGAACTCGGGGCCCACTCCCACTGAGGTGGTGGGGCCTTGCACGGGGACAAGTGACTGTGCCAAGAGAACACTTTAATGGTGAAACTTGAGTTAGAAAAATAACTAGGAAGGGAAACTGCTTATTATCAGGTATTTGTTCACAGACCATGTAGACAGCATTACTAAAGGCTGCAGATTAACAGCAATCACCACTACACTGTTACAGGTCAAGAGATAAAATTAGTGGGAGGTGTGGTTTTTTGCTTTATCTGTAACCAAAAAACCCAAACCATAAAATTCAGGAAAGAAAAAAAAAAAAAAGACATCAAGAGTGACACTTCAGAAATCAGTAAGCATTTGAATGTTATGGAGGGAGAAGTGGCCACCTTCCTAGTTCTTAACTGTTAGAAATATTATCTTCCTCTGCTTCCTGAAAGAATGATTTGAAAGACTTTACAGAACATAATAATCAGCATCTTACAAAAGATAGCTGCATAAATTATCTCCAGGTGCTATCAAGATTCACTGTAACATACCCATGATCAGGAGTCATGATTTTTCCATTTCTATTTTCCCCTCCATAAAACTATATATTATCCATAATGGTTATGCAAATCCACACCATTACCACAAAGCAGCAGAGAGAATGAAATCAAATGTCATGCCAAGTTATCAATTGTCTTCTGTCCTGACTAGCACTGCAATGCAAGCATCTATTCAATTAAGCTTCCTGATAATTAAAGGTCTTTCAGCTCTGCACATATGCACGTAATCATTACCCCACCCTGTTTTGGCAGTCTTTGCACCACTCTTCTGCTTAATCACTCAGCTGCGCTGAAGGAGGACAAGAGGGAAGCACTAGACTTCTTCCAGGAACGTAATAACACGGGGGGCCCTGAACCCCACAGCTTTCAGCAAGGCAGCCCCATTTTCCCCTCAAGAAGGATCACACTTACCTCAAGCGAAGCAAATCAGATGTAGCCTTTCTCATCCCTAAACCAAAAAACACTTGCAAAGACTACGAGACAAGAAAAGCAGCAGGTGCTATGACCTGCAGTTTCCAGGGGTTCTAGGTGACAGCAAAAGACTAGCAGGCTCAAGGCAGAGGGCACCTAGGCTGCTGGCCCCCCTTACTTCACAGCATGCTCATTCAGAAAATAAAATCTTTTACCCTTCAAATAGCGGTTAAGTAGTTATATATTATGAGTATTTCTCCTATTGCAAGTGTATTTTGTAAGAAAAGTCTTTGCAAGACTTTGAAGACCAAACCCTGCTATTAAATGCAACTCAGTAAATTGCACTCCCAGAGATGGGAGTAGAGACTCTTACTTTCACCACATAGAAGACACATATCTCTCAGCAAGAAATTCAGCAGGTTACGACTCAAGCTGCTAGTCCACGTTGTGCTGGTTCCAGACTGACAGACTTTAGGACAGTCCTAGTCATGGGTCACAACCTTACATGTTGTTGTCAATCTTACACATTGTTGTCACTCGTGTTTTTGCTTTAGAGTAAAACACTCACGGCAGATATTCAAAATTCAGTCCAACAGTTTTGAAACCACTGGTTTTAACATTTAACACCCACAAACACAGCAGTGGTAATTGATCACGTGAGTACAAAGAGCCTGTGTCTTCCAGCTCAACTTCTACAGACCATGCCTGGGCATTTTTACACATTTTCACTTCCAGAGAGTGATTAGGAATTCACCCTTTGGACACGTCCATTAAGATCTTACTGCTCAGAGCACAGGGAGGGCATTAGAAAAAACATCATCTCCCCACCAAATATCCCACTAGGTAATGTGCCAAGACAGGATAAGGCGGTACTAAGACTTTTTTAAAAATGGGAAGTTCTCCTCCACAGTTACTACTTTCCTTATTTGTTCTTAAGCAGAAACATGAAACAAACCAGGCTATAACTGGCAAGGGAAAATCATCAGAAGCCAGTTCACAAGCCTCTTGCAACGCACAGCCACCAGATCATGAAGCGCATGCAAATACCACCATAAAACACACGCCAAATTCTGTAACTAAAGGTTGCAAAGTAATTTCCCCCCAAATCCTTCTTTTCCCACATACAAAACTCTTGAAACGGGCATTTTCTTTCCATATGGAACAGTTTCACAGAACGTGGTGGGGGCAAACATGGCAAACCAGGAAACCAGAACACAAAACCATTTGGTTACTTAAGTTATTATTAAAAAAAAAAAAAAAGACAAAAACCAAACAAAACCGAAAATTCACGTTCACAGGGCGTTGGAAAAATCTGGTTTCTTCACACGGGGTCTTACCTGCCCTTCCCCTCGACCATGACTCTCAGTGCCAGCCGGAACGCTGAAGTACCACAGAAGGCACAGAGATTTGGGCTCTGTCTATGGCCCACGCCCGGCCCGGGCTCGCCGCTCCCCCCGAGCGCACCCCAGGACCCAACACACCCAAGGGATTCCCGGGGGAGCCCCCAGCCCCGGGGGCCCGCCGGGACACCTCTCCTTACGTGCTTCAGGCACCGCTCCTTCAGCTTCTCCACCGTGGTGTCCTCGGGAACCTCCTCCAGCCACTCGGCGCCCTCCATGGTGCACACATGGAGCCTCAGCACCTTCCCCGTGAAGATCTTCTCCTCCTGCACGAACATCGCCCCGGGTCCCGCCGCCTCCGATCCCCGCTCTGCCCCGGCGACGCCTCACCAGGCCCCGGGCACCGCCGTGCGCCGGGCCCCGCGCTACCGCCCGCCCATGAAGGTGACCCCGCCAGGCCCGAGGGGAGCGGCGAGCCCGGCCGGGCCGCGCTGGGACAGGGGGAGCTCGGTGGGCCCCTGACAGCGCCGCCCCTCCCGCCGCGCTGCCCCGGTCCCGCCGCCGCTGTCACCGCCTGGGCCCGGCGGTCCCTCCGGGGGGCCGGGGGCGCTCCCGCGGCGGCCGGAACCGGAAGTGCGCGGGGGATGCTGGGAGACGTAGTTTGACTGCGGCCAGCGGGACCGCTGTGGCTGCGCCGGAAGTGGAGGCCGCGCCAGGCGGAACGGAACTGGCCACCCCCGGGTGCACGGGGAGGGGGGATGGGGGTGGTCCAGACGCTTATTAACGGCTGCGCGGTGCGGGGGCGGTGCGACTTCAAAAAAAAAGAAAAAGAAAAAGAAAAAAAGTGTTTTCCCAGTGCATTGTGGGAATCGCGGCCTCTGTCTGAGCCGTGGAGCACTGTGGGAGGTCCAGCCCCCGTCCCGGTGCATGCCGGGAGCTGTAGTGCGCGGCACTTAGGTGGCACCCGCCGGCCTGGGCCAAGCCGCTGCTGCCGGCCCGAACAGCGCTCCGGCAGCGGCCGCCCACCGGGAGGCACCGGCGGGGCCCGATGGGAACCTGCCCGCCGCGCCCGAGAGGGACGGAGCGGCTGGGAGGACGCGGCGTTCTCCCTTCTGCCGCTAGAGGGGGCCCGCGAGCTGGCTGCGGGGCTGCCGAGGCGCATCGCGGCTGGCGGGCGGGGGCTGCTTCCCCGCCGCGGGGGCCGCGGGCCCGGGGGGCAGGCGGGTGGCGGGCCCTGGGGACAGAAAGAGGCTAAATCCGCCCTCGGGATCGTACTGAGCAGGGCGGCCCCACGGTCACGGAAATGCGGCCGGTGGGTGCTGCACCGGGGCCAGGGCTGGTTGTCCGGCGCCTGGCTTGGCTGTTCAGAGCTCCCTGGTTGGGCCTGGCGTGGCCTGGCGGAGTCTGGAGTTAGCTGCCCGCCTCCCACCCTTCTCACGTGCCTGTGGGTGCTGCAGGGTGCGGTGCTTCATTTCCCAGAGAACATAGGATATTTAAGACTAATCTGTGGTAAAACGCAGGGTCACATGGTTTCTACACACTCCATAATGCTTTGGCTTGTTCTCCCTTCCCAGGTTACTGTCTGCAGCCTGCCAGGCTGTGGGATGTTTTGGTGTTAAATACATCGGTAAAGGAGCTTGAAATGAAAAAAGGGGCACTGCAGCTGTAGCTGCTGGATTTTTATGTATGCGTCAAATAGAGCTGTACTTGTCTAGAAAATGGGAGGAATATGTCATTGTTTCATCTCTGAGAGTGAATGCTATAATATTCATGTTACCCACTCAGTCTGGAGCTGGTTGAACGGCAACTCTGCAAGAAATAAATCCAGACAGAATTAGCAGACCCAGAGACAATAAAGGCAATGGAGTGTTACGCGAGAAGGAGCTGAGGGCTCTGGAGAGCCAAAATTTGATCCCATCAAAAGGCAGATTTGCTTTCAGGTTATCAAAAGCAGTAGGGACTGCTGAAGCCTGCAGCCCAAAGTGCATCTCTGGGGGTCTTTATACTTACACTGTGCCGGGCCAGCAGCTCCCAGGGGTCAGACAAGAGAATTCTTTCCTGTTTTCCAGGATGCAAAGGAATTCCATCCCTTTCTGTAACCGTTGCTGGCATGCTGGGCTCAGACAGCAGCTCCCAGAGCCCACGAGAGGGAGCAAACTCGCCCTCAGCAAACTCCCTGCCAGCAGCGGCTCCATTTGGGGACTGTCTGCGCGAGTTTCGTCCCCACAAGCGTGGCCCTGGAGCTGTGGGGTGTCTGCCGGGGCTGACACGAGGGGAAGCTGCGGGTCCCGAGGGCGGCAGTGGGGTGACCCCAAGTCCAGTCCTTGCGAAGGACCAAGTGGGAAGCCCTGACCCCAGCCAGCTGCTGCTTGAGGGGGCTAAGCACCGGCTGCTGGACATGTCCTGGCCACTAGAACCACCCTGCATGGACCTGGGTGCTGGTGCAGTGCTGGGCACCCTGCCCATGGAGAACCACACTTCTTTTCTGATTATCTGAGTTATTTGCTCGCTGCAACATTTCCTGCTTCATGGAGGGAGCTGAAAGTCTGGGCACCAACTCGGGAAGGTGACACTCAGTGACCCCAGTGGTCACTCTGTCTGTGAGGGAGAACAATAACATTTTGCTAGGAGACATTTTAAAACAGCAAAGAAATACCGGGTGATTTCCCAGCAAAATAAATTCAGTTGTGAGCTCTTGGGGGGGCGGGGGGGGAGAGGGGGAATGCGTGGATGCTACACAGCCATAAAGGAGGCTCTTCGCAGTTGCTACTGCAAATAAAAGCAATATTTGGTGATGAATCTGGAACTGAGGCAGAAAAAAGGAGATTTCTTCTTGCTGACCATATCTTGCATTGAAACAGTGCTTGCCTAACACAAGTGGAATACTTTATTTTCATCCTTTGAATGCAGCTCCTGTGTGCTTGATAAAATGTACCCATAAAATTGCAAATACAAGGCAATTTGACTACTGATGGCTAATGCATCATAACGGCTAAGGAAATGTGAGCATTTAAAAATACCCCATTTAAACATTGGGCGCTACCTCCTTTACTTGCACTACAGCCAAATAAATAAACAATATGTGTGTATTATGTTAATATTGTCCAAAGCCAAAAGAATGAGTGCACAATGTGTTGCTTTTTATGACTGATCCATTATGCCCAGAGTCCAACTTGAGAATGGGAAAAGGGGGAAATTCAACAGCTCTTTCCCTTTGAGAAATGGCTCCTTTTGTTTTAGTCTCCAGGTGAATTACTTTCCGTGATTGCATCCAGCAGCAGGAACCTCCTATGTTACAGAGAGGGATACAGCGTTGGCATGAGGGCTGCCCCATGTTACTGAGGGGGGGAAGGCAGAGCAGGGAAGGGGGGACAAAGCCCCCCTACAGCCAAACACCATGCACAGCATGGGGTAGTACCTGGGGAAGCAGCACGGTGTTACTGGTGACTCCTGCAGGAACTGAAGAGGGATGTGGGAGCAGGTGCTGCTGCCTGGGGACTCCTTTGGTGCAAATTGGAGCAGTCTGGGGACTGTTCCGTCTGCAGGTTGTCTGTGGTCCTCCACGGAGGACGTGGGTCTGAGGATGACTCAGGACACACAGGGCACTGGCTGTGCCTCTCCTAAGCTGATTTCTTCTCTTGCAAGGACTCCAAGAAACTTGTTCCAGACCAGCCGGTGCTGGTGGAGCAGGGACATCTAGCTCAGGGAAATCCACACCAGCAAACCCGTAATCTCTTTTAAATTGTCTGAGAGTGGGAGGAATAAAAAAAAAAAAAAAATAAAAAAAAAAAAAGGAGTAAAAATTACACACACCCCTGCCAGCTTTTCCTGGGCAATCTCAGAATTTATTGAGACAACTCCTGTGGGATGCTACATCATGTCATCCAAGACTTGTGTATCGACTCTCTTTCCCTGCTGCTGCTGAGTGAAGAAATATGATAGCGGGAGGGATAATGAAGCAGACATGTTTTCTTCAAATCAAGCCGATTCTCTCTTAAGATGGGATAAAAGGGTAAAGAACTTTCCCTTCACGATATTTTTCTCAGTAATATGTTTTGACAATTTAATTTAGAAGTCATAGAGTAGCGAAGACAAAGTCACCCGGTGGGTGGACATCGGAGAGTTCAGTTGCCTTTGTGATGAATTGGTGATAGTACAGAGATGACAAAACAACACAGGGGGACAAGAAGGAGGCTGGCAGCACTGTCTGCAACATGCACAGGATAAATTGAACACTACACTTCATCCAGGATCTTCAGCAGTCCCAGGCATCCCAATATAATTTATGAATTGCAATTAGCATTTTATTATGGCTTGTGCTCAAGGCGTGTACCTATCACTTGGGTTCAGGTTTTGCGAGAGTTGCAGAGTGAAGTTTTCGTAAGTTTGAAGTACCTATTTATTTAAATTAAAGCGATAAATATGCCCAAGGGGTTGCTTTCCTGTTTTTAAGCTGCAGAGGTTGAAAGCGTGGATTTCTTGTGGGTTCTTGAGGCACTGGCTCACCTGGCTCTCCTTGCCTGGGCATCCTGCCTGTGGCTGACAGCTTGTCACAGGAGTGCTGCAGGACCCAGAGCAGGATCACCGGCAAAGCAGCCACGGGAGGCACCAGGATCTGGCTGCGCCCACCAGCCCCACTATGGGATCTTGGCTTGTTCACCATGGCCCAGCCAGCGCTTCGGCAGACCACAGAGGAGCCCTCGCTGTCACCCTGTCTCTGAGCCCTGTGTGTGGCCCCAGCACCCCACGGGAGCCCTGTCCTGATGCTTCAAGGCCAACGGGTCCCAGATTTATGTCTCTTTTTCTGAGATATGGAAAATTCTGTCTCTTGCCCCTTAGCAGCTTCCCCAGGCAGACAGCAGAGGAGCAATCACTTCTCCTGCTCCCCTCTCCACCCCAGCTAGGGGGGCAGCACCCTTCTTCCCCTTCTCTGCAAACCAGGGGATCATCTAAAAAAAAAAAAAAACAACTTTCCAAAAAGAATTAAGTTGAGAGCTGGAAAAATTTGTGGGCGCTACCCACCAGGCTGTCATTGCTGGCACTGGTTCAGGACCCACAGCACCCAAGGCTGTGGAGGGTGCCCACCCAGGGCTGCCTGGCTCCCCCCTGCAGCACCCGGGACCCCCCTGCTCCAGGCAGCTTCGCCTGCAGCGGCTGTGGCTGGTAGCCCAGTGCAGAGACACGCAGATCTGTTGTACAATTTAACTCCGGAATTACTCCGAAAGACCCCTGACTGTGCTCCAAACGACTCTGTGGGTTGTTATAAATATACAAAGCTTTTTGTGGGGATATTCATGAAATTCTATCACCACTTACCCTGGCTGGTAATGGCCTTGTTTATGTATGGGCTCTATACCTGGCTTTGCAGCCTCTCCAAACACAATTCTATTACCGTGTTTAACTGCTCTATCAGTGTAGTACTTAGTGCTCTCTGCTTTCCAGCACAGCTCCATAATGGCCAGGGAAGGTATTAGGCACTGCAGTTTGTGAGTATTCAAAAGAAAGTTCAAATCTCACAATGTCTTTATTTTAAAATTCATAGAATTTCTAAGTACCAACTTCTAAGCCATGACCAAATAGTCATTTCTTTCTTAAACAGCCTTTTATTTTCCCCTCTTTCCCCCCACCAGTTAACTTGCTCTTGCCAGCTTTGCCGGACCTGCAGCTCTCCAGATGCCAGTCCCTGCTGTCCCACTGCAGGGGTCCCTGCCACCCCCCACCCCCCCCCCCCCCGGTCCCCACCAGCCCCTTTCTGCTCAAGAACAGCCACAGCGAAGCTCTGCCCACCTTGGCCATGGGGACATTGCTATGGGGACACTGGGGGGGGGGGTGTCACCTGGGGGGTTTGCAGGCAGCGTGGGGCAGGGGACCACCTGTGCCCTCCCCAAGGGGCACTGCAGTGGGCAGCAGCCAGGGGAGCAGAGATGAGGGGGAAAAGAGAATTAGAAATCAGAGGGGTATTTCAAAGGATGTGACAGTACCTGTGTGAGGTGGGCAGCAGAATCAGGCCACTGGCATTGCTGGGGGCCACCGGGGTGGAAATCATCCTTCGAGTACATCCTTATAATCAACAGGGGTGGGTTGACCCTGGCTGGACGAGAGATGCCCACCACAGCTGCTCTGTCACTCGCCTCCTCAGCAGGGGAGAGGAAATACAATGAAAGGTTTATGAGATAAGGACAGGGAGATCACTCACCAGTTACTGTCACAGGCAAAACAAACTCAGGGAAATTAGTTCATTACCAATCAAATCAGGGTAGAATAATGAGAAATAAACCCAAATCTTAAAACACCTTCCTGCCACCCTCCCTTCTTCCTGGGTTCAACTTCACTCCCCATTTCTCTACCTCCTCCCACCAGCAGCATGGGGGGATGGGGAACAGGGCTGTGGTCAGTGCATCACACCTCATCTCTGCCACACCCTCCTCCGCAGGGGCAGGGCTCCCCCTCCATTGGGGGGTGCTCCCATGGGAGATGGTCCTCCATGAACTTCCCACGGGCTGCAGTTCCTCAGAAGCTTCTCCAGCGTGGGTCCCTCCCACAGGGTGCAATCCTGCAGGAACAGACTGCTCTAGCGTGGATCCCTGCAGGGTCTCCAGCCCTGCCAACAAAACTGCTCCAGCCTCGGTCCCTCTCCCCACAGGGCCACAGGTCCTGCCAGGAGCTGCTCCAGCACAGGGTCACAACCTTCTTCAGGCACTCACCTGCTCCAGCATGGGGTCTGACACAGGCTGCAGGTGGATATCTACTCCACTGTGAACCTCCATGGGCTGCAGGTGGATATCTGCTCCACCATGAACCTCCACGAGCTGCAGCTGGACAGCCTGCCTCACCATGGTCTTCACCACCTCTGCTCCAGTGCCTGGAGCACCTTCTTGCCTTCCTTCTTCACTGACCTTGGTGTCTGCAGAGTTGTTTCTCTCACATTTTCTCACTCCTCTCACCAGCTGAAGTTGTCATTACACAGATTTTCCCCTCTTAAATACTTTACCCCAAAGGTGCTACCACCAACACTGATGGGCTCAGCCTCGGCCAGCAGCCAGTCCATCTTGGAGCCAGCTGGCATTGGCTCCATCAGACATGGGGGAAGCTTCTGGCACCTTCTCATAGAAACCACCCCCGTAGTTCCCCCTGCTACCCAAACCTTGCCAGGCAAACTCAATATATCAGCATTTTCCTTTTTGGTACTGCATGGATCCAGTTCACAGATTTCTTTCCTAACTGGAGAAGAAAAACCTTTCCCACTTCCTATTTAAAGCCCCGCTTCCCACACACGCCGGCCGCTGCCTCATCCATCGGGTGATGCTTACCTGCAGCCGTCCCCACTGTGGCTGGGTGGCAGGAGGCAGCCAGGTGGATTTGCCTTCTCTTTCCAGCTGATCGAGAGCATTTTCTAGTTTCCTCGTACGTTTTGGCAGGATGTCACAATTTAATTGTTGGAAACAAGAGCAGGAAATATTAGCAGCACCAGCACAATAGGATTTTAATTTAGCTTCAGGATAGAAATGGGTCTCTAGCAGAGTGCCAGGCTTCGGGATTGCCTGAGAGTATGAGGAGCCTGGAGTTTGCCTAATAGTTTGCACAACTGGGGTAATTCTGTAGGGATGCAAAGGACTTAATTGGGCTCATGCTTAAACATCCTCGTAATGCGAGGCACACTGCATGCTCCGAGCATTATTATTAAACAGCCCATTTCACTTTTTAATGATCATCTTGGATCACCGTAACAGTGATCAGCAAATAATCCTGGACAAATAAACATCTGTCTTCAGCGTTTCCACAGCCGGGGCTGGCGCTGGGCTCCAAGCCCAGCCGGGGCGGGGGGATGCTGTGCCCCCAGCCCCATGGGAGCCCCACGTGCACTCTGCCCAGTGCCCTTCATCAGGCCGGGGGAGCTCAGAGGTCGGGGTTAGTCCTCAGCATCATGTGCCCCTGGGGACCTCAGTGTCTGCCCCAAATGCCACTGGGCTGCGCACACAGGAGGCGTGTCGCTGCCCGCCTTGACATTGAGGTAAAATATGGGGCATCACTAAATTATTCAGTTGGTGAGAGGGGCTCTCAGGATGGTGTGTTGCTCTTCTGCAGTGTAATTAATAGTCTTTAGATTAAATATGAAATCATTCCTAGTCATTAATAATTTAGCCGCAGCGTGGCGATCTTTAGAGAGCAGCAGCACTTCATATTCTTCTCAAGTATGTTGCCTGAAACGCTTTGGGGGAAGCCGGCCGCCCTTTCATCCATCTCAATTACAATTGCTGGCTGCTCATTTCCTTCTTGAACATTGTTTTGTGAAGGTGTAAAACTCTTCCGCTCCCACTTTTCCTAAGTCGGTGCTTAATAGCCTCGGCGTGTCCTGGAAACGAGGATGCTCTCCACAGCGATCTGCCGTAGGGTGGAGGTGCAGAGCTCCAGCACTTCCCAAGGTGTCCGTGCTCCAGCCCTGGCAGGTGCTGGAGGAGTTTCTGGGCTGGATTTAGCTCAAACGCATATTCCACCATCCTTACCGTGGGATGGACCCGCTGCGGGCCCCGAGAGGGTCTGAGGTGGCTGGTCCTTGCTGACATGGCAGAGGGAGCTGGAGGGATGGAGAAAAGCTTCCCGTGGCCGAGGTGCCAGCACTGCCACCCTGCCATGGCTTCTGCCGTGGTGCCGGTGACCCCTTGGCCATGGCCAAGCTGCCAGCACCAGTCCCAGCTCTGCAGCACAATAATGTGGTCCATATAATTTCCAGAAAATGGGAGCTGGCCCACCTCTCCTCCATCTCTCCCAGCCCCCAGGCCCCACTGCTGCGCTTTTTACAGGCAGGACAGAGATGACGGTTTTTGCTAATGCTGACAACTACCATAATTTAGCTTTACACCAGCACTAAAACTGGAGAAAAAATTCATGTCCTGGGACATCTGTGAAACAGTTGCAGCTGATGGTGGATTTATGTGTGGCCCCAGCGGCTCCCAGCAAGGAAAGCACCCTGGCGCATACAGAGAGTGTAACAGCCCCGCTCCTCTGCCCCTGAACTGGCTCTGACGCTGTGGGTGAAATGCATGAAAGCAGCAGTTCCCTGTGGGGACAAACCCCTGCTTCACCTTAGCCCAACGCAATCAATGGGAAAAGCCCCATCCTCATCCATCCGTGATGCTGGTGGGCTCCCACTGGTGTGCTGGACCAGGTGGGAATGCACGGCCGGGGCAGGGCTGTGAGGCTGCCCTGGAGAAAGCAGGGGTGCTCAAAAGCAGGAAAAAGCAGCAGTCTGGGCAGAAGCACGGCTAAACGCCCCTGCAGCCAGGCTGCCACCCCCTGACATGCAACCACAGCTCGGCTGCACAAGGAGGAATGTTTTGGAGCGCCAGAGCCCCAGGGTGCTGGGCTGGGGCTGTGCTGGCTGCCAGCAATGGTACCGGGAGGGACGCCGCCTTTTGCCGAGCGCCGTAATCCCTGTTTCCAAACAGCAAACAAATGTTAGACAGCTGGTGCAGTAAAATGTGAAATCAAAGCCAAGTCCCTCAGGGGTGCCAGCAGCAGCCGGGGCAAGGAGGGGCGGCGGGGCAGGATGAGACCCACCTGGGTGCAGGGCAGGGCAATGCAGCCCTGGGCTCTGGGCGCCCCAGTGAGTCCCATGACCCCGGCAAATGCAGGCTCTAAATGTCACGTCTCCCAAGGAGCCCTAAATAACCCCGCGGCTGCTGTAACCTTTACGGAGCCCTCCTGATTCACGCCTTAGCTGTTACAATAGGATAAACTTGTTTGCACACCTGGCTGTGTTTTAAATAGGTTTAATTCCTTTGTGCCTCTCTGCGGCTTCCTCCGATGACTAAATGACTTGACAGCTGTCGAATGCAGAATGCTGCTGCCTCCGACTTGCCCCCGCGCCAGGTCCCCCCACCCCACCCCCCCGGCTGGCAGCATCCCCCGGGACAGCCTGGAGCTGCTTGGGTGGGGAGGGGCTTGGCCGAAAGCGTGGTGCTGGCCCCAAAGTGCTGCTTTCCATGGGGTGGGAGGATGTAGGGTGATGGGAGCGAAGGGGCAGCAAGAGGCCAGAGACACTTGAGGGGGTCCAACAGGCTGCAGCAGAGCCCCATGGTGCTGAGCACCCTCCCAGGAGGGGCTGACCCTCAGGTCCCCCACTGGTCCCTCTGCAGAATAACGGCATCCCCACATCCTATGGGGAGAGCGGCTGGGCAGTGGGTGAAGGCGCTGCTCTGGTGCTGGCAAGGAGGGGATGATGCTGGGGCTGGATCCATCCCCAGATCCCCCTGAAGGTGCTGGTGCCCCCGCACTGCCCACCGGGGTGCGGAGTGGGGCTGGGGCTGGTGGGACCCTCGGCACCCTCCCCACCCGGCTGGTGGGTGGTAACCCAGTGGTGATTCCTAATTAAATCAGACACAAAACCAGGCAGGCGTCACAGAGCGGATTACCGAGACCTGTTTCATTTTGGGGACCAAGTTAGCGCTGGCTCTTCTTCATGGTACAGTGGGATATAAAAATAGGACCATAAGGGACCATATTAATGAATATAGAAACCTTCTTTTCTGGTATTGCGCACTCATAAATGAATCCACTTTATAGAGCCATAGCAGAGAGGAAATGACTATTCGGAGCCTGATTTATCTGCTCAAATGCTTTGTAGTACTTCAGATTAATAAAAATATTTAATAAAGAATCAAGATGGTTTATCTGTAATGCAAAGAGAATCACATCCCCTGTATTTTTATTACTGAAAAATTGGAAGCGGGAAGAAATAATGATATAAGCTACTGTATAAATGACAAAAATACCCATTCTAGTTATATGCATTGCTGTACAATCTTTTTCTATCCTATAAACATAATATATTCTTATGCCTATTTCAACTGATTCAGTAGTCATATGCTGCATTGTGCAGTTTAATACCATCCCGTCCTCAACAGCTCTGGCAAGTGATTAAATAAGAAATAAATTTTGCTGTCATTGCATTTAAAATCAAATCAAGGATCATTTGTTACCCCAAACGAACCAGTTATCCTTCTCTGCTCGTAAGTAGGCTGCTGTTTGCTGAAGCATTTAGAAATGTATATATAGTAAACTCTTTGCATAATGGCTTGTACTGTAATATGATCTTTATGAGCCTGCCGCTCCGGAGACACTCGGAAGAACCAATAAACAGTACATTGCTTTTTTAATTTAAAGTTATAGGTATGAGACATTTCATGTTCTCCTTCTATTCGTCTGAGCCTCGTTGGCCGTGCCATGGAGCTGGGGCCAAAACCTCGCTTCCCACCGGTGTTCCCTAGACCTGGCATTGCCACGGCACCATGGGGCATCACCGGGATATCCCCCTGCCCCGGTGCCAGCAGGTACCAGCCTCTTGACCATCGGGGGGCCTGGGGAGAAATACAGCAGCACTGAACCCCAACCGTCCACCAGGAGGGAGAGACAAACTGTCCCATTTGCCAAGTACATTAAATTTAATGTCACCGCCTCGTTAATGGCCCCTCACGTTATAATGTGTAATATAAACTTACAAATTAATTGCAATACCTTCTAAAGCTTCTTTAACTGCTGCTGAAATGAAACCTTGCTAATAACCATAATTTTCAAGTCCATTCTTGTTAGAAGATTGTGTCTGACCGGATTTCTTTTGTTGGCTCATTATTCTAATTTCTCTCCTCTCCCTGAGAGCTGCCATTTTTCGCCCACCTACACGCCGTCGTCGGGATTTAACGGGGAGCCGCTGGTATTTCTTATGGGCTTCCTCACTGAAGGATGAGCCTAGAAAACTCTGATGAACAAGCTGCCTCATGCTCCAGGTGTGAGAAAAAGCCTGTGATGGGAACCTCTTTTCATAGCAAGAAAAAAAATAAAATAGAATTTTAATTTTAAAAATGACCCTTGTAAGAAAAAGGAGTTACCCGGGTTGCCCCGCACAGGGTCAGGCATCGCCGCTGGCTCCCAGTTCCTTACCATCAGCCCCACGCCCACCACAGACCCCGCCAAATCCAGTGGGTAAATTATTTGTTGCAAATTATTTGCTCAGCTTTAATTATCAAGTTTTGGCACCCATTAGTTAAACCGGTTAATTTTATTACAGAGAAAACAACAAATCACAAGGCTGACAATAATGAGGATGAACAGGCATTTAATTATCCTTGTTCTAGACAGAACAATTATTAATTTTAAATTGCAAAAACTCATTTGAAAAGTTTGGAGTCTGGAGAATTATCGCGGGGAGCGTAACATTGCTGCGGGAGATCTACGGTCAGCTGTTTCATTAATACCAGTAAATCAAGCAAATCAATTCCTTCACCAGCCTCTTCCTCCCTGTTGTAAAATGCAGGAGTAAAACTAATAAACTTTGTTAAAAGGGGGCTGGTGGCCCCAGAACAGGCTGGTCTAGAGCCCCTCTCCCAGCCGCCATGCTTGGGGCTGACCCAGGGACATTTGCAGCCCCCTCTGCAAAGGCGTTTGATCCTAAATCAGGGGGAGGGACCCCCCGGCTGGGCAGTCTGGCCTCAACACATACCCATGTGTGTCCTTTGGGGTGAGCACCGGCCCCCAGCTGCAGAAATTGCTGCTCACACAGAGCACGGCATCCCCGGGTGAGGATGAGGAAGGTGCGATGCCCCTGGGTATGATGTCCCCAGGTGAGGATGAGGAAGGTGTGATGCCCCTGGGTATGTTGTCCCCCAGTGAGGATGAGGAAGGTGCAATGCCCCTGCGTATGATACCCCTGGGTGAGGATGAGGAAGGTGTGATGCCCCTAGATATGATGTCCCCAGGTGAGGATGACAAAGGTGTGATATCCCCAGATGGGATGGGAGCAGAGGGATGGTACTTGCACTCACCGGGGCATAGCACGGAGAATCCCCACAACGCTGGGACAATGCGACTTCCTCCAGGTCCTGCCCTGAGCAGCTCAGCGTTGAAGCAACTTATAGGCAAAAGGAAAAAAAAATCCCAACAAAAAAAGTTTGGAAAAAGAATCTAAAGCTTGGAGAAACAAATGAAATCTCATCATTTATCCCCAGTGGTCAGTGGCACAGATAACATTTTTCAAAGTGTAATTGCAGTCAATTGTACTTTCCCCCCAGTGCCTGTCAGCTCATCTTAGCTGGCGTGATAAATGTTAGCTTTTAAGCAAGAATGGATTGATTATTAATAGCTTAGATACCAGTTACAGGAACTGCAATAAAACTAGATTTTAATTTCCCTCTCTATTAAGGAATCTCATGTTTCATTCAGTGTAGAAAGAAAATAGGGGGTTTTGCAACGATATTGGATTTACTGCCACTATAAAAGATCATTGATGCACCGAACTCTGGGTTATATTTGACCGGTTTTTCAACAAAAGGCAGCCGGCTAGGTCGCCAAGCCTCCCCCGTGCCTGGCTCAGCCCTTGCCGTTAGAAAGGGGCTGGGAGGGGATGCTCTGACCCCTGTTAAGGTGTTAACTTTAAATACCCCAGCGCTTCAGGTGAGCAGCCCTCTCCCGTGCCGGGGCAGCTCGCTGGTGGGGTGGGGGGATGCAGCACCCTGGGGTGCCACCTGCCCATCACCTCTTCCCACCCCAGGCAGCGCTGGGGGGCCCCAAAGCTCCCCAGTACCAGTGAGCAGAGGTTCCCAGCTCTGGTGTCTTTGATGGCTCCTGATCAGCTCCAACCTCCCTCCTGTGTGCTCCTGCTCACCATTAAAAGAAAAATCCCTGCAGAAAATCACTTAATCAGGGTAGGGATGTTTTGGCTGTGATTTGTGTCTAAATCAGGAGAAAAAGCATAAAAGCTGCCTTGACTGAAGAACATAGTTGTGCATTTTAATCTCTTATAACTTACTTTTATGATGTAATTCTGAATTATGTTATTGCATTTGTATTTAGAGAGCACACCAGATGGTGCATGCAGTAACACTTTAAATTAGGGTTTCCCAAATACACATTAAATTTAGATTTAATAAGACAGTTATCACATGGGAATTAAATACCAATTGATTATTTATAAAATATCACAGCTCAGCAAAGTGTGCAACACAGCCGTCTTCTCGTACCGCAGCTGACGCAGGGGAAACGCACCTTTAGGGAGCAACTGGGGGTACTGCCCCAGCTCCTGCTGGGCACCAATGGCCACTGGCCTCCCTGGCTCCTTGCCGACCTTTTTCTGCAGTGGAGGATGGACACGGAGGGAGAGGCACTTCCATCCTCCCCATGGCCAGGCCAGCGCCCTGGCGTGCTGTTTGTCCCCAGCATCACCCACATCGGAGCAGTGACTCCCAGTCCTGTGGCCGGAGGAGGGCTGTGGCTCAGCTGGTGGTCACCAGCATCACCCCTGGGTACACAAAATCATGCCCCTGAAGACACTTCCAGCCACATGAACCCATGCACATCCCATCGGCCCTGCACAGCCATGCCCACCGCCTGCAGCCCCGCACCCTGCACACATCACTCTCGGGCAGGGAGATCCCCTGCAGAGGGTCCCGTTGGCACAAGGGTCTCTGGGGACATGGGGCAGCTCTGTTGGGGGTGCTGTGATGCAGGGACCCAGCCCTATCTTGTGCGGGTCAGCAACCACAGATCACTTACTGCTCAAGTGTCTCCGTTCCGTGAAAACATTTAAGATCCTTTGTTGCCACTGATTTATTTTTTTATTATTATTATTATTATTCAGAACCGCAATATGCTGCTCATATACTCTGAGTAATTTACTTTTCTAATCAAATTGATTTCCATTCAAATGAATTCTCTTGTCCATCTCTATTCCAGTAATGTTATTTTAAGCATAAGCTGTGTCTTGGTACAAATGTATAATCAAACGGGTAGATGCAGAGGGCATTGTGGTACTTTATGGTGAATCAAATAGAAGTGAAATTATAGAAGCTTTTACGTGCAATAATTTATGTATTGTAACTTCTGGTTGGGCCCAGTGAGTGAGATTACATTCCCCTCCTGGATTTATCTGTCCTCTTGGTTTGTGGCTCGGCATTTCTTCTTTTTTCTTTTTTTTTTTTCCTTTTGTCCTTGCATTGAATTAGACCAATCTAATTCCTCTCCTAGAGGGAGCACAGCCCCAGGGGGATGAGAGCTGGGTGAGGGCTGCCAGTCCCATGGGATTCTGCCCAAACCCAGCAAGGACCAGACCCCATCACCGAGGATTTGGGGTACGACTCTGCTGTCATTGCCCCCACCCCAGCCACAGCGCAGACAGCATCAGCCGGGGCCAAAAATCAAGTGCCTGGCTCACTTGGCTGCCTTCCTGCAATGCATCCCTCTGTTCGCTGCTCAGGGAGCGGCCACGCGTTAATTACCTCCATGCTGGTGGCAGCTTTCCTGCAGGAACATGTTAATTGCCGCCGCGCTGCTGCCACCGTCACTGGCTGTTGCCATCCCACCACAACCCCAAGGACGTGGCCAGCTGCCACGCATGAGCTGGCCAACCCATCCCCGCCGCCTCCCACCATCCCTTCGCCACACACGGGGCGTTATCATTACTATTTTTATTCTTACTCTTTAGCTACCCTACAAGAACACTCCAAAGACCCCGCCTGCAGCCCTGCGTGGCGGGTGGTGATTTATGTGCCGGTGGCAATCTTAATTCAGCGCCGGCGTGCCCAAGTCAGCACCGCAGAGCAAGGCGGGCATGGCAGTGTGCGTCGGGAATGATGCAGTTCCTACCCTTCACCCTTTATTTGTATTTTCTGTCCTGCACGATATATATCAGCCATCGCCAGTGCTGGAGTGCTGCTCCACAGTCTATTATAAAATGGCTTGGTGCAAAAGATGCATATAAATAAGAGAAGCCGTGAAGTGTTGCTCAGCCGCTGGTGCAGGCAGCGCTTGCTGTGGTGATTTATAGCATCTGCTCGATGGGCCTCTCTGACATCAACCTCACACTTCATTCACATGTACGGAGTTAGGGAGAGGGAGCGCCCGGGGGCACGCACCCTCCCTGCTATTCCCCCCGCACCGCCCTCTGGGCTGGCAGTCTCGGGGAAAGGGAGGTGAGCCGGGATCGATCCAGCCATGCCCAGCGTTTTGGCTCTGGCCAACTGCAGCTCATGCTCTCTCCTCTTCCCCACGGGGCTGAGAGCGGAGCCGGTGCTGGGCTCACACGGGAGCTCAGTGTTGGGAGAGCAGCACGGAGCTGCAGTACTGCAGCCTCCAGTGTCTGCTGGCTGCCCTCAGGCATCCCCCGGCTGCAAAGGCAAGGGTCAACACCACCTGCAATGACCAACACCTTCTGCAATGACCAACACCTTCTGCAATGACCAAACACCTTCTGCAATGACCAACACCTTCTACAATAACCAAACACCTTCTGCAATGACCAATGCCTTCTGCAGTGGCCAATGCCTTCTGCAGTAGCCAATGCCATCTGCAATGGCCAAGGCCTTCTGCAATGGCCAGTGTCTTCCGCAATGGCCAATGCCTTCCACAACGACCAATGCCTTCTGCAATGACCGACACCTTTGTAATGGCCAATGCCTTCTGTAATGGCCAACACCATCTGCAATGACCAGTGCCATCTGCAACCGCCAACACCTTCTGCAATGGCCAATGCCATCTGCAATGTTCAACACCTTCTTGCAATGGCCAACGCCTTCTCTAATGGCCAACACGATCTGCAATGACCATCGCTGCCTTCAATGGCCAACACCTTTTGCACCAGCCAACACAGGTGTGTCTGCCTGGGGCCATGCTGCTCCCTGACCCTCCTAGACATGGTCCTCGCCAGCTGCCTTCCAAGGCTTCCTGCTTTCCCCTACCTACATCTCATGTTTTGGGACTCTTCCAGGCACCTGGGAACAAATTCCTGGTCCTTTCATGTTTGCAGCCAGGCAGCCTCACCTTCTCTGCCACGGTGGGTGACGAGCTCCCCTTCACTCTCCTGGGTACATCATCAGGAGCCAGTGCAGAGCAGTGCTGGAAAAGATAAACTATAAAAAAATCAAAAAGCAGCCTAAATCTGCAGCCCAGTAGGGACTGCAGCAAGTGGAACAGCTTTCACTCAATTTGGGCTTTTTTTCCTGGAGAAGGAGGGAGCTGCTGGATGTGTTTTCCCCCTGGCCACGCAGGACAGGGTGGTATCCCTGCTGTACCCAGGCTGGTGGTCCCTGACCCCAACACCCACCTGGCTATGTCCCTGGAGGCCTATGGTGGGGACAACCTGCACCCAGGGCAGCCCTGTAACACCCCAGGGGCCAAAAATCAGCGGGGTGGAGGTGAAAAGCCAAATTCAGGGAGCCTGAGTGGGTGCAGCGCTCCGGCATCTCTCCCTCTGGAGCAGATCCTGAGAAAATCAAGACAGGTCGAGTCTTTGAAACTTTGAAAAAAAGCTGCCTCCCCGAAATCAGCTGTGAGTCAATACAGCATCAACAAATCGTCATTTTTTAACGCCCGGGGGAAGAGTGCACCCATGGGTACACCTATCACTGTGCACCCACCACCCTGCGGCTCAGCCTCCTGCCTCTCCTGCCGGACCCACCACCTCGTGCTGGGCAGAGGGAGCCCAGCTGTTTTATAATAATAGCAATAAAAATAATAACATTAATGTGAAGAGGAAACCTTTCTCCATCTGTCCCGTGTTTGCTCCACTCCCCGTGCCAGCCCTTCCCGGCTGCCGCAGTGCGAGGCACGTTACAGCGCGGTCCTGCCCCCCCTGCCCCCCTGCACACTTTCCCTCTGCACATTTCTACAGCAACGTCGTTTACTTGGTTAAATAACTCATTTATCTTTTTATACTCTCTGCAGATCATAATACACCCACTCTGACAATACCGCACACCAAAGACCTAATTTTAGAAATGGTGTTTATAAGTAATCAGTTTGAAATACTGGAGCGGTCGTATGATGGTGGTTGTTGGGTTTTTTTTTTTCTGAAATACTGACGTTTGCAAGAAAGCTGCTCATAAGGAAAATTCTGATTATAACAACTCATTTAGAATAAATCAGTTTGAAATGGTTTATATAACACAGCGGTATGTGCCGTACATGAGCATCCAAGTTTCTGTGTTTTTCCTTTCAGTAAGATGAGATTAAATGAAACCCCAAATGCAAGTGGTTTTGGGCACTTTTCTTTTTTCTTTTTTTTTTTTTTTTTTGCTAGGCAGAGGAAATGCAGCTTCTCAGCAATTTTATGGCCAATTGGGTTGGGAGAAAAAAAAAAAGAC
Source organism: Falco biarmicus (assembly GCF_023638135.1). Lineage (NCBI taxonomy): Eukaryota > Metazoa > Chordata > Aves > Falconiformes > Falconidae > Falco > Falco biarmicus. Next base: position 7,613,269 of record NC_079296.1, on the reverse strand, counting down.
CAAAATTACGGAAAACAGAATTACCACCCTTGTAGCCCACCCTGCTCCTGCCCGCCCCAGCACCCTCAGCCCACCCATCCTGCTGGGGGGTCCCCTACCCCACCCGCCCTGCAAGGGCATCTCAGGCTCCTGGGCTTTGCAACCTTTTCGCTCCTCCTCATCCTAAAACATCAAACCCTGCAACACCCCCATCCCTGGGCACAGCCTGAGCCAGGAGGTCTAGGATAGGGCTTGGACTTGCTGGTGCTCTCCCACAGCCTCACCACCGCAGCGTCTCTCCAGCCATGCCGGTACCTCACCCACCGGTGGCAGGGATGGTGGGCGCAGCCACCAATGCTGCATCTCATGGAGCGTCCTCACCCTGCTCCAGGGCTGCTCTCCAGCCACCTACGGACCTGGCAAACCTGTCCCACGTGCCATGGGCTGGTGCTGGCTCCCCCCCAGGCAGCAGGGCACCGTCAGCAGTGCTCATCCACCAGCCCCTACGTTTGGATGTTCTCCCTTGGCGAAGAGGCAGAAAGCGCTCGGTGGAGCAGGGACACAGTGGGTTTTGGCTGATGCTGCATCCTCCGGCCTCGGCTGTGCGCTCCCCGCGTGATTCGGGGGGCTGCGAATTCACATTTCAAACATCATCATAAATAAAGCGAGAGTGGGAGGGTTGAAGCCTGTGATGTCTCCAGGAAATAAAGCTGAAAGATGCCCAAGGCAGCTCAGGAGAGGTGGGGGGAGAGCCCAGGGCAAGGCAGGGAAGCCCCAAACCCCTTGAATTTGAGCAAACCCCCTTCAGCTGGCTAAGGCTGGGGTTTGGTTCACAGCTCCAGGTGGAGCCGGGTCCCTCGGAGCAGCCCCAGGATGGGGAGCCCCTCCAGATCCTATTGAACACCACTTGTGATTAACAACAGCCACAACCCAGAAAGAAAGAAAACTGAGCAAGTGAAAGCTTTTAATTGTAATTTACTTTATTATTTTGTAAATGTGAATTTTACAAAGCGTTTTACAATTAATGATCACATTGGGTTTTTTTTTTTTTTTTTTTTTTTAATATGTATTTTTTTCTTCATATGAAAACAGCTATGAGCACAGTTCCAACTCGGGGGTCTTAATCTTTTCTCTTTTTTCTTAGCTACTGATATATTGTGTCAGCCATGGCTACAAAATAACAGTCTTAACTATACAGAGTAAGAGCACATAAATACTAGTGAATAATGCACGGTAAAAAAAAAAAAAAAAAAAAGAAAAAAAAAAAGAAGCTAGCATCGTTCGTGGCTGAGACAGTTGAGGAACATAATTCAGTGGTACTGTGAGATTTCCTTACAGCACAGAAAGTATTTTTAACAGTCATGAATTACAGTACTACTTAATACCCTATGAAGACGCTTTAAAAACAACCTTGTACTTTAAGTCCTTTTTTTTCCCAAACATTCTGTCCAAAGGATTAATGTTCTATTTGAATCAAGTGCCATCCAAATTTTCAAGTCAAAAATATTTATACATTTATACTCAGTTGTTTTTTATTTATTTATAATTTCTTTTTTTTTTTTTCTTTTTTTTTTTTTCTTTTTTTTCTGTCTGCTAAAAATAGTATTGCAAGTTTTGGCTTTTACCTTGACGTAAAAATCACAATTTTGTGTGCAAAATGCTTAACAGTGGAAGAAACTCATAGGAGGAGTTGAGGGGTTTCCAATGTGAGTGCGTTAGACGTCAGCCCCCCCGTGGGCCAGCGGGGCTGGGGGGACCCCCGCTCGCCTCCCACCCCCCCCTCCCTGTGCTCGGGGCTCGCTTGCTCACAGCACGACCAATTCAGGGAGCAGGAGCAACATGAACAGCAGTTGAAGCCCGAGATGGCTGGGGACTGGGAATGTGGCGGTGGGGATCTACTGTCAGGCAGGGGGCCGGGGTTTGGCCCCGTTGCCCAGTGGCCCTTCCCTACTGGTGGCGAGCTATTTCCAGAAAAACAAGCGATCTGAGCAAAACCCTGGTGGCGAAGGGCTCGGTTGGGATGCTCTGCTCCCTCAAACGCCGGTTCAGCCCTGGGCAATTCCAGTTTTGGGGGGCCGGGGCGGGTTGAACCCCTCGCCCAGCCAGAGGAGGGGAGCCCCAGTGTGTGCCACCCGCGGCCAGGCTCCCCACCACCGACCCTGCACCCCCCAGTCCCCCCGGGTGGGCTCTCTAGGGTGAAACCACAGTTAGAAGAATTAAACGATCAAGGTGGCAAAAAGGACCCCGCTCCCCATCTTCTGGCACCGCCGGCACCATCCCTCCTCCCAAACCCCCTCCGCGGGCAGCTCCCGCCCGCGCCGGCATCACCGCCACCGAACCAGCACGGGAACGTCACCGTCACCGGGGCTTGGCTTTGGGGGGGGGCTCACCGCGACCCCTGGCCAAAGCTGGACCCGCGGCACTGGGGAGCGGCAGAAGGTCATGCAGCCCTTCTGCAAAGCAGCAGCTCTGGGGACAGCGGTGCTAATTGGCGCTAACGAGGAGGAGAGGGGCTGGCTTCTACACTATATGGCAGCTGCAGGTAACTTGTATGCTTACACTCCATTTTCTTTAAAGGTGCTTGGTATAATTTTAGATATATAATATACATGTAATATTGCTAATAGTCAAGCATAAGAATAAAGGTGCAGACATACCATAAATACTGATGCTTTGATTTTACACTGTCAGACCTAGATGAATGCAGTTTCCTATTCACATTATAAAGCAGCCCCAAATTCTATAATTTAAAATAGTGTCGTAAACAAAGAGGAGGAAGGAGTCGGTTATGATCTGATCTTCTTAATCTGTTTTCCTTGGAAAAAATGATCAAAAAATTCTAAGGCACTCAGGAAAGCCGCATACAATCGATGGACTGCTCTGTTCTCACCTTACATTCAGTATTTGAAAGGGGTTACCTTTTTTGTTGGTTTTTTTTTTTTTTTCCCCCGGAAGAATACAATCATCACCATATAACATTTTCAAACATATCATTAATCCTCCACACACAGGAAACATTAGTGCAAAATGCTTGCCCTCATCTACCAGATAAGGAAAAACCCAACGCCCTTCACATTTTAGAAGTTTGCCTTCCTAGTAATAATAATTAATTAAACAAACAAACCCAAATAAAAAAAAAAAAAAGGAAAGAAAAAAAAAAGAAAGAAAAAACCCCCAAAATATACAGGAAGTTGTGCTAGGTATAAAAATATATATTTTCACTGTGCAACTTGACTCTCTCCAGACTCTCTGTCCTAAGCCATTCAAGTACTGCTGCTGCTGCCCCCCCCCGGCCTGGCAGGGCCGTCTGTCTGGGTGCGGGTTTGGTCCAAATTCATCCCTACAGCCAACATCAAATCCCGGCGGGAGGGCTCGGCACGCTCACCAAACCCCAGCAAGCGCCAAAAAGGAGGAGGAATCCTTTGTGATATCTTTTATTATATATATATACACACATACATATATATATATATAATATGCGCACAGACACACACAGAAGGGACAACTTTTGATCTCCGACACCCAGATCCGCTCCCAGCTTGCCTCAAAGTTTGGGCAACCCCAAAGTTTTGGGGAGGCAACAGGGGGCTGGGGGGGTCCTCAGCCAAAACTGACCCCCTGAGCCCCACCAATCCAGCCAAGCTGCCCAAGAGCTGGTCCCCCAGCAGCTGCTCCCAGGGGGATGGGGACAGCCCCAGGGCCAAGGAACCGGACTGCTCCTTCTCCTTGGGGGTGGCTGGGGAAGAAGCCCACCCCAAGCTCAGCCCTGTGGTCCCTGGTACATCCCCTGCTCACACTTCTCCTCTGGCCATATGCCCCCCAGCACAGCAAGCACTGCCGGGCATCACCGCACAGAAGGAGCATTCTCCCGCGGTGCTGCCGGGCTGGGAAGAAGCGGCACCAGCTCCAGGCTTCACCAAGAGCATGAGTTTTGTTTGCTGATCTGGGTAAAGTGCAAATAGAGCCGCCGGCTGCGCTCGTCCCCACTACTCCAAAGCATCGCACACCTCCGCACCAGCTCATCATGCCACCACCCACGCCAGCCCCATGCCACCGCTGCCAGCAGTGCACCCGCTCCGGGGCACCGTAGTCCGCCCAAGACAAGCTGTGCAAGATGTGAGGCAGAAACCACCCCATCATCAATTTTATTTTTTTTTCTCAGGGCAAGGAGCAGTGGAACAGGTGAAGTGCCAGGCAGCTTTGTTACTCCAATGCGAAAAACTGCTTCAAGTATCAAAGAAAACAAAACAGCCAAAAGTTGGGTTATCCTCTCCCCGCTCTCCCTTTCCCAGTGGAAATACAAAGAAGGAAGAAAACCCTGAGCAAAAAGCACTGTCTGGATTCAGGAACCAAAGCAGGAAAGAAGAGCACAGCCACAGTAGCCTTCAAAAGTGACTCTGTGCACCTTGCACTTGTTCATAGTCCCAAACGTGTTAAAGAACAAGCTGCAAATATTAAAGCAGGCCCTTCAGTCACAGTAAAATCAATAATTAAAAAAGAAAAGGAAAAAAAAAAGCCATACGCGGCTTTCACGCACTGTCCCCATCCCTTGGGGACACCCCGGCCTCAGCATCCCGGTGGGTGCCCAGGATCCCCCTGCAGCCAGGGCGAAGCTGCAGCCCAGCACCCTGTGAGGGCCTGGTCAGCGGGAAGGATCACGGTTACGGCGGGGGATCCCTGAAAGCCAACACAGCCTGGGGACATCAGCTTTCAACAACAACAACAGACAAATAACTCAACATTGGGCTTTTCCCCAAAAGGGCCTGTCTGGAGGATGAGCAAGGGGAGAAATGCTTCCTCCTCCCCAAAACCTCTTCACAGAAGGGCACAAAACTAATATTTTTTTTTTCCTTAGTTTTTTTGCATCCAATAGACTCCAAATTAATAAAAAGTGAGAGGCTGGTTGGCCGGGGGAGGAGGGGAGGGTGCAGCAGGTGAGCCCCACGCGCTGGTGGTTGCCCCACGCTCCAGTGCGGATGCTGCTGGGAGCCACCGCCAAGAGCTCCCAGTTCCATGCCCTTTGGAGCAGGAACAATGTGCTTTCCATGCTCAGATTCCTCTGCAAAGCCCTTCGCCGGCGGCTGAGGGGGGGAGGTGGCCCCAGGACTTGGCCCGCCTGCCCGCACACCCTGCTGCCGTGGGGTGCAGTGGGGTGCACGAGCCCGTTCACCCAACAAGCGGGTGACATGAAGGTGCAAGCAAGGAGAAACAAATGAAAAGGAGGAGCTGGGAGGGAGAGAGAGAGAAACCAAACCCCAAACCCAGCCGTATTGGGAAAAAACCCGACAACAACCACAACACCGGCCAGGGTCTCCACCTGCATCCCACGCAGTCCTTCCAACACGTGCAAGCCTGAACTCCCGCGGAACCATCCCTGCTCCCAGGAACTGGATAAAACTCCCCGAGACAACGGCACCAAGTCCCCGCCAGCCTCCGGCCGTGGCTGGGCACCGCAGCACCCTGCCCTGCAGCACCCTGCCCGCCAGCACCCACGGCGAGGGGCTCCCTCCGACACCAGAAGCCTTTAACGATTTCCCCCACCCTGTCCCACTTGGCTAGAGCCCTCCTGCTAGAGACAAACATCACCAGTCACAGCACTTGTACCCTAACACACCTTGCTTTCCTGTTAAGTGACGGTAAAACTTTCTTTAGAGGACAAGGTTAACGATGGCTTTAGTTCTGAGCTGAGTAATGGATGGGGTGGTGATGACGGGGGGGTGGTGGTGGTTGGGGGGGTGGCTAGCTTTTCTCCTCCCCTTCTTAAAATAAAATAAAATAAAAAAAAAGGAAAAAAGAAAGAAAAAGCTACAATCTTATAGACTAACCTCAGGAATATCAAAAAAGGAGCCCAATATTTTTTTTTAAGTAGGTCACCACAGACCTAGTCGTTTACAGTATAACGAATGCGATTATTTCCTTCATAAATTTTAAATACAAGCAGAATAAAAATCACATTTTTTTCAGGCAACAGTAGCAGTTCAGTAGGTAAGTGGCTTGATCACATTTTTTGTTTTGTATTAGTAATGCATGCAAGCAGCTTTAGTATTACAGATCCCTTATAGGTCATGAAATGTTTGCTCTCTTTATAAAGTCCCTCCGTAAGTACCATCTTGTCTTCTCACGGGAGTTTCAGGCCGGCTGGAGGAACCCGAACCTTGTTCAAAAGGTTGCGGAGTGCTTTGGGTATCCGATGCCATAGCATCTGTGGCAGCTGCCTCCTGTATCACAGAGCCAGCCCCTTCGGCATCCTCGCTCTGTTCAAAGGACTGGTTGGATCCATTGCTTAGCTCTACGTTCACCGTGTTAGTTCTCAAGGCTACTATAGTTCCTGAATCGCTCCTCCTTTCTGCATAGATTCGCTGCTCAAAGACCTGAGCAGTGTTGGGCTGGAATTCAGGATCCAGGGGGACACTGTTTGTGGTGGAGCCCATGACTGTGCGGTACATCTCCATCCCTTCTGGCAGCATGGACTTAATCTTCGGCAGCCAGCGTTTGCGGACCCGGCGGGCGTTGGTGCACATATCGGCTGCTATAACATTCATCTCGCTTTCCTTAAAGCTCGGGGCAAAATTCTGACAATACACTGCAAAGACAGGGATACACAGAGCTGAGGATTCAGAGAAAGCAATACGAAAGCAGCACAAGGTGATCAGAGCCGCTGCCCCATCCTAGAGACCTGCCACGAGGCTTACGGTGGGCAAGTGCCACGGAGCGCACGCTCACCCACGGACCAGCGCTCTCGCAAGGAGAGACTTACAGGCAAGGACTCCTCGGCTTGAAATAGAGACAATCAAGAAGGGATAAAAGCAGAAGGCATAAAAATCCGGAGTGGTGTGGGGAAGGGGGCTGGAGAAGGACCACTTGCTCCCCGGGGACCTGGTGAGTCCCAGAGGACCAGGCTCCTGCCTGCAGGATGCAGCCTCCAGCCGGAGCATGGCACCCCCGGCCGCAACATGCTGGGATGGCCAAAAGCAGAGATGGACACAGAAAAGGTCAACACAAACTCCTCAACAGTAGATCCATCAAGGGCTCTTAAAACCACGGTGGTGCAGGCACAGCTGCGGGGCTGGAAAATGTCAGAGCGGCTCCTGACCGAGCAGAGGAGACCACCCAAAGGACTGTCCCTCTGCCTGTCCCCCACCTCCTGCCGGCCACTGCAGAGCCACCCGGCGCTGCATGGACCGCTCCAGCATCCCTCCACCAGCCCAGCAGCTGGCACGTACCCTGCCGGAGCCCAGCAACACCTCGGCTGCAGCCCTGCTCCTCCGTGGGGGCCAAGCACCTGATGGTACAGAGCAACGTTCGAGGAACTGCCACGGTGAATAATGATCAACTAAAGCTTGTGGGCAGGGGGAAGGTCAGGCAGTGAGAAGTCATCTTACGCCCTGACACACGGCACCACATCGTAGGCACTGTCCCGAAACAGCGATGCCTTTCTGACCTCTGAAGGTATCTGCAAACCTTAGCAAGGACCACGGCTGGAAGGTCCAGAGCCAGGGCTCTCCAGGGCAAAGCTGCTAACAGGGAGGCTGTTTCAGGAGAGCACAGGCTATGGGTAAGCACCACCAGCACACTTCAGTGGTTTTGTCTTTCTGTATTGGACATCTGGCATCTTAGCCTTTCTCTCCACGTGCTACAGATCTCAGAGGGTGGCTGGAAGGCCCCCAGAGTTCAGCAGCGCAGCAACAATTAGGGAGAGGAAAGGTTTATCTTCCCAATCTTCAAAATAAAATAAAAATGCTTAGAGTTTCATTTCCAGCACGGTAATATTTACATAAAGATTTACTATCCCGAATCCAGTGGGGGTGAGAGAGCACATATTGCTTTTCCACTGTACATCAAGCCAATGGTAAATGGGCTTCGCTGCACTAACCCGTCAGGGTTTCCTCCACCACCCAGGTCCTCACTCTCCACCTTTTGTCTCACAACAGCTCTTCGTATTCAGGGGTGACTGCAAGAGCCAACTATTTAACTGTTTGTTTCTGCTGCCTGCTGTCAATAATTAAACTACCTTGATGGAAGTAACAACCCCCTCCTTTTCTTGCATTAACACCAGGCACCGGGTACAAAGACGCACAGTGAAGCAGGCAGCCCTGCGCATCCCAGCCCTGGCTAAAGTTAGGGCACCGTGTAACCATGCAGACACCGGGGATCTTACCTGCAGCACAGCAGAAGGGGTGTTAAACAGCTGAACCTTTCGTACCCCCAGCTCTGAGACAGAGCTCAGCAGCTCTACAGAAAGACAGACCGACTAGCCGAGCCACCTGGCACGACACAGAACTTCGCAGTTCAGATGTTGAAGCCAAAAGCTCCTGTTGCTTCATGCAACCTTTTTAAAAGGCAATTATTTGCAGCAGGACTCTCATGTGATGTATTTTTTTAAAAAGATAAGTTTACAAAATATATTCCAAGGAAGTAAGACTGTAAAACTAACCAGTGAGCCACCAGTGAGACGGAGAGCAGATAAGCCCATGCTGAGGCAGGCAGCGGTTCCCCTGATTCCTGGGGACCCCCTTATTGCTGAAGACCCAAAAATCCAGGGCACCACAAGGCACCTCCCAGCACAGTGCGGGGAGCACCCCTGCAAGATGCGTGGAGGATGCTCTGCCCCAGTAAACCCGGGGGCTGGGCAGAGCCCTGCACTCGGATGATCCGAATGCCAGCCAGGGCCTGGGGGCATAAGAGCCAACACACAGACATGACCCGTTTCAGTGGTTTCAAGCTCTGGGCATTGCCAAAAACATAATTTCAATTTCCTTCTTAGAGAACCTACCAGTAAAATAATTAACTGCAAAATCAGGGCTTTAAAATATAGCAAACCAGTCAAGTAGCAATAATGTTTTATATTAAAGATACTGTCAAAACCCACCGAAAATTAACTTGAGCCCCACAAAACGGTGCAAAATAAAAAAATAAATAGATTTTCCTATAACCTAATTTCACCATATATAGCTCCCATTATTATGCAACAGAGATGGCCTTCCCTGCTTAGGTTTCGGCTTTGCTCTCGGCATGCTGTTCCAACAGAGCAGCAGTAAATCTCTCTCCTTACATTTGACTGCATTAAGAACCCTGCTGTCCAGGGGCTTCCTGCTGGGATCGCTCGTGGAGGACCGGATTCCAGTTCCGCAGCTGTTGGCAAGTGTGTTCCTGCAAGAAAGGCAAAGGAAGATCCTTACACCAGGGACTCCAGGGCACAGCTGCTGCCTTGTCCTCTTCCCTTTAGGTTCTTACGGAGGGATCACCCCATCACGCGATTTTAAGGTATGGAATTGGAAAACCTCCTGCTCAGGTTCAAGCATCATTAAGAAAAAGCACAGAAATCATTACAGCACATACAGAGGATGAAGCACCCGTGACACTTTATCTATTCACATGGTTAAACCACCAGAAAACAACCCCAATCCCCTCGGGGGCACACAGAGCAAGGGGACATACCGATCAAAGAAGGTGGCCAGAAGACGTCTCAGAAGGACCTTGTGTTTGACACCGGCACAGAGGTGGCAATTCATCAGCTGCCCCCGGGTGATGTAAACACCTGAGCCTGGAAGGGTTGGAGAGGGAGAATTCCGAATTAAACCCTTGCCTCGCTGCCAGTATCACCTCCGAGCCACCACCAAACTGCTCCTCTGGGGCCGCTCCTGCTCGGTCCTGAGGCTGGGGCGCTGGGGTGCTACAGGAGCTCTGCGTTCCTCATATGCCGCTGCAAAAACCCGACGAGGACGGCAGGATTTTTGGAAAAGCCTAGCAAGGACTGTTACTGCACTCCCTTGGGGTCTTGGCAAGTCCCGGGTAATAATAATTCCTAATTTTATCTGTACAGAAAGGAAGTTGATGGAAATTCAGTGAAAGGACTCTCTTTCTCTTGCAAATACACACAGCGCAAGGCTTTATACTGTGGTTTTATATGTGCAGATCAGATTATTTATTCTTTCTGAAGGAAGAAAAACCCCAATCCAATTGGCCTTTTCTTTTCTCAAGTGAAAGATCGTAGAACATACAGCTAGAAAGGAAAGAAAAAACCCCGTCTAGCACAGAAAAGGTACTTGGTTACACTACAGATCTAACAGTTTCCAAAAACCTCAGCCCATCACCTCTGGATACTTCCGGCGAGCAGGGAATTTTCCTTCTAATGCTCAGGAGCTGCTGACTTTGAAACACGCTGCCTTCAAGGATGTTCTCTGGGAAAAAAAAAAAACGGAGCCCCTGCCAAAGCAGCTTTAGACGTCCAGGGGTTTGGCAGTGCTTTACAGCAGGTTACTTATCAAAAACCCTTCTACATTGCACGTAGCTCCCACAGACCAAACCGCTCCTGCCTCAGCACTGGCTTGCAGGGAGACCTCATCCTATTTTTCAAGTGTACTGTTATATGAGAGGGTTATGGGATTTCCTTTTAATTAAGATTAAATAATGGGTCGTATCTAGATCCAGAACATACTCTGTTCTCAAGATATAAAAACATCTACCGGAGAAATAAAATTACCTCCTGGATTCCCAGGGAAGCCTACAGGTGATTGTCCCTGATCTTCCAGATGAAGGCAGAGCTTCAGGGCAGCCCACGCCGGAGGGTCTGCGCCAGGGCAGGCACCCAGCAGCAACCCCAGCCCAACCCTCTGCCCAGGGATGGCTGCCTGCGCCCCCCTGGCATCGCGGGCAGCCCAGGCCACCCCTCCTGCCTGGAAAATAGCCAGCATTGCTCTGGATCCCTGAGCCACCCGGATCCCCGAGCCACCTGGATCCCCGAGCCATCCCGCTTATGCCAGGGCTTTTCCACATTCTCTTCCACGCACGGCATCCATCCATCAGACACACCACCAGGGCTGCAAGGCTGGCTGAGGACCTTCTTGTAGGCAGCTGCTGAAGTTTGCGGAATCGAATCATGGCATGAAAAACCATCAGAGGGGAAAGGAAAACACCCTGAATGGAGAGCTGGGAAAAACTGCTGCCGCGGGATCCTCCCGCGTGCTCCGGGGTCATCCCCGCTCCTGGGTCTCACCAGGTTTGAGCCAGGAATTAGCTTCCTTCAGCAGCGGTATTTTAAGAGGTAAGCCATCACGGGGAATGCCAGATGCTACCGAGGGTAACTTCACTTTAATAAATAAAAAATCACCCAGGCAGCCACGACCGGTTAGTGATATTAATCTACTTTTTTCCCCAGATTGAAAAATGTAAATCAAGCAGAGCTGCCTCAAGCCAATTTGCAGCTCTCACTGTGAAAATAACCTGCACCACTCGATGGTTTTAAGAAGTCTCACATAAAATGGAAATGGGTACAAAATGAATATTCCAGATACAAAATAAATACTTGTGGTTGTACACTGTGTTGCGGCGTGTGCATTTTACTTCTGACTTCCATCAAAGCCCCATCCTCCGTCAGATGGAAACCGTTCTGGGCATCCCCTGAAATCCTGATTCCTTCTACAGACAAAAATAAAATTATGCTACCTACCAAGAGATAAAGGACCAGAAAGGACAACTGATTTGCGCTGATGGCACTGCCACACATCCTTTTTGTACCAAGGGCTTGATAGATATTAATTAAACCTCCCTGCCCAGGCTGCCGCTACGGGCTGTCGTGCAAAGATCGCTCCATCCCAACAGTGCTGCATCCCAGGGAAAACACAACAGCATGGCTGTGAGCTGAGAGACCACTGCAGCAAAGTGAAGCTGGGGGAAACTTAAAAAAGCAGAATATAATTATTGAAACTAGAATTTAACCTGGACTCTCCGGTCAAACATGCGCCTCCCGTGCAGCTCTCAGGGTACCAGGCTGCAGGCTGGCACGGCCACTGTTTCACGGCTACCAGACTGCACTCTTTATCCAGCTCTGGCACCACCAGTATCATTAAGAGCTAAACAGCACCATCTTCCCCCTCAAGTTGGCCATAAATCCTTGATAGAGAAGGAGTGAATTCTCCCATTATTATAAATTCCCCCCCCTCAAAATGGAAATGGAGATAGAAGAAAGGACCAAACCCAATTCCTTCTCTTCCTTCCCACTGCAGTGTTTGACCATTTAGTAACGCACCCAGGTTTTAAAAATCTTCTGCAGGCTTTTCAAAGCTTCTTCACTGACACAAATTTTATCTCCATTGCTTTATAAATCTTATAATGCGATAGGGTGGGGTTTTTTCCCCATTGGCTTTTTTTTTTTAGATCTGTGCATCTAAATCAAAACACAATTGCGATGCAGCCCACACCAGTCAGGAAGAACACAAGCTGGAGAATTCAATTAAAATGCTAAATTAATTCAATTGAATAAATCCTGTTAATGACACATTTTTCTATCAGCAAATTAAAGGAAACTTAGAACTTTTAAAAAGATGATTGGTGAATGAATAATCCAGAAAGGCATGGCAAGGGCACACCAGATGCATGACTCCAGCAATGGTGCAAGCAAGATGAAGAACATGTTTCAGGAAGGGAAATATCAGCGATCCCCAGGCGCTCTCAAGCAAAGCAAAGTTACCCCCTCGTTACCTGCAACAAGCTCAAGTTTCTCTCCAGGATCTCCCTCCGAGTAGAGTTTTGGGTGGCAACGGTATCCGATTTGACTGATAAGACTGGCTGGGAGAGCAACTAGATCCCGTCGTATGAGGACACAGGAACGGTTCTCCAGTGGGATCTGCTCTGGCTTCTCTTGAGCAACTTCAAAATTAAAAGGGAAAACCATTAAAACAGGTTATTATGCAGGCACAACATTAACAGAAGGTCAGATTTTGACTTTTTCACATAGATGCTGGAAATATTCCTCCCTCCAGAAGCACAACCCTTCGCTAGGGCTACGGGAATGCAGGGCAGATGCCACCTGAAAGCACGGAAAGATCCCCTGGTCTCCCCCATCATCTACCACAGCGGTCTCATATGCACATTCAGGTTCTGTGAGAGGGATTCTTAGAATCTAATTATGCTTTAACTTTTCCTAAGTTAATCATTTATGAAAATGGGCAACTCTGCACAGCTGGCATTGTTGTGCAAGTGCAGCATACGGAGCTGGCTTCCCCAAATGCTCCCAGAAGAACGGCAGGTTACTTCACCGGGGGTTTCCAAAACAGGCACTAGACTGACAAATACCTGCATCAGCACTGTAACTGCTCCCCCTGATTTTTTTCTTCCCTGCTGAAGTGAAAAACCAGACTCTGCAGAGACCCACTGCACCGAGAAAGGTCATCATAGCCTTCCCCAGGGATGGCACCCACCAGCCACCTGCTGCAAGCTCAACTCACTCTCCCAAGCGCCTTGTCCTTACTCTGCCTCTTGCAGGCTAACATGTCCTCTCTACAACGAGAGAAAGCCCAACCAACCAGTCAAAAAAATATTAGTAAGCTGCGGCTTCAAACCCAAATCACCATGTTTTGCCAGGGTGCAGCTGGGACTCGCCCCAGCGTGCCACCCCCGGAGTCCACCACTGCCCATCAGCAACCGGTAACACTGAAAAGCTGGAAGAACTCAGCTGTCCTGCCAGCACCCAGCACTTCCTAAAGCACATTTACAGTTGCAAGTCCAGAGGCTTGCTTAAAATGATGATTTTTGACAGCAAAAGAGGACTGACATGGGTGTACATCAACTCCAGCTGCACGGGGACGTAGTGGGAGCAGTTACAGTTCTGAATTGTAGCCCAGCGCTACAACGCTCCATCTTTTTTCCCCCCAAGCTTTCTGATAATGTGGCAAGTGCCACACATAAAATCAAAGCCAGCTCCGCGCTTCAATATCTGTGAATACGGAGAGAAGAAAAACCCCCAGCAATTAGCGTTTCTGAACTCAAAATGTCTCCTACTCAAGAGATGTCTTTTCCTGCAATTATTTCGGTGTTCTGGGGGGCACTTTTCCTCTCTCTAGATAAAATAACAAGTTTTGCAGACTTGTTGCTGCAGTAACCAAAGGGCGATGGCTCCCGTACAATGGGAGCAGTGTTCTAACTAGGACATGCCCCACGACGCCGTGCTGTGCCGTGGCATCCTATCGCAGGCACGGGGCTGGGAGCATCCCCACCCTCATTGCTCCCTCCTTCCCTAAAAAGTCGGCATGCCAGGAGGATGCCCCTTGCTCGTGGAGCCGCACCGCAGCAGAGGAGCCTTTCCTTCAGCGCTTAAGGACCAAACAGCAGCAGAACCGTTCACGCAATGGTTTTAAACCAACTTCTCTTGGCCGATTCTTCACGCAAAGTGGCAGGGCTCTGTAGGGCTGATGTGCAGTCCCCCTGACATACCAATTTTTCACCAGCTGCAGTATTTCCCTGTTGAATAGCGCTCCCAAGCATCCTGGCACCCTCTCCTTGGAGACAGGAGTAATCTTCTGCTCAGGCAGAGGAAGCATCTCGAAGACCTGCTGTATTTCTGATGCTTTCAAAGAGCAATAAACAGAGTATATCCAATTTAATACTAGTATTTTCCAGCTTACAGAAATCAAAAGCAGAGGGGCACCGGGTTTGGGGGCACCAAGACCCAGGGGGCCCCACTCTGCTGTCCTTCCCAGGATTTTCGGCTCTGGCAAGGCACGGTCACCAAGGCAGGCTGCAGCACGAGGGCCATGGCAAAATAAATGCAGATCTCAAGGGGAGAGGAAACAGGAGGTGGGACACCACAGCCGGCTCCCCCCCCAGAGTCCTCTGCAGGTTACACCCAAGCTGAACTAAAAGGTAAAATTATATATACACCACACACGAGCCTGGGGCATCCAAGGTCCTCAGTAGCAGCAACAGAAGGTAGGTGAATGATGCTATTAGGGGTAAAACAGAATTTGACAACAGTTTTTTGTGCTAAATGCACATCCCTGAGCCGTCAGACAACAGGGCAGGTGAGGATGAGGCCGTGCCCGTGCACGGGGCTCCTACTAATTGCAGGCAGCTCGTCAGGGTGAGCATTCAGCAGCACTGGGCTCTCCACGGAGTCACCGCTTCAGCTGCCCGGCGGGAGCAGGGAAACCATCCCAGCCCTTCCCGAGCACGACGCTCCACCCAGGCTGTGCAAAACTGCATTTTTAATATTTCATTTTTACCCTTAACTAATGACTCAGGTCAAAAGCGCCCACGATATTCATCACCACCTAAAAACCAGCAGATGTCAAGCTGCTGAAGGGAAGCTGGGCAGATTCTCAGTTTCTTATTTTTTAAGCGATATAAAGGCTGTGGGTCTCCAGTGAAAGCAGTTGCAATCAATACCCGAAATGAGACAGAGTTCAGAGCAGGAGAGGCAGGAGAAGGTCCTCACAGCTTGTGACCTGATATTGCTGTAAAGGGAACAGGAGAGAACTCAGACTTGAACGGCCATCAGCCGTGCCCTCCTGCCTGCTTCTCCATCAGGGCTGCTGTCACCGGAGAAATTAAACACCTCCAAGTAGCAAACAGCTACAGCGGACAAGGACAAACCTACCTGCTCCACCACTTTCCATAGGCAAACATTCAGTAAGGAACAATATTTGGGCAAAGAAACCCTAAGGTAGCAGTAATGAGGCAGGCAAGAGAAAGATCGGCACAAGCATCGTGTTCATGCTGCCCTCCTGGAAAAATTGTTGAAGGATTTGGTGTCAAACCTCTTCCCTGAAAGAAAAGCAGCTTTTCAGGAAGACAATGCTGCTGCGCTGGTTGGTGACAATCCTGCCTTGCAGAAACTCTTTGCTTTGGAAGACATTTCGCTTCCTACACACAGAGCCATCAAGAAGTTTACATTTCTTCCTGTGAAATCAAATACTTCATAAAACAAGCTAAAATTCAGGCTAAAAAGACCAAGGGTAACTCAATCCCACTATTCTATTTTGGTTACATCTGTCCCTCTGGCTCGCTGTCTGTAAAACTCTTATTAAACACAGGCATGAATCATTTTTTGGACTTTGTTGCTGTTAAAGCACTAGCACAAATTCAACGATACTAAACAAAAACGACCAAAGATTTCGGCCTTTCAGTGCCACCTCAATTCAACAGATAGCCATCGGTTATGTAAAGAAGCAGGATACAAGAGACACTTTGGTCCCATGTTTTCAAAGAAAGCCCGTCTGTTTGGCCTTTATGCTCTGAAGAACAGGATAGTATTCGCTTCTAATTAATTTGTATCTTCAGAGAGCAGCGGCTCCTTCCCTTTGAATGAAAGGGCAAACAATGTGAAGTATTGTTTAATACAGTTTTGTTCTCGACCAAGAAAGGAGCCTACCAGCTAGCGGAGAGGGGCAGGAAATCATTACAGAGGAAGCAACGGGAGCTGCCAGCCAAACACTGGTATGTTTTATTTATTCAGATATGTGTTTTCATCCCAAACTTACATGGATGCTGCAGCTGGCAACAAGTGGTCCATAACGGGAAATATCCCAGGTTTTCTGGCTGAAGCAGCAGCCTCAAACCAACTCACCGGTCCCCACTCTGAGGAAAACTGGAGTTGTGGGAATTAATCCATGGCTCCGGGTTTTGCGTGACACTAGGGGCACATGTCTTCGTTGTCCCTAAAACATACCATCCGGCTCAGAGGTACCATCCGGCCCAGGGGTCCGTTACATGTGCTGAGCCCACCATGGTTTTGGTGATGCCAAGACAGCTGCACATCTGCACATCCCACCCGAGGTGCCTGGGACCAGAGGTGCTGAGCCCTGCACAGCTCCCACTGACCCTCATCGGTGATGGGCAACAAGGTGCTCCGGCAGGTGCTGAGGGGCTGGCAGCGCTGGGATTTTCTGGCCGCACACCTGGCACCAGTCTTCACTTATTTCCTTAGTTCCCAACAATTCAAACACCAGGGCTTCAAAATTACTCGTGAACCCCCAGTTCTCACCAGTCTGGGTTCTCTGCTTCACCATTTACCACATATAAACTTCAACATACTCCCGTGGGTAAGAAACAACTTTTTTCCATTTTAGGAATGAGATACAGAAAGATCAGAGGGATGGTCCCTCACCCAAAAGTTAACATTTACAGAGCTCCAGCATGAAACTGCAAGTCACGAGCCCTGGTCCACCCTAAGGGTTGCAAAACCAGTTCCACCTGCTCCACCACCAGCCACCACGTATGCAAACGCATGGATAATTCTCCCCTTCGTTCTCTACATTGAAAAGAAGTCTCTTTTCAAACAGCAATATTTTACAAACATTTTTATCCCATTAGCCTATTTTCCACTGGCAGTGGGATTACCCCAAAAATAGCATCCCTGCCCCAGCCCTGGCATCACCAGCATCCGCCTGTGTGTGTAAACCTGTACCACAGGGGACACACACACACACCACGGGACAGATATATGACATAGTCCCAATCAGGATAGTTTATGTTTTACAAATAGTACATTTATAACAACGTACTGGGATGCAGAGATTTGATTTGTGACCTATTTATACAGGGAGGTAATCTGGAATTAGTATAGTAAAAATATTACTGGTTTATAAATACCCCTATCTTGCCTTTGCTTCAGATCTCAGCCAGGAGTGAAACATCTGCCAGCCTAAAATTAAACATCTGTGTTTTATGGTGAGAAAACCGGGACTGGAAATTTAATGCCAAAAAAGGCCAGAGGCTGAGCACCCCTGGCGTGGGTTCTGCCTTCCTCCCGCTGCTCAGCACCACTGGTCCCCACGCAGGATGGGTGATGCTGGCGCCGGCCGTCTCCCGTCGGCACACTGGTTCTTCCAGCAGTAGGGCTGTTTGAAACCCTCAGCAAAAAGCCCAAGGAAAAGTGCTCTGGGGAATAAACAGGGCATCCTTGCTCGACCATATTATTTCCTACAAAAACGCCAGCTCTTTGCTGGCCAGCATCCCTCCGTGTGCAGCACTGTCGGACTGGCACCGCACGGCACTCGTCCTCGCAGGATCACATCGCTATTCCCGCGGTTAGAACAGCTACTTTATTACAGCTGCAATTATCAGGTGTCGCAAGCTGTGATTTACATCGTTGCAGCGTGTCATTCCCAGGCTCAGTTCGGGATGCTGCACGGAGTTGCTCATTATGGATTCTGGGTTGTTTCTTGCCCTCTTTCCTTACTGTCAGGAATCAGAGGCCAGGAGAGAAAACTATTCTCTCAGCTAATTACCACAACTATTCTATAATGGCTATTTTAGATGAATTTTTAATGAAGTGTGCTCTTGTCAGTTCAGGATTTCGTAACTTTAAAGTCCAGCCTTTACATTCCAGCCATTTGCTGCATAAAGATTTTTCCTCTCCCCTGCAAACTAGTGCAGCAGGAGCAGGGGAGGAGGACGGACCCTCGTGCAACTTCGCTTGCGCCTGTCAAAATTAAATTAACTGCATCTGCTAAGCAGCAAGCTGACTGACAAGAACGCGGTTCAGTGCAGAAAAACGCCGAGCATCTGCAAGTCCTGCTGAAACCCACTTCAGATCAGGCCCACGACGCTGTAATTAACAAGGATAAAAATACTTTGCTTTTGTTTAATATTTTCTGGAGTTGTGCGTTCTTCAGATCAGATGCTAGAAACCTCATTAAGTCTCACTCATGTCCTCAAGGCCCACATGTTCTCCACAACCAGACCCAGTTATAAAATAAGGAGCCATTTTCCATGCTCGCAGCCTGCCGCAGCAGCAGGCGGAGACAGGGATGGCGGCGGTGACACCGCAGCCACCAAGCATGGCCAGCGGCTGGTGGGAGCTGAGGCACCTTTTCCTACATCCCTCTGCAAGCCGGTGCCCTGTCTACCGACACCTAAACCTCACCCTCCCATCAGCCCACATTTGAGACTGGGTTTATAATTTCATTTATCTGCTGCTCCTTTTGCAGGTCTGACATTTGTGGTGGTCCATCACCCCAGTGCCACCACTGCAGGAGGCACATCGTGCAACCAGACCCCCTCTGCACCCCTCTTCCACCAGCAAACCCTTGGCCAAGGTGGTGATGTGCTCCTTGCCTCTCTGATCCCGGCTTTGCAGATGCATCCCTGATCCCGACTTTGGAGATTCACCACAGTACTGACTATTAAAAAGGGGTGAACAAAAATAAATTTTAAAAAGTCTTGGGGCAAGAAGAGGCTTTGTGACCCCCACCCCCAGGCCTGGCAGGGTCCTGCTGAGCACCTTTCCCCTGCCCCGGCCTTGGGAGTGGTGGGTGATGCTCAAGGGAAGCAAAGAGCATCAGCCACCAGTGCCCTACCACATGCTCGCCAGCATTAGCTCAGTCAACACTTCATCTGGGAAATGAAAGAACAGAGAAAAAAGGAAGGAGGAAGGAAAAAAAAAACCAACCCTCTGAAATTCAGGGCTTCACTGCTGCGCTCTTCTTTGGCTTTGTTTTTGTTTTTATAAACGGGGCTCTTGGAAACGTTGGCAATCACTATTTTAAAGGGCTCCCCCCTCCCCCAGGCCTTTGTAAGGCTGTCGGGATCTACATGCCAGGAGCAGGATTAGCTGGCTTCTCTCTTCCATCTTATGGTTTTATTATTCTGCACCTTTTGAGGGTACAGTTTATCCCGAGTAATTAAAACACAGTTAGCTGTACAAGTCCAAACCATAATGGAATAGCTTAGGTTTTATTTTTTTTAATCTCTTTTTTGTGTGCCTTCTTTTGCAGGAAGCCTGATACTATAGCTGGCTTATTTAAAACAGGAAACTCCCTTGAAATGTGCTGGTGCGGACAAGGTATTTTAGCAGAAATGTGGTATATTACAGCCTTACAGCGGGGCTGGTGCTCCTGACCTGCCTCCTCCCTGCCTGGCCCCTGCCTCAGCATCACGACGCGGTTCAAGTCTTCCCCCTACAGAAACCAAGCAGGAAAACTTCACTGTGGGATGCCCGGCTCCGGTGCGAGGGCTGGACGGCTGCAGCATCTCCAGTGACATCCCAGAAAGCTGCTTGTATTTTCACTTTTCCCACCGGGATGACTCCTGCACCACAAGAATTAGGTACAGCCTAATAGCTGCTGCCTGCACCGTCCCGGGGCTGGCCCTGCCCTTGCCTCTTGAATTAATTTTGTTTTGTTACTGCCTGAACTGGTCCCGTGGCAGGGAAGGAAAACACCATGTCCAAGGGTATAATCCCACTGCTCTGAGGAATAACGCCGCGAGCCCTGGCGCCGACGGCAAACCCACATTACTCACAGCATGCTCTACAGCGGGGAAGCGCAAAGCAATATAAACCCAAAAGCGGTGTGCGGGAAAGCAGCCTGATTTCTGATCCGTCCAACCCCTCCCAGCTCCTGCTGGGTGGGCAGCCGTGGAGCACACCCTGACCTTGTCCCCATCCCCTGATCCCACTCCTCCTTGCCCACCCAGTATGGACCACTGGGACCTGAAGCGCGGCAGACAGAGGAGAGAGGCTCTTCAGGCTCATTTTCAACAACTGGCTCATGCGCTTTTCTCAGCAAATATTTCTAATATTAAAATAGTAACACTGGTTAGTATGCTTTCCCCCTTTTGCAAACAGCTTGGTAAAAACGCTTGGAAAATATTGCTTGTCTGCTTTTGACCTGGCAGAGGGACACACCAAGGGGACACCAGGCTCAATGGGATGGGATGGGATGGGATGGGATGGGATGGGATGGTGTGTGGGGATGAGCTCGTTCTCAGTATTAGGGAAAGCCTGGCTTTAAGTAACAGAAATGGTTGTATTTGTCAAATCGTCTCCCTCATTTAAGAATAAAATCAAACGGCTTTGAGGAAAGCATGCCAGCTCTTCAACAATTGAGAGTTAAATATTTGCAAAATTAGTCCAGCAATTTCAGCGCGGAACCATAGCAGGGAAAGTGGCTCCAGGCAGGAGGATGCTCCGTGCAGCCAGAGCAGGCGGGAAGATGTCCCTCCCTGGGGAGCGCCCGTGGATCAAAGCTGCCACCACAGACACCTGCAGCTCTGACGGGGCAGCCGCTGTGCCAAAGCCGAGCCTCTGCACGCGATGCTGCGAGCTTCATCTGCGCGGGATGCAGGCACACCCGCAACCCAGCCGGGCACCTCCCCCTAGGGGGACCATATTTGTGATTTACATCATAAATAATGATTTATGTGATGTCTTTCTCCCTTCCTCCAAATGTCAGATGTTCATGACACTTACAAAATTTTTATTCTAAAAAGCCAGGACAGAAGGAATGTGCCTTGCACCTCGCTGAAGACTAACTCACAGACCGACCACCTAAGCGCCGCTGGGCCGGCAAGGGCTGACGCTTCCCTCCCCACAGGGGACTGTCCCTCCTGGACAACCCATGGCAGGGGAGCTCAGCCACCACCACGGGATGGGTGTCACCACCCCACGGCTCCCATAACCACCAGGCTCCTCACGGCAGCCTCAGCCAAAAAGCGAAGGGCTAAGCCAGCCCTGGCGGCTGACACAGCCTCTCGCCTGAAGACTGGGGACACAGCCCAACACGGAGGACCTGCCCCTGCCACACCTGGACACCAGCACAAGCTCACCACGTGCATCACTTTCCGCACCATGCTACATAAATAAACTAAACGAAGCCCCCGAAGACAAAAACTAGACGCACAAGCCCCAAACTACCCGTGTCGGCTGGAGAAGGACCAAGGAGAGCAGAAAACCCAAGATGAGAGACCATCCATTACCAGAGTAGCCTCCGGAGGATTTGATGTACATCTGCCCATACTGCTCCTCCACCATGGTGTCATATGCCTCGTCGTCCTCCTCGTCCTCCTCATTGTGGTAGGAGGTGGGGCTGTCAGTGGTGGGAATGCTGCTGGCGCTGGGGCTCGTCCGCTCCCCCTGTGAGTACTGGACCTGCTGGACGTTGGGGATGAGAGTGGCCAGGTTGGGCATCCCATAGTAGGAGACGCGGGAGAGCTTCAGGGGTCCCGTGTTGGGGCCGCCGCCGCCAGCCCCCTCGCGGGTGCCGGGCTCAAGGGGCCGCTTGCCGGGCAGGCCGGAGAGGGCAGCCGCCTGCAGCTCCAGGTTCTCGTGTTTGACACGCGTGAGGAGCGGGATGGGCATGGAGGGGGACATGACATAGGGCGCCGAGGCCGACTGCAGCTGGTTGCAGGGGCTCTGCGGCTCCGAGCTGGGGTCTTCGATCATGGTGGTCTGAGAGTCACAGTGGGGAGAGCTGACCTTGAACATCAAGTCCGTCCCTTTCTCCACGATGTGCTGGATCTGCAGGAAGCCCGCCGTGTACATCACCACCAGCTGCTCGCTCGCCGCCATGGTCAGCTTCCCGGTGTAGCAGAAGGAGAGGATCTGCTGGAAGCAAGCGGGGGGGACGGTACCCGGCAGCTCAAAGGCGTTTTTGCTGTTCCCACTGAACAAGTCTCGGAAGTAGAGGCTGCTGGCGGCCAGGACCGCCCGGTGTGCCTTGAAGGCTTGGCCCTTCACCACGATGGAGACATCGCAGTACAGCCCCAGCAGCCGCTGCTCGTTCAGGCAGCCCAGAACGGTGTTCCCGAAGTTGGGAATCTCTATGTGCAACATCTGCGACATGGCTCAGGATCGGCTGGAGCTCCTCAGACATTCAATGCAGGAATATCCAAAGTAGGGCACATCTGAAAAACGGAGAAGGCAGGGAGAAAGGCACAGCGTTTTTAGACAGTTCACCAAAGCAGGCAGAAGCAGAGGAACCCACCTCACCCGACATCAAAGGCTCAACGCTAAGCTCGCAGAGCCGTGCGGAAAAGCGATCACTTATAAAAATTACTTATCGATGTTTTCAAACGACGTAGGAAACGCGACTGGCGGATGGCAAAGGATATTCCAAAAACGCGAGTATTTTCTTCAAGTTGCGGTCTGTTTAAATAAGCACCGCTGATTTATTCCCCCGAGGGTTTTACTTTATGCAGGAAAACCTGAACGGTAATGGGAGAGGAGTGAACAGTAAAGCAAACGTAAGATAGTCAGACAGATCTCGGGTGGCATTATATAAGAAACACAACAACCAGCAGCTATGTTGAAACTACAGAAAAGATATTTATAAAACAATGTGCCGTTCTGCCTGAAATAAATACAGGATTCTGCTCAAGTGACAGCTCCCAGGAAAAAAGCACTTTGAAAAGCAATCTTCCCATTTGCACCAGAAAGAGGGAGCATTTCAACAGTTAAACCCCTTCTCAACAGATTTATCCTCCAACAAAACGAGGCTTATCTCCAAATTAAGCCAGATATTTGAGCCCCAATAAAACAAACCAACGTGCCGCAGCAGCCGCCTACCAAGTTGGCTTCTTCATTTCTCCCCTAGACCCAAAGCGGGGCAGGGGGAGCCTCAGCCCAGCCCACTGCCCCCCCCCCAGCCCACCACCCCCGGTTGGGGGGTACCATCCCAGCGGTACCCAGGACCCTCCGGGCAACCTCCCAGGGAAAGGGCTCAAGGCGACGGCTCCAGCTGCGCATCCCCGCGGTACCTTTGGGCCATGGGGATAATTCTGCCCTTCACCCAGCCGGTGATGCCTTGTGTTCAGAGGGACCTGGCGTGCAGACCCCCTGTGCCGGCGGAGCAGGGAGCGTCAGTGCAGCCCGTGCACCGAAACTCCAGCGAAGCAAATCACTGCGGATTCACCGGGAGCCCAAACCCCCCCGGCCCCCCTCCCCAAGCTCCACGCAAGACTCCAGGAGATTTCCAAATCCCGTTTGCCTTCAATACCACTGAAGAAAAACTATGGTTAACTAGTCGTGAAAGCTGGTAAGAACAATATTAAATAAATTAAAAAAAAAGTTTATCTGCGAAAGATTTAAAAAAAAAAATCACTGAAAAGAAAATAATAACCCACAAAGAGCGGCTCTGTTCCCATTGCTGGGGAAAAAAAAAAAAAAAAAAAAAAAAAAGTCCTATCTGCAAGGCCACGGGGTAACAGGAAGAAAAGGGAACACACTCGGAGCCAATTTAATTGTATCTGCATGGTCAAAAAAAATTCTTCCGAGCAAGGAAGTTCCCGGTCCCCTCGCTTGGCAGGGAGCGAACGTACCTTCAGCAGCCCCTGTCCCCAGCCGCTCGCCGGAGGGGCTCTGCGTCCCCCGTAGCGCCCCGCTATACGCAGCGAGGAGGGAAAAAAAAAAAATATAGTATCAAACCCTGGGTTTGTATCTGCTGTAGCTCAAGCTTTTACCAAGTCAAATCTCCCCGGCAGCGCACAGCATCTAAATGAATAGGCCGGATGCAGATTAACATTCAGGCTGCTCTCTGCAATGAATAGAGCCCTTTGATTAGGGACCTGAAGTAAATGCCAGTTTCAAACCGAAGCTTTAAAAACAGAGAAATATCAGTGCCAGAGGAATGCTCTCAGTGTTGGTACAAGACAGACTTTTGATGAGTCACTGCAATGCAAACAAAGATGGCAGAAATACTGTACTGTATGCTGATGAAATGCTTAGTGGTGCCACGGCAACTGAGACAGGTTTTAAATTTATAGTGCAGTTTTGCATATGAATTACGCTGTAAACTGCCTCCCCTGCCATCTAGTACATCCAGAGTGTCAAAGCATTTAAACTATTCCAAACAGTCTGCAGAGCTGGCACTGCTGCTGGTTAACTCCTGCGGCCGGGAGGAAGGCGCAGGGCGGGGGCGGCCAGCATACCCCAGCATCCTCCAGTAGCCCCCCAGCATCCCCCCAGAATCCGCATCACCCCGCATCCCACCCCAGGGGCTCCCCAAAAACCACCCGCCCAAAAGGACAGCTTCGGGAATGCCCAAATCTGCCCCAAATAAAGGTGCTCCTTGGGCAGCCACAGTCCTGACTGCTGCCCCCCCCCAGCCCCCTCACCCCACCCCTACAAGAAAGCCTTTCAAAAGCAGGAAAAATGTTTACCCCTTGGGGAAAGCTTCTTTCAGTCTGTGGCTGAATCCACTAAAAGCAAATCCATTTGCTTAAGTAATGAAATCCTAGTCACATTGTCTCCTGGATTCAGATTTTAAATTACCTTCGCATTTATTGAGCATGTTTGGTGCTTTTTTCTGGGAAAGAGGGTGGGGCCTCACTTTGCTTACTTCTCTCTTGCCCAGAGCATTTTTTATTTCTCCTCTTGGTCTCGGATTTGTTTCAATAGCTCTGCTTGGATGGTCACACACAGTTAAAATTTAGGAGATTAGAGGTGAAGCCATCCTTAGAGGAGGATAACAGTAGGGAGTGCAGACAGATGGGGCTGGTGATGCTCCATCATGCTCCTCCGCTTCCACCGCCCAAAGAGATGTTTGGTGCAGTAAGTTCAACTCCACAGCAGCAAACTGCTGTCACCCCGAGCGCCCGGAGCTGGCTGTCTTCCCCTGCTTGTCCAGCACCCAGCACTAACACCTCTGCTCTGCACCCCACAGGACCCGCAGCACCCTGGTGCCTGGATGCTCCCAGCCAAGGACCGCTGGGAGCTCCACGCGTTGGAAGCGCTCAACGGGTTCATCCAAACCCCGCGTCAGGTCAATGGGATCTCTGCCTGGTGTCGAGGAGGAGGTTAAGGCACCGAGAGGAGACCAAGGTGACATCCTGCGAGGAGGTCAGCGGTGACACCAAGACAGCCAA
This sequence comes from Falco biarmicus, assembly GCF_023638135.1. NCBI lineage: Eukaryota > Metazoa > Chordata > Aves > Falconiformes > Falconidae > Falco > Falco biarmicus. The sequence goes on along the minus strand of NC_079296.1, from coordinate 7,587,931 downwards.
GCCCAAGAACTCTTCCACCCATGACACCGCTAATCTCTGCTGGGGAAGGAAAGGAGTCAGCCCTGGCAAATGCAGATCCACTCTGGGTCTGTGAAAATTACTGAAAAAAATCTTATTTTACAGAAATAAAACTTCACCGCTCAGGCACCTGAAGGAAGCCTCATCCACGGTGATGGCAGACCATGGGTGGAGGGGGATCTCCTCCTCTTTTCTTCCAGCTCTCTTAGACCTAGAGGAGAGACCAGGGGGGCACTGGAGGGGGTCTCCTTGGACCCGCTCCCAACGCTCTGCCTTGGAGAAAGCCGGCAGGGCAGGATGCGTGGGACCAGCCAAGGACAGCTTGGGAGTGCAGAACAAACCAACTTAAAACAGATATCAATTATTAATGTTGCTTAGAATTTGCTCTATAAACAAGCCAGGCGTGCCAGGAGGAACCCATGTCTCTCTCTAAAACCACCAAAATTGTGCCGGTTCAGGGTATGCTTAAGCCAGAGAGAAGCAGCAGAGTGCCCCAGCCTAGCAAATTATCCGCAGATTTCATGTAAAACCTCCATGAGACACCAGAAATGCTCCCCACAACTCATCCTGCCCGAGGTACGCCTGCCACGGGACTGCAGCCTGGCCTGACCGCCCCAAAGGGACCCCACCCCCAACATCACATCACCCCAGCTCCTGTGGCCTCTCCGCCAATTCCAGCAGATTTTGTAGCTGCTGGTCACAACATGGCCGAGCTTGCCGGTGGCACTTGCTGATGGTCTAAACCTCCAGTTCTCCTGGAGAAAAAAGGTCCTGAAATGTGCTCACAGGGAAATGGTGGGGGAAAAAAAAACCCCAAACCCAAACCCAAACCACGTTTGGTCTAGAAAGAGCATCAAGGAACAGGAACAGAGCTGTACCACCAAGCGGCAAAGTCCAAAGCACTTCAGTAAACCATAGCCCAGGACTGCTGGATTTTTGCTACTTCCTCCTGCCTCTGCCTTTTTATGACCAGAATATAGGTCATAACCCGAACTCATCAACAAGCCAAATCCCCTCAAAAATCCCAGAAATAAAAGCAGGCAGTCTTGATAGCAAGGAGAACCCACTCACCATCAGACCCGCACAGCCCCTAAAAACAACAGCACCAAAACATTACCGTGACTAAACAGCAAATGCAACAACACTTGATAATGTCTAACTTAAAAATCTCCTCTATGAAATACGATTTTATTATTTTTTTAAAAAAATACAACACCAAGCGACTTTTGAATGGTTTAGAATGGCTTCAGCGCATCTGACGCGGGAAGAGCCTCGCTGCACGAAAAATGACCTTAGCAATTACAGATGTAAACTGTATTTTGCAATCTCGTCCCCCAAGCTGAGCTGCATCCCAGGGTGCAGGAGGAGCCCTCAGCACCATTGCCACCCAAAAAAACCCCAGTCCCCTTCGGGCTGCCATGTCCTACAGGTGACAGATCATCAGATGGACACCTCCTGCCAAAGGAGAAAACTTGAACAAGACCAGATTAATACCAGCCACCACCCCCACCCTGATTATTTAAGATACGTGACCATTCCAGCAAAACATCATTTTCTTTTCTAATGGCATCCTCTTTCCCCAGCTCCTGGATGTAGCAGGACCATTTGTACATGCCTACGTGATTTTTGTAAAGTCATAGCCTTTGTCCCAAGATGTTCACAAAAAAAGCAGCTGTTATTTGACACGACTTCCACGGGAGTTTGAGAATTCTCAGTTTCTGCCTTCACGTGCTTTGGGGAAGAAAAAGCAGGTTTGCTCTTTCCCAAACTATTTTCCTGCTCTGAGGCCTCAAAGGTCGGGGCGAGGCAACAACAACAAAGGGAAAAAGCATCGACCTCGAAAAAGATGCTGGCATCAGAGCTCCCCTGGGAGTAATCAAAAATAATTAGATAATGTATTTAAACTGTTGGGTTTTTTTCTTAGCCAACGTATAATGAGACTTGGAGGCTTCACCCCCTCACTCCCCCCAAAAATAACACACAAAGCCAAGCCCCCAAAGCCGCAGGTTTCCGGCTGGAAGGTGCGCGGGGCAGCAGCTGGGGCTGGGACAAAGGCTGCAGGACCCTCCGGGGGTGGGAGACAAAAGTAGCCGAGGGCTGTCACCCCCACCCAGCCAAAGCCCCTCAAAAGAAAAGAGCTGAAAAGTCCTGCCCTTGAAGGCCCCAAAGGGTCAAAGGAAACTTCCCTTTCTTCTGTAAATGAGGAGAGAGGGGGAAAATCCCACCCCTGGATTTGAGGCTGGCAGGGGGGTGTCACCTAGCCGGCTAGGGGCTCCCCAAAACCCCCTGGCCACCCCGGGGAACAGGGCTGCCACCCGCCTAGCTCTTGCTACAGCTTTTTGTCAGGGTGCCCCCACCTTTGAATGACAAGCAAATGCAATTTTTACATAAGCCCAAAGGAAAAAAAGCAACAGCTAACTGCAAAACTCGCCGGCAAAGTACCATTCCCCGAGCACAGAGCTGCTGTGACGCCTTAAATAAAATAAAAGAGTAAAATAAAGTCAAAATAAAGTCAAATAAAAGGCGCTTCAGGTCTAGGCTGTGCATACCCCCTCCATGCACCACAGGTCAAGGTGTTCAGGGAACCGAGGAGCAAAACCAGACAAGTCTTTGCACCCCCCCCCACCCCAAAAAGGAGCATCCCCTCGCCCGTGCCGGGGAAGGGAGAGGGGCTGGGGCAGTGTGTGGAATGCTGCGATCGCCCCACGGTTTAATGCCGGTCTTCGGCAGGGCAAAGAAAACAAGGTTAAGTTCGGTAATCAAATGACAAGTCACAGCGAGACTCCTCTTCTCTCCTGCAGCATTTATTTCTGCGGCTCCGAAGTATTTATTTTTGAAATGCTGCAAGTGGCAAGCAGCGAGCGGTGCTAGCGTACCCTATTTTTAGCGTGGCAGTCAGTGGCAATGGGTGAAAGAAGATTATTTCTGCCTTATTAAGACAGCAGAAACTGAATTTGCAAATATTACTAAGTAACACAAGCAAGGCACACGCAGCAGACATGCAGCACGCAGCTCCGTTTGCTTTATAATCCAAAAAATTTGCACGGAAAGTAAAGACCTGGAGGCTCGTGCAGGGAGCGGGGTTGGAGGGGAAAGATGGAAAAGTGAATTAAATTAATGCTGATGATGCAGCCCAGCCGGCACGTGCAGGCAGGGGAGCCCGGGGATGGGGTGCCGGCAGCAATGCTGGGGGGGACCCCGGCACTGGTGGCAGCTCTGTCCTGCTGCAAGGTGAGTCACCAGCAGACTGGGCGCACCACCGCCGCTCGAGGTCACCCACCCGGCAGGCTGCTGCCTCCAAAAAGTGCCGTCATTCAGCCAAGGCGAAGTGTGTTATTGCCATTATTATTTAATTAGGTCCGTGTCGTCCCCCCCCCCCCGCCTTATCTATCACTGATTTTAAGAGCTCTCAAAGCAAAGAGAAGCAAAAATAGAAATTGCAACATTTTAGATTCTTTTTTTTTTTTCAGCTTGCTGCAAGGAAAAGGGGAAGGGAGAGACATGGATAAAAAAAATTACAATTATTCTGCAGAATTTCATTTTTTGCAACCTACTAAAAAAACTCCAGACCCCAACTTAAGTTACATCCATCAGAAAGCACACAGCACCCCATCACCATGCCTTCTGCAATGCATGCATTGCCTGCATCCCATCGCAAATGTTAATTCACATCCGTAACACATCAAAAAGACAAGTGCCATGCTGAATTGTATTCTCCTCGCTCCTAGTACACAACAGCAGAGCTAGCAATATATAACATGCATGACTCAGTTCTACCAGCGTGCCACTACGGAACAGAAAGCCTTAAAATAAAGTAAATATCTTAAAAGGTCAATTAAAAAAGCTTACAAAACATCAGACGCTGCTTCTTGCTAGAGCTCATTACCTAGTATGGTGGAGCTGCCTGTGTGTTTTTTTTCTTGTTGAAGTTAGTCTGTGAGTCAGCATTAACACACATGAGAACATCAGGAATACTGCCTAGTTCTGATGCAATGGAGGTTGTTAAAAAAAAAAAAAAAAAAAAAAAAAGAAGAAATCACGCTCCGTTTGGACAGGAGCCTGTAATTCAATTGCCTTTACTTTTCAATTACTGCATAGCCTACCCTGACCAACCTGCAGAGGGGAAGGAAACTTTGCTTACATCTCTGTCTTAAAATTAATGACTTTTACTTTTGGCTACAGCTTATTCTCCCTGCTTTAAGAAAAAAAAAAAAAAGTAGGCATAATATAATTAACCCTTCAAGGGCAGCTGAGCCCTTGCAGCAACCCGGATCTTCATGTTTTTGTAGAAATTTCAAGACTGGAAAACGCTACTGCCAAAAAGTTCTGGCGAAGGAAGACATTTATACATTAAACTTTTAATACTCTATAAAGTGAAGCTACAATTGCATCTGAGCTTGATCCTTAATGGAAATATAAGCTTGCAGAAAGGGAAAGTTACAGACTGCAGAAATTTAACTCTGTAGTTCTAGAAGCAAATACTAGATTGCACAGGATGTTTTGCAAAACTGAGCTTTCTGATCTTTGACCAAAAAACCTGAGAAACCGAGAATCTGTGACATGAGGTGGTCACCTCAGCCGGCTGCCCACTCTCCCCAGGCTGACAGGGCAAAGCAAATAACCTGCATTTTTCCAACATGGCATTAATTGCCTACACTTCAGCAAACAAGCCTATCTCTCCCCTCTTCCCGGGGTGGGGTGGTGGTGGGGAAACCCCTGCAGACTCATCCCCGACTCCCAGCATCAAGGCAGGAAGTTCAGGAGACCCGACCCTGACTTTTCATTTCTGCCTTCTCTGCTCCTGCAACAAAACCCTTCACTGGTCCGACAAATCCTGCCCAAAGCTTCAGGATGGGACTATTTCTGTAACATGCCATAAAACGCCCACAGACAACGCTGCAGCCCTGAGTATTTATATATATATGATAGCAGAATATAGAATAATAGGTTAATCTATTATATATATTTTTAAATATATATATATAAAAGATATATGCTCAAGTACATCTTCGGAGCCAACACCAACACCTTACAGGTTCTGTGCTGCTGTGCCACAGCTGACCAGCCACGTCCCCAGGATTGCCCCGCTGATGCACAGCCCCAGCTAAAGCACATATGTGGCTCGGATTTGGGGGTTTTACGGAGGTGCAAGCCTCATGCAGCAGAGGACGGGCAGAGGTTGAAAGTAAGAAAGTCTCCCCAGCGTTCAGGACATGCTTCAGACACGTGCTGCAAACACCGAGCTGATCCCATGCCAATGAACACCAACTGACACCCCCCACCCCCACCCCCCCAAAAAAAAGTATAGCTAATGCCTATGGATTAATAATCCAGTGGATCACAAGCATACTCTAAATCCCTGTTTAGTTTGCTGGTTCTTTCTATGAGGTAGGCACAAGCACTATAAAATTATTATATTTTTTAAATACACAAGTACAAATAGTTATTAATGCTCATTAACCAACAAGGCAACCCCCTGAAATTAGAGATCAATCACTTCTGCTGCCTCCCTCGCATGCAAGGGTCTGTCTCAAACCAGTATGAGCCTGGTGGGGCTTTTTTTTCTTAAGCATGTGGGATACTTGAATACAGATGAATTGAGTTTTAAAGGAAAAAAAACCCCAAGCAGCAACTTCTGGGCCAAGTTCTTGTGTGCCAAACTTTTCAACTGCCACAGCACAGCTCGACAGTGTTTCAAAAGAATTTAAGCACTGTTTTGAATACTGCTGACAATCTTCCTCATCAAAATTTGTAATTTAAATACCTCAAATCTGAAAAGCACGCTCCCTGGGGCAGGCTCCATTCTCCCTCCCCACCGCCCACCCTCCCCAAGCCCCATTCGGCACAAAACCCGTGGCTTTCCATATCTGCCTGGCTTTCCCCCCACCTCCCGCAGCCCCCCAGCATCGCCCCCCAGGGGCCCCCGTGCTTGGGCAGAACCTTGTTCCTCGGATTACCCGTGGATGAAACCTCTGCGTGTGCTGCAGCGCCCCAAAACACCGTTATTTTCCTCTTTTACAACCACAATGCTACTTTGGGGACAAAACTATTCACTGGTTTAGAGATAAACCCGTGCTAACCAGGCTGCCCTATGGCAAGAAGGGGTTAATCCCAGGAGCCCCACTTCCCAACCCTCTGCTACCCAGCAGCTAAGACATTCCCCTTCGGATGTGTCAATAAACCCCAAAATAATTTTCTGTCAATAAGGCTAATTGGAGAGGAAGGGCAAAATTAATTTCTGGGGGCTGTATGTGATGTTCCAGGCAGCAGCTCCATTTTGGCAGGAGCGTGTTTAAGATTCCCTCCCAGTGCTGCAAAGCACCTTGAAAGGTCGACGAGCGCTTTCATATTCTCAGATCCATCTACAACGCTGCAGCAGATGAAACGGATTGACCTAGACGAGAACTGAAACACTCTCTGTGAAATAATCCATCAACACCCTTCGCCAGCCGCAGCCGCCTTTGTCATGGGCACGCTTGGAAATCGCACCTACCTATTGCAGCCGATCCGGGGCTCGATGGGTTTTAAATCACGGCCCCATTCTCCTGGGATGTAACCGAACACGGCATCGATAGCTGCAGAGCCGCGGAGACGGCACACAACATAAAATACCTCCATATTAAAGTGTGTGCAAAGCCTGTGCCCATTACCGAACTCATTAAAGACAGTGATACTTTGTAACATACTCTAATCTTTAATATTCATAGCTTGCTTCATTTGCATATCATGCCATAAATAGTTGAAGCAGAGGTAAAACACAAAGCGCTCTACTTGCATTTCTAATTATGCCTAAAATCAAATGTAAATCACAACACATCCAAGACACTGAAAATATTAAATTTGCTGTCTCTCCGTTAAGATTTTTTTTTAAAAAAAAACCACAACAAAAAACAAAACACACACGCACAAACCCAATTATTTTTAAAAAGAAAAATCAAAGGGGCTTATAGGTGTGTGTAGCAGGGAGGATGCTGTTTTAAGTGGGGGGTTCACACATGCGAGCCCCAGCGACGGACCCCAGCCGTAGCCCCTGGGGCCAGCGCTGGCACCGGCTCATCTCCCAAACTCCTAAAAAACCTGCATTTCCCACCATGCTGTGCTGCAGCTGCTCATTTAACCTTGGTCTTTGAAGAAACAACAGGAGCCTGTTCCTCGGGGGCAGCTGGGAAAGCTGATCTCCAGCGAAGGAGGTAAATTTGAAGCATCAGCTTGAATGTGAACTCCTGCCACGGTGCTGGGCTGGCTGGAGCGCGGTGCTTCGGCATCGCGAGCTGGCGCAGCAGGGGAAGCGGTCCCGGGGCTGGGAGCTGCCAAATCCCCAGGTTTCATGAGAAAAGAGGTGTCCTGGGGTGCCCGCACTCAGCAGCTCCCTGTTCCAGAGGGAAACAGGTGATTTCTGCTCACAAAGTACCCAAACTGTGCCCAGGTGGCATGGGGCATTTTTTTCTGCTCTGCTTTTTCCTGAAACATGGAAGAGCCCTCTGAACTGGTAGCTGCCCCGCGGCACCCACTGACATCAATCCCATGGAAAAGGCTCGAGGTGCCACCCAACTGCCAGCAATGCTATCTGATGTTTCCATCCTTTCGGCTGGGCTTTCCAGAGCCGGGTGCCCTCCAGACACATCCCTGACATTATCCCTTACAATAAAGAGCCACAGCAAATCTACCTGCCTCCTCCAGAGAATGTACTGGGGAACTGGGTGGTGTCATTAACAGCTCGTGGGATTGCAGCCCCCGTGACCCCGGAGGAATGGCTCCACAACAACTCCCATTCCAGGAAAAGCGCGGTTCTGGTGCGGCACAGGATGAGGAGCCAGGCTGCACTGGAGCGGGTTGGCAGCAGAGATGAGACCTGGTGTCCTCCCCTGTACAAGTGAATTAACCACACTTCCCCCACTTCACAGAGGCATCCCAGAACCCAATATCTGTAAAGCTACTTGGTATCCTCGGGTGAAAAGTGTTATTAGTACATTACGGCCAATGGCATAAATAACTCCCCTTTAACAAGCTTGCTTCTGCATCAGGCACCGGGGTCCTCTTGATTTCATGAAACTCAATCACCACCACGTGAAAATGCCCATTTTTAGTTCAAGAGCACTGGCAGGGGCACAGTGTGAGCTCGCACCCACACGCTGCTCCCCACAGGGTGGGTTCCTCAGCCCATGACCCACAGGACCTGCTACAACCCCAACTCAACCCTGGCCCTGCTGCCACATGCCTGCCCTTCCCCATGCCAAGACATCACTCCTTGCCCATTGCACCGATCCAACACACTGCTGCTGCTGAACCTTCCTCCTCTTCATCCATCTCCCCGCTCCTCCTCTTCATGTCCCAACAAGCTACTAGCAACAGAGGGGCACAACTTTCACGGTACTCAAAATAAAATAAAGTTTAATGGATTTCTGTCCAAAGATTTAATTAAAATTATCTAAATTTTGCAAAAGTAGGACACAAATTGCACATCTGGGGAAGCCGTAAGGCGCCCGTGCCCAGCAGAGGAACGCGGAGCGAGGCAGGCTCGCTGCCACACGGCGCGGCCAGCATCCTTTCCCACTTACCTTCCCTTTACCGCTGGGATTCCAGCTGCATAAACCCACTACATCTTAATGAAAGGCTTTTGTGGGTGGCTGTCCCCAGGGAAAAATACATTTTTAAGTCACTTGAACCGAGACTGATTTTGAAGAAAGAGCCAGCTAAGTATCACCAAAGGGAGCCGGGCACCCGCCAGTCACCCCGGCTGGGAGTGCGGCTCCAAGCCATCGCCTCTCCCTTATTAGATTTTTCCCATTTTACAAAAAGCTTAAAGAGACTTCTGAGAATGCAAAGCTGAAAGGAAAAAAAAACCAAAAACAACTGTTTATCATCACCATGTTCTGCTCCTACTTGTACACCAGGTTTCCAGTGTCCTCAAATCCCATCAGTAAGTGGGTCCAGGGATTTATGTGAGGGTCCCCCCATGCTCTTGTCCTCCCCTGGTGCTACAGCTCATCCTGCCCCTTTCCAGATCTGTGTCCAGCTCAACAACAATATCGCATTGGTTCTATTAAAGAGCTGAAAAATCTTTTTTGCAATATCAACTTCCAAAGAATTCCAAGACATCCTTAAATTTAACCCCAAAAGGTGAGTGTTTGCTCCGTCCCCCAGCCCGTGCTGAGGGAGAAGTGAAAGCGAGCTGCTCACAGCCTGCAAAGCTTTTCTGCTGTTCGTATGTACCCTGGCATCTTGCCCGGACCTATTTTTAAGCCCATTTACTAGAAATCCCACAAATTAAAGGAAATACGGATAATGTTGTAAGAATCCTTTGGGCCAAATAAAAGCTACACATAATTTTCCTTGTGCATCAGAGTAAGATCCTTAACCACAAAAACCAGATTTCCCCAAAGCTCTTTTGCAACAGCAAGAGAATCTTGTTTTGTAAAAAGTTGCTTTGATTCACTCCTGGATTACAGGGAGCGCAGCAGACACCACTGCCTCCCGGCCAAACCAGGAGAGGTGATTACTGTTATGAAACAGAAAGGTGTTAGGAGAACACAAATAAATTAAACATCTCTAGCTCTGGAATAGTGACTATTAATGACAGCAAAGCGTGCAGAAAGCACTCATGGAGAGAGGCTGCAGGATGTAGGTTATTGGGTTTTTTTCCTTTTTCCTCTGCAGAGTAGACTGTGGCATGTTTTTAATTTCTAGCTTCTTTCAAACGGTGTGTTCACAGTGCTCATGAAGGGCCAACGTGCTGAAAAGCCTCCTCCAGCACCCTGCTGTCCTGGGCAAATTCCTGCTTGGTGCACCCCAATCCCACCTTCTCCCAGCTCCGAGAAACCCTGATAATCTGGCTTTGACAAACCATCAAATCAGAAGACCACCAAACTCATGTCACTTGTCCTCATGCCAAATCCTGACCTGTTCCAGGCAGGACAGTCACCGCAGACTCCCTTCTCCATCCTCTCCAGTCCCCATCCCTAACTGCATCCCAGTACCACAGCGGGGCTGGGGGTCCTGCCCCCCCAGGACAGGGACAGGATGATGCCAACACAAACTGTGCATCACGCCAGCCATGGTGATGGGCCTCCACACCATCTCCTCGGGGATTTTATATAAAACAGTGATTTCATGCAAAAATAAATCTGAGTTCCGTATCTCTGTATTTATATAGTTACAGTGGGGTCTCGTGAGGTGAGCACAAGGGAGGGGCAGTGCAGGAAAGAACTGATGGGTCCTTCTGCAGGGAGCTCACCCACCACCCTGGAAATCTCCATCCTGGGTGAGTGGTACCCGTGGCTGGAGACAGAAGCCCCCCATTGGGTGTCAGCCCCCCGTTTCCCACGGGCACCCCTCACCTGCTGCCACAGGGAATGGGGAAGGGGCAATCGGCTCCGACGGCCCTTCCCCTCCACGCACTCCCCAGCTGGAGGGGGCTGTCCCTTCCCTTTCACCCCTTCCCCGCATCGCCTGAAGGAGCATCCCACTGCAGCATCTTCTGCTGTTGGGAAGGACAGAGAGAGCTGCTGGTTTATACAGCATCCGCAATTTTAACTATGCAAAAGACTCCATCGTGCTAAATAAACTCCAGTAACAGCTCTCATATTTCGGTAGGATTGAAAAGACACTAGCAACCAGACACAGGTTTCAATAAAATTCAGAAGACAAGCAGAAACAGCCCCAAAACACAACAGTAAAAGGCTGCATTTGTGGTTAGTCCTTGCAGGGAGGGGATGAAGGGAAGGTGCGTCCTTCCCAACAGCAATAAAGCGAAGCAAAGCAATCATCATCAAACCCGGCTCCCCCTTCGCTCTCATGCATCCCCAGCAGTCACTTAAAATGTCTTCCTCGCAAACATTTCAGCTTCCTTTTAAAAAGAAAAATAATTGTACCAGGGTATAATCACTTCTCTCCTACAAATGCACAGATCCAAACAGTTAAACACGCAACTTCGGGAACTTTCCCAAGATATATTTGTTTTGCATGGAAAACAAATGTTTGGGGTTTTTTTCCTGCCTGGGAAAAATATTTAAGCACTAAGTTTGTGAAGCCAAGTTCATTTATTCCTGTTTTACGTTGCTGCTCATGGGGATGTGGTGCTGGCTGATGTCGCGAGCCCCCGGCCCACGGCTGCACTGGCACGTGGCCCCAGGAACACTGGCCTGGGAAATGGTTTTCTCCATGGCACGGGATGGCAGGACATGTCGAAGGATGACACTGCAGCCACCCTTCCCTGAAAGCCGGAGGTTTCCCTCCCAGCCCCGCCGGCTGCAGTTCATTGCCATCACACTCCTCAAAACGGTAAGTCTTTTCACAGCGATGCTCTTAGAAATAGCAATACTTGATTTGCATTTCCCTGCGCACCTGCCTTTCTTACGGAATTCCTGGCCTCACTGTGTGCAGACAAACTCCTCCTTGTCCCCGCAGCTCCAAGCATCTTCCACCTCCGCCGGCCCTGGGTGGGACCAGAAAGCTGAGGCAGCAGCGGGGAGCAGTCCTGCAGCTGGGATGCCGGCGGGGAGATGGGGGACAGGCAGCTGTCCCCACCGAGGTGGCAGTGTGGCAGTGAGGTACACGGTGCTGCCGTCGCCGTACAGAGCAGCAGGACTCATTGCACAGATATTACTGAACACAAACCAGCCCCGTTTCTCAGGCCAGGTTCTGCTTTCACCTGCACCAGTACCTTTGGCAGATGCATTTCAGAAGCGCGTGAATACACCTCCCCTGCATCCCTCGCCGCCTGCCGTGCAGTGCCCTGCTCCCGGGGAGCCGGTGGGGATGCAGAGCGGGAGGCAGCAGTGGCAGCACGGGGCGCTGACAGCCACCTCGCTTGCCCCCAAATTGGGGAACCCGGAGAACAAGCCTTGGTCCTTCACTGGGGACCGATGTAGGAGCAGGCATGGAAAAAAGCCCCCCCTGGGGCCAAGTACCACGTGCACGTGAGAACATGGGGGGCACCAAAGGGTACCCCTGCAGCAGCATCCCCGAAGCACAGCTGGGTGGCAGCTGCCCCAGGCAGCCCCTCAGCACCCAGACACCGACCTTCCCAGGACAAAACAAGGGAATATGGCCTGTAAGGGCTTTCCATGCTGAGAAAGAGCTTCCACATGCCAGCTGGGACCCCCCAAGGTCCCTGCCCTGGGAGCAGAGATTGGTTTGCATGCCGGCAGCCCTCCCCTTCCTGCGCAACAGCCCTTTTCCCAATTCCTATGAACTGGGAATGACAGACAATCCTGTTCTCCCAGGGAGCTCTCTGCCAGGGAATTCCTGCTTATTTCTAAGAAGGGCTCGTTCTGGCCTGCCCCTGAGCAACACCAGCCTTTCATCAATTAAAAGACGATAAGAGAGATCTGTTCAGCCCCGGATCTCAATTACTTGCTCAGACACCTGGAGACTTTTCACACCAGCCGCCAGGTCCTTCAGCTTTTTGCAGCAACACAGCAAGTGATTTGCCTCTATTTTTTCCATTTCTCCGTGTATTTTTGAAAAATCTTTCTGGCCAGTTAAACCAGAACCATCACGATTGCGAAATCCAGGAAATTTGCTGCAACGCTCTGTAACACTTGCAAGGCAATTAGCCAAAACCTCACACAAGTAAGCTTTTTTTGCCACACCATTCTAACCACCGAGCATTAACCCATTTTCTTAGGAAACAACATCTGCTGAAATAACTTCCTAATCTAGGAGCAGGCATGGAAAAGAAGCCGCTGCAGTCTCTCCAGCCCACAGTAAACTGAATTTTCAAGAAGAGTTGTCCCACTCAGAGGGTACCGACTCGCCCCAGCTGAGCAAATGGCTCCTTACACAGACCCTCTCCCCAGAATATTTATTACCTGGTCAGGAACAGTAGCATCGAAGGTTTCCCTGCAGCACCGATACGCTTAAGAGACGGTGCTTCCCCATAGGAGCCCACGGCAGAGGCGATGGTGGAGCAGCCTGGGGCTTTGGTGCAGGAATTTCCACCCCTGAACCCAACTGTCGTGGGGTCTCTTGGAGCTACACCCTATAGCTGTAGGAATAAATCAAGGCACAGGCAGGAGAGCTCCTGGGTAATCATTGGTAAGAATAAAGAAACCACTGGGCAATAAAGCAACCATTTCCACTCCCTACCCCTGCATTTACACAGCTTTTCTTCCTGGGAAGATGTCAACATACAGCAAAAATTAAGCTTCATGATTTGCCCTAGGAAACAGTTCTCACAGATAAACTGAGGCAGAGCATGATAACGTAACCAACGTTACACAGTGAACCAGCGCTGGCAGGCAGAAGACAAAAATCACACTCGATACTTTTCCCTATTTCAGATTAAAACAGCAGCTCTGCTTCTGTGCTATTTGTTATAACTCATTCTCTCCCTTATTCTCTATCCCTGCTTTCTCCCCCATCCTGAAAAACCAATAAAATAAAATAAAAAGCTTCCTTTTGGGAATGCAGCATTAATAATACTGCTACCATCTGTTGATAAGTCCAACGACCTGCACAGGGAGGGAAGAGGCTGCAAAGCTGAAAGGGAGTCAAGTGTTTGCATGGTTTTATTGAGAAATGAAATCCAGCTTTAAACACAGTAAATCGGAGACTATTCTGAATCACCTCTTGAATTTTTTAATGCTACTCCTGGGAGCACTGAAGGTAAATATGTTAATTTGACTTCAATCATGGTGCAGGAAAAAAAAAAAGCACAGTGTATTAGTTTAGGGTACCAAGTCTTAAAACTATTCATGCATTTCTGCATATTTTATACTCAGCAAATAAAGTTCCAAGGTTCTATAAGGAGGCTGCAAAATTATTCTGAGTAAGCAATAATGAGGTGTGCATTATATAAGGCTGATACTAATGGTAATCTATTATTAAAATTTAAGAGTTATAGCAGCTACATTGCAAACAGTCCTACAGCACTTTTCCTTCCCTAGGAAGGGAAAGCAGCAGCTGGAGAGGGAGGCTGGCGAGACAGTGGGTTTTGTACGTGGTGCACGGGGTATTGCTCCCCGACCGGGTGTTGCACCCCAGGTCCTTGGGGTCATCGCTCTGATGTCTCTAGTGAGCTCCCCCGCAGTGTAGCACCACCGCCCGCTCAGGCACGGTCACGAGCCACGGCAGGTTCATATTCCCAGCGTGTTTAATTCTCTGCCTGATGTTTCAGCGTAAAGGATCTCCTAAAATGCACCGGGCATTAAAAAATTAACAGGGTTTCAAGTTTGTATGCTGCAGCGATCCTCAGGGCTATCTTGATGCTTGATTTCTGCTGCGATACCCCACTTAGGCTGCAAGGAGGCCAGGAATGTGGCCCAGTAAAACCCAACCTGCTTCTCCTACCTGCCAAATCCCCTCCAGAAGTCCAAGAAAAGCAGCATCACGACATCCCGGTTGGATACATGACCCACGTCAGTATTCAAACACATCAAGGGAAGAGCGCGGCACTGCATCGCATCCTAGTGATGCCCACCAAGCTCAAGCACTTTGCTTGGTGCTGGTGTGAGCTAGACCTGCTGTGTTCCGCTCGGATGTTGTCCTGGGAACCGGCCACTCTCCCCAAGGGGGAACCACTGGGTGCTGTGGGACCTGTCCCCGGCACCTCTCAGCACTGCTGTGAGAGAAACAAATGGCAAACCCGCCGCCCCCCCCCGCCCCAACCCCCCAAGTTTGGCTTATCTTCCTCCTTCCTACATCTTTTGGTGAGAATCAAAAGGAGTCTCTGGGGGCTGTAAATCTGTATCTGACAAACCCGTACAGAAATAGGCACATCGGCGAGGGCCCAGGCGCTGCAGCAGCGCTGGGCATCTCCACATTTTAACCTGTTATAACTCTGTCTCGCGGGGTTCACAGACCCCAAACACATGCTGGGAACTGGGTGGTCTTGCTGCCATCACCTGTCCCTTGGAGGACCCCCCCCGCTTCGGTTTGCATGAAATGCAAAATTCAATTTTAGCTACATTTCAGAGTGTATTGCTAGTGTACAGCCAAGTTCTTTTTTTCAAATGAAATTTTTCAGTGAATTTAGATCCCAAAGGCAGTGTTCTGCCCAAACCAAAGGATAATAAAGCATAATAATTTCAGGAGAAACAAACTTACTCTGAGACCTTTCTGCACAGAAAAGGATCTCAAATAGTGACGAGCTCTTTGCTCTCCAGGCTGGATGGGACACTGGGGAGCAAACCAAAGCAGAAAGGATGGAGGGGGCACAGAGCAAGTCGGCATTTGCTGGGTGCTTACAGCATCCACCTGCTCTGTCGGCCCATTCCCTGCTGTATCACCACCTACCTGGGCTGAAGGAGTTAACAACCCTTCTGGGATGGCGTAACAGGAGACCAGAGTTAGTCATCTAGGCATGTCCTGATCGGTATGAACGGGAGCTGGCGTGTGAATGAAGTTGCCTTGGAGATGCAGCCAAAACCAATGACCAGATATTAACTTTTCACAACGGGGCTGCCAAGGGAGGCAGAACATGCAAAACCAGCAGGACGACAGTTTCCAGCCAAAGGCGGGCGCATCCGGATACAATAGGAAGGACCCCCAAGCCCACCCCCACCCCACCCCCCGAGAAGTTAAACCCCACATGTCTTTGCTCAGGAGGCAGGAGAAATTTCCCCTTGCAAAGCCAAGCGGGCCAAGAAGGGCTAGCAACAGAACCCTGGTCTTGGACGTTATGGGGGTGGGTAAGTGACCCCTGGATGCAAGATGCTGTCTGCCCTTGGTCTAATTTTAAAGTTGATATTAAAGACACCGGCACCCATCTCCTTACTTTTTTCTGGAAGCAGCTTCATAAGCAGAAAAAAACAGCTATGGGCACCTTACACAATGAGATGTCATTAAACAAAACCAGTAACAAGTCATTCAAAGGCTGGGCTGGCGAAGGATTAACATGTCAGCAGACATCCCCTGCCCAGCCCCCCATGCTTTACCTCCGCTTCCCAAGGCAGTTTTGGAGGTGGATGAGCAGGATGGGGCGGCTGCTCCAGCCGCCTGCTGGGCTCCTCCGCTGGCACCCGGCATGGTCACTCGCCAGGAGGAAACTCTGCTTCAGGCAGAGGTTTCTCCATCTCAGCTCAGAGCCAGGCAGCTTCCTACGGGGCGTCTCTCCCACCCTGCTTCCCAAGGGAACTGGGCGAGGTGGACAGCGGCGACCACCCAGGCTGCACCAGCAAGAGCATCCACGGAAGCCCACGGATGAAGAGCACGATCAAAGCTCCGCTCCCCTGGACCTCACCTCCCTCCAGCCTCACCGCAGCACTGACCCAGGCAAAGAAGCTGCTTTTCAGCCACGAGAAGGCTTGCAGTGCCTGAGATGAATCGGTGCATCGCCCACCCCTCCCTGGGCAAACACTGCCTGCCGCTGGAGGACACACACCACCAGGGGGGCACCCCCCACACCACCCCACTTTCCAACCCAAAGCCTGACCCCGAAGAGGAAGGTGCTTTTCAGGCTCTACCTCACCCCGGCTCACCCAGGGAATGACTTACGGGGGGACAGGATGCGGGAGAGCCGTGATCCCCCCATCACTGCTGCGCTGGCCGTGGAACCCAGCCCCCCCGCCCCCCCCCCGCCATGGACGGGCTGTAACACTGCTCCACAGGCTGCCTGGGCCACCACGGAGCCCAGCAGCGCCCGCCACCTCTCTCGAGAGGAACGTGAGATGAAATGGACACATTTGTATTAAAGCCTGAAATGCAGAAAGCTCCCCGTTCCCATCCGCATGCCAGCCCCTTGATATTTTTTCCCAGAAGGAAAAACAGAAGATGCTTTCCATAAGCAGACGATTTCAGCAGCTAATTTTACCATCACTTATGGTCGACTTTATGACTAAGATTTCATGCTGACTATATTAATCCTGTCAAATTTCAGAGTGAGAGAGAAATGATACTGTATATTTTATGGCTGCAATAACTTCTAAGCCATTAGACATGCATGCTGACATGAAAGTAATCAAATTGATTTTTTTCCTATTACAACGAAGAACTTTGTATGAGCAAATAGTCTTTCTGGCACAGGAACGAAACCCCAAGAAGCCTGCACTTGCTCAGGAAATTAGGAAATCGCCACGAGCCATCGTTCAGAAATTTGGCTATTCTGCTTACTCACACGCTCTTGTCACCAAAGCTGGAAGGAACACGCTACAGTCATCCAAACGATTGACAAGAGCCAACACCAGGGATAACTGGAGGTTCCTGAAGCAATGTTAAATATTGCAGACGTTGCCGTTAAGTGCTTTTCCAGCATTAAAGGCTGCACCGAGCCTTTGCTAACCCACCCAGCCCCTCGCACGGGACAGCAGCTTGCTGGCCACTTCTCCAGGCGTTGGGTGTACAAGCCAGAAGAGGTCAGAAAAAGTTGTTTAGAGGGCTTCTCAGCAAGTCCTGAAGACCTCGAAGCACTAACAGATACACTAGAGGTGCCAAGCTGATGGGCTTAAGCCCTTTGTGCACATTGAGGCAGCAGGACATGAGAAAGCCCAATGCCAGGAGGCCAGCTGAGAAAACCAGCTTCATTGTCAGCCCAGCCTCTCCTCCATCCCTCCGCAGAAAGCAGAGAGAAAGATAATTTAAAATAATTCTTTACATGTAAATAGGCTTTTAATCCTAAGTTCCACTTGCTTAGCGTCTTGGCGGTTTTTTTGAAACCCAACTCATACCTGCACTCAAAACTGGGAAGCCCTTCTCTGATTTACAGCAATTACCCAAAATACTAATTTAAAATCCTTTAGCATAACGTGCTTGTAAAGTTCTAGAGAAAGTCAGGTCAAAAGAGACCCCGTGATGGCAGAGGTGATGGTCGGGGTGTCCCTGGCGTGCCAGGGCAGCCCGTGGTGGAGGGCACGGCTGCTGCCCAGAGCTGGGGCTCTGCACGGTGAGGGGGAACCGCTCCCTGCACCTGCACGGGGCAACAACGCGTGCAAACCTGTTCTCCTCCTCTGACGCGTGAGGGCACGTTGGGTGTGAAAGGACAAGGCGGGCTAGGCTCAAAATCTTGAAAGACGTGGCAACCAGAAACAATTAAGTGTAGATAACGAATATAATGTAACAGGCTTACATGTCACCCTGACAGGCGTAGCCACGTCTCTGCCATAGCCACTAAAACTTCAGATTTTCTTTGAATTTTAAACACAGATCTCACACCTTATTGAGAATACTGCTACCAATCATGAAATCAAATTAGATCTTTCAAACCAAGTAACCTGCATGGTGTGCTAAACCTGTCTAAAGGCTCAAACGATGACGGGTGTGTGTAGGTACGTGTGTATGTGTAACTCCTCCAGGCTAGCAAAAGAACTGCAGATTTAACATGCGTTCAGTTGCAAATCAAAATGTTTTAATGGCTCTCTATCACTAAGACCTATTTTTCGTTTTCTTTTGTGTGTTGTTTGTTTAAAAAAAAACCAACACAAAACAAAAAGAACTCAGAAAGACAAAAGCATAACCCCACAACTACAGGGATCGCCTAAACCAAGATTTGCTAAATGACAATTTTCGTGAACTCATTTGTCTTACTACACAAGATATTTGTAAAGTCATCGGTGTTGCTGCTGCAATCCAAACATGCAAAAGGTTTCCACACATTTCATTAAGCAGAATGAACTAACTGTGGGGGTCACTTTGACTTTTTTTTTTTTTTTTTAATTTAGCCTTAATTCTGATTTAAGATTTAGCTCCTTTCCCAAACAGAAGTTCACAAAAGCAAAGACTCACACTTGCAGCCGTAAAGCCTCTTGCTGTGCACCCACGTAGACGCAGTTTGTTATCCGTTTTTTTTTACCTTGCAGAACCCAAATAAAACCGCCCTGTGACTCTGCCACGATTTCTTTTCGGGGAGCTCTCCCCAAGCCAGGCTGAGCAAACAGCCCCTCGCTGCTTTTTCCACTTCTTCCAGCGTTTACTGTTCACCTACTTGGTCCATGAGTGCCCTCCCAACCAGCACAGCAGCACCTGCGGTTCATCGCCCACACTCCTTTGCAGTGACCGCAGCGCTCCGCACTGCTGCTACAGGCACGGAGGGAAGGGACGGGCTTGGTGTGACAACCCCAGCCACACTGGGGGACAGGGCCAGCGTTGAGGGCTTCCTATTGCTACAGCCCCAGCTCGCATCACCTCCAAGCAGAGCTGGGTTTGGGGTTTTTTTGGTTTGGGGGTTTGGTGGGGATTTTTTTGTTGGTTTTTTTTGGGTTGGGGTGTTTTTTAATTGCATCTAAGCAAGCCCTATCCCAACAAAACCCAAGCCTCAGCACCATTAACCAGAACCCACCAAATGGGTCCCTTCCACTGCCATGGTCTGTAAGGATCCAGCCTCCTGAAGCCAGCCTGGTCCACGTACCGGGATCTGCAGCTGCAGCTCCCGGAGGAAGATGACTAGTCAGCACATGAGGCATGAGCCACAGCCCATAATCACCTTCACCTGAACCGCGGCGCCTTCGGCTACCCAGTAGGAAACAGAGAACCCTTTTAGCCAAATCATTACAAAATCATGCTTTAAAGTTATTACCCAAACCTCCCAAATCCATAGTTTTGCAAAGGTAAGAGGGGTCTCCTGGGAGAGGAGGCGAACAGTATCCATGAGTTTCTCATGACCTTACGGAGATTGCCATGACAACACCGCTTCGATCCTCCAAACATGGATATATTCATTTGCACTAGTGTGATTGAGAATAATTAGAGCGAGATTCCCCGAGCCGGGGAGTCACAATCGTACAGCGGTTCATGGCAGCGGAGCCCAAGTTTTGAGGGAAGCAGCCTCAAATTTAAATGTAAAAAAGAAAACCGACAACACTCTTTAGAGCCGCGTGACCTAATTCATTATAAAGAATGTCAGTTAGCAAACCTTTTAAATAAAACATTAAGCTAGAGGTAATTTGAAGCCTTGTGGATTTTGTTTTACTCAATTATTTTCTAATGCTTCAACTTCAAGAATAAATATGCAGAAATAAAAAAAAATACTAAGGGTTTCATTTAATTCTTTTTCAAAAGAAATGAAGACATTCATACTAAACCCAAATACCCTCAACCGAGCCAGATTTTTAATTAAAACTTTTCCGTCCTACAAGATTCTTCAAGGTTGTACTATCTGCTTCCACATCCACGAGCCAGCATCGCACCTGCAGATGGGCAAGCACCTAATTCACGTTGGCATAACCTCTACCATGCACTAAATTTATTTTTTTTTAATTCCTTGCCCGTAATTTACATAACCAGTTGCCATTCTCATGCTGTTTGTTGGGAAGAGTGTCCCTCCAGCAGAGACAGCAGCAGATCACATTGGCCCCCGCTTTGGTTCTATCAATGCGTGATGGTGACGGCGTGGCTGGAGCGAGGCAGGCAGGGATGAACAACTCGGCAAAGAGCAGTGGCGGATAAAAGCCACTGTTGATCTGCACAGTGTAACATGAGGTTAATTGGGAAAAGGGAGAAAACAAAGGGAAGGAGCTTGATGATTAGTGCTGCAAATGCTCTTTAAGAAATACTATAAACCCCAAAGAAATTCACGCTGCAGCCCATCTCAGAGGCTGGGCTTACCTACAGAAAGAAGAATTTGAGTCTAGAAAATTTCACTGTATTTTAAAAGACTCTAAGGTCTTCCTTCAACCTGGACAAGCTTTTCTGAGTGTTTTGACCCATCACTGGGCAGGTTCCCAATGGGAAATAGGTGACTGATGTGAACAGGCACCCAGCCTCTCCAGGAGGTCCAGGTGCTGCTCTGGACACAACCCAGCTCCATGCTGGGCTCACACCTGAGTCCACCACCATACAGCAACCCTGATCTTTGCATTTACAGTCTTTTTCAAAAGATAAAGGAAAAAACAGCCACTTATATGCAGTCCTGGTGGGGTTTTTTAATTTCCTAACCATTACAGCAGTCCAAGGGAAAAAAAATTCACCCTACTCCCTTGACATGGAATACTCCCGGATATATTTCCAACTGGAAATACAAGAGGAACATGGGAAAAGAGAAATCAGTTGTCCAGCATGAGCAATAACTCTGCTGTCCCAGTTGAAGCCAGCACTGGGCACGCACACAGGCAGATTCGACACCAGCAAGCCCAGCAGCACAGCCCACCTCTGAGGACAGAGCCCACACAGGACAGGAAAAAAAAAAAAAAAAAAAAAAAAAGAGGAAAAAAAAAAAAAAGAAGTTTAGAGCTAAATATTTTATTTCCATTTGGCAGCATCACTGTTTTCAAGAGGATACCAGGAAGAAATTTGCAGAAAAGTGCTCAACACCGCTCCGCCAGCAAGTCCGCACCACAAAACACTCAGGAGACAAAGAATGCCAGAAGATAAAAAGATTCCTTTCTGCCACTGTGTTTAGAGTAAAACACCACGCTACTTTGATTTATCCTTCCATGTAATCTTGGAAAAAAAGTAAAATAAGTCACCCCTTCCCAGGAATTCATTAAGTGGGTTCCAGCATGCACCTCCACGCTCCAGCTCGCCGTGGGGGGCAAGCAGGGTACCAGGAGATGCCCGGGGCAGGCCATGGAAAGCACAGGGCAGAGCTGACTCTTGTAATCGCTCACTGCTGTAATTATCACATCGCAACCACACCCTGGGGCCACTTTCAGGGTATTAAAAGTTCTCCTCCGTGCCACCGAAGTACAGTATCTCGCACTGGGAGCCAGTACAAACAGTGGTACCCAGCTGAGCAGCATCATGTGCGTGGCACTGCTGCATCCCCCCGCCCTGGGCGCTCCGACCCCGCTCTCACCAAGGGCCTCTTTTCAAGATCGAAAACTACTGATGAATCCATTTCTCTGCAGCAGAGAATAAACAAGGATTAGTATTCACCCGTTCATAACAGGGAAACCCTGCAGCTAGAGGTGGAGTCAGTCAATGCCTGAACATCCAGCCTAAGTTGCTTGACGAATGCTAACTACAACTCCCAGCTTATTTATCTAATTTGGTTTGATTTTAAAATATTGAGTTATCTAACCAGACACACACAAAAAAAAAATCTGAAAATTTCCCATGCTATGAAAACTCCCTGTGCCATTTTATGGTGCTACAATTCAATATATATTTCTGAATTTTACTGAGTTTTATCAATCACATTTGTATTGAGAAATGCCTAAAAAAATTCAGGGCAAAGGCTACCATTTTTCAAAATGATCTTAAGTGCCTGAAAAATAGGGTCCTACAGTGAATGAGCCTTTCCAATTCTGACTGTGATCCGTAGCCTGTAAATATTTCAGTCATTTAAACCCGTTACAATATTTACTAGGGTCTATTTTTGTCAATCAATCTATAATAAGAGCAGAACATCCCTTTACATACCTATAAAATAATACTCTCTACTTGAGTAGGGTCTGGTTTCTGTATTAGAAAAGGGCAGCTCTGAACTGATACAACCAGTTTGTCACACAAAAAAAAAAAAAAAAAAAAAAAAGAATATGGAGGAGGGATAGAGTCAGTGGCACAATCCACAATGACTTCAGCCAGGCCAGGATCTCCTCCAAGAACAGGCTGATGATGCTCAGAGAAATGCGAAGAAAAACGGCAGGACCACCCGTCCCACTGCGGGCATCTGTGGTCCCACCTCCCATCACCCAGGCAGTGCCTTTTATTCAGGATGGTCTTACTGGTCCCAGTGATACAGAACCTTAACAGTGCCATAAATGTGGAATATTGAACATCTGGGGAACCTGTCACTGCAAAATAAGTCGGGCAGCTACAAGCACTGCTCATGGTGAAGGCGATGCTCCGCACCCCTGCCCGCTGGAAAGACGAGACACACCACCAAATAATTCCAGAGAGCAATGAATAGCTGAACGCTGTCAGAGCCTGTACTGACTATCAGTACAGATTTAAAACAACGATCTAAATGCGAAAAGCCTGTCTATTCCTGAGCCCATGAGGTACAATACTCTCCCCCCCAGCCCCAGCCCTCATTTTAAAATTCATCCTTTATCAGCTTGAGTTGAGAAAATCCAGTAGAAAGGCACAAATGGATTGTGCTAGTAAGCAGAAAAACTGTTACATCTTCTGAATGTAATTTTGCCAAAAGCCTCTGCACAATTTTTTTTGTCACGCTTTGCATTATGAAGGAAATTTCTTTTTAGAAGAACAGGAGAATGATTTGCATAATATTCTTTGCAAGTTAATATCAGCCTCTGATAATGATCTCTGCATAATGCAAAAACGTTTGAGAAGACTGTTACAACACTAAGTAATCATATTTTAAATTATGTTTCCCTTTATAGAAAGGTGTTGCAAAAACACACAGACATGAAATCTGTCTGTTGAAGTCCCAAGAACCACCTGACCATCTTCCCACTATTCTACTGTTACAGATTGCAACACTGCCTTTCAAAATCTTACAAAACAAATTACACTGCAACAGTCTGGCTTCACAGAAGGCAGAGCTTTTTCCTGTGCTGATGCTCCAGCACATTACATTTCACAAGAGCTTCTGATGTACTGCACAAGTTAAGCAAGGACCTAGAAATTAAGATGGAACACAATTAGACGTACCGCAGTAATTAAGGCAGAATCTCCCGGCCGCGCCGTCACTAAGCTGTGCCACGCCACGACGGAACACCGAGTGGAGGTGGCAGCACCGGGGCATACCCCAACTGCCACCAGGTACTGGGGACACTGGTTTATCTGGGTCACTCCTGCTCGGTGGGCTGCAGAGCCACGCACAGAGCACCAGAAGCGATGACTGTGCCACCACTGCCACGTCCCCACGGCACAAAAAGGTGTCCCCTCCGGCAGCCAGCGATCTTCCCAAAATCTCTCCGAGGGATTAGGTGTTGTGTGATGCAGTCACAAGATCTCTGCTAACGCCATCATTCATGCCTAATTAGGTCAGGAACTAAACATAAAAAGAAGAGGTCCAGGAGGAAGCCATTTATACAAGCCTGCCGAGCAGCAACCTATTAGATGTGGGCACCGGCTATTTCCCTCAGCCCATCTCAAACAGGGGATGTGGGTGGGAAGCTAATGCACTGGGATATTAAATGCTTAATAAGTCACTAAGACTTAACCACAACCAAGTGGTTTAAACCTGAGCTAACCTTCCCCAAACTAAAATAAAACTGTGAAAGGAATAGAGAGAGGTTCCTGGGACAACCGCTGCGCAAGGCAATAAAATGCAGGAGTCGTACGCTTCGATGAAGCAAAGGCAGAGAACGCTTTCAGCCCAATCTATTTCTCATCATAGCAATGATGTAACAGTCTCGGAGGAAAGCATGAGGCAGGATCCACGGCGTAGGCTGCGCTCCCGAGAGTATGGTATGTACCCCAGAGAGCCAGTGTCCCCAGCCCCTGCCCATAGCATCCTCAGGACCACAGAAGAGAGCACATATAGTCCAGCTCGTGCTACCCACGTCTCTGACATATACAACAGGGCATCATTCAGCCTTGAGGGTGGGTGGTGTTTTTCCCCACCTACAAAACTAAGTCTAAAATTCAAATACCAGATCTGGGCAGCCAAGGCACGGAGAAAACAGCCTCCTGCCCGTCAGAGTGCGCTCGGCAAGGCAGCTGTGTGTGCAACAGCTGCACTTGGTGCAGAAAGCGTAACAGAGCCTGTGGTCACTCCTCTCCCCTACACGTTTTGGTAACCTGCAGTTTGTCCAGCCGCGTTCAGCAACAGGCAGGAGAAGAACAACCAGAGTAAGTTCTCAGGCCACAGACCAGCTAGAAAGTGTTTGGGGAGCATTTCTGCAGACGCTTTTGGTGGCACTGGCTGTCACAGTGCCATCAACCCATGTACATGCTCCGAGGTTTTTGCAGGGCCTTCAGCACCTCGAGTCGCCACACACCAGGCTGTACCCACAGATGCTCCAGCACTGCGGACACAACCCCCTCCATCCCCACCAGGCTGTGGGGCACAGTGTGGGGCCAGACACTTTTGCAGTGTATTGCCAGGTGCCAGCACACCCTGCCTGGGAGCAGCTCAGGCTGATCCCCCCCCAGTGCTCCAACCCCATCCTACCACAGAACCATGGAACCACAGAATGGTTTGGGTTGGAAGGGACCTTAAAGATCACCCAGTTCCACCCCCCTGCCATGGGCAGGGTCACCTGCCACTAGACCAGGTTGCTCCCAGCCCCGTCCAGCCTGGCCTGGAGCACTTCCAGGGATGGAGCATCCCCAGCTGCTCTGGGCAGCCCGTGCCAGCACCTCAGCACCCTCATGGTGGAGAATTTCTTCCTAACATCTAATCTAAATCTGACCTCTTCCAGCTTAAAGCCATTGCCCCTTGTCCTATGACTACATGCCCTTGTAAAAAGGCCCCTCCCCAGCTTTCCTGTTGGCCCCTTTAGGTACTGGAAGGTGCTCTAAGGTCTCCTGGAGCTTTCTCTTCTCCAGGCTGAACAACCCCAGCTCTCTCAGCCTGTCCTCACAGGAGAGGTGCTCCAGCCCTCTGATCATCTTCGTGGCCTCCTCTGGACTCGCTCCAACAAGTCCATGTCCTTCTTATCTTGGGGGGGTACCAGAGCTGGACGCAGTCCTGCGGTTGGGGTCTAATGACGGAGCAGAGGGGGAGAAGCACCTCCCTTGACCTGCTGGCCACTCTTCTCATACCTTTTAACGAGCTTCAAGCAGTTCCTTGCTATACCTCACCATGGGCTTCCTCGAATGGGTTTGCAAACTCCTTGCCCTCCCATCACCAGAAACACCGATGCTGAACCCACTAGCAGCGGTGTCCTCATCTCTGTGCTGGAGACAGGTCATCAGGTTCCTCTGCAGCTCCCAGACTCGTGCAACGGTGACCGAAATGAAACCCAGCGATGGATGCAACGCTGGCAGAAGGGGAAATCAGTGGCTGCCCCAGGCTGCTGTGCTCCAGTGCAGACCATGCCTGCGGCCACGGCACACACTGAACGGCAGTACGGGCTCAGGGCGCACAGCAGCTGCTGGAGCCACCGATCTGGTGCTGGGCAGAGCACTCATTACAACTCTCTAATAAGCAGATTTAAAATCAGCTGAC
Organism: Falco biarmicus; assembly: GCF_023638135.1. Classification (NCBI taxonomy): domain Eukaryota; kingdom Metazoa; phylum Chordata; class Aves; order Falconiformes; family Falconidae; genus Falco; species Falco biarmicus. The sequence continues at coordinate 7,562,016 of NC_079296.1, read as the reverse complement.
TTGGTTTGCAGAGATGCGAGCTGTGACTGCAGCAGGGAAGCCCAGCTACTGGCTCGCAGGGGATGCAGTCACACAGAAAGCCCACACAGAGGTGGCCACTCTGCCCACGGAGCCACCAGCACCTCTGGCCGCATCCAGCTGCGTCTCCAGCAAACCTGCAGAAGAGTCTCCATGAACAGTAGTGTGGGCAATGAATTTGCCCACTCTCTGAGTTCCAGATCACAACTGGTCCTTCTTCATGATGCTACAGCACGGTGGGGCCCGGGGTGAAGCCCCTAATGCCCTGACTCTGCAGGGACACCCAGCAACACGAGCAGCACTGGGAACTTGGGGTGGTTTTTGTCGTTTTGTTTTTTCAAAAACTTGCAAGCAAATCTCTCCTTCCCTTCCCCCAGCTGACATGTCCATCCACACCGGTGCATGGTACCACCAAACACAGCTCATATGCCACACACACACACCCCTACATGCCTCATCACCTGGATGCCAAGAGGGAAAGCTTCTCCAACGTCCAGCAACCACCGCAGCTGTCAGCACGTGCACCTGGGAGATGACAAGGGTGTAGGAACTGCCTCATGAACTGCCTGAACCAAATACATCTATCGTTAATGCTAGATGTTGTGTTTTACACACCCCTGAGGCACAGAGGAAGAGGTCAGGAGCAGGCTGGAGGGTGGCGAGCCTGTGAGACACTCCAACGATTTCTACAGCGCGTATCCGTGCTGCACAGCCAAGGGAGGCTGCGAGAGCATGGCTCCTGTGGGGCTGGCACTCGGCATTAACTTGTGTTGCTTTATATTGCAATATTGCAATTGAACCATATAATAAACTGCTTTAAGAATCAGCGGGGGGGAAATACCACTGTGGAGGTGTGAGAGCTGCATTTGTTCCTCCAGGTGGTATAAACACATCATGACTTTCACTATATGAAACCTTATAAAGCAGTAAAGGCTACCTGGAACATTTTTGTTGTTTAAAAATCACTTAAAAAGTGACACGATGCACCATGGACATCACCCGGGGACACGAACCGCTGTACTGGTCCTCTGTATTTTGCTGGTGGCCATACAGAAAAAAAGTAACGCCCGATGCTCTGCCGAGCTGTGGTGGGGCGCATGGCCTGGACCAGACACAGTGCAGGTTCTGCTCTGGATGCAGACCATGGGTGAGGTTTGTCCAGAGCTCACCACGGTGTCAGGCAGGTGGTACTCACAAGCCTGCAGATCTTTGCTCATCTCTCAGGCAGGAGCTGCCAGGAGGCAGCAGCTCCCTGCCGTCAAGACCTTCTGCAGGGGCTGGCAGCACTCAGGCGAGCACAGACTGGATCTTTCTCAAAGCATCCATTGGACTTGAGTTAAAAAATATAACTAGCAGTGTCAGTAAGCCTCAGTAAAAAACCAAGAGATCTGGTCTACCTGCAGAAAACAACCTCTCCGTGCAGCGCGACCGCTGCCAGGACAGCTCAGCTCCAAGCCCTGCTGCGCACACGACGGCTGCCTCCAAGGACATGCTGTGATTTCATCACTCAGTTCTTCCACCCGCTCCAAGCTGCACTGCCCTCCTATCCCACCCGCAGCAGCCACAGCTCCCTTCCAAAGAGCAAAAAGTTAAGTTCTCCCTCCTGTGTCGTTTCCTGTGCCGAATCCAGAGCAGTCAGCAAGTACTGCAGGATACACCTCCCCTAAGGCCACTCTCAAACAAGACAACAGCCAGTTTGGGATCTTAAGGGGAAGGTAAATGAGGAAACTTGCTAAATTTGATTGTAAAAATATTCATGAAGATACCAAGCAGCTCGGGTACCTCCAGCTCTCTGCAGAAGTGCCCACCAACTCGCAGGGAAATGCACAGGCGCTTGTCCAAGCCTTTGAAGGGTCTCAAGCGGGGACCACCAGGCAGCCATGTAAGCCCATGGAGAGGGATGGACACTACCAGGGTATCACTGACAGCAGGACAGCAACTGACCTTACAACTGTGATGGGCTCTGACAAGGCAACGGCTTGAGATGCACCGGCTCCTGTGCTCCTCTCCAGGCTGGTGCCCACTGGGAGGCAGAATGGGACAGCACATTACGGTCTCTTCCCCAAACTGGTTCATGAATCTTCAAGGATACAGGACGAGAAATCTTAACAATGCCATGCAAGGATATAAAAGCTGCTTTATGCTGAAATCAGCACTGCAATCTGAAAGCAGAAGTGTTGTCACCATTAGTGGACCTGAAAACCACGCAGAGCCAAGCCACCCCAGCTGGCAACACAGGGTCTCCAGCCCTCATTGCCCCGCTCTGTGGTAAAGCACCCTCAGGCTCCACACCTGCACTGCACGCACCTTGGGCTCAATCTACATTTTTAGAGACGCACAATAAAAAACACCGATGAAAAAAAAACAAACAACCCAAAAACAAACCACCCAAGAGTCATCTGAAAGACCAGTTATTAGATTGCTTGAAATGACTTGAAATGAAATTCCCACAGATTTTATTGGACTGCTCAAATATTGATCCTGGTGTCCTTCTCACTCGCTTTGCAACGCAGAAATACACCTTGCTAGAAATCCCACCTGTGTGCTGAGCCAGGAACACGCACGGGGAACGTCTGGGGTTGCTTTGGTTTGTTCCCTCTTCCTTGGCCTCCAACCACCAGCGCACATCAATACAAGAAGCCAGGAGCTTCACACAGTAATTCCTTTGTTCCCTGCCTGCGCGCCTGCAGCACGCCGAGCGATGGCAGAGCACGGGAAGCCTCCGTGCCCACGCAGGAACAGGAGCGTGCAACACATGCCGCAGCTCCCGTCCCGGGTGGTTGCCTCTCTGGTGGTCATCACCTGGCTGTATCTCGGAGGGCTTCTGGACCAGGTAACCCTCAGGAGCCTTCCAGATCCCCTGCCCTCAGGAATTCCCTCCCCATGCAGAATCCCCATGGGACTGTAGGAGAGGAGGGCAGAGAGAGCCTGAGCACACCGGGATATTCTGCTGGGCTCTGTGTCGCTCTGGTGAGGCTTCCCGTCCCCTCCCAGCCCCTGAGATTGTTTAACCTGACTGGCACAAACGCTGTTGGTTTCACCCACAGGTACAAAGCAGCACCCTGGGGTGCACCTGTGCCAGTGCACCCCCAGTTCATCTGCCCAGCACAGCTGGGACACAGATGGGTCATGCTCCGGCGAGGTCTCCCCCATTCCTGTCAAATAAGATGGTGTTTGGATCCTCATCCCAAATTCTCAGGTTACAAAACCACGCAGTGCCTCAACACTTCGACAAATAACACCAACAGTATACATTATTTTTTTACCTACATAAAAAGAAAATAAAACAATGAAACCCCAGCCTCTGCTGCGTGTCAATAGCTACTTCAGAGCTCCAAGCAAGCGCCTCCATCACCCCGGCCATCCAGTATCCCAGTCCCTGTGGTGAGGTGCCAGCAGCACGCTCTGTGCTTCATGGCTCACTTCACAAGGCATGTGCCCAGCCCCAAGAAGCTCCATCATTCTCTCCCAAGCCCTGCAGATGTTTCAGCTCAAGCCGGCCTCCTGGCCAGCACCCCAACATCCCCTCCCTCACTTGACTGCCTGCGCAGTAAAGCACCACGCAACGGCACTGCGAGCTCAGAGGAGAGTGGAGCAGCTGGAAGGCAACAGCTCTGCAACTTCCAAATTCCTATTTAGCTTCTTTTAAAAAATAAATAAATAAATTAAAAAATCACACTCGCAGCATAAATGCAAGCTGGGCTGGTACTTCACTCCTCCCTCATTGGGATGCGCTCATCCTTAACTTACAGCTCATCCTTAACTTACAGCTCATCCACTCACGAGGTGCATCACAGCCTCCTTAGCAGCTCACACCCCCTGTTAACACGCCAGTGCCTCATCCCGATGGTGAGGACAGCTGCCTGCTTCTCCAAAGGACCTGCCCTTCCCAAGTTCTCCAGCCTCTCGCGGGAGGTGAGGGAGATGTGCAGCTCTTGGCCAGCACAGGGCAAAGCTCTGGAGAAGGTGTCCAGAAGCCTTGGATGGAGCAGCTCAGAGTGTCCTGGATGGGCTGGAGCCTTGGCAAGGCTGGAGTGGCCGAGTGCAGCCCCTGGCCCGGACGGAGCCGTGGCATGGATCCTGGGAGCTGTCTGATGAGTCAAGAAGTCCCACTGTTCAATTCACAGCCTGGGAATTAGTCAATCCTCCTCTTTCGCCTGGGGTGGGGAGTGGGGCCTGGCCCCCATCCAAATATTGTGTAAACTGGGAAAAAAAAACAACCAACCCTATTTAAAATAACCAAAACAAACCCCAAAACAGTTAAGCTGTAGAATTACTGTTTTGGAGGAATGGGGGAAAGCTGAAGCTGTAACAGCAAGTTCTCCCATTCCCTTCCTCTGAGAGCCTTAAAAAGGCTTCCCACCATCCCGCTACGGCCCTTCTCACATTACACTTGGACAAACCAAAGGGAAGCCTGGTGCTCAAGGTCAGGGTGACAGCCAGCCACCCAGGAGCCCAGCCTGGGGGTGCCCAGGGGTGCCCAGGGGTCTGCTCCAGCCACCGGCTGCTGCTCCGGCTGATGGGCAAGCCCTGCCCCGGTGGGGATTCCGGCAGGGGAGGGATGGAGGAATGGAGCGATGAGGCTGTTCTCTGTCGGCTTCAATTCCATGGATGCCCACGCAGAAAGCTAACACAACCTTCCCAACTTCTACTTTTTTAAAAGGCTTTTCTCTCTCTCTCCTTCCCCCCCAGTTTTTAAAATCCAATTATAGCACGACTCTCTCAGCAGGGGTCAGTGTAGAATAAGAATCGCCAGAGTTAATGGACATAAGACCAAGAAAGATTAATGCCTAAATGGTTTCAAAAGTTGTATGATGCTGATTTCATTAACATTTTAATTGTAATGTATCTTTTTAATCTTCTTTCACACTAATGGTTTTATATGCTTCAAAAAAAAAGAAAAAAACTGCTGACAACAAAAATATCAACATACCAAAATTAACAGACGGAACTGAGTGCTATAATGGGAACTGAATGAAATGCAGAAAACCGTGTTAATGATGCATTAAGAGTAGGAATTGTGCTCAGACAAGAGTCAAAAATTCAGCACTACAGTTGCATGCCCTGTCTTTGCCTCCCCCAGATATTCAGCACAACCCCAGATACGTGCCTTTCAGCTGTGCTGTGCTGAAGCAATAACCCAGGCAACATTACCGAATGCATGCACAGATTTAGCCAAAAGAGAAAAAAAAAAAAGCGTGCTTTAAACCTTGCAATTAATCTAATTTAATCAGGGTGATAGACCAGAGCAGAAGATTCAGAGGAGGCTTCTGCTGCTGCTGCTGACCATGACCCTTTATTGAACGGCACCGACGCTGCTGTCACCGCTCTGCAGGCTCAGGTACCACGGCCACAGCAGAATTCAGACGTGAAAGATGCAGTTACAACCACCGTGCAAAATTTTATTTTCCTTAATTAGAAGACAATTAAACCTAAGCAGTAATGTTTCATTAAGCATGGGCATGTATTGATGATGTTAGCACGTATAAACGAAGGGAGGCACAAAAGAAGGTAATTGCAGAGCAGACAGATGAAATTTCAAACAACTTTTCTTTGTAGAAACGAGCGACTGAGCGATACAGATGCCTTGACCTGCCTGCGAGGCTGGGCTGCAGCTACAGGAGCCATGCAAAACCCGCAGCGTTTCACTTCGCAGTCCATCTCCCTGCTAACGAGTTCTGATGATCTAGTCGGAGTGATACAAACCCTCCACACCAGCACCTGGCAAACTGCAAAACCCTAGAGTTCGCAACAAGAGCGTGACTCCAGCCATATTTGTAACAGAACGTAACCAAAAAGCAGATTCTCATACCCAGGTTGAGTCCTACAAAGGACTGGCCACAGCCAGCGCAGCACTTTGCAGGTTTCCAGCGAAGGGGCACCTATCCAGAGGGGCTGCCCCTGCCTGGGGGCATCTCCTGCCAGCAGGATCTGAGCTGTGAGCTCCGCACCCAAGAGCCACACTGCAGGAGGGGTCTGTGGCCCACCAGGGTGGCCCAGCCCAGCCCACTGGACGTCTCCCACCCGACACTGGCCATCCCCATCCCTTGGAAATCAAGGCATTTTAACCACCTTCAAATAGATCAGACCTCACTCCCCATGTGTTTCGGGCACACGGCCGTCGCCTTCTGCCTTGAAACACCAACCCTTCCCACACCCACCCGTTACACCTCTACCCAGCATAATCCCTCCAGAGCTTAGCGCCCTGCAAAGCACCGAGCACCAAAACATTATCACTCCTTTGCCGTGTCATCACTAAACAGCGTCTTCTACAGCATCTCTGCGAGGAAGTATGTTATTTCCAAACCTAACCCTCCTCTTCCTAATGCCTCATATAATCGGAGCGTAAATGTTTGTCCTATGACAGAGAGAACTGGCATGTTAAACACGTCCCCCCACACAAAATACATATATATATAACCGAGGCTGCCATATGCTTCCCCAGTGGATATCATGATAGGAACGCGCGCATGGAGCCGAGCCAGCGCTGGCACTCGAACACAGGACCCTTTCCACACAACTGCTCTGCCACCGAGCCCACGAGCCTGAGTAAGCACAAGCTCCGTCGTATTTAACTTGCGATCCTTCGCACACGCTATTCTTCACTGTGCTGCCGAAATTCAGTCTCCAGACACCCGGGGATGAAAAACATCTGGCTCCTCTCCCCGAATCGATAGATCCAGAAGAGCCCTGATTGCCACAAATGAGATGCTGCAAAGAAAAGGAGGATTTTTCTTCTCCTGTTTTTTTGCAAATGATTAATAGATCCTGATACTGGCTTTATTGCTGTGAGGATGACACCGGGAGGTGAAGTATTTAATCTCATCCCAGTGACTATATATGGTCACTCTGATGGAGTCACCTCCCTCCCCTTACGCTCGGCTGCCCTTCGCTCCTGGCACTAGCCTCCGCAGCAAACTGGCAGTGCTTGGGCACAGCGCCGGTGAGCCAGCAGTCAGCAGACTCCCCACATTAGTACGCTCTCTTCCCCCCTTTCCTATTTTTGGGGGCTTATAATCCCCCCCAAAAACACCTTAAATTGGGAGAAAACCAGAGAGAATACACAAATAATCAGAAAAAACCCCAAACATTTTAAGAGTACTTTATAGAGAACTGTTACATGGGGGGGGGGGGACACGACGACACACGAACGAACCCTGTCAAGTTATTTATAGTTATTTATGTTTAAATGCACAATTCATAACTGCTTAGAACTTTTTTTAAAAAAAAATCTTTTTGTGAAAAGTATATCAATTTATTCAGCCCCCACACACTGGTTTGTTATTGGAGGGGAGTTCGTGGCTGCTGAAGCAGGAGCAGTGATTTCTGCACACCCCCCATCCACCCACCTAGGGGGAAAAAATGTGCTGAAATATTTGTCTTCATAGGAAATGCAACACAAAAATGTACTTGACATGCAAATATTTTTTTTTGAAGTCTGACGTGAGGACCTCTAACAAGACTGAAGCCAAACTGCGACGTCTGTGAACAACCCAGGAACACGCAGAGCACAAATCCTGTGCCAAGGGCTATTTATCTTCATTTTATCCCATTGAGCCGTGAGCTTTCGGGGGTCTCGGTCACCATACCAAATAATTGCTCTTGTCACCACTGGCCCCAACGCCTCCTCCAGCAAGGAGCTCAGAGGAGGAGCTGGTGCTGTGCACAGGCTGTGGATACCAGCAACCTCCCCCCCATCCATCAGTCCACCCACAGGGCAGCCTCCACTCCAGCTGAATCCGGAGATGAGGAAGAGTGTGGTACCTTCAGTGGGTTGAAACCCCACTGGCCAAGGAAAAGGAGGAAGCTCCACACACTTCTTCCATCACCCAGGACTCTACGTGGCAGGCTCAGTCCCAGCAGTTTGATTTTTATTACCTCCGTCCCCATTTAGGAGTAAGCACATGACAAAAATGAGTGCAATCCTGCACAGTGGAGCTCGCCTGGGGATTGCCTCTCCCTCCCTGGAATCACGGCATTTTAGCAAGTTTTCCTTTAGCAGCAGTATTTGTGGATACAAAGACTGTAGGATTTAGGGGTTTTTTCAAAATTCCTGTTCTGCCTCCAAACATTTGCTTAAAAACAAGTTGAACTTAAAAAAAAAACAAAAAAACAAAAAAACAAACCGCTAATGAATCACAGTTCCTAGCAAATGAGCAATTGCAGTTGACACAATGAATTATGCCTGAAGCAAGCTGGGAAACATATTTTGCAAATGATCTCATCCACAGGCAAACCTGGCATGACACTTGATTTGCTAAAAAAGACACAAAGCCTGTCAAAATTCCTGTCACTTCACAAATAAAGTCAGGTAGAGAAAACCAACAGCCTCACCCTCCTTTAAGCATGCTTCACCTATCTCCCAATTGCTCTGCAGGCTTGGTTTAAAAAAAAACAAAACGCCACACACCACCTCCTTTAGGTGTGCCCGATCCAGCCGGGTGCTGAAGGCTGTCGGGTCTTGCTCCCACTTCCCTGGATGAAGAAGGGATGGGATGGGATGGATGAAGACGGGATGGGCTGGACTGGGAGGCTGCTCTCTGGATGGCAACCACGGGCTCAGGCTCAATTGGAGGGCTAATTGCAGCAAGACACAATGCTCCCTCTGGCCATTAGGTATGGCAGGGAGCTGACAATTCAGTTTAATTTCCTCCAGCTGAATGCCTGTATTTTATCTCTTTCATTGCATTCAACTAAACTCAAAGAAATGGGGAGGGGGGGGGAGGGGGGGGAGAGAGAAATTAAAAAAAATAGAAGTGTAGTAGGTTTGCATGGCAAGGTTTGGGTAGTGGGGGGGCAGCCCCCCTGCTCTTCAGCATCCCTGGAGCCCTCTAGGACCGGTTCCTTTCAGCCCAGCCCACCCCGTTTCCCCACCTAAAAAGCTGGCTGACTCAGAAAGCCGGGGAGAAAATTCCAACCCATGGCGGGAGCCTCCTCCTAACCCCATTTTGTCAGGCCTGGGTATTTTTAAACACAGGCATCGTACAGAGCAAGAGCAGTCACATCACCCTTCCGCAGGCTGTTTGGCTCTTGATCGCCCATCTCCGCCACCCTTCACTGACCAGTTTAAGTACAGGTGTGTCAATCAAGGTACTGCGCATCCCTGCGGAGCTCCACAGGCCCAGCACCAGCCCCCCAGAAGGCCTGGCAGGGAAATCGGACTTTATAAGACAATCTAAAATAAATATTTCCATCCCAAGGTGAGATGGTTTCGCCCCCGCTGTCGGCTAAGTGCACGCCAGTCCGGAGGTTTCCCTGAAGCCACCCCAGAGTCCAACAGGCTCTGGCAGATTTCTTGGCGCGTCTTCCCCAAGTGCCAACCAGCAACACAGCCTCACACCTGACACCTCCACGTGGGATTTGAACCAAAACCTAATCCAGAAAGGACTTACCCAGACTTTACAGGCAGGCTCCTTCAAGTTCAAGGAGAAAGGATTTCTCTTTTCCGGGCTCACCAGTGATAACCATGCTCTATGGCCCCCGGACCCGCAGCACAACTGCCCCGCAGGGATGCCCATGGGGATGCTGACCTGTCACTAGCACCTGCTGCAAGGGATTGAAATCTGTGAGGGACCAAAATCTGCCCCCCCTGCCCCAAACCCAAGGGGGCTCCCTCAGGGAGGCACAGAGTTACAGCCGGGGAGCAAAAAGCCTTTGCTATTGCAAAAGGGCCGCGAGAACATCACTTCCAAAACCATCCAGCATCGACACACACGTGTCTTACCTAAAGGTGTCCATCATCTCCTAGGAACAGAGGAGGGCTCTGGGAAAAGCCTGGGGAGCCCTCAACAGCCAACCCCCTCAGTGCCAGCACCGAGCACCCTGAGCATCCTGAGCACAGGCACGAGGGGCAGGAAGGGAAAATCTCCCCAGGGGCCTGTTCCCGGCCAGCAGAGGAAGGGTGGTCCAGCCCAACAGCCGAGCCCCTGGGTAAGGGGGTCTGAGCACGGGACCCTGAGGTGTTCCAGGGCAGCACGCTGCCAGGGCAGCGCAGGAACCGCATGTCTCGCCCCCACAGGCTCCTTCCAAGGATGCGCAGGGCTCCGGCGTACGCGCTCACCAACGCCTGACTTTCAGCCAAGTCCTCGTCTTGCCCAGCAATCCCTGGAAGTTTTCTTTGACAAATTTTAAGTTCTAGAAATCCATCCCCACCCTTCGGCATCCAAATACTACAACTCGTCCCCCATGAAGCTGTATTTATAAGGCCTCTACAGGAGGAAAAGCCCCAAAACCACAACAGTTGCAGCCACGGAAGGCCATTTATCCTCAGGAGGAGGAGGAGAAAACCCTAATTATTTTATATTTGCCACTTACTTCAGATCAAACCATTATTACCTCCATTACCCACACCTGGAGGTCACAGGCTTATTGTCCTAGGCTGGGTAAACAACATCAATTCAGCTAATGAGGAAAGGCTTTATGATTTTTAGTTGAAGGGGTTTATTTAATAGCATGTTGTAAGGCAGGTAATTGTGCTTGAACATCGCACTTTTAGGCGGGACTGGCTCTCCCATCCACCCCCGGCGGGCACTGGGGACCCCACCGGGTTTGCACTGCCGCTGCCAGGGCCACCCCAGCAGCCACCGCCGAGAAGCCACCACGAAGGCAGCAATCATTCCCGTTTGTTTACCGATTCCAACTTCTCCTCCTGTTTAATATTTCAGCGGGAGATGCTAAACCCGCCCGCCAGCCCCTCAATTACGCAGGGCGCGAGGCAAGCACTTGGCAGGCACCGAGCCCATCAAGCCGCCTGCAAGCTCGCAAATGCCTCCTGAAAGGAGGGGGGGAAAAAATAGGGAATATTCAAATTAACGAGCCAGCGGGTAATGGAGACTTGACTGGAAGGGATCCTGTGCTTTGCCTCGGTGGGTACGAGCGAGCTGGCGGAGCAGGCGATGGACGCCGTCGGGTTATTTTCCGACAGCCGGGAAGATGTTTGGAGAAGTCCTTGAGCGCAGCAGCCGCACTTTAAGGAGAGCAGCCCGCAGCCTGCAGCAGGCAGGGCAAGGCGCCAGCGCTCGCTCCATAAATTCCCAATTTTTCCTATCAAAGCAGGTGAGGACCCTGCCCCTCACCGGCTGGGAGGCACAGCACCCGTCCCACAGGGAGCCCCCCCCAGCCATGCCACCGGGAGCCCCCAGCTGCCAGGGGGGGCACCGGGCACCGCGGCCAGCATCACTCCCAAGCGCCGGATTTAGGCGTTCGGCTGGGTTCTGGGTGCTTTGCTTTTTTTAATATCTCCCTTTTCCCAGCGTTTTCCTCCCTGGGAAAGTCCAAGCCTGCTCCTGCCTTTTGCCATTACCCCCCCCCCCCCCCCCCCCGCCGGCCCCTCAGCCCCTTCCAGGGTATCCCTAAAATCCCATTTTCCACCTTCGTGCAAGACTTGAAAACACCGCAGGAACTAACCCAGTTCACCCCAAACCAGCTCCCCAGGTGGGGTCCCCCACCCCCCAAAATCCTGCACCCCCCTGGGCTGGGCCGGGCTGAGCCCCCCCCGGGAGTGCCCGAGCCCCCCTGGGGGTGAGCGCAGGGGGGATGCAGGGGGGTGCCCGCAGGGGGGTGACTGCAAGGGGGATGCGGGGGGTGCCCGCGGGTAGACGCGCTATGTGCCCCCCCCCCCCCCCCAAAAAAAAAGAATAATAACGGGGGGGGGGGACGGGGGGGGGAATAAGGGGGGGCAGGCGCGTGGGTGTGTTGCAGCGCTCCCCCCGGGTTCGGGGGGGGGATTAAAGCGCGACGGGGGTGGCGGTGCCCGGGGGCCCCCCGCCGCCCCGGCCCGGCCGCGGCGCTCACCTGCGGGGCGCCGCCGGAGCCTGCCCAGGCCTAGGCGGGCGGCGCGGTCCCGGCGGCAGCAGGAAGTGGTTCCGGCCGCTCTCACATGGACTCTCCCTGACCTCGCCCAGCAGCGCCGGCAGCCGCCGCCGCCGCGCAGTGCCGGCCCCGCCGGCCGGGCCGCCCCGCCGCGGGGGGGGGAGCGCCGGGGGGGGCGGGGGGAGCGGCGCGGGGCGGACACCGGCCCCACCTCCCGCCACCGCCCGCCGCCCCCGGCCCGGCGGGGGGAGGGACCGCGGGGGGCGGGACCCGAGCGGGCACCCCCGGGCCGGCGGCGGGGCCGGGCACGGCACGGCAGGGCGCGCTTCGCTCCTTCATTCCACCTTATTTTAATCTATTTTAATCTGTTTTATTCTGTTTAAATTTATTTTAATTTATTTTATTCTATTCTGGTTTATTCTATTCTATTCTGGTTTATTCTATTCTATTTTGTTTTATGATTTTAATCTATTCTAGTCTAGTTCATTTAATTTTATTCCATTCTATTCTATCCTATTCTATTCTGGTTCATTTTATTTCATTCTATTATATTATTTCACTCTATTCTATTATTTTATTCTATTCTATTCTATCCTATTCTAGCCTAGTTAATTTTATTTTATTTTATTCTATTCTATTCTATTATTCTATTCTATTCTATCTTATTCTAGTCTAGTTCATTTTATTATATTCTACTATTTTATTCTACTCTGTTCTATTCTATTATGTTCTATTTAATTTTATTTTATTCTATTCTATTATTTTATTCTATTCTATTCTATCCTATTCCAGTCTAGTTCATTTTATTTTATTCTATTCTATTATTTTATTCTATTCTATTCTATCCTGTTCTATTTTAGTTCATTTTATTTTATTCTATCCTATTGTATTTATTTCACTCTGTCCTATTCTATTTCATGTTATTTGATTTTTTAATTCTATTTTATTTTATTTTATTCTATTCTATTTTATTTAACTTGATTTTATTTCGTTGTTGTTTTATTGGTTTATGTTTTGTCTCATTTGATTATTTCATCTTTTCATTCCTATTTTTATTTATTTTTTACTTTCTAATCTTTTATTTTTATTTCATTGTATCATTTTTCATTTTATCTTTTTTTTTTTACCTTTATTATATTTTATCGGTTTAATTTTTTCATTGCATCATTTCTTTTTTTTTATTCATTTCTTATTTCTTTCTTACATTTCCTTCATTCAAATTTTTATTTCATTATTTTTAAGTAGCACAGCCCACTTGGAAGGGCCCTACAATGACCACCTAGGCCAGCTGCCAACCGCCTGCTTATTTTATTCTTTATTTCACTTTTTTTCATTTTGTTTTATTTCATTTCCCATAGGACACCCCATTCCTATAGGACGACCCCCAGGGGGCTGTGGGGGCTGCTGGCCCCCCTGGGCTGCACCCCCCCGCGGGTGCTGCTCCCTCCTCCTGCCCCCCCCTCCCCTCCCGTGGGACCTGGCGGAGGGTCCCTCCTGGGGCTGCTGCCCTGTGCAAAGGGAATCCTGTGGGATCTGCTGGGAGATGCTGGTGTGTCCCTGGCTGTGTCCCCAGCCGTGTCCCAGGCCACCCCGCTGAGCCACCTCCCGCTCCTGCAGTTGAAGCCAACCCAGTGGTTTCTCAGCCCGTTATCTCATTTATTCCCCTAATTAATGAGCTCTGGCCACCCGCACCCGTCCCGTTGCCGTCTCCCACCGCCTGTGCCATCGCGGACGCCAGCCCTGCCACCCTTTGCTCATTTCCACCCTGATTTTAGAAACATCGGTGCACGTGTTGAGCCCTGCACGTGGGTGAGGGTTCGGCTCTGTGGGGCCAGGGCATCCCTGCATCCCACTGGCTGCATCCCAAGGGATTCTGCATCCCAAGGGATGCTCCTTGCAGCCACCACGTGCAGGAGCTGCCGTGCTCAGGGAGGGGGTGGGCGAGGGGCCAGGGTGACGGGTGCTGTTCGGGAGGTGTAACCGCTCCAAGTGGACAAGGAGACAGGCCAGCAGCGATGCTGCACACCCACGGCCCATGGCGAGCTCAAGGGGAAGCCCACAGGGGCACAGAGCTCCCACCCCCAGCAAAACCTGGCCTGCGGGGGGTTGGTTTGCGGGGGTCTCGCAGCCCGGATTTTAGTGGCAGAGGAAGATGAACCCAGCAAATCCAGCAAAAGTGCAGAGCCCGAGCTTCCCGGGCTGCTCCAGCTCCACTCCCGCCTTCCCTACCTTCCTCCTGCAGGCAAAAGCCTTTTTTCAGTGTCACAGACAAAAGCGGAGTTATCTGAGGTGGAACTGCTCGAGACTTGCAGGCAAATTTCCATTCCAAATTTCATCTTCCAGCTTCAAAAAAAAAAAAAAAAAAAAAAAGTCATTTCGCTTTGTTGCTTCTTTAAGCCCAAAATATTAAAATCAGCAAACCTATTTGCATGATTAAAATGCGCAGTGTTAGCCCTACGTCTTCTAAATAAATTTCAAAGGAATAACAAAAAACCTCTTTAAAGCATGAGCCTCTTTCTGTCTGTTTTGCATGCAAGATTGTGTCAGAACTTCTTTGAATCTGGAAGTTTCTCTCACACTCCCAAACATTTATCATTTCGAGGCTGCCTTAAAATCTGCAGCAAAATATCCCCATATTTTAAAAATCAACATTGGATGCCTAGATCTGCTCAAGGCTGAGGAATTTCATTAGCACTTGACACTTTAAAAAACAGTGTCAGGTCAGGACAAACACATTTTCTTTGCTGCACAAGATAAAATCGGCTGGGGTTTTTTTTTTTTTTTTAGAAATGATGCATAAGAAATATGTCCCAAAATTCTGAGGGAACGGGATCACACTGCCCGCAACACGCGCTGTTCCCAGCTCCCCTCCCTCGTTTATCATTGAAGCATCTCAACGCGATGCTACAAACGCCTCAGCACCCACGTGGACACCCGCCCAGGAGTGGGGCACTGGGGGCCCATCTGGCCACTTTCTGGGCAGAGTGGAGCCGCTGAGCTCCCTTCCGGCACAAAAACGTGGAATATTTCCTGCAGGAGTTCCCCCTCTCATTGGGGGTGCCCCGTGTGTCCCCGGCTGGACCATTGCATCCAGCTCATAGGGCTGCAGCGCTGCTCCTCAGGGCGAGCATCCCCATGGGGATGGCCAGCGCTCTCCCCTTGTCCCTCCTTGAGGGACCACAGCCCACACTGGAGCATCCCCATCTCACAGAGGATGCGGGGACATGACCCCAGTGACGCTCCACTGGCTGCCCAGGTTTTCCAGCAGAGCTCGGGCTCGGTGCAGGGATGGGAGTCGGTGGCGTGGATTTGGGAAGCCACCGGCACCTCTCCGAGCTCCAGGGGAAACCCAGCTGCACCCACAGGCAGCTGGGAGATGCTGCACAGTTGGGAAACTCCTGTTCTTCCCAAGTGCTTCAGTGGGACAGAAAATCCGAGCTCTGCCCAGGGCCTCCCCCCACTCACGGAGAGCAGAAAGGCAGCTAATGCTTCAGCCGGGAGAGCCTCTTCCCTCCCTTCAGCCATGGACATTGTAAAAATGTTCTGTGATGGAGAAAGAAACATTTCTTAAGTACCATTTGATGTCTCAGAATGGCTCCAGGGCTAGAGAAAACATGTTTATTTACTACTATGCTGATTTTAATGCAAAAGATTGGTTCACTGACTAGAGGAAACAAAATAGGCAACATTTTCCATAATGTCTGCAAAGTGTTCTTAGGCTGATGAAAATATTTTCTTTCTTTCTCTCTCTTCCCTGCATTTTTTTTAAACTAGCATTTCAAATTGAAGAATGGCTTGAGGGCTGAAGAAATCACTTGATAAAATACCCAACATTTACATTCTTGCAGGAGAAAAGCTAACTTTTTCTTTTTTTTTTTTCCAGCAGAACAGTAGTTTACCCAGGCAGAAGAAACAATCCCGCAGTATCCCACGTCCGTTTAACCCTTCCTGGCTGCAGCTTTTCAGTTATACGTTAGCTGTTGCCTGCAAAGCATTAGAGGTTTTGTTCCTTCTGCAAATTCTGGGTTTTGAGGACGCTGAAGATGGTTCAAATATGCTTTGCATCTTGCTTTCCAGTCGTATTTCTGAATGCCTGTGCAAGGGAGCCGGCCTGGCTGGGTACCAGCGTCCCAGCTGTCAGGGAGCCCACGGCAAAGCACTGCTGCACCAAGCTCTGCAGAAACCAGAGGACAAATTTATTTTGTGCAGACGCGACTTTCCAGCAAACTAAGTCATGAACAAGACCTGCAAGGTCTTCCTCATCTTCCTACCTCCAGAGGCGCCGCTGCCGGGGTGGCCGGTGCTAGGGCCGAGGTTGCCACCAGCCAGGCTGGCCTGCTCCCCAGCACTCTGCGGCTGCGGGAATCACCACGTCCCAGCTCCGGGCTGGAAAAGGATGCTGGAAAAAATGCAAAAATTAAAGTCTGCCTTGAAAGACTCATTTTTCGGCAGCAATCCTTCAGAGGACTTTGCAAAGCAGATCAGCTGTCATATTAAGATGAATTTTTGTAACTGGGACAAAAGTTTCCTTTGTAGGTAGAAGCAGTATTATCTACCCAGCCTAACACATGCAACTACTATTTGTGCTGTGCTGTGAACTACAAGGCAAGCTGGTAAAATTACTCGCTACCAGAAACCTTTACTTTGATGGTACATTTAGCTAACACTTCAGTGTAATTGGTATTCATAGGAGAGAGGAGATGACACAGCAGCTATATTACAGCCATATAAAGTTTATTGGGATTAACATACCATCATGAATAGCAGCAAATGACCAAAAAAAAAAAAAATAAAGGTATCACAAACCCTCATTTACATACTTATGGCAAAGGGATTTGCCTTTTCCTCTCCTCATCGTACCCACCAAGTGGACTTCACCACATGATGAGTTTTGCTTGTTGTGCTCCAGCCTGCAAGAATAGAGAAAATCTTTAATGTCCTTGTAGACAATTAAAACACCGTAAGTGAGGAAAGGGTTGGTTCCTTGGGGGATTTGCTGCAATCAGCGTAGCAGAGCCCAGTGGTGTGGGAGGATACATGGGTTCTGGCCATACAGAGCAGGAACTGCCTAGAAACACACCTCTCAGCCATGAAGCTCAAAACGGGTCTGAAGGCAGATATTCCACCTGCCTTTCCCTTTGGAAAATGGAGATAAAGAGGTTAAATGACAACCTGTGACCATCCCGGGAATTTATCTGCTGGCTCTGCCTCGTTAGTCTCTTGCTCCCTCTGCTCCTTGACCGCTTTGTGGTGTCTTCATTTCACTTCCCACTCCAGAATTACACTCTGCTCCCATTAGGGAGCCTTGCCGGCATGTATTTCACTGGGAAAGCTTTAACCCTGCTGCAGTAAATCTCTCCTGGGTCACGGAGGGTCTCATTCCAGCCCAGCAATGTTTTCATGTCAGCCCCGCAGAGATCTCCTGGGAGGCCCAGGGCTCAGAATTGGCATTTTGACGGTGTCTGAGCTCTCTGAACCAGACCATGACCCTGGCAGATAACTGCCATCGCAGCCCACTTGTAACATTAGTAATTGCAATTGCCAGGCGTGATGGGACGTGATGGGATGACAAGTGGCGTGTTCGCTGCGCCCTCCAGTCACCCATCATACTGGAGGAGGGACGGGGTGCCAACACTGCATATTGGGACCAGTCCCTGAAATCTTTGCTCAGCCAAAGCTGCAGGACCCAGGAAGACAATTTTTTGGCCAAGGAAGCCTTTCACTTGTTGTCCTTGGTGCCTGTTCAGCCCAGTTATTTTTTCTCTGCCAGCTATTCTCCTTTCCAGCTTTGAGCGTGGGGTGACAGCCCCAGTTATCCCAACCCTCTGTCGGCTCCAGCTCACGTCATGCCAACCAGAAAATGGGAAACACCGCTACAGCCTCTGCCACCTCACTCCTCTGGGCAGGGCTTTCCCACATCAGCATCCCCAGCAACACGACGAAGCCACTCATGGGATATGACATTGCTCTGAGCGAGCCCATGTGATGGAATCGGATGTTAGCGTTGTTATTTTGTATAAATAAATAAAGTTCTGAGATCTTTACATTCTTTACGCAAGGCTCGGGCATCACCCTATGCCACACAGTTGTCACGGTGCAAACGGTGCTACTTCAACTACAACCAGGCTTATTCGGTTTACGTTAAAATGATTAGGAATATGTTAAAACAAACAGAAATGAGAGTGTCTCCGAGGTGGTCGTGTTGTCCTAACTAAACTGGGACAAGGTTGCATGTAAAATGGCTTTACTCGTTTGTAAACAGAGAAGTCCTTCAGATCCTGCCATGAGAATTGCTCCAGAAGGGATGGCACCGCTTGTTTCCAGCTGGGTCCCACGAGGTGAGAGTGGGACAGCAACAAAAATAACACAGTGTTGGCCTGTTTGAATAGCTATTTATCATGGAAAGGTGTGGTGAGTGTGCAAGCAGAAGGGAAAACCCAGTCCCAGGAGGCATTTTTGCTCTGGCTGGGTTAATCCATGGGCAGGTACTAAATGCCCTGGCGTAGCTGAAGTTGCCAGTTCTGCTGCAGGAAGGTTCCCCACCTCCCCAGACACAGGCTGCAGAATGTTTTCTCAGGAGCAGCATTAAAATAATTTTTTCAGAAAAATATCTACATTCATCTGCAAGACTCAACGTGTTGGAGGATAGAACCTCTTTTTGTAAATAATCTTGATATTTAATTGCCTTTACTGCTCAGAAATTGTATTGAACTTGAACTGGCACAGTTCACGGGACTGTACAAGCCCTTCTCTGGCTGACTGCTTTCCCTTTCTGGTGTGCCCATGGTTTCTGCTCCCCAGATGCATCACCTTTCACTTGGCTGTGTGAGTACACACTCTGCCAGCACAGGACTGACTGGGACGTATCTCAAACCAAAACTCCCTGTAGACTATCTCAGGCTTCTCACATAGTATGGCTCATTTCTTTGATACAACCATCGCTTTTTCAAAGCCCTTCTTGGATAATCATTTGAATTAATTTAAAGTTGACCACTCAGTTGACAGCTAAGCAGATAAATGTGTTCAGCCTCTCCCTAGAGATGCTCTTACAGCCCACACCATGTTGGGATTTAGATGCACAGAAACACAAGCAAGATGCCTTACATCAAGGAGCTCGGTCACCCTTGGAGGGGCAAATAACTCTCGCCAGGTGGAAAGGGGACGAGGTGGCTGCATTTCTGCTCTGCAGGAGATGATGACGCCCTCAATAAGAGTGTGAAACTGCTCGAGACCAAGTCAGGCATTTAATTTTTCTAAGCTAGGTGCGTAAATGAGACTGGCATAATCGCTCTGGGTTTCCCCTTCCTTTCCGTAGCAGAACATCTTGGGTTGAAGCATCTGTGACGGGGCTGATGCAGCAAGTTTCTGCGGTCAGAGCCAGGATCCATGCATTGGTGCTGGAGGTGGAGGTGGGCATCTCTGGCTCTCAGGGCAGCAAGCCCCGCTCCTGCTATGCCGGGAGCCCTGGGACTGGTGTCACCGGCAGGTACCACTGGGAAGCGGCTCCTTCACCACTGGAAATAGGCTAACAGCCACACTGACACCCACTGAAAATTTTGCCTATTAATGTTAGCATATGGACAGCTAAACCAGTCTTCTGCAGTGAGGGCCAGTGAGGATAGAGTGGGAAGAGGGGCTGGAGCAGCCCTGCCTCCCCGCAGCTCTGGGTTCTCTCCTGAAACAGTGCTGCTGGACATGGGATAGTCTGGATTTTTATTCTGAGTGATCAAGGTGATCTTCTGAACGATCAAGTGATAACTCAGAGTAAGAATCTGAATGTCTTATGACTGTGAAATTTCCTAAAAATTTAGCTCCAACATGCTGTGAGAATGTCCTGAGAGAAGAGCGCCCAACTGTCAGCTCCTTTGCCACCTCCTCTGCCCGCTCAGCCCAGCCTCTCCCAGGAGAGGAGAGCGTGGGAACTGGGAAGTGCCCAGCAAATTATAGGATCAAACATCTGCCTTTCAGCTGCAAGACACACAGGGCAGGGAAATGACGAATGGGAAAGATGCCCTGCACCACGAGGTGCCTTTCACACATAACAATATAGGTAGAGGATGCTCTGCAGGGGCTGGCTGGGTGTAAATTACAATCAAACGTGGCACACCCCCCCCCAAATACTCAGGAAAACAAGAGGAGCCAGCTATTTGCCTGCTGGGCTCATCCGATGGCAGCTCGCCGAGCCCACCACTGCACTCCAGAGCTGCTGGTGGCACGGTGGCCACACTGGCATTCCTCCCAGGCGTTCCTCCCGGGCAGCCGTGCTGTACCTGACCTCTGCACTGCCAAATCAGGAGCATCCAGCATAACACAGAGAGATTTTGAGGAGACAATTGTGTCTAGATTTTCTGCTCTTTGGAAATGTGGCATCTCATCACCTAGCAAGAATGACTCCAGCACCCCCGAGTCCCATCAGAAAATACATTTTAATTCTCCTTGGTGCTCTGGAGGAGCCTCTTAGTGCTCTGGTCACTCCCAGGGCTGAACTCCTGCGAGGAATAAGCTGAGCACACGCAGCAGCCCCTGAAGCACTGTGGATGCAGCCAGGAGCGCATGCTGCTCCCGGCAGAACAGAACTGATGGTGGGCTGTCAGTGCCAAGCAAGGTTTTGCTCATTTTTTAAACTCAGGCTATTTTAGTATCTCTTTTGGCAGAAATCAGGAGGAGGAAAAAATAAAAGAAGAAAAATTTGTTGCACTTCGATGCCTCCTTCTCCTACCTCAGTGAAATACAAAGGAAAAATGTAGATTTCTTTGGGTGAAAATCTCATCTAACAATCTTTGAAAATACATTTAGTTACAATTAAACCAACTTCCTCCCAGGACAAATGCTCCATGGAATTTTTTCTGCAGACCTGATGGAGGATTTTAAAATGGCATCTATGGCAAAAAGCAGCTCCTGACAGTGACCTCTCTTAGAAGGTTGGTGCATCGCACACAAAAGATTTCCAGAGCGACTCTTGCTGCTTAAGTCAAGCCAAAACTCTTAATGTTTCCCACACCACCAGAGCGTGATCTTATCACGGGAGCCACACTCAGAGCCTGTGCACTGGCGTGGCTCCTTTGCTATCGGTGAGAAAGTCTTGATTCGAGGAAATAGAATGATCCCTCCAAAAGTGCATCGTTAATCTTTATTCTGTATTTGCCCAGGTAGCTCCACTGTTAGAAACAGAGGACAACCCAAGAAAAGCCATCCCTTCAACTCCCTCAGGACAATGCTCTAAGTGATGAGAAAGAGCTTCACCAGCCCAAGATCTATTGGAAAGAAGACTTCAGCCTATTAATTTTCCAGTTTTCCCACAACAGTTTTGAGAGCTTTTGTTTCCCATTGTGATAAGACAAATCTCTAATCCGCTCTTCATTAGGAGCTCTGCAGCAATGTGACGGCCCGCCCGGCCCCCAGACTCATCCATTGCCATGGGATGTCTCGTATCTGCTCTGAGGTGCTTCCCGCTCCTGGCCGGGCTGGGCTGGGCTCACTGGCACCAGGCAGGAGGAACCGGAGCACCAGTTAATGCACACAACAGCATGGAAAAAAACCTACTGTGATTTACCCACACGGAGTTCAATAAACATTAGATCTGATGGCATTCATCGTTTTTTCATAGCATGCTCGATTACTGCTTCAGTTATTGCTCAAATGACATCATTCCTGGCACAGGAATTGATTGATTTTTTAATGAATATTCATATGGCATTTCAGCCAGGAGTAGGCATTAATATTCTGAGAAAGAAGAATGAAACGTACATCCTAATTTAATGAATGATTGTAAATATGTATCTGATGGATAATGTGACGATGAGCATTTAAAAAGGCATCCATAGTCACCTCGGATGCTTTTCTTAGGAACAAAGGGGCAATGGGATGCAGGCAGGGCAAAGGGGTGAGGGAAGAGGTGGGACTGGGCCACCCCATCACGGTGCTTCTGGCCAGCTTTTCATGACACAGGTCTCCTTGGGTTGGGCTTCTGCACCCAGCCCAGCCCGCACGTTAAATGTTTGGAGATAAAGCATTTAATTATTATTATTAAATTAATAACGGTTACTGACCCCAGGTGATACTGGGGCTGCGATGCGGTCAGCGCTGGAAAACACTGACGAAAGTGAGCTGTGAAGCTCTCCATGAAGAGGCAGGAGATGACCAAGGGGGACAGGAGAGAGCACCCATCCCCCCTGTGCCCACTGGGTGCTGAGCACCCATCCTGCCCCCCGCTAGCAGCTGCCATCCCCCCCCGGAGATGCCAGGAGCTTGTTCGAGCCCGTCCTGCTGAGGCAGGCAGGTATAGCACCGGCTTTATCCTCTGCGGAGCTCTGTCATGTTCAATACCTTTCACCGTATTATGAATTCAAGGCTCGCGGTCCCCGAATGTACATATATTTGTCAGACACTCTTAAGATGTCTCCCTGTTCTGAGCACTGATCCTTTGTGAAGGCAACAGTTGTAGTGCTTCAACAGCAACAACAGCCTTGGTTCTCCCCTCCCCGCACCGGTCTCAGCCCTGGAAAGCACTAAACCATGGGCTTAGCGTGTCGCTGCTTACGGACTCTTAAACAGGCGTTTAATTTCAATGCGTGCTCGGTCCCGTGGGGAGAGCACACACCTGAAGCATCTTCTGGAAGCAGGGCTTAAATCAGGGCATCGCCATTAAAGTCACCGAGGTGACAGGCTTGAAAGGCTATTTATACCCGGCGGCTTTCTATTGTGCGAGGGAGAGAAGGGCCCTTCTGCTGACAAAGCAGAAACGTGCCTCTTCCCCACGTGAAGTGTAAAAAGTAATACCCTAAATCCACTGCGACCTTTGCAGAATTGCAGGCAGGACCATGCTGAAATGTCCCCTGGACTGAGACCGGGGAGCAGGGACGCCAACGGGTGCAGAACTTGTTTTCCTTTCCCTCTCCAATGAAAACAACCCCTTGCTATTCCTCTTAGCAGCTGGCAGGGAAAAAAAAAAGCTACCTTTGCAGGCCAGCTCCTGAAACTCTCGCTTAAGATACCAGCCAAGGAAAAGGGCTCTGATCCCTCCAGCACCCTGGAAGAGCAGCCCTGCAGCCAGGGCTCTTGTTTGCGCATCAAGATGCGTGGGACCGAGTTTGACGATAAAAATATATACAAAGTTATGCTTGGTATGGAACAAGCAGGCAGTAGCTGCTGAAGACTTCACAACATCCTGCTTTTGGCTTGCCTCCAAAATACCAAAACAAAACAAAATTCAGTTGGCATCTTTGCAGATTGAAGCAAGTTTTCTTTTTTTTTTTTTTTGCAACAATTGCTGAACAAACGTTTCGATGCTGTGCCCCCGCCCCCGCCCCTTGCTTTCTCCCCCAAATCATGCGCTGGAAGGATGTAAATGATGTTCAAGGTCACAGGCAGGCTGCAAACAAACCTGGCCACGGCCCACCTCTGTCCTCGGTGGTTTCACTGCACCGTGTCCACTGCCGTGAAGCACAAGCTGAGGGTGATGAGTGCATTCGCCCACCGGCAGCAGTGGGGTGGCTTCTTCAAAAGGGCTGAGCCACAGGGCTTGGCCCCGCACACTTATGCTGGGGGATTCTGGACACCCCCCCTCAAAGAGGTGCAGCTTGCACTCCCGGCTCAATGCAACCCCTTGTGCTTGCCATTCACATAGGAAAAGCAAAACCATCTTCCTCCTGATGGCCCCGTCCACGCGCTGCTCCCAAAGGCAGCAGGGTGTTTCTGTGCAAGCCGGGAAGCAAGGCAGCAACGCCAGAGCTACAGCAGCGGCAGCAAAGTCAGCCTCAGAAAAAACCCACAGCAGTGACCTGAAATGAGGGACTTCAGGATTTGGCCTCATATTTCTTGTGCTACACGCTGACACAAAGCAATGTACATCTTCTGTACGTATGCACATTGCAACTTGACCTTATGAGCATCGCTTTCAAATGTTTTATTTATTTCCCCAAGAACAGGCAGTTTTGTTTGAGAAGAACACAAGGTGAAATCCTGACCTCGTTGAAAGCACTGAGAATTTGCCATTGACTCCAGCAGAACTAGACGTTTCTCCCGAGCTATAACCAGGTTTCAGGTCTTGGTTCTTGCTTCTGTTCTTTGTTGGTGCTTGATGCTTTAAAGGAAGAGACAAAAAATCCTATAGCCCTTTCATGCATGCCCACCATTCCCTAAGAATGGAAAAAGCAGCATCAGTCCCCTCCTGCCCTCCCTGGCAAGCAGTTACAGTCCTCGAAGCGTGAAATTTGCTTGCCTGTATTGTAGCTCATTGCTATCATGTCGTTACTGATCATAAAAATTATCCTGTGTTTCTCCAAACCAGGCACCGCATTCATCCCGTTCTGAAGGCATTCGCAGTGTGTGAATATAGGCATAATTTAAACAAACAATCTCTGTGGAAACCACCCCCCTGCTATCGTAAAGAGGAATGCACTCCCCTGGCTTTCAACAGCCAGATTGCAGAAATATGTGTATTTATGTGGTTTTTTTGACCTGGCTAGCGCTGCAAAGCCCTAAGAGCAGCCCCTCTAAGCACTGCAATAGCTACTTTGCAATCAAGCCTCGCCGTGTACCCAGAGGAGCTCTCTTCGTATAGTGTCTTAATCAGTACATAAAATGCTTTCAGTGAAATGCTGCCTTCTTCTGTTTATTTGTCACAACTGATGCTCTGGTGAACAGTAAATAGGAAATCTGTTGGCAAATCAGCACTACCAGCTTGGTTCATTAGGAAAGGCTGGAGGACAGGAGAACTGCGTGCAAGTCCCCGTTGTGCCTCGTGATGGACCCTCAGTCCTTGAAGCTCAGCAAGTTGTACAAATCCTGAAGGCACATAAATCTCTCCTAAACCAAACCCTGCAAAACCGAAGCACACGTTTATGTAATTCTTAGCAATAAGGATGAAGTTATTAAAAAGATACGGGCTGATCACATCAATGTACGCAAGAATTCACCATCAGTTTGGCTAAGAAAACTTTATGTTTCGAGTTCAGCCCGTTTTAGCTGCGCGTGCTGCTCCTCACTCGCCTGCCTCGGCCCCAGCCCCGCTGCATTGCACAACGGCAGGTTTCATGTTTGCCACCAGACCGTTTGCAGTCAGCGTCACATGGAAAAGAAGGAAGTAACAGTGCCTACATTGCACGTAACTGCAAAGCAACTGTGTTTCCAAGAAACTATTAAGCAGTGTGTATTTGAAGTTTAAATTAAAAAGAAACTTGGAAGAATTTTTCTTGGCTTAGGGCTTTTTATGAAATTCAGATTCTAAGTGCAATGTGTCCAGGCAACATCAGTAATGCAGCAAAGCCAGGCTGCATGCAGTGAAGTGGTGTCTCGGGCTCTGACAGGTGAAGCAGGGATCCAAGTGGTCCCCAATGCCATCCACCCACTGGTCCCCTCCCCAGGCAACGTCCCCTTCCAGCGAGGCTGGCAGGAAGGAACAGCAGCCCACAGCCCCCCGGGCACAGCCTGGCACCTCACCGCACTCCCACTCCGCACAGCGATTGCCAAGGGGCTGGCAGGCACGTGTGTTCCCTTCTGCTGAGCCTGCAACGAGGCGGCCCCGTCCATCCCAGGGACCTGCCTGGGATCGCTGCCGGGCTCTACCAACGCCTGCCCCAGCCCAGATGCCTTTCGCCAGCCAAAGGCTGCTCCATTGCACCCCCAAGCCCCCTCCCCGACTGGGGTTGGCTTTGGCCCCAACTCACAGACAGTGTTAGGGTCAGCCCTGCACTCACCCAGTAGGGTGGACCGGGGTCCTGGGGCTGCGTGGGTCCCCATGCCCCGGGATGCTGGCAGGAGACTCGCCGGGACACGGCGGCTCTGTGTGAAACAGCTCCTTTGTGCAGGGCGGGTACACAAAGCCGGGCGTACACACAGCTGCAATTGTTCCTTGGGAGCTTTGCATGGATGAGGCCACTGTCCCCCGGCAGCTTCAGACACCCTTGATGTCAGAATAAATGAACAGGCATCATTAAAGCAACCGCATCAGGCTTTTAAAATATACATTGCTGTAATTTATTTTTGAAATCATTGCTCATTTTTAGCAGCAGGGAGGTAAGACTCCTCTGAAAGAAAGCTCTTTGCCCATCTAAATTCTCCCCATTACTGAGCAAATGGTTTGCAACAACAAATTTATTCCGTGGTGTCTCCTGTGCTCTTTTTTGTTTGAAAAAGCCACAAACAGATTGTGATTTTCTCTAACAGATTCACCATCTGGGAAATTTTTCATGCAACTCCTTTCCTCACTGGGAGCAAGTTACTCAGAGGGGAATTCCCAGCAGAGAGCAGACTCTGAAGGGATGGGTCGTTCATTTAATTAGCATGCATAATCTTGATGTCCTTACTCAGGCAAAACTCTCACCCGGGCCAATGGGAGATTTTTATTTTTTTTTTAAAGAACCAGCTAAGGACTTTGGTATTTGTCTCTTGGTGTTACATACAGTATTTTCCATGCAGGGGAAAGTTGGCTCTCGGATGCATTAGAGACTGTGATTTACTACAGCCTTCTGCATCCAAGGTCAGGATGCAGCCCTTCCAGCCCCTGTCACAAGGCTGAGCGCTGGCAGGAGCAGAGCTAGCGGCAGAGGAGCAGCTCCCTTTTGCACACTTACCCAGTTGCGGGAACATCACACATTTTTGGAGCACAGTCTCTGCAGACAGTGGAGTGTGGGGTGGAGGTCAGTGGGGCAAGAGGCTCTCCAAAACCCGACATGCATCAGCTCAGCAAAGCATCGTGTTCGTACAGCCCTTGGCAAGCTACACCGTCTTTTCCCCCTCCCCTAGTAGATGAATTTATCGCTTGAGAAAGATGCGGGAGATGCAGGGATGCTCCTTTCATCTACATTAACTTAAAGCTACTCCTATGGTAAACCAGCATGGAGCCTAGCCTTGAAGCGCAACACACATGCAGTCTTGATTTCAAGCCACCCAACTGGAGAGCTCAGAGCAGACCCTGACAGCCCAGCTCTGCTCTCACCTAAGCACAGTTCTGAGAGCTGTACAAGAAGATCTTACGCTAAACAATTTTCACTGGCTCATTACTGGACAAAACTTCGCTTTGAACTGACATTTTCTGGGCACGATGACTGCTTTGAAGCAGGAAGACAAAATTAGTGCCGGGAGTTGGCAGGTGAAGAAATGCGAGTTGGTTGGGTGTTTGGTTTTTTTTTTCCCCAGCAGCAGAGCTGTCCAGGAGCTATGGAAACCTTGTTTGGCTAAATAAAAATGGAGAAAGATAACAAGGCTTCATATTTTCCAGCAATGTCTTCACTGGAACAGTATGCTATCTGTGCATGCTAGAGGCTCCAGAATAGCCAAAGCTGTTCCTGAAAGCAAATGTGCTGTGTTGTTTTCCACAACTGGTAGTAAACGCTGTTTCCTATCTTCCCAGGAAGGAAAGGAACAAACCCAATGATTTATGAGAACCCTGGGAAGAATTGCAGCGAGCTTTCAGCCAGGTAGGGCCCTTTAAGGTAAGGGACTTGTCTCTCCTCCTTCTCCAGTCTGGTTCCAGTGCCTTTCTGCCACTGACACCTGCAGACTGGGCCACAAGCCACCCCCAGCTGGCTTGTTATGGAAAATGGAAATCCCAATCCTAAAGCTGTACAGATGGAAGCAAAAAGCTCAGCCCTTGGAGCTGGCTCTGGGAGTGAGCTGAGTGTCTGGCAGGGCACAGAGCCTGCCTTCGAGGAACCCCGAGGCTGCTCCCCTGGCTGGGGCACCAGGTCATCCAGCATCCCAGCCTGGGTCAGTGGCACTGGCATGGTGAGGTCCTGGGGTAAAAGCTCACTCCAGGAACTGGGAAAAACGGTTCTTCCCTAGGAGATAGCAAAGGCTCAAGAGACATATTTAGAAAGAACAATAATAGCAAATGCACATTTATATAGGCCATTCCTGAGCCTTTAGTTGTCATTGAGTCCAATACTCCACAGCACTCACAGAATCATAGAACCATTTAGGCTGGAAAGGACCTTTAAGTTCATCAAGTCCCACTGTTTAACCCGGGACTGCCCAGCCCACCACTAAACTATGTCGCCAAGCACCGCAGCTGCGCTTTTTTTAAACACTTCCAGGAATGGTGAATCCACCTTGTCCCTGGGCAGCCCATTCCAGTGCTTGACAACCCTTTCAGGGAAGAAATTTTTCTAATACCCAATCTAAACCTCCCCTGGCACAACTTGAGGCCATTTCCTCTTGTCCTATTGACACTCAACCAACTTTGCCATCTGTGCCAGCCATATTTTTGAGCGTTGCTTATGGTTTCCTATGTAATACTGAAAGTGAAAAATATATCCACCCTTGCCCAAATAATTCTCTTGCAGAAACCTCCTTCCACTTTCTTTCAAGCCCTCCACTGTGAGTCTTCAGCTGTTATGTTGAGATTGCAGAAAGGAGCATCTCCTACATGCATGGGGACAGTGGCTGCTCTATCCACACAAATATTTCTCCAGGTCACCTCCAGCTAGGTCTCAGGGGTCCTCTCTGTGCTGGTTCTCTGAAGCCTGTGCCTCCACTGGCTCTGACCTTGCCACTCACTGGAGAACAAGTCCCATCCAGCATCTATTTTAGGGTTTTATGCTGCTGCACATCACTGTAGTACTTCCCACGTAAGAATAACAGTAATTACAAAGTCCATCACAGTAGGAATATTCCTGTTTATTCTCCTAGGAAGCATCATAACTGTGTCCTGAAGCGATACAGCTCTGCACTGCAAGCTCAGCTCCACATAAGGAAAGACAGCACCTTCTACTAATTCATCAAGGTGCACCTCAATGCGAAGTGACAGTTCCTTCCAGTCACTCAGATGCCCATGGTGGGCAATACAGTCCGCTTACCAGAGTTAAAGCCCTGGAGCTAGCAGCTGTGCTGTGCTCCTGGCTCCTCTCATAAGTTGTTGGTGAATGACCCTTCAAGGATGTAAAAAGAAGTGTTCCACCCAACTCTCGATGCTGCTTCTGAGGCACAACCACACAGAGCCTGATTCTCCTCGACCATGCCCTTGCTCTGACTATTTGCACCCGTGCAAACAGCAGAGGAGGATTTAGGACATCCCCACATCACACCACCAACAGCATCATAACACAAAAATCTTCCTTTTTCTTCTCAAGCAATCAATCTATCCATCAACA
This sequence comes from Falco biarmicus, assembly GCF_023638135.1. Classification (NCBI taxonomy): domain Eukaryota; kingdom Metazoa; phylum Chordata; class Aves; order Falconiformes; family Falconidae; genus Falco; species Falco biarmicus. Next base: position 7,533,097 of record NC_079296.1, on the reverse strand, counting down.
TGTTAAAAAAATAAGTTTAATGTAGGAGGCATGTTTCATACAGAATTTCACAGGCACCCAAAACACCAGCTGGTGTCATGTTCTGAAGAGTTAACAAGGTGAAACTCCAGCGCTTCAGTCTCGTTCGCACATTCACAGGCTAAACAACAGGCCAAGGCAGCTTTGCCACCGCACATACCATCACTGTCATCCCTGGTCTTACATCTGCAGCACAGCCAGAGCCCCCATTGCTCAAACACCTGGAAAGTTCTGGAGTGAGCAGGACTCATGGGGGAAGTTCTAAAAAGGGGTTAGCATGGGTCCAGACCCACAGATACACTCCCCCAAATCAGTATTTCTAGTATTTTCTTAATTACCCTTGAGGCCATTTTTAACCCAGTAAGCATAACAGTAGCATTTAAAGCCCAAACATGGAAAGAAAAAAATTTTAAAATTACAGGGAACAAACCAGCTGCTCTTGCTGTTTGGGATGGAATCGGTGTGAAGGAATGAAATAGAAAATTTAAAAAATTCTAGTTATAGCCATCTAGACAGTAAGAAGGGAAGACTTAATGCATTTTGGAGCCTGATCCATCTCTCCCAGCACTGATGAATTTGGGAAGATTAAAAACTCCAGAAGAAAAACTTCCCCAATGGGAAGTTCACAAGTACCTGCTCAGCATGAAATATTTCTGGCAAATATCATTATAAGCCATTTGTTTGACTCTTGAAGCAGGAAGTTCACCGTCCCCTGTTACCCCCCACCCCACCCCCCTTATTAAAAATGCCAGGATTTTCAATTAAACTAAATGGGGGGGAAAAACCAACCCAGTTTATTCTTTGCATATACTTAATACGATGTTTAGCCTGCCTCTTCCTCCCTCCCTCAGTTGTAACTTGGCTCCCCTTGAGCTTGTAAGAAAGTTTTAGAATCTCAGCTCCTTGAGAAAAAAATATTTTGGCAAAGTAATCCTAAAAGCTTTGAAAAAAATATCAGATTTAAAACCACTGAATTTAAATTCTGAACCATTACCAAGATCTTACTTATTCTGCAATCTCCCGAGAATGTCGTGAGGTTTAATTAGCTCCAGTTGGAAAATGCTTTGAGAAGTGCCGTAAAGGTGCCAAATGCTGCTCCACTCATGTAAATCTAAAATGTTCAAATTATTACATCATAAAACAAATCATTTGAAAATTAATTCCTCTTCCTTGCCAGCATGACTTTAAAGGGGGCTCACTTCCCCCACTGCGCTGGTAGGATCACACCACCCGAGCACCGCAAGGTGGCCAAGTGCTGGCAGTGACCAAGAATCAGAGTATTTTGAACTTCATAGCCCCTTTGAGGTCTCCTTCTCGACTATTTAACCTTGGGGTTGTCTACCTTCGTGTGCCATTGCAGACTGGAGCTTCAGGGCACTCTGACAGTAGGTACTTGGCTACCTTTGTGAAAGACGACTGGAGAATCACTTCCCACTGTCTTCTAAGCAACTCGGCCCCAAGGTCTCTCTCGAGGAATATTTGGGCATTTGGCAAACGTTACTTTTTTCGTGATTCAATAAGGACACGTACTTTTTCCTTGGTACGCACTATTGACCCTGGCTGCAGAGGGCTGATGGGAAGTCTGTGCAGTAAAGCAATGAACCACAACACAGAAGCCCTTGTTTGCTCAATTGTCCCTGCAGGAGTGTCACATAGCAGACTTGGACTGCTTAAAGAACCACCACCAAAGGTAGCCGCAAAAGTGGTTTTATTGAAGTAAGATGTTGTAAAAGTGAGGCTTAACAAAGTCCGGTGGCAAGGTTCAATCTATTACTTACTGCACAGAGGATATAATAATGATTCAAAGTTACCAATACAAAAATTTAATGCCCTGTGATACAAGGTTATGCGCAGTATCAGTCACTTACCACAGATGTGCAGTTGCTAAGGGGTCTCTCAGCCTCAAGGAGTAACCTTGAGAGGTGTCCCAACTCAAAGCGAGATCACCACCATTGCACCCAGCTGCTTAAGCAGGGAGGGCTCAAAAAAGCTCACTCAGGCTGTCATATTTATGGAATAAAGCAGTTGGCTCGCAGTCAAATTACGTGCAATGGAAAAGGTAAGTATGAGACTCCTTGTACCCACAACCTCCTTTGTTCCTTGACCAAATTAGTCTTGGAAGGACCACCTGCTATTCATGTGTTAATCGCATGATCAGTGTTCCGGTTTCCAAGCTCATATACATCAAAGCTCACCGTGTCACCCTGTTCCTGCGTGGGTTTTCAAAGAACAGGTTGCAACTAGAGAAGTTCATGACCCGGTCACAGCCTAGACCTTTACTTCCTTCATAGCCTGAACCAAACTACCACAAGTCTGGTCAAGCAGACAAGTGTATGGGTCACAAAGGGCACCCAGCAGCCGAGGCAGGCACGGGCGGGGAGCACAGCAGTGCCCACTCGTACCACAAACCACCCTTTTACTCATTGTTACAAGGAGTGCTGAAATACAGCCACTCCAAGGTGAAACAAGGTCCTACCACCCAACACGCCTGCCTGCTGCGCCTCCTGCGAAGGGAGAGGGAGAGCCACTCCGAGCTGGTTGCTCAGCTCACACCAGGGCTGATTGCTGGCCATCTGTAACGTGTTTCCTGCAGAAATTCTTGAGCATAGCCACCCCAAGAGTCCCACAGTCTGCACACCAGAGCTGCAATGCCCCAGGCTGACAGCTGTACCGGGTAGGAAAGCACTGGGCTGGGAATTACTGGGAATTCTCTCCACCCACAGAGCAAGCTGTAGCTTGGACCTGCAGAATACAGAGGACCTGCAGTCCAGAGAGCGACCCCCCCCAAAAAAAAGCTCTGGGGGGCTCAACAGTTAGGAGGAAACTTCCAGGCACCAGTTTGTGACATATGCTGATACTACATCTTCCCTGCAGAAACAGCCTTTGACTCTCAGGGGGCTAATCTAAAGTTCACACCAGCATGGTCCATTATTTATTCAGCTCCACACATTCAGTCTGCATTATCTGTAACACCTGATAATGAGATAATTTCTCGGTTTGCTTTAGCTTTGGGCTTTAGACAGAAGTGTGTCTATTTTGCATCCATAAGCCTACAAATCAAAGTATGTCAGCAAGAGACTAAAGAGACATACTCACAAACTGAAATATGAAGCATCCTTCCCTGTGTGCAAACTCGCTTTTTCCTCAACCACATTCATATCACAGACCAAAGAGATCACAAAAGAACAGTCACGTATTTCCAGTCTTGCTTATTCCACTATGATTGACTCCAATGATTTCAGGGAGTGGAGGGTGGGAGGGAAAGGGTTTCTGTCATTTTTAACAGTGTTTTTACCAACAGTTCTTTAAAGAACACCAGAAAAGGAGCAATATTCCATTATAACAAAAAACAAACAAACAAAACCAGAATAAAAATAAGCTTTAGGCCAGCTTCTGGGCTCCATAAATAAAGTTACTTGACTGACTGCATGTGAACAATCTTGACACCTTAGATCAAGACCTGTAAAACTGAGCTTTAAGGCTTAACTCCCTTCTTGAGCTGTTAGTAAAGCTCTCCAGTGACCCCACTCGTACCGCTGGGGAGGCAGAAGAATGTTTCCTGTAATTGCAGAGAACAATTATCACCATTTCAAATTGTACTCTGCTTTCAGTCTCTCCTAGGTAAGACAGTCTCATCTTGCCATCCTCCATCTGACAGAGATACCTCTGTGAGAAAACTGGAACTAATCAGTTCAGGAAAAAGTAGAACCAAACGCCACAATCTGAACTCTAAGGACCATTGCAACGGGTTCTCCCTCAGTCATTGCGAAATGATAGCATATTTGCCATGACTGGGAATATCAAGAGCACATCCCAAACTCTGCTCCCAGTCACTCCTGTGGATTCGTTCTTTTACAGTAAAACTCAATTACTCAGCACTAACTGCCTGCAAAGGACAAAGCCATTCAAACCTATGTAATTATGTTAAAGTGAACAGAACAGTATAGTGGGTCAAATGTATGTCCTGCACAAATCTAAAAACAAAAGAGGAAAAAACCCTCCCAAACCCCTGCACTCTGCTGAATTTGGCCCCATAATCTTAGTAGGGAATATGCAAAATGCAAACTACATAGAGAAAGGATAACATTGGTCAAGTAGGATACATGTTACACACCTGAGACATTAAGGAACATTTTTAGGAAAAAGGTGAAGATGGATTAAGAGCATGGGGTGCAAAGTTATCTGGCTTCTGTCCTCCAGATAAATCACTGCCCTTTTCATGCCCACAGGAATACAGGAACAGCAGCAAGATAAGCTTCTATGGATTAGAAGAAACTTCTATTAACTTGCGCTGTGCAAAGAAAAAAACCACGCAATCAAGTGTTGCACTTTGATAATCCATATGGCACCTCAACCCTCCAAAAAATACAAATTCCAGAGACAAGTACGTTAATTTATCAATAAAAAGTAGCACTGAAATAAATTAATTTATATAAAAAAAGAAAAGAGGATATTGACACATTTTGGGTAGAAGAAAAGTCACCTTCTCAGCCCACATGCGCTTGTTTTATTTACATATCCACAAATACCATGAAACACCATCCCAGCCCCCCCACTAGCAGCATGGTCACATGAATCCCATAGATGAGCAGTTCATTCATGAGGCTGAAGTCTACACGCCTTCGCCCCAGTAAGAGGAGGATGATGGAGAGTTTGTACTGGAAACGCAGAAAGATCCGGATGCCAAGGTACTGAAGGCAAAACAAGATAGAGAGTGCCACCCAGAGGATGGAGGTAAATAGGCTGCAGCTGAAGTACAGCAGGAAACGAATGAATCCATACATCCATCGGGATTTGAGATAGATGTCGAAATTGTTGTACTTGGTACGCACCAAGTGAGTGGTCCTTACCGGGCCACAGGCCGAATGCAGGCAGGTCGTGTGGGGACCGTGGAACGAACGGACCCGGCGGGGAATGGGGATTACAGGCATCAGGCACCCCACCGGTCACGGAGTCCCAGGGCAGGATTTACAGGGCACATATCAAATATTATCCATTAACATGGAAGAGATCCAACAGCCTGGGAATGCTAACTCTTTGCTGAGTTTCCAGGAAGGAAGAGACCTGCAGGAAGGCAGAGAAGGGAAACACATTTAAGTAGCCTCAGCAGGAGGAGAGGCAGCACAGCAGATACTCTCTGGCTGGGTGGTTACTTACAACTGCTTTGCAAAACTCAACTTCTTTGCTTAAAACAACTTTGCTTTGCTGCTTTGGTCATTGTTTACGAGGCAGACATACAGAAATACAATTCTGTTTCCATCGTCACCAAACCAGATTCCAAATGGCTCCCTGGTAGCATGCAATGTCAGTGCTAGCCACAACCTGTTATAAGCTTTACAGCGTTAATGCAGGAAAGACAAGAACTTTATTCTGGAATTATCCTAGCTACTTCACAGATCCTTCTTAATTGAAAAGCAATCCTGCAACAGTCCACCCATCTGAGCAGCAGCAGTAACATGTGTGGTTTGCATTGGATTATATTTCTTTTAAAAGGAAAAAAAAAAAAAAGAAAGTTCTCTAAGTACTTTTGCAAGTGAATTCCACAGCCCAGACACAGCAGTGATTCTAGATTTCTGCTCATTGCAAAACTTGGCAAAACTTCACCAAATAAACAAACTGAAAATAATGGAAGGTCTTGCAAGAACAATGAGGCAATCATGTTTTTCACACTCTACAGGATGTACCTCCCCTTGCTCAGACGAGCCTTGCAGTCTCACTGTCATTGCACCCAATGGCAAGGGCAGCCTTTCAAAGACATCTACTAGCTTATTTCTCCCTTTGGGACCTGCAGAGATAAGTGAAATATCTTGATCTCTGGAGTGTTTAGGATTTATAATCCTAACATCCTTCCACACACCCATTGTTGTTATGTGAGTGATGAGCAGTAGCCTGTTAGCTGCTCTGTGCTTCACCCCAGGCTTATGATGTGCCAAATTCCGGGAATTATGAAATGACAATACATTCATCAGATAATGCTAGAAAACAACAGGGACTTCCCCAGCCTCCTCACACACCCAGGCGCTCTGAATGCCTGGGTCTGATCTGGCCAGATCTTTCCTCTGTTGAACCAGAAATCCTATTACTCTTAAAATAAAAACTAAAGTAATTTAAAAGTTACTTCAGGATTTTTTTAATTTGTTACTAACAAAACTAATCACAGAGTAAATTATAAGGCTGCAGGAAATTGTGCTTTGATATCAAACCCCTCTGATATAATGTGCATCACTGGGTAAGTCTGTTCACTGCTTCCTGCCTCAGATTACATGTAAATGGAAATTGCAGTTCTGATCTCTTCTGCTTGGCCCCAGGTTCTAATTCCTTTTTGCCATTACAGAAATTTACAGGCAACCTGCTGGCTCTACATGAACCAGGGACTAATAAAAAGGAGAACAGGTTGACTTATGATTAAGGAATTTTGGAAATTGAAGTCTGTTCTCGATTACCAAAGACACCCTCATAATTTTAGGTGCCTCTTTGCCATAATTTCCTGTCTGTAAGGAAATACTAAGCAGCTCAGAAGTGTGTTACAAGAATGTATTTTGCAAGACACACAAATTGGTCAAATACCAAACCAACCCTTCTGAAAAACAACATAGTTTTGTGTCTGGAGCATGCAACCAAACATGCTTCCCACATGCTGCATGTATACTGCTAAGTGTTTCCAGAGATACTTTCTGAGAACTAAATTCACAAGACAGGTTTAAACCCACATACTCTGGATTCAGAGCATTCAATTTCTGATGATGCAGCCTCTCCTTACAACCACTTTCACCAGGACACAAAAGACAGCTCATCATTTTCCAGCAAACTCTTACGTAGCTACTTAATCTGAGTCCCTCAGCAGCCAGAGGAAATCAGTGGGCAATTATTAGAGTGCTCAGCAAGACCATGCCTGAGTGACAGAGCACAAACTCCGCTTCCACGAGCTGCAGTTTGCGTGGCAAACAACACACCAGCTTCATACCTGAGCCCTGTTTTAGAACAGGGGTTTTCATTTTGACAAAACCTTCTACAGATAAATCCAAGAGAACCACTCCAGCGGCTCAGCTGCAGAGAGTTACTCTTCATGAGCAGCAGCAGCTTGTTCCCATTTACTGTGCCCACCACATAAACAAATAACCTTTGGTAGAGATAAACTCAAATATCAACACTGAAACAGCCATGAGAGCGGAGGAACATTGTGAGAATAAAATAAACTTCCTGAAATATTACATTTTTAATGGTGCTGCCATCCACTCAGCAGAAGGTCGGTAATCCGCTGCCGTTTCTGGATGCCACTTAATTCTTGTAACAAAAAAGTGAAGTTTTTCTGTGATACCTGGCCTTCTAGGAAGAGTGAAAGAAACTGCTAAGGTGCTTCATAGACTCACAACACTCTACATGTGAGTTGATCTAAAAGATAAAATGAGAGAGTAAGTTTCAATTTGCTCGTCTTGTGTGTTAAAAAGTTGAGAACTCCAAGCCCCACCTCCCCAAGCATGAATTTTTAATCCCACAAAGACTCTGACAAGAATCATGCACTCCTGAATACACATATTACAGCTCACTGATACATGCTGGAAACAATCAGCTAGCTTGTATTCACAATGCTATACACAAAGACAGGAAACAGAGAAAAATCACAGAATCATCACGGCCATCACCGTTCATCCAGGGCACGTGAAACACAATGCAGAGAGCACACACAGCCAGCGTTTTCCAAACAGAATACAGAAGGGCAGGCCCCCAGCCTGTGTGTTGGCACACAATGCCTAGAAACAGATTTGGACGCCCATTCCTCAAGACCATTTTTTCGGGCCTTTCTATTTTAAAGAACATTGCTGTGAGGCTGGAAAGCCGAGTTGGTCTCTTCTGGGTATCATCCTACAGCTCAAAGGATTTCAGCTCTAAGGCCCTGGCAACTTGATGTCAGCCACGCTGCCGTTTACCCCATGCATCACATTAACGGTGGCCTCAGCAAGAAGTTAAAACTCTGAGTAACTATTCACTTAGATGAGTTTTCACTCCCTCTCCTTTAAAATTAGAGCGTATGATGAGAAAGCTACCAAAATGGAGTGCTACTTCTCTTCATCTCACACACTGCAGGCAAGGTCTGCTGGTGCTCAGGGTGCTCATAATTCTTGGAGGAGAAAAGATGACAGAAAGACCCCAACGTTTGCAGATGACAGCACCATCAGTCAGGACCAGTGAGCCCAAAGTGTTCCAGAAGGAGCCAAAGAAGGTTAGGGACAATGACAAATAAAGGTTAACGCTGATAAATCAAAGCGGGAGTAGCGGAAGGAGGGGAAATTCGAACTCCTCCTACATCCTACCAGACCCTCAATTAAACCGAATCCACTTGGGAAGGGACCTGAGGGCAGGGAGCTCCGCCAGGCCTTCCCCACGGCCTGCGAGGTCCCAGCCCAGCCAACGTGGAGCCCTGCCAGCCGGGCGGCCGTGACAGGCGGGCACGGCCACCGGGGCACGGCTGCCACGCACCTCAGGGGGGCAGAGCTCCGCCGGCGTGGCCAGGGCGGGGGGCGCGGGGGCCCCGGGGCCGGCCCGCACCCGCAGGCCGCGCCGACAGGCCAGGCCCGGAGACCCCGCGGCCCACGGCCCCCCGCGGCCGGTGACCGAGCGCTGCCGCACCCACCAGGCCCGGCGCCCGCGCCGCCCCTCGCCGCGGGACCCATCGCGGAGGCGGCCGCCGCAGCAGAGCGAGGCCCGGGCAACCGCCGCCGCCGCCTCCCCCCGGCCTCAGCCCCGGGGCGTCGCCCCGCACTCACCGTCCTGCCCATGGCCCCGTGTCGGGCGGCGGCCACCGAGGCCAGGCGCCCCGGGCCCGGGCTGATGGAAGGCCCGGGCCTACGGACGAGCGCCGCAATGCGCATGTGCGGGGGGCAGCGGCGCTCCGGTTCCGGCCGGTGGCGGCGACGGCGGCAGCGGGCGGGGAGCGGGCGGGGAGGCGCGCGGCGATGGCGTCATCGCGCCGCGCCGCCCCCGCCGGCCGGAAGCGGGAGGCAGCGGCGTTGCCCGGGCAACGGGGAGGCGGTGGGGGCGAGGGGAGCGGCCTGCGCCCGCGGCCGTGCCGGGGGGGGCGCCGCCGGCTGTGGGGCGGGCAGGGGTGGCACACCGCCGGGCCGAGGCAGCCCAGGCCTGGGAGGGTCGTTTCGAACGTTAACCCGACCGCTGAGGGGATCGAGGGCCCGACTCAGCCCGGCATCACATGGCGGGGTTTCAGCTGCCCGTGGCCTAGGGCAGGGCCCTGTCCTGAGGGTGCTGGAGCACCCCCTGCAGCAGGATCCCCTGCAGCAGGATCCCTTGCAGCAGGATCCCCTGCAGCACGTACACCGTTGCTTGAAACAACAGCATGGCAAAGATTTCTCCAAGTCGCTCACCGCTCAGGCCTTTTCTGCCCGAGTGTGGTTTCGTGGCGAGGTGGATGCCGCCAGAACCCTTGAGCCAGGATGGCTGGGGCAGCGCTGGCAGTTACGTAGTAGGGGTCCGTGTCCCAGGAGAGCCCATCCTGCCTGTGCTCCCGGAGGGGCCATGCTTCACTCAGGGCCTTGCCCCACTGAAGGCACTCAAGCACTTTTAGAAAAGCAAGGTGCTAAAATTGCAAACGGAGGACCCCCAGATGTCTGTGGAGGTCAAAAAGATCCACAAAGTTCTTAAAAAACAAACAGGTGGAGGAAAATTCAAAAGCGATATATAGAGAAGGAACATAAAACTTCCTCCCTGCTGTTTTTCCCTTAGAATTAATCACAAATTACTTTCCATAATGGAAAGAATACAGAACTTTTTCACTGGCTCCCTGCCCCACTTGCCGTCTAGGCACTACCACAGTGGAAAAACATTAAATAGCAATAACTCAAGCCATCTGCCAACGCTAAGACCTGCTGCATTGCACAGGCAGCTGAGGCACCAAGCCAAATACCTCCCAGCGTCCCAACTGCCTCGCTGCTGCTCACGCTCGGTTCCAGTTCCGCCCCATCCACATGCCCCACGGAGCAGTTTTATTCTGCAAATACAGTGAAGGGCCTGAGGTGCAGGATGTACATCATGGGGAAATTATAGGCAAGGTAATAAGCGGCGGTGTACTCCTAGCAAATTGCCATTTCTTGTGTCTCCCACACAGCTTTGGGTGGGAGGGAGAAAGGGAGGTGCAAAGCCGATGCATTTTCCCAATAGCATGAAACTGGGAACATCTGTTTGGTGACTAAGATAACAGGAGAGCCGTGTTCCACTTATTTCCCTCCGCCATTGCCTGGGACTGGTGCCACAGCCCAGAGGTGGGATTTCCAGCCCAAGCAACAAAATTATAAAAGGTGCTTTGGCTTTGCAGCTTCGCCTTGGAGAATTACAGGGATGCTGCTGAATGCAAGTGCTGCAAAGGGGCGCTCCTGGCATCCTGAAGGAACCCCTCAGAGTGGGAAAGGTCTTTCCTATCCTCCAGAATAAAAAAACCAGGCAGCTCCACTGAGCAACCCCACAACCTAAATGCCTGTGTGCAAGGGGGCGGCGCAGCAGCATCTGTGCCAAAACTGACCCTTTTAATTTCTTGGGTCAGGATGACAAAAGAGCAAGATGGCCCTATTCAGTTTTCTGCCTGAAATGCTTTGACCCCTTTGCTGCTTCAATGCATGTGTATCTTCATAAAAAAATAAACTGTTTTCAGGTCAGGCGTGAATTGAAGCTTTGACATTCAAAGAGGTAAGATCCTGAAGCAGGGCTTGTAGTTCAGCCTGGAGGGAACCCGCCCACAACACTCCAGCAGCGCTCTGGGTTGTATTTCTTTCCTGTGCTAATTTTACTAAAGACACAACTCATATTCCTGTTGATTGAACAGTTTTGTGTTGACAGCGTTGAAGATTTGTGATGAAACTTATCATCAGCCCAGAGAGCGGGCCATTAGTACTAGTCACAGCGGCCAGCTAGTGCTGATATATTTTATGGCACGCTTCGAAGACAAACATACACATTTATATGTCACTTGTTGCAATATAAATGCTAACTTGTACTTCTTTCAGAACTTTTAATGAATTGTATATATTTCACAAGATTTATAGCGTGAACCGAATGGCTCAAAATATTACTTTAAACATATTTGTCACTTTGGCAACAGAACAAAAAAATCTGGAAGATATTGCGTTTAGAAATAAATCATAAATATATGCATCTTAAAAGAGTTTATTTTGGTCATTAATAGTTGATGGCCCCCCCCAGTGCAGGATTTAAAGTTAAATTATGCAAAATCAAAAACAAACCTTATAATACTTAATCAAACATGCATAAAACTGTCAGGGCCAAATAAATTCTCTCAATTAACTTGCATCAGATTGTGATTGCATTTACTAATTTAATCAACACTAGAATAATTTGGAGACTGGGTAATGATAAATTACTATGGTGCTGCACATGAAGGGCTGCTAAGGTAGTGTGCTGAGACAAGAATGCAAGAAATGCTTTCTAGGCTGAGGGCAAAAAAGTAACAGCTGAGTTGTCACAATCATTTTATAATGGAAACTTCTTCTTATTCCCATTTTGGGGAGGAATTTTTTCCAGTAAAGGCTTTAAATGCCTGTCATGGATAGACCTTGTCTGGATGAATGACTTCAATGTTAGCCCACGGAGTCAATCTCAATTCAATCTGAGACGAATGAAGATGTCAAACCTACGTAGACTTGCCCACCACATTTTTTACTCATTTTGTGAATGTCATCTTTTGCTCTGAAGGCCAGGCTAGGGACTGTGACTTCCAGCCCTGCTTTCTGGCACCAATTCATACTTTAGCCTCGGTCAAGTTGTTTAGCCTGGAGCTGCAGTAACAACCCTGTAATATTGAGATGTCCTTTAGCTCAGTCCTTTTGCACTTTGAATAGATGCGCACTTACAATAAAATGGGTCTGACCCCTGTCTGGAAAAAGCTTTCAATACTATTACTTGTGGAGAGCTAAACATCTCATTTTTGCAAGCGTAAGCAAGGTTTTATGGGGAGGTTCTCATTTACAGGTTCATGCGAAGGAGGCTGTAGGGTATTCAACCCTATAAAATACCTGGACCTCTGAAAACTAGACCTTTATTTGGTCTTTAACCTTTCAACGCCTGTTTTACGAAAAATCACAATGGCCATATAGCTGCTGTGGGAATGAACTCATCACCGCAAAACTCTCCCTCTCTTTTTCTCTCTGCAAAATATACTTTCCACAGTCTAACTGACCATTTTTGTCACCTTTTATTTGAAATGGGGATTGTGCTTTATAAATGTATAGCACCGAGCACTATTTGGTCACCAGAAGAAAGCAGTAAATAAAAACCTGTGTGATGAAAAGTATATCCAGATAGATAGCTAACAAGTTTCCTTTGGTGACCCAGAAACAACTAGTTCCACAGTAATTCTATAGCCATATAGATAGCCATAATTCTCAAGGTCCTAAAGATAATAAATGTGTTAACATGGTATTTTTCAAACTAGCATTCACTGCTGCCTTCCAGTCATATCCAAAACCACCATTCAAAACCAACGGCATCTTGTGCAAACTCCCTTGGGTTTTGCTGAGCCAGCCTGTAAAGCTGAAATATAACAAATTAGGGAATTAATTCTTTCCTTTTCCTTAAAGGAGATTTAGGACCAGATCTGGGCCTTAAATTTTAAATGTAATCGATCCTCCCTGCAAATCTAAAGTGCAAAAGCTTGTGAAATAATTTTTCCTTATTACTTCTTTCCAGATCTCATCTCTTAGCTGAAATGTCAGCTTTAATCAGTTTGAAGAGATTTGCATGTGGTAAATAATAATGCAGTATATTAGACTAATCAAATAAATATATGTGTAGCAGAAAGTGGAACTAATTCCCACTTCTGCAGCACTGCAATACTTGCGTGTAGCCCCCGAGCAGCCCACAGAGCCCCCGGCTCGCCGGCTCTCCCACCTCCCTGGGAAGTTGGCAGGGCTGCAAGGCGGTGGCCTGGGCTTGTGGTGTTATTTGGGGTTTTGGTAGCATTGGGAACCAAGGGAGTGAGTGATGTACAATGCATCATCACCCCCCCACCCCCCCCCCCCCAACTAAAATACACACTGCAAAGCTGGAAAGCAGCAGAGCCAGGTACAAATGCAAACCCCAGCACAGATGGTGAGGTTGCAGAGCACAAGGAGGGCAGGCTGCCATGTTCCTGCAGGAATCCTAGCTCCTGTCACGCTTTTATAGATATATATTTTACAGGTGACTTGCGAAATATAAAACTAGACCCGTCTGCAGTTTCTAAAGAAATAAATGATTCGTGTGAGGCATGGTGAGACAGTAATGTTTGATGTATTCAATATACGTGACACATCAGCATGCTTTCTGGCATAATAATCTGCCCAGTGGTGCCGCCAGCCCTTGCCAGACTAAAAAGCTGGCAAGCCAGGGGATGTTCGGTGGGGCTGGGGGCAGCCTGCCTCCCCTCTGCCCCTGCAGACTGCACCCACCCCACTGCACGAAACCAGACAGAAAGACGAAGACCAGCATCAGCATGAGTGGGATCCCAGTGAAGGCGCGAAAGGTTGATATAGATAAAAAATGTGTGTCATCCTATAGTGGGGACACTTAACTGCCCCGATAACATGGTGAAAGGCAGAGCTTTACTATCCCTACTATTCCTCCACCGCCGGAGGAACAGGCAGGTAGTTATTTTAGAGATGCTGGAGTCATGGAAAGATTCCTGCTGACCTCCAGGGGCTGGAGCAGGAGCCAGCTGCACACATATGGTGAGTGGAGAAACTGTCTCTAAAACAAATGAAAATAGAATCGGATGCTTTGCCAGGGACAGGACTCCTGCCAAAGCTTGTTGCTGCATCATGTTGGCTAGTCCTGATCTGGCTGATGTTAGAAACTGCCTGTTATGCAGAAAACTCTCATGGAGAAGTGTCATTATTGCCTTCTGTTAATTTGTAGGCTAGGTCTAATGTAAGCACGAGGCGTTAAAACAGGCCTAATCCATATCTGCCTTGTGAGGCTGAGGTTTGGCGGGGAGGCTCGGGAAGCCTCCCAACTCCTCTGACTCTGCCAAGTACCTCTCAGAGGGTGATGTTTCAGGGCAAAGTAACACCTTTTCTCTGGGAATCTGGGTTCCCTGTTTTTCCATTCATTAATACTGAATGTATCTCAAATTGTATCGTGGTAGTAGCAGACGGGTCCTCTTAAACTCATTGCATAGGTCCGTCGGGTCTGTGCAGAGGAGATCGATCTGCTCTAGGGTGATTTTAGCAACAGCAGCCTGCCCCAGGTCAGCAGCAGAGCTGGGGCATGTCTTGTCTCTATCATTTCCAGTGCCCTGTCTCTATTTTCAGAGGTACTTTAACACCCCGGGAGGGTGCTCAGCACCACGCCGGCACTTAGAGCAGAAAGGCTTTGGGGCAGGGGGTTTGTACAGCTCTGCAGACAAATAGCAGCAGCACCAGCAGCTAAAGGCTGATACCCACCCAGGGAGCCCTGCACCGGGCAAAATGTGGGGACTGAGACCAAGCTCCTCAGTGAGGAAACAAACCTGATCTCATTCCATCGTTCCTCAACAATTTCCTGGAGAAAAAAAGACAATGAGGAAAAAATACAAACACCACCAAGATACTCAGGCAGACTTGAACTTTTACCCCAGACAGGTCTCCTTCTATCCGTTTTCTGATGCTTAAGCCTCAGTTATTCAACACCTGCATGCACGGAAAGGGCTGGCGCTTGGGGAAGATGGAGAGTGACAGGAGAGAGTGGAGACAAACCTTTCTCCCGGCAAAGGTGTATTTCCCTGAGCTCCCCCTGCCTGCCGCCCCCATCTCTCCGGTGTGAATCAATGAAGCCGTCTACTCTGGGCATTGGCTAAATGTCAAACTTAGAGACAGCATTCATTTTTCTGAGATCAATGGAAAGCAGGGTTTGCCTATATTTCTTAAGCATCATTATAGAGCATCAGTCAGTGCCCAAGCCCCCCACTTGCCAGGATTAGCTGTGATGGCATCATTTTCAGCACTAGAGGGTTCACTGGGCCAGAAATACTCCAGCGCTTCTCACTAGGGTGCACAAAATATATCCGTAATGTTTTAAGAGAAATTAAGAGTTCGTTGTTTTTTTTTTTAAACCACCTGGGGAGAGCAGGTGAGTAAGTCTCACACCGAAACCTGGGGTGCACCACCTCCCATTTCGGAAGCACATTGCAAGGATCAGACCCGAGTCCCTGCGACGTCTCCCCCCGGGCACGGGAAGGCCCGGAGGGGTCCCCACAACGTGTCCCCCGTGGGGTCCCCGTGGCGGGGCTGAGCAGGGCTGTGCCTGCGGCCGCATCCCACATGGCGGTGCTCCTGCCCCGGGGATGCTGCTGCGGCCCCGCAGCGCCAGCAGCAGAAAGGGAGAAGCAGGGAGCAGGGGAAAAAACAACTCCAAAAAATTCCGAGCTTTGAATTTAGCGCGTTACGCAGCGCGAAGCCTCTTCTCCAAGGCTTTGCAAAGCCTCTCTGCAGAGAAGAGGGGTTAACCAGGCTCCCCCCCTCCTCAGCCCCCGGGTGATGGCTGTCCCGTCCCTCCTGCTGTACCGAAGATGTGAGATGGGAAGAAGATGTGAGATGGGAACAGGGTGCGTGCAGGAAGAACCCACTGTGGGACCCCCCTGCATCGTCTGTGGCCCTGCAGGCCCCTGAGCCATCTCTGCCTCTGGTTCCTGGGGGATAAACCAAACTGGCATTTGTGTGGGGCAAACTTGTCCCTTTTGCACCCCTTGCCCCTTTTTGCTGAACTGAATTGTGCCCCCATGTTCACAGGGGAATCGGAACTGGCTGCCCAAGGTGTCTGAGGAAGAGTTTGGCCTCAGTTTAGAAAAACGCTTTGCTGGCAGTTTGAGAGAAACTTCTGATGCTTAATAGATTTCAGGAGTCCCTTGGACATTTCTAATGCTTACACTTCTGCTTATGCGCAGCCCAAAGCAGAAAATTACTTTTCAGCATCATAACAGCAGCAATATCCATATCAATAAAAATGATCAAGAAAGAATGAACAAAGGATTGATAAGACAAAACTATCTTCAAATACATCAATATTTAATAGCATGTCTTTTCTAACTGGAGGAAAACTACTGCAATGGGATAACGCTGATTTTGCTGTAGATCAGAGCACTGCCTCTCTCCTTATAATTACTGGGAACTGGGGAAATGTGGATGTCCATGACAAAATTGCATCTCCATCAGTAAGGAATATAATTTTATCACTACAGGGAGCACAGGAATAAGAGCTGAGAACATTGCTTCCAAAAATACAGCCCTAAAATCCACTGAATGGACACATTTTGCTGGTGGGTGTCCCTGCAGCACCCTGCTCGGGCAGCGCAGCAGGGTGAATCATGCTCCTTTCTCCCTAACTTTCCTGAATTTGTTGCCAGCAGATCAGCCTGTAACTTAATGGTGCAACATTTTGCTAGCAAGAACACGGAGGAGACAAAAACCCAAAGCCCTCATCAATCACAGCCTGGCTCCTCGTACAATTAGCAAGTTCTATTATCTTAAGAATGACACTTGTAGCACAGAGCAAAGCAAGGCGCACCTAATATTATAATACTGCATGTAAAAAAGGGAAGGCTTGAATTGCATTAGCATTGCATTAGATTCCCATGACTTTTTATATCAGCACTTGTGAGTTATTTATGAATTCATTTATTTACAAGGACAGCCCTTTCTGCATTCAGTTGCCATGGTTGCTTTAACTCCTGTATCCTATTAATTCTGGATGTTATGAAATAAATATAGATCAGACAATCATTGTGTGGTAGGGTTTTTTTTTATTATTATTCTTATTTTACAGTTTGATTCCCTGTGTCCTGGCCAGAAAGACTTTAACACCAGGCACCTCTCTGGGGAGCACCCACCGCCAGATGGATGGGGAGGTGGTGTTGGGGCAATTCACTGAGCTCTTTCCCCTGCCCAGTCTTTTCTGCCACAGAAATACAGCTTGGGCTGGGCAAAATGTGGCAGCTGATTCCCAGCACTGAGCCACCCACCTTAGTTTAAGGCAGTAAGTGGAGAGCAGAGCTGGGAGTGAAAAGGGAATTTAGCAAGGCCAAGAGTTCGTGTGCCAGCCCAGCTCGGCAGCACAATGAGGCATCAGGTACCCTTTGCCTTTGGGAATTGCTACAAAATCTTCCGTGATGCGGATTAGGTCTTCCTACCTTCACCCTGCAAATAGGCTGTTTGCGAAAAACATGGTTATCCAAGAGTGCCAAAGTATGCAAAGCCCTAGAGAGAATCCAGAGGGTTTCTTGGGTCACCTCAGAGAGATCAGAGCATGTTTGATTGCATGAGTCTCGCAAGCAGCTATTACCCCTACTCCTTTTTGAAGGAGGAGATCAGTTTGGCTGCCCTGTTAGCTGAGAGGCAGGGAGCAACTTAATTTTACAAGGATGAGAGCTTTGAGGCTGCTGCCTGTTTCAGCCAGGAACAGGCGTCAGACCCGTGCTGAGTGGGAATGCCCTGTGAGGGTTGGACATCTGGCTGGCCCAGAAGGAGCTTGTGTTTTGCCCCTTGGAGAGGGCAAAGATGCTGTTCGTGAAGGAGTACGATCCTGGAGCCAGGATCCCAAAGCCAGCGTGCTGGAAGTGTTTTGTAATAGAATTCCACAAGAAAATTAAATCAATTACTGAGTCTAATAAAGCTCTCAAGGTTTTTAATTAAACTAAGTTTTAATTAAAGCAGCACAAGCCCATGCTCTTTTGATATTCTGCCTCAGACCCCAGAGGATTGCAACTCCTTTTTGTAATTTACATGGGTTGGATCAATCACTGGAGTCATGAAAATGTGAGAACTTTGTCAATTTTACAGGATGAAATACTGTATGTCAACCTGGAAGCTCCGGCAGCTCAGGGCTGGGAGGGGAGCATAGCTTGGGGTGATCTTTCCTGCCCTCGGCATAGAGGAATGAGCATCAGCCTGAGCTGTTACTGTCCTGGGAAAAGTCCTCTCCCAAGCAAAACTCTTGCCGTCTAATCCAGGAGGATGCTGTTAGTGAGAAGTTCTAAGAGCTCAATAGTTCCCCTGTGCCATGTCAGAGCTGGTACTTTTGCCTCCTACAAAACCCTGCCCCACTCTTCCCCCCAGCAGTGCGTGCCCCAGGCTGCTGCTCTGCCACGGGGCATCCTGGCAGTGCTGATCCAAGAGACAGGCAGGAAAACTGCAGGCAGACCAGACCCCCATCCTCCAACCTGGACATCTGGTAAGTGGCCCCAGAATGTTCTGCCTCTATTTTAGTCTTGTTTCGTACACAATATGCCCAAAACATGCTTTATTTCTTAAGGAGATAAGGATCTTTATGTAACCCATTTTTCCTTAACGCTAAGTCCTTTGTCAGGATTAAAGAATCCTAAAACATCTGTACGGGCTTGGATGGCAGATGCATGGAGAAAGCAGCCTAAAATAACATGGAATATTAACCTACTAAATGAGGAATTACAAAAATAAAATAAAAGGACCCTCTTGCATTCTTAGCTACAGCCAATTGCTGACCTGGCTACCATGATGTAGGTGGATAACAACAGTGTGCCATCCGCAGGGATTTCCATCTGAACGGTCCAAGAATTTTTATCTGATGCCAGAACTCAACTTTGTCAGGAGTCTGGGCTGTGCTGGAGGAGCAGAGCTGCCCTGGCGGTGTGTGTCAGGTCCTCCCGAGCTGCCTGCCGCAGGGCTGAATCCATCCATCAGGAGAGTGGGAGCAGCCAGCTCAAGGCACACTGACTGCATAACGCCTCCAGACGGCGGCAACTTCATTTAAATTTATTCAATACTACTTAAAAATCGGTCCTTTGTATTAAGCAGATTGATGGGCAGACACTTCAGATGGAGGGGAGTTTTGTGTGAACAGGAGGAAGGAGAGTCTCTTCTCTTGGCCGCTCCAAGGCACAGTGCTCCAGCCCCCAGGTCACCTTTGCTGGTACTGGGTGGCTGGTGAGAGCTTCCCTCCTGTCTGACTCCCAAACCATTTCCCCTCTTTATAGTAGTAACAGCATCACTTTTCCTGCCCAGACCTGCGACACCTCACTCAGGGAGGTCTCACAGGTCCTCAATCGGCACCCATGAAAATAAGGCATGTGGGGGAGTTTACCCGATGCTGCCTTCGCCACCTCCAGATCTGCTTGTGCCCAGCCAACACGCTCCCCCACACACGGGAGGACAGCCTGTGTAAAACCCCTTTAGCTGGGTGAAATGGCTGTTCTGTATCACCTCTCCCATCACCTCCTCCAAACACAGCAGTGCTGCTGCAGAGGCACCAATAAACACCAGCACCTGCCGGGATTTCCCGTGATGGCAGCGGCATTCGGAAGAGGTGAGAGCGGTTCTGCTCACCTCGCTGCCTGGCCCTGGAGGGTGACCAACTCCCGGTGCAGCCCATGATGGATCACAACTGATGCGTAATACATTTTAAAGTTTTCTAATTTTAAAACCCAAGGACAAGCTATAAAATGGAGCAGCTTCAGAGGGATGAGGCTTTTCCTATGGAATTGTCTCAGCCCCTGTGCCCCCTCCTCGCCCTGAAGTCTTTTGATTCGGGGCCAAGCGGTGGAAAGGCTGGCAGGCTCGGTGGGCAGGACCTTGGTGCCCGCTGCTGAGGCTTGCACTGGAGTTTTCTCTGTGTGTGTATGAGAGAGATGTTTACACGAGTTTTCTAAAATCAGCAATGAAAGAAAAACATAGCAGGGAGAAGACAAAACCCTCCCATGTTCCCAGTGAAAATACACTGGAAGTCTGAAAATAACCTAGAAAAAATGCCTGCAGGCCCTTGCAGGGAGGGAATTGCTAAGTGCTGAAAGATATAAATTCAACTTGTTCAGCCTGGAAGTTAACGTGACCCGGCTGGGGCTGCTCAGGGCTTGGTCAGTCAGGTTTATGGTCTTGACTCTGGTGTATTGTGTTTCTTCCCCCTTCATTTTTACAGATTACTGCAGGGAGCAACTCTTTTGACTAAACAATTTGTCCTTCCGTTAAGAGTTCATGAAAAGTGCATTTGCTTAAAGAAGTCAGCGAGGAGGAGAAGGGGGTACCTTTGCTCACCGTGTGTCTGTAGAAGGGTGGAAGGGGAACCTGCCTCCAGCTTCACCCTGGCAGAGGCTGCCCCTGTAATACCATGGCAGTGGGAACCGGCATCCTCATACTGCTCCCAGCCACCACCATGCACAGCCGGGCTGGGACCCTGGCACTGAGGGGGCTGGCAGGGAGCCCCTCTCCAGCCTCACCCAGGGTTGCTGGTCTTTGAGGAGCACCAGCAGCAGCCACGAAAGGCTGGGAGCCATGGTCTGCTCTCCAGTGAGTGCGGATCAGGAGCTGCCCCCAGCTAGCCCTGCTCCTGACACCGTTGTGGCTAATCAGACAGCTCTATGGGTGCTCGTTAGCTGGAACAGCTCAGCATGGATGGATGGACGCATGGGTGCGTGGATGGCTGGCTGAGAGCACTCAGTCACTGCCTTCCCAATGTCTTTGCCAATACCCATGGTCAAACCTGATGCAGCTGAAAGTCTCTAGAGCAGCTCAGAAATAACCTGCAGTGCCTCGGCTAGTTAGAGCCCACTGTTAGCAGCCTCTCCCGTCCTCATCTCCCAGCCCATTTCCAGCGATCCATACAGGTCCCATCAGTCCTGGCCACAGCCAGCTCCATCCCAGCCAGCCAGCTAAGACCATTAGTGTGATTACTGGAGGTCACAAAGTTCAAACCAAAATGTCAATTTTCATTTGGAAGAATGGTCCCATTTTAGGAGCAAAGGGAATTTTTTTTCTCTCTCAAAGAGACCCCGACTGTGAAATCATTGCTCCCCAAAGACTTGCAAATTTCTGGCCAACGAAAGGTGCCAATAGATGCTGGAGCCAATAAAAAGATTAACAAGGGTCACTGGTGCTTTCCTCTTTCCCTGCACTCAAAGGCTCTGGGGCCTATTTTGAAGATATTAACCATTGCCTTTACCTTCTGCACGTTCATCACCCGGTCTGGGGTCTTCATGGATTTATTGACAGGACATTGCCATTAATCTTACCCGCAGAATGCCAGCCTGGGAGTTACTTAGGTTACATCACCCCTTCAGACAGGAGCATTTAGCCAGAGAAGTTTTAAAAGGAAGATTGAAATAAGACAAAGTAGCTGGTGGGTGAAGCAGAGTGCTGCTCTGGGAGGCCCTGGGTCAGGGAGAGTGTCCACCGAGCAGCCTCTGTAAGTTTGTGAAGGCAAAGACCTGGCCTTGGGGAGGCCCCTGGGTTCTGCTCATCCATTCAGTGGGTCAGGGTGCCACCCCCACATCCCGGGGTTTATGATCCACATCTGGGAGCAACTTGGGAGAGCAGAGAGCTGGTGAGAAGATGGATGCTGACCCCGCTCGGAGTGTCCCAGGCAGGACTGGTATGGTGCAGTTGTTGAAAATTTTAGATGTCTCCTTTACTGGAGAAACTCAAAATAACTCCAAAAGGCTTTGCTCACACCAGGCTGCAGCTGGGCACGCTGGCTGGGCTGCTGGCACTGTGGGGTGGCACACGGCAAGGCTATGTGGGCTTCTGCCCACCTAGGCGGTGTCACGCTTTTAAAGTGGGTTTTTTCTTCTATGTCATTGTGTTAAATAATTAAGTCTATTCCATCTTTACCTACTGACAATGTGGCACTTAATTAAGTGGTTTAATTAGAAGCTGGCAGCTTTAATTAAGTTTAGGACTGTAGAGGTGACTGGGAGCCTCTAGCTGAGTTGCAGAGCCTTTCCCTGGGGGAGCAACGTGGGCTGCTGGTGAGGGAGAAACCTTTGCCCCCTTGTCCATCGTCCTTAGCTATGCCAGGGAGGGAACCACCATCCTGCTGTGTCCCCCAACCCTCTCCCCACTGCTGAGGGTATGGGTGGTTTGGGCACCCTTTGCTCAGACATTTGGGAGAGCTGAGGTCTTCCCTGGGACGATGGAGCAGGAGGGAGACACGAGGGGCATGGCCAAGCAGATGAGTGGGCTTAGCAGGAGGTGGGTGTCGGGAGCCACAGGCTCTCCCAGCAGGTGCCCATCTCTGGCTAAACCTGCTGAACACCCGGGGTGGATGGCTGTGAGCTGGACAGGTCTCATGGGATGAAGGCTGCGGTGGGCTTAGGAAGAGCATCTGCAATTCTAGACCATGCACAGGGCTGTCTAAAAGATATATTGCTTTTTAATAATGTAAATATGTAAATATTACCGAGGTGCCATTAATCCTCATTGCCTCAACATGATACCACTCTTAAGAACAAATGTAATAAGATATTATTAATATGCAAAGTAATAGTACATTAACCTGACTAACACCAATAAATTGCGGAGCTTAGCACAAAGGGAGAAGCTGCTCATGGAGCAGCCTGCACCCCGCTTGCCTTGGGGCCACCTCCAGCAGCACCCCAGGCTCTGCAGCGCAGAGGACCCTGGTTTGCCCTGGAGGACCCCTCGCCCTGGGGAATCCAAGCAGCTGGGAAGGAGCAAGGAGGACCTGGGAGAGGAGGTGGGTAGGAGCAGGCTGGGCTGGGCAGACCCTGCTTCTTATTTTGAAGCGAGAGCCCTAACTGCTGAGGCTCCTTTATCAAAGCCTCATGTGTTTTCCTGAGGGATTTCTTGACTCCATTTCATAACAGATTTGTTTTAAATCCTAAGTGTGTATTAGGAGGGAGAGTCTTGTTGGTCCCAGAAGTGTGGAAGTTCACACAGGCTTTATGCCAGATTTCCTGTCTGGACCTGCAGAGAGGTGGCCAAGCCTTCATCTCATCAGTGGTTGGATTCCTCTCCCAAGAAGCCGTGTCTTGATTCTCAGACCCAAAGTCCATCTCTGTTAAAAGCTTCAAGCCCTGCAGATGGATCCAGCACAGCCCTGCTCTCACTGCCTGCCCTTCATGGTGTATTTTCTCTTGAAATACAATGACATACAGGGATTACAAACTGGAACGAGTGTCCCAATTGACATTTGCCAGGCTGTGAGTGCAGGCTACTCCCACCTCTCCATGGTCCTGGCAGGCCAGCCTCCAGCTTCGAGCTATGTGAATGGCAAGTGGGAACAGAGGGAGAACACCCGGCAGACCAAAAGGAGCAGGGGAAGCCATAAAGTCTGAATTTAGGGCTTGAAAAGGAAATTATTCTGTGCAAATGGCTGAGTTCAGATCAGCCCTGCCTTGTAAATCTTGCTCATCCTTCTCACGAGGGAAACCTAGTGAAATAACCAATATTTCAGCAGCACACAGACTTCTGGAGACCTTCACCTCTCAGTGTCCTCTGAGCCCCACACCCGGGCATGGGACTGGAGAGCAATTCAGGCACAAGCATGGCCATGGTTTATGCAAAAATTAACCTGTTGCCCTTACTTGGGTCAAAGTAATTCCATTTCATTTGGTAATCTGGGTCCTTTATCATTAATGAGTCCTTGGGGAGTGGGGGTCAGAGCATCTCTTTTTTGGCTGAAGAGAGCAGCAGAGATTATTGTTAATATTCAGGCTGTTCAATACAGCAGAAAGACCTTTTGCTATTGACAGCACTGCTGGTTTTCACCTCATTGGTGAAGGGAAATTGCCAAATTAATCTGTCATTAGATCTGAAATTAATCCTTAATTTCATGATTAATGAACCTCAGAACCTCAGACCTACCTGGGTAGAGTGTATTGAGAAACTGTATACAGTAGATGTCTGTAATCAAGACTATCCAAGAAAAGGAGTAAAAAATAATTATTCTGGGTTTCTCTCTGTAGAAGAATTAAGTGGCACACAGTAAATTTATCAGACAGTAGGCTGATTTTTTTTTCCCCTAGAGCATTAATGAACTGTGGAACTCGCTGCTGGAGGATGTTGTGTCAGTTGTCACTATGAAGGAGCTAGAAGAAGACTGAATTTGTGCTTTATATGTCCATCTACTGCTTTCAACCCAGGAGGTCTCTAGAAGTGGGTTGCTGAAGGGGCAGCAACAAACTGCAGAAGGATGGCCCTTCTTCCAAACTCTTCCCCAACGCATTTGCTGCTGCCTCGTTTGAATGGCTCCTGCACCTGGGGGACCTCAGGGCCATATTACAGGGGTATCAGTTAAACCACTCCGAGCTCATGTAGATAAGGCTTTAGGCCAGCCAAAAGATCCCCAGTTTATTTGCTGGAGCTGTTTCTCTGTCTCTCACCGCTGCACTCCTTGCACGCTCCGCCAGAGCCCCCAGTGCTGCCTTCTCTCTTGCTCAGCTAATTGGAGCAGCCAGTTGGAGCTCGCTGTGGACAAACTGTGTTTCCCTTTCCAGAACGTGAACCTTCCCTTTCCTTCCAGGGTTTCTTTTATGCATCATCATTTTAGTAGGCCCTATTGTACTGGAAATCTGTTTGCCACATGTTAGCTGGAGCTCATCTGCTAAGATCCTTGGTTAAATATTCATGGAGAGGTAGCTATTAAACTAGGGGCGAGAACTCAGGTTACACAGCAGAGATGAGAAGGGTGCACTGGGAGAGGAGACTGACTCAATATCAAGTTAAAAACCCTCGTGGAAATGACTTACCCCACGTAAGGCCTGGGCATGGAGAGGGAGGAGAAAATCCCAATCACATTGTGCTGCCAAAGCACATTTATTACCTGAATGTCATCAGTAAAGTGGTGTATTGGGCAGCCTGGAGCCCTAAAGCACGCCTCTGGCAGCCGGTGGAGTCCTGCGTGAGCTTGTGGCCATTAAAGAAGCAAGAGGGAATTTCCAAATGGGCTGAGCTTTTAACGGGGAAAGAAAAATGAAATGTCCTTGCATGGCACGTGTCCATGCTCACACACACAGGGCAAGGAGATGGGTTGGATAGGGAATAGCATCAAAGCTGCTATTCCAGTCCAAACGAGGGACTCAAGGGCTGTAGCCTGCAATGCTGGAGGAAGGCGGGGTGGGGAGCGGCACCGGCTGGGGACCCCACAGTGCCCTGTGCCTTTGCAGGAGGCGGCTGGGGGCAGACCACCCAGCCAGCCCCTCTCCACCGCCTCCTCCCTGGCTATTAACTCCCACAACCTGGGGCCAGGAACAATAAGGGCAAAAGGACAAGAGAGCAGAAGTCAGTCTGGGGTGTCAGGTAACCGGTTACCTGAGCTCTGCCTAAAGGTAACTTCCTCATGAATAGCCCACGAGCGCTCATCCGAACACGACATGCGAAGCTGGTGAATTATGCAGGGCAGCCGGCCATGCTCAGCAGATGGCATCGCTGCTGTAACGTGAGCAGCCACACTACACAAAATGCAAAGCCCAGCAATTAACCTTTTTGAAGGTTTCCTCTTGTCTCGGGGATTAAACCTCCTCCAACCCCCCTGCACTCCACTCCTACCCGAGAGAAAAGAGTAATCCCCCAAATAAATAAGGAAAAATAGATTTCAATACCTCCAGCAGCCCTGTGAGATTGTCACATGGGCTCCAGGCACTCTGCCTGAATACCAGCAGGTCTGAAGAGAGAGCAGGAGGAGTGACAGCTCTGCACCGCATGTGGCACTTGTCCATCCCAGCTGTGGCAGCCTCTGGTTTCGTACCAGCCGAGGGATTGCTCCCCATTCCCACACTTCCCTGCATCTCAGGCACATGCAGCTCTTACCAAATCAGCAAGTCCTGGGACTTCTGTTGCGCAGCTGGTGCCTGTGAATTCTGCATGCAGAGCTGCCCAAGCAAATGGACCTCCCTAGGTGAAGCCAGGCTTGCCCTGGCTCGGCAGAGCGGTGTCTGCAGAGCAGCTGCAGTCTGGGGTGCAGTGGGATCCGCAGTGCTGCTCTCTCACACCAAGAGTCATTTTCTGTCTCTCTCATACCTGCTGGCTGGGGACAGCGGGGTCACTCCAGAGTGACTGGTAGCAGGATCAGTGCAGAGCTGCTGCAGCCTGCTTGTGCAAGTGATGCGACATCACAGCTCGGGAGGTTGTCACTGCCCTGCACCCGTGCCATCCTGTTATTTTTCTTTGAGATGAATCTTTGGCTCCAGAGGATGCCTGGAATCTGTTTGAGATTCAGTTTTTATTTACAACCCCAAGCTTCAGCATTTTATTCTTTCTAGAGCCTGTCCTCCTGGAGCCTGGGCCAGGGTTGATTTATGAGAAGAAAATAAAAGGAGAATAAATCATTTTTTAAATGAAGAGAGCAAATTGATCTTTTCCTCTTAGAGTGAAAAAGATCCCACTATCCCAAATAGAAAAAAAGGTCTATGGCCATGATTACTGGGTTAGGAGAAGGGTGGACAAAAGAGAAGGGGCCAGGGAAAGAGCAGCACTACGGTGCAGGTGAGGGGTTTTGTCCATGACCCTCTTCCCCCCTGGGCCCAGACTTACAGCCACCTCACTGGAACAGGCAACACACCCAGAAAACTTGGAGCTTTCAGCCTGCACTAAGAAAAGAGGACGAGTGGATCTCATCCTTTGAAAAGCAACTCCAAGGAGGGTTTGGGTGGGCTAAAGACAGGGGGAAACAGGAGCACGTTCCCTTTTGCTCCCCCCGTGCTCCGCCTTGGCAGCAGCTTGGTGACCCCACAGTGCAGCAGCAAAGGAAAACATGAACATGGGAAATGATTTACTATTTAGAGGAAAAAAATATGTATCACATGCAAAGCATTCACCTTGGTGTATGACAAAAGTTATTATTTTAACTCTGATACTTAATCCTCTTCATAATTAAACTGATTAACTCATAACAATGGAGTCTATATTGCCTAATACTTTTAATTAACAAAGTGTTGTACATATCCTGGCAAAGCATTACTGGCATACTTCCTATGCAATACACTTAATTCTGTAATAAATTATTAGTACAAATGACTAAGATACATTGCACCCTAGAAGAGACTGTCAAGAGAGAAAGACTTCAGACTCTTGGACGCTGGTTGGACCATCACAGGGCAGAAGAGATGCCAGATCCTTTCCTTGTTCTCTGTGGTGCTTTGCACTCAGGACAGTGCCTCTGCAGGGGCCGTTACTGTCTTTGTGAACGGCAGTTCTGCTCCACACTTCGGAGAAAGCCAAGACAGTTTCTCCGTTGCTTTCCAGGGATCCTGCCTAGAGAAATGCCAGGATGACATTTCTTTATCTCAGTGCAAAAGTGGCCCTAAAAGATGGATAACCTGCACCACTTGACCTGGAGGTTTTGCTTGCTGTTTTCTGGCTGGCACCCTAATCTGTTTCACGCATGAGAGTTTTGTCTGCACCAGTTTTTAAGATCTGGACTGTTGCTGCTAAATTCAGGGTCTGCTTCAGAGGAGCAATGCAAGGTACAGAAAAAGCCCGTGAAATCAGCGCACCAAGGTCGGAGAGGGTCAAGCATGAAGTTTAATGCAAAATAATCACTTGGCTCCTTAAGGTGCCTGAGGAAAACTACAGGAAGGTAAACGCTGTGTGCAAGTACGGCGATGCTGACAGCTACAGAACCTCCAGAGAGAACCGACTGCAGAGCTTTTATCTGGGTGGGCATGCTGGAGCATCTGTCACAGCCACGTGGCCCTCACACAGCAGAGCAGCCCATGCCTGTGCACGTGTCTTGCTGCTGAGCTGTGAGGTTAGAGGTGACTGATGTTTTTATGAATGGTCATTAGGTCTGAGAAGGAAACTATGTCTTGTAAAGTAAGGATATGAAGGTTAATGGAAGGATTCTATGTTTTCCCAGGTTTCTTACAAATTAGTTAAGAGACAAATACCCTGGGGCCACATGCAAAGCAAAATTCATTCCTGCAACTTTTATTGGATCACAGTTGAAGAACCTCGCGGTCAGAGGTCATCAGTGTTACTTTAAGACACAATCACTGGGGTCAAACTAATTAGCACCAGGGATCACATCACCGGCTTTTCCCTTTCCTCTTTGTTTCCAGGTCCTCTCTGACCCCCGATCAGAGCCTCCCAGTCACCACTTGCCTGCAGTTAGCTGGCTGACAGACCCCTGGCTTAGCTCAGACATGCAGCTGAACAAACCTCCAGGTTTCTTCCTCTTGCAGTTGAACTTGCCACCAGCCAGGAGACAGCCTATGGCAAACACAACTGCATCCCTCTCTCCAAATGGTGCGAGCTGTGCCTGCAGCTCAGCACAAAAGCAGGAGAAAGAGATCTGGAGAGCTAGGAAGGAAATCAGATCCCCTCAAACCAGTTTCAGTGTGGCATGCTGTTTCCTCGTGGCAGTCCTGATACACACTTGCATTCAAAAATGACCTGTATGGAGTTGACACGAAAGGATTGTGTTGAACGTTTAGAGATCGAGAAACTAGGACATTGGTGTTACAGCACATCGCCTTGTGTTTTTTCTGGCTGTGCTTACTCCCTTGTGAGGACACCAGATGGGCCACTCTGCCCCACTCTGCCGTCTGATGGGGCAGATGCTGGTCACCTACCCAGGACAGCAGAGCCTCAGGGACCAGCAAGGGCCTTCCATGGGCGTTAGGCTGGTGGCTGGCAGGCAGTGGGAATACACTCTCACTTATTTGTTGCATTTGTTTTATTACGGGCTCTCACCTACTGCTCCTGCTTGCAGAAGAGACATACCCGTAACTGATAATGGTGATCAGAGACCCACAGCAACCTCAGCTGAAGGGTTTTTAGCCACATCCAAATGTATGCAAAGGCTGGATTTCCTTGCCTGTGTTTTCCCTGGGATGGCCTTACATATCTGCATGGCCTTGCTATGGAGAGACGTTTGCACACCGGCCCAAGGCCAACCATGTCTCCCTTCTGTCCCCAGGCAACGTGGGCCAGCAGCACTTCTCCTTTGACTGGCAGATCTGAGCCTGTTGTGCTTGGTCAGCACATCACATTGATGAGTTTTGTGCAAAAGCTGAGCCTAGCCCTAGTCTCATAAATTTGTTATGCATTACATCCAATTAATGTAAGTTATTGCAGTGACTAAATAATGTCTCTGCCATCAGATAAGGGAATAATCATAAGCGAGCCTGCAACTTCCCAAGGTCCAACTGAATTAACCCTTTCCCCTGACACCACTGGACCTGGGGTGAGAGCTGGGTGCCAGCCCTCCTCCTCTGACTGCAGGAGCTGAGTCTGCCTGATCCAATGCTCTTATCACCATCCACGAAGGTCTGAGCAACACCAGAGCAGTCACAGTAACTGCAGCTGCCTGCTGACAGACACAGCACCTGTCCTTCTAGGCACCAGTTAAGAAACACCTTTCTCCCTGCACCTCTTGAGGTGCCCCGCTGCCTCAATGGCAGACACGGAGAGGAAGGCAACATCTCAAACTGCTACAGCTTAACTCAATAGCAAGGTCAGAAGAGTGACTGGATGTTCACTGCATCAGGGAAGGATGTGGATGAAGCAGTGGAAGAAGACAAATACGCTCGTGCTGGGGTACCTGCCCAGAGAGGCCAGCATTTCACCTGATTGAGGGGGCCATGCTCAGGAGCACAGGGATACGTCCTGTATTTCCCACTCTCCAAGGCACAGAACCAGCCAGAGCTGGGCACCCACCTCCCAGTGAAGCACAGCCAGAAGGTACAGACCCTGGCACCACCAATTCATACACCTGTCTCCCTCCAGTGTGCAAATATGTCCTGCCACTGTGGACATGGAGCTCAGGGTAGGTACATAGCATCACCTGGCAAGGCAAAGATGGAAATGTAGTCCTGTCTCAGAGGCAGATTTAATACGTGCTTTCGGGGGCCTGTGGACAGAGTGCCCCAGGCAGGGAGCTTAGGCTCATCAGAAATGCCTCCAAGTGTCTGTGCTGAGACCTGGAGAGACCCTGGTGTGTTTTTCAAGGCAGAAGTGATCATCAATGTTTGCAATAATTCCTGGGCTCAGATTAAATGGAATAAAGGCACAAGTTCAGAGCAATAAATAAATAGTCCTCTCCCTGCCTCAATGTGTTTCTCATGGATTCATTCGCAAGCTTTCCTGCATCTTCCTCCTTGGCTTGCTTGTGCCCAGCTCCTCGTGGTACCCATTTTACCTTGGCAGAGCAGCCCACAAATCATAGTGACACACCAATCAAGAGATCTGGAAATTTTTACACCACTCTGCCTCTTGAAAGATGGGTCACCTTCTGCACCATGTTCCTGGGCATCCAGATAAATCTGTCACACACTTCTCCTTCCCTCAAGGTGCAGAATTCTTTCCCTAATTCAGTAGAGCTGTATTTCCTCTTTTTAAGCTCCTCTTTCTTACCCCAACACACATTCACACCCCTCAGCCATCTCGGTATATTTCTCCCTTTGTTCCTGTTCCACTGACAACTTCATCCTAATAGTCTCCTCAAAGGAATGATGAATGCATAAGCTGCATATTGATCACTGCAGTGATTGATTACTAGATCTCTTTGACAGATGAGCCTACTAAGGTAGTTGCCAATATGGAGGTATGGATGGCAGGGCCCCCTTGTACAACAGTCTAATGGTATCTGACCTGATAGGGCAGAAAGGCAACTCCCTCATTTCAGCAGGAAAAAAGGCCTCTTTATACTCTTTATAAAATAATTCATAGGAAACTTAAAACACTCAGACACAGAGAGATTGCAAATGGGGAAATATGATGGATTATGGGTTGAAAGGAGCCGACTTCTGGAAGCTAAATTGATCCCCAGGAAAATGTTTTTGTCTGCTGTGAAAAATGGGCAATATCTCAGCAGCTCTGGAGGGCTATAATCTGGAAAATAATTTGCTTTTGATTTCCTTTAGTTTCATGCAGGTTGCTTTTTTTTTTTTTTTTAAGTTGGTTCCTTGCAGGCTTTGTTGCTCAGCTGGGAGAATCAGTGATGAAATAGGCGAGGGATTAACCATGCCGGCAAATACGAGCTGATCCTTACTTACGACTATAAAGCCCTCACCCCACCCATTGTCACTTATTCCATGAGAGATGTTACATCTCCTGCAAGAAGTACTCTGCCAACCGAAATAAGAAAAGTCAAGCACACAGTTGGACATGAGTGTGTATGTGAGAAGTTAGAGAATCTCCAGCTGTGACCCTGCAGAGCCTTGCGATCAACCGATGCCTGCAATTGTAACACGCACATGGTCATTTCCTAAATGTTTCCTGATTACCTCTGTATTTCACTAACGATGAAGATAGTGCACAAGGATTGTTCTGTCTCTTTACTCAGTCCTTGCTCAGCGAGGAAACCTCTGCATGTTATCCTGTGAAATGGGAGTAACACTTTTGGGGAGCACCGGTAGCAACAGCCACGCAGGAAGAGAATCCCATCAGCCGGGGGGGTGCTGGGGGGCACCTGCTGAGCAGTGCCACTGTAGACCTCTGGCTCCTTTCCACAATTACAGAAGCATAGGGCAAAACACAGAGCAAACTGCCTTTTTTTAGCCCACTTCAACTCAACGTGCTTAATGACTGTGAAACAGTCATGGTGCAGAGCTCCTGAGCTACAGCACCGCGGTCATTTGTGGACAGGGAATCACAGAATCAAGATTCTGGTTAGAAAATCAGGAAACTGAGGCTTGGAAGAATAACGAGTAACCTCGGATCTCAAGAGCTTGAGCGGGACTGACTCTGGGGTCATAGAGGCAGCTGAAATTAGAGCTGGGGTCAAAACTGAGGCTTTTATTTACTGCTTCTGGACTCTAGTCATGGAGGTGTCCTGCCTCCCTGGCATAGGGGCTGGGTGAGGCAGAGAACATAGGGTCAGTCAGTAAAACACGTTTAGAAGCTTCCCTTCAGAAGAGGAGTTTCTCTTGCTCTCATTTTTTAATCAGTTTCCTGCTCCTGCTGCTAATAATGAGAAATGTTCTGGCAGCAACTAGAAGAGTTCTCTCTGAGTTCAAAGTGCTGAGAATAAAATTTATAGAGAAATAGTTACAGCCTCCTAGTGCCTGGAAATTCCTTGGCAGTAGGCTTTTGCTCCAGAGAAACACTGAATCAATGGTGTGCTAGCAGCTCAGGAGCCTATTACAATAACATGCATACCTTGAGTCCAGGCAATCCATAACTTGGCAGAATGCAGCTACCAGAAAACAACAACACATTAGTTAGATTTCCATAGACTACACATTTGGTGAGTAATAATCCATAAGTAGAAATGAACCTAGCCTGAAGAGACCACTGAGGCAAATGGAGATCTTTTATTCATGGCTTCAAGCACTGCATTCACTGAGTGGGGTGTTTGTGGAGGGCTTCAGCCCTCTAAGTATACATCTGCATGTTTGACTTTACACGTGTCCCTACCGAGCTCAGTTATTTCATTGTTAACGGGACTTCTGTTTGCAGAGGGTTTTCAGTATAAGCCAGTACAGACGTCCAGTAGTGAAAGACTATCAGGCTTAAATTTAACATCTCTTATTATTTGCACGTTCTTACTTTGAGGTACAGCCAAAGATGCCCTCTGCCTATCAGTAAATACAGTCCAGAGGTCAAATATTTCTCAGTTTACATATTACTACTGCTGACTTATATTCTCAGAAGTCAGCCAGAACTGACCTCTGGCTAGGTAAAACCCTTTGAGCATAAGAGCTCTCAGAACAGCAGAATCAGAAATCACCAGGTCTAAGTACTACAAACAGTTTTGAGGCTCCTTCCATGTACCTATACAGCCAAACTGCTGTTACATCGGAGAGATCCCAATTTCTTTTTCTCCCTCTAGAATCAAAAGGATTTACATTTCTTTTTAATTGTAGATACCTATCAAAAGTTCATTAGCTCTTTATTGCTAGAGCTTCTACTAGCTAAAGCTAAATGATAAAGAAAAGCTTGCAAAAGCACAGGTGGCATCCACGCACCCCAAATGAATTAATTCTGACCACAGCTGGAGCTGTCCTGCCCCTCACAGGTTAGTGTCTCAGCAGCAGTCTTACATTTTGCCCAACACCTTTACAGAAGGGGAGGGAGCAAAATTCATTATCTAAATTACACTTGGCTAAATTCAAAGCAGCTCAACTTATTCACCTAAGTGTAAAATTAGATCAGAAAGTAGCCCCAGAGCATCAGAATTTAAAGTGCTTCTCGCACTCATTTGGTAGGCAGTTTCTGAGAGGCCAGATTTCACAAGCTGGTAGCTGATTTTATCTGCTCAGTATTAGTCTCCTATTCTTGAGAGAGTTTAAGGAGCCTTTTTCTGAAGACAAGGTTTTATTTAGGAGTAATTCTTCCTTTAGAGCAAACGAGCTCAATCTACTCAGATCCCCATAGGTCAGGGCTTCTATAGGGTATTTCTGTAAACTGACATAACTTATACCTGCCAACAATATCTAGGGTACCCATTTGTGCTCCTTTAAAATAAATATCATTCCTGAAATCCTTCTGAAAATCTGAAATTCTCCTATGAAGACAGGCTGAGAGAGTTGGAAAAGTCTTGGGGGGAGACATTAGAGCAGCCTTCCAGTACCTGAAAGCTGGAGAGGGGCATTTTACAAGGGCATGTAGTGATAGACAAGGAGCAATGGCTTTAAGCTGAAGAAGGTAGATCTAGATTAGATATAAGGAAGAAATTCTTCACTGCGAGGGTGGTGAGACACTGGCACAGGCTGCCCAGAGCAGCTGGGGATGCCCCATCCCTGGAAGTGTTTCAGGCCAGGTTGGAGGGGGCTTGGAGCAACCTGGTCTAGTGGCAGGTGACCCTGCCCGTGGCAGGGAGGTGGAACTGGGTGATCTTTAAGGTCCCTTCCAACCCAAACCATTCTAAGATTGTACCTTCCAGCAGAACCAGCCCTTGCAGCTCCACTGAGACAGACAATATTTGGTTTATTCATTATCTATTCAGAAAGGAAAGAAAAGGCTACCCTTTCTTTTGCCTGCTGGTCTCAACAGGCTTTTCCCAGCTCCAGCAGAAGGCTGGCTGGGAGGTGGTGGATAGGATTCACCTGGAGGCATTTGCACAGTTGCGGGCTGTGAAGAGAGCTCCTCTGCCCAGCAGGCAGCATGGTTCTGCTTGGTAGGAAGAGGTTTAGTAAGCTGGTCTCATAAACCACTTTGTACAGAATTAATTAGGACTTCTGCTAGCTAGCTAGGAAATGACTTTGCATCTGAATGTTGTTGTGTCTGCTCAGATTTGTATGGCCAACTGAAAAGCAAATACCAAATAGGACATGTTATAGAGATATATTAGCTTATTGCTTTTAGTAAAGTCTAAATGCCTAATGCAAACTCTCTAGAGAAAGGACATCTGCATTAGAAGTGGCCTTCTTCAACAGGAGAGATTGTTTGTCGTTTATGATATTATTTATAAAATACATAGTCTTTGTTCTGACTGGATCTAGCAAGCAGCTACATCTGCAGATGACACCAACCAGAGTACTGAGCAAGTGTATACTTGCTGGTGTATTTATTTTGATTTCATGTTCATTACTTCATTATTTTTCATTTATAAGAAACACAAATTTCCAAAAGAAATAAGAATCTCTATATTAACCCAGAACTTCTGGAGATTTGACGCCCATCCCTGCACCACACTGATCCAAGCTGAGAACAAGCAAGCAGGCAGGATTATCTTAAACAAAGATATTAAAGATAAGGCTGTGCCTATTAGAAGAACGTACATTACCTTGCTCCAAGAACATATGTACCTGTGGGGGTGTTGGGGAGGGTCCAAAATTGTGAATTCCATTTCAGAGAGACATTTTCATATGTATGTGGGGAAGCAGTCAGCAGTGTCACGAAGTGATCTATGTCTATTGCCGTCAGCAGCGTCGGCTCAGTCCAGGCACAAGCGCTGCAGTGAACTTACACACTCGTGCACGTGGAACTATTTTTCATGGAATTGATGAATTCTGCAGTGACGTTCATAGCAGTAGGACACATTATTGCTGCAATATACGACTATCAGTAACACCTACAAGCCTTTAATATTCTGCAGCTGAACTGTGGAAACAGAAGAAAGTTGCTTGTAAATGCCTAATTCACAGTTTAACTGGGTTGTCTGTCAAAATAACTCTCAGATGTGAAACTTCAAGTAGGAAGCCTAAAAATCAGAAAAATGCAAGGAACTTCTTGATGAATGTTAAAAGCATTTTAGAGAAGGAGAAAAACAGCAAAATACCTTTCCGCTTTCATCCTCATCACAGAGAGTTTCAATTAGTGCTGTCTGTACAGCTATCTAATCACAGGCTTTTCTGCAGCCTTAGCAACTCCATTATCTGAATAGCAAATATAGTGGCTTCAAGCGACAGGGCTTTGTGGGCAGAATATGGCAAAATGGATTCTGCCCCTCATTTTGTCACTCAAGGAAATGTTTCTTGCTTCTTTCTATTCCACAGTTCATTTGCTTCAATAGGAGTGCTGGTTAAGCGCACTTTGGGATTCACAGCCGCGCTCTCTGTTTCTATCCTTATCTCTACAGAAGATTTGCGCTCCGTCAGAGCACCCCGTCATTCACGGGTACAGATGCAGGCCCTCAAATCTACCCCTCTGAGCAAGCCTGCAAGTTGGTGGCAGGAGAATCACAGAATTTGAGCAGGAACAGACTGAACGAAAGGCTTGGAACATGAAAAACATGCTAAAAAATGAGCCTTTTGTGTGTTACGTGAAGGGATTGTCCACTCCTGCCTGGCTTCAGCTGCAAGCCTGTTGCAGGACCAAGGTAATTCGTAGCCTGTGAGTTCATCAGACTTTGCCTATCTCTTCCCATACGTTTGTATGGTACCTAGCACCATGTTGTCACCAAGCAAGCAGTAAGTAATAGCTGCAGGAGCAGCAGCACAAAGCAAGAGGTCCATGGCGTAAGGGAGCTCCTCTCTCCAGAAATGCAGTGACCCAGCAGGACACGTCCTAGTTTGCATTCCCGTCATTTGAATCACCTGATAGTTCATGGCATGAAACATTGTCCAAGGGTTTGGCAGGAAGTTGTGCTTAACGGCAGACTCTCATAGGAGGCACTTGATTATATTAGACAGATAATTATTGATCCAGCTATAGTTTATCCTTGCTGCCTAATTTCAATAAACAGCAGCTTGGGGGAATTAGCAAGGGATTCTGTTTCCCCTCCCCCTGCTTCTTCAGGATTTGTCAGAAACAAGATGATTTATGTGTATTCCAGTAAGATTCTCGTTTGTTGGCAGGCTGCAGGGATTGTTTGGGGTTGGAAGTACTAAGCTTTTACATTTAAATGCTTCCATGCAAGTATTCATGGGTCTCACTGCCTTGCATTGTAATATCTGAATAATAACTGTGACTTATGCAAACCAGTTTTCAGCTGTTCACTGTGATCAATTTTTCATTTTAAGCAACTCCCTGCCATCCCAGGGAAAAAAAATAAAATAATCTGATAGGCAAGAAGAGTGAGATCCAAGGAAGGTAGTAATACTCTTCCCTTTTTAAATAATGCACAACTCATTTCTGGAGCAGTTTCAAATGTGTTGCTTTCTATTAAGCACAGATAATATTCTGAAGATGTTCCCCCCTCCTTCCAGGTGAGGCTTTTGAAATAACAAAGCATAAGAACACGGGTCTGCCTCGTATGGTGGCCTGGCTGGGCAATGTCCACGAAGCACAGGCAGGACTGCACAAGCTCCGTGTTTGGCATAAAGCAACAGGGAGAATTATTTCCTGGTGCTGGTATAGCAGCTACCCCACCCCAGTCAAGAAGGCACTGTGTTTTTGCCAGTGACTAGCATTTCTGGAACCAGCAATGCATGAAAAGCTCAGCACAAACACAGCATGTCACAGCAGACCCTTCTAAAAGCAGCTGAGGGAATGCACCGTCTCTTCCATGAAGCCCGTTTGACCTGAAGGGCAATGGTTGCTGTTGAACTGGGAAAGGATTAGGAAAATATTTGCTCCCTGACAATATTCATGTAGACCAAGTCTATTAATGAGGAAAGGCTCTCCTGCTAGCAGGAAAAGTGATGCTTAACTAGATAACTTCACTTGATAAATGTGAGCATCCCAGACAATTTCACCTGAGCGTGAGCCCGTGGTCATTCTCCCAGGTTGATTTCACTAGTGCACAATGAATGCCTCTGAATTCCACTCAGATGATGATAAATAACTTTAGTTCCTTCAGGGAACACTTCAGTGTCTTTTCTCTTTTTTTAATGAAAACCTCCCACTTGGGAAGTGAAAGAAAATTCTTGCTGCTTATAGTTAGATCTCTGTACCAAAGCTGGTAAACAAGTTTAAAAAAAACACTCCTGGTTTTATTTCTACTTTCTGCCTTATTTAGGAGCCCAAGGTGCTGGAAGACTTCTAAGGATTTAGTTCTCTCTTACTAGTACAACTTGGAAAATTGCTGTATAATAACCACTTCATTAACCATTAAACTGATGCATTATGAGACGATTTACAGACGAGCGCTGGGAAATACTCTGCTCACTTCCAGGACTGGGCTTCCCAATGCGAAGCAGATTACTGCTTGTGGTTTTCTCAAGGCCAGTTAGACTGATGCTCTGGTATTTCACCTTATGCCCAAGAGTCATAGTAGCCAAAAAATCTTTCCTTAGCTACCAGACAGAAAAGGTCACAGAGAAAATGACTTTCATGTGCAGCCATGAAAAATCCCTAAATCAGCAATACCCATGTACTCCCATGGGGTCTGACATGCTTCATGTAGCTCACTGCAGTTAGGAGGAGCCTGGACTTCTTGCAGACATTGGCAAGGAGTCCTTTTGTCCAGCAAAATACAAGATAGACAGATTCTACACACGACATACAGAATTTCATACTGTCACTTATTTACTTGACTTTCAAAAAAGGTTTCATGACAACTCTTGTATTGCATTAACCTTTACAAACTGAAAACTAAAAAAAAACAAAGAACCAACCCTCTTCCTATCTTAATTTCAAGAGTTCCTTGCTCCTGAGTAATATCCCTTATTATAAATTGCAAATTTTGCCTAGAAAAAGGTAAGAGAAGGATCTGTTGTAGCTAGGAATCCCAAAATAAGCTGTACAGGTGGGCTGGCACAGCCTACCCTTTTCCTTTGACTTCCCACAAAGGGACTAAAGCCCTTTTCCAGAAGCGTTTGCAGAAATTGGGCAAGAGAACAACCTTCTGACAGGCACCTGCCCTTGTTTCTGAGACTTCAGTGGCAAACATCCACGGGATGTGAGCCCTGTGCTGAATCACTAGCACAGCACTGCATGAGAAAATGTAACAGGTTCAGTCAAGAATTATTGGAGTGAGACTGTTTTCACAAAATATCAAGGCTCTTTTAGAAAAGATGCTGTGTTATTTTTCACTCTCTTGCAGTACAAGGGTCTAGAATCTCCTTTGCTAAATATTTAGTGAACAGCATCTGCAGAATCTTAATTACAGTAGCTGTTCTCATCTTAATCTCTTGCTTCAGAATAAGGTTAAGTGTAATCTGTCCTAGATTCTTATACAGATGGTTCATTTCTTAAATACTTGAGAAGAGTTTAGTCGATCTTTAATTCCTTAATCTGGGAACCAAGACCAACCAACCTGATTCTGAGTGATATTTTACCAGATTTTACAAGAAAAATGTAACGTACACACACACCTAACAGGGCTTGATTTCTTTTCAGTATTTTTTTTTCATTCCAGTGAAAGTTGCTGGATGTAAGCAGATCCACACATAACTCTCCATTCCTCCCATTAAGTCCAATAACTAAACAGTATTATGGATAAAGAGCATGAGAATGGCAGGAGAAGCTAGCAAGTACCTTTTTTCTTTAGTTGAAATACAGCAGTTTCTAAACAGTTCAATAATATATTCAGCAGCTGGTTTTTTAATCTATAACCAGATTGTTATAATGTTATATGTTATATATATATGTTATAATGTTACAATGATCGCCAAAAAATACAAATCCTGATTGAACATAGATTTCCTTTCTGCAAGAAAACTGTACCTAACCAATTATGATTCTGGCAAGGAACAAACTAAGAAACATAACGGCAGTTTTCAATTAGGTTCATATTGAAACGCAGTGTGATTACAGCTGTGAAAATTGCCGATATAAAATTTTAGAACAAAATTTGGTTTTGTAATTGTTTATCTGGGTCTCGAATCAAACTTCTTGACCTTCACGCAGCTATAGACCAAAAAAAAAAAAAAAAGAGAATATTTTTCACTCGGACTAAAGGAATAAAAACCACAAGGGTTTTGACTACACTTTTTCTTGTCTGGTTCAATTTTTCTTTACGAGCGGAGTTTCTCTCTCTTATTCTCGGCATTGCACCAAGGGAAGCCCAGCTGACATGAGAGCACAGTTACGCTGCTGCTCTGTGCTCCTTGTGAGAAGCAATGCCAGCTCCCCAAAGCAGCTAGAGAAGCTGTTTCAGCCTCCGCTGAGAAATGAGAAATCGCAGCCCCCAAGTCCTGTGACAGCCAGCCCAGGGCCCCGCATCTCTAGAGTCACAGCCCGCAGTCATCCTTTTCGGGGGAAATAATTGTGTGTTCACTTCTTTAAGCTAATAATCACTTCCCCATTTTAATTCCCCAGCTCTTGGCTTGTGCTTATGATTTCAAGCTTTGCATTCAGTAAGACCCTAAAGGAAGCTCAAGAAATGAGCTCCCCAATACAGTCACTTCTCTTGGTGAACCCTTCCAGAAGAGGCTCTGCCCACGTTAACCTTTGGCAAGCCTCCAGGGAAGGCATTTTGACACCCTCTCTAGCAATCCTGGTAGCTCCAGGTAAGAACAATGGAGATGTTTTATTTCCCCTCACAAAAAAAATATGAATAAAAAATACCCTGTTTGTTTTGTGGGCGTTTTAAAAAGTAACCATGATGATGCTCCTAACACCACTCTGTGTTAAAAGCAGCTGGCTCTGGAGAGCCCTTGAGATGTTTGTGTTAAATGCAGTGGTTTGTGCAGTGCAGCGAGGTGGCACGGGAGAGGCATGCTGGCTGCGCAGGCACGGCCAGGTCTCCCTGGCCATGTCACCAGTGGAAAGTGACGGCACAGATTTTTCAGGCAAAACTTGGGAGCTGGTCTAACTGCACAGAAATCATTCAATCATTCTACGATGAAAAGAGCCCAGAAGTTCCCTTGTCCACCAGAAGCAGCCCAGACCCTGGCCCTGACCCAAGTGACGCTGCTCAGCACGCACCCAGCACTGCAGTGACCCACCTGCCCCAACCCATCCCTGGGCATCCCCCTGCCATGTGTGGTGGTCCCAAGGAAGCCGGAGAGCTCCCCTGCAGGCTGCAGCTCCACAGTGGGAATGACGGTGGCCAAAGCCGTGCTGGAGGAGCATTCACCCCATCGTGTCCATTTGAGCACAGCCCATAGAACGCATGTTGCTGCATTAATGACCATGATTACTCCGGTGTGATAGACGTTACTTACATGCTTCATGTCAAGGCCACCTCAGTCATTACAAATATGTTTGAGAATAGAAAATATGATTGAAAGGGATTTATTCCGGGGAGGCAAACGCCCGCTGGTGTGCAGCTGTGGGCCAGAGGTCTGTTGCCCCCTTCCCCAGCGGGGAGTCCTGCAGAGCCCTTCACTGAGCCGCGCTATGCCCTGGAAGCCTCCAAGCCACACGTATTAACTCATTGATCTTGAGTTAACAATAATCTTTATTTATCTCTCTTGGATAAATCAGTGGCTCCTCAGGCTGCAGGCTCCTGGTGGGCCTGCCAAGACCCTCTGGCGCCACGGCTCCCCACACAGGCCTTCTGCCACGGCCCCTTCCCCCCGTGCACGCTCAACTTCCCCAACTTCCTAATGGGCCTCTTGGCAAGCGGCAATTTTTCTCCGAGATTACAAATTTCAGCTGTTGCCCTGATACAGCAGATGTTGGTCTTCCAGCTCTCCTCGATTGGTCCCCGGTGACAGGAACCGATCGATTTTTTCGCCTCGGCCTGCGTGGACGGATTAACACAGTGATAAATGGCTCAGGATTGATTTGCACTTAATTGACAATTTGGTGAACCTGTTCTAAAACCCCGCGGTTTGGCCCCGCCAGCCAGCGCGCCGGGGTAATATACGGGCGGATCGATGGGGCCTGGCCCGGGCTGGGCGCACGGCGGGGCCGGGCCGACAGGGGGCAGCAGAGCCTGCGCCACCGCGCCCGCGGCGCCGGGAAAGCCGGTAACGCGCGTCCCTGAGGCGCTGGGCTGGCAGCCCCTCAGGCGGGCGGCGAGACCCCCGCCACGCGTTGTTCTCTCACCGTTTTATTCCCCCCTCAGGCGGGCGGCGAGATCCCCGCCACACAATGTTCGGGCTCCATTTTATTCCACCCTCAGGGCACGGCGCTGGCCCTCAGGAGGAATGGCGGGGTGGCTGCCCGGGTGCTTCCTGAGGGATTTTTGAGGGAATTGCGGGGGCAGAGCAGCAGGCAGCCTGCCTGCTCCCTGTTGTCACACCCTGCCAGCCACCGTCACCTCTGCAGCCACGAGGGACAGGCCTTCAGCACAGTGATTCCTGCCGGGATCGTGCCACACTTGTACCAGAGGGAGAGAAAGCCCCCAGGCCTGAACCCTCCATTTCCACACTGCGTTCATCTGCTCCACCGGGTCCCCGAGCTCTCCTGGCCTCCATCTTCCTCCTGCGCTGCCTGTCCCCTCTGCTCTCCATGCCCCAACTCTTCAGCCAGCCCCATTTTGCGTGCTGCCTGCCTTGCTGGGTGATCCTGCCCTGCCAGGCTGGCTGGTGGAGCTCCCCTTGCCCAGCTGCTCCAGGGAGTGCTTCCAAACTCATTACCTATGGCTTACCTGCAGCCTTATGTTTATCTGAAATGTAACATAAACTCCCCCCAGGATCAGTCACCTGTGGCTGGAGGGTTTTACAGACAAAGCAGGGAATTGGATTGCTGGTGGTAGTGAAAGTAAAGGCCAAGAAGGAAGTTAATTAACAAAAACTATAACCTCCGTTTGCCTTTTCCGTCATCTTTTGTGCTTTCCTTCTGTCAGGTAAAAGCTCTGGGATTTGGCACAATAGTCCCACCACAGTCTGTGTCAGGAGACAATAAAAGCACCGTGCAATTCACGACAGCAAAGCAACATTATCCTCCAGTACTTATCTATTATTTATCACCAAGTACTTTTAGAGTTGACAAGAGAAGCAGCGTGAAGTCAACCTGTTGAACAACTTGATTCAGCCCCATCTTGTGCGTATGAGTTTTCTGAAGGGCTGTGTAACCCTGCAGCTGTACCCCTACAGTGAGCATGACCCAGCCACCTCTTAAACATAAAAGAGGTCTGAATTTGATTTTTTTCCAATAGCTTTTCAATCCCAACTAACCTGGGCTTCAGCTCCAGCACCAGCACCCAGAACCACCTCTGGATTTCAGTCTCTAGGTTACAACCACAGCTGCCAAGTCTGGCAAAATCAGTTGCAAACTAAGCTAAATCATTCACCTTGAAGACTTACTTTGGGCTTCACACCTTCTCTTCCTGCTTACCCCAGCCTCATCTCATCCCTGCAGAAGCTGGCATAAACTCTGCAGTGAGTTTAAGCTTCTGAAACAAACGTAGGACCTGATGAGCCAAAAACCTGATAGAGCCGGGTGGATGCTGCATTCCCATAACCACGCGTGCATGCACGGAGCCCCTCTCCCTGCAGCCACAGTGCTCCTCTGGGTAATGGAAGCTCTGAAACCAGTTACACAGACTGCAGCATGCATCCCCCTGGCAATGGGCTCCGACACTGGAATTGTCCTTCCTCCAGGGCAATTGGACTTTGCGGAGCACACAGAAATGAGGCAGCGGTAAGGCTCTGATTGAGGGCAGTGAGTTTAATTTAGATCTACCTGCCTCATGCCTAACTTGCAAACCTGGGCTGCTCGCCAACTTCAGGTTCGTTCTTTGGGACAGCACTGTTGTTACTGCTTTCCCTCCCGCTTTCTCCTTTACTGCGCATCTTGGCTTTGAAACCAGCCAGGGTACTAGCCACCGGCCACATGCTTTGCATTTATTTTGAAGCACTGAAGGGACATTTTGCTAGCACAAAAATTGTAGGGTGAGGAGAGATGAAGGCTTCCCAGATTCTTGTGTGTTTCTCCTAAAAGCCCATCTCAAATACAAAACAATAAGCTCTGGTTTTCCAAACTGCAGGACTTGTCTTCAAGCTCTGCTTCAACCAAGGATACCCACTACTACTGAAAAAATTAGGCCCACCTTCCCTACAAAGCAGCCTTCTAAGCTACTTTATTACACTGGTTATATAATTGAATGGAGAGAGAGGCGCAATTAATTATGTGGGATAAAGAAAAGTTCTTTTTAATGTCACCTGTAGTTTTGTGGCAACTCTGTATTGATTACATCAAAGGGAAAACAGCAGATTACAAGCCAAGTCAGAATGCACCATCAATACATTTAATTGGAAATGAAAAGACAAGTTTACTAGTTAATTAAGAACCATATCAAAAGAAGGCTAAAATTACATAGAAAGGAAAAAAAAAAAAAACAAACCTTAACATTTCTCTGGCCCCAGAATGACCCCTACTCCTGTCTGCAGCTCACTTTTGTATTCAGTACAGCCAAATCTCTTTGTGTTCCTTGCCTGGAGAAATAGGAATGTAGCCGATAGTGCCAGTAAGCAAAGTAACTCCGTATTCATTTATTATGCCAGCAACTGTTATAGCTCCTTAGAAT
The DNA here is from genome assembly GCF_023638135.1 of Falco biarmicus. Taxonomy (NCBI): domain Eukaryota; kingdom Metazoa; phylum Chordata; class Aves; order Falconiformes; family Falconidae; genus Falco; species Falco biarmicus. The sequence continues at coordinate 7,489,711 of NC_079296.1, read as the reverse complement.
GGAGAGGGTTTAAATAATCATATGTACGACAATTTTATTTCCTTATGCAAGAATCAGTGGGTTATGTAAACGGATAGTGCTGCTGGTATCACTAGAATAAAATAGCATCTTTTGACCGTTTCAGCATGGTAAAAGTTGGAAAGTGCTGAGCATTAGGGTTTTAATTATTGGACACACACAAATCATTTATTAGACATTGATTTGTTTTTTAAGTATGTTTAGGTAGTGTGAAAATAGCTGGTAATTAACCTATGATTAGATAGATTTACCTCCCTTAGCAAAGCAGGGGAATCTCTGAAGGCTTACATTTATCAACAGTCTCACTGCTAATCCTAAAAACAAGTCAAAAGCTAATATGGCCTTGCTGGAGACACAGAAATGTTCATTTGGAAAGTAATTTTAAAAAAATTGTCAGAATTCTTACTGTCCAGAAGAACCAAGAGTAAGGATTTCAGATTCATAAGATTTAGGATTGTGCCTGTGGTTGTATCAGATTCCTAAACTGTATCTGAGGAAACAGACAGCTAATTGGATATTAGGTGTTCATTAGCAGTTCCGAAAGACAATATTGGTAGAAAATAGCTGAATGCTAGGAACAGCAGGAGCTGTGGGTTTGATAGAGTTTTGCATAATATACCACAACATCAAGTTCCAAATTCTACAGCGGTCCTGAGCCCAGCAGCTGCTGATATCCAGCATTTCTGTGGAAAATGCAACTTAGCAAGTATGTGTGAGCTCAGGGAGAAAAGACAAGACATAGTAAACATCAAGCAGTATCTTTATTCATCCAAAAATGGAATGTTGTGGTGGTTTTTTTTCCCATTAGGGGGTTACTGCTGCTACCTATTCCAGCTACAGTTTTCCCTGCAGTAAAGTTCACTGTTTGTAGAGAGCATTTCATTGTTCTGGATGGGAGTATTTGGGGGTAAATTTGTGCAGAGCAACAACAGTGCTTTTTGCGAGTTCAGTTTCTGAAGTTGCAGGTGCAAAGTGGCAGCCTCTAAATTTGTGCATTCAGATCATCCTGGAAGAATTATTATTTCCATTTCCATAGCAGCTTCCAGCCAAGGATTTCAAATCACCTACTAGCCACAGACAAATTTAACTTCCACCTGGCAGGTACAGAAATATTATTATCCATCATTTTAGAAAAGGGAGGTTTTGAGGCAGTGCACAGCTAGGAAACAGAACCCACACTTTCCAGCTCCCTGTCCTCTGATTCATCCCAAGATCCCCCTTCTGGGGAGCAGGTTCAGAATTAGACATTTTGGGTAAAATCCCAGGCTCACTGAAAACAAGGCTCAGAACATCTGCTGGCTCCTGTGGGGTGAGGGTTTCACCCAAAGGCTTGAAAAACTTGTCAGCTGTTATTATATTTACTGCACTTTTACAATGGAGCTCTTTATGAAGAGCCTTTCCTCTAAAAACAAAGAGGAAGGAACGGAAATGAACCACTCTGTAAGCAGACAAGTCGGTGCAGCAAATGAGACCGGCTGGCTTGAATTTCTCATTCGGATGCTATTCAATGCCACTGTTATTTCTGAGCGTGATGGTGCAGCCAAGTCTGGAAATGGAGGGATTTGAAAAACAACAGGAAGAAATTCCATATCCCCTCCCTGTCCTGTGAAATGTTACAAGAGACCCAAGGATAATTATTACAGGGCTGTACTGATTGCAATCTGGGTCTGCACCAGGTGACAAAGAGTTAAGCCCGAGTTATTTTGAACAATAGATTTCACTTTATTTTCCTGTGTTTCCTACTTTGTAGACTTACATTCTGAGGCTTTACTACTTAATCTGCACTGTAGTAATAAAATTTTTTAATCCTGTGTTTAAAATATGAGATTTACTTGTCAAAATCTGGATATACAGCAGGAATTATAATCACTGTTCAGCAAAAGCAATTCCCCTCAAGTTGAGGCTGGTGTTTGGAAGAGTTTGTCAGGTGCTTTGTGCTAGCACTGGAGGTATGCAGCTTGGAGAGGTCAGAGCAGCTTTCCCTTGGCACTAGGGACACACTAAGTTCACAAGCATTTCATCAGTACCAGCTCAAGTTTCCCATTTTTCCCCCTTCTGTTTTTTTTTGTTTGTTTTGTTTTTGTTTCTTTTTTTTTTTTTGTTAATCCAACCATTCTTTCCGTGGCTTTAACAGTAACACCAGCTCCCTTAACCAGCACCTGCCAGACAATTAATGGGTAAAGTCTTTGGCCAGAACCGAAGTGCAGAGCAGGTTTGCCAGCTAGTGTCTCAGCCACCGTTGGGCAGCATTCAGCTAAAGCACCAGAATTAGAGCAGTGGTGTGAAGCATGACCTGGAGAAGACAGCAGGAGAGCCCTGCAAGCCTTTGCAGGGATCACTCACCCGCACTGAACGCACTAAGCAGACACAGGATGGCCAAACCTCTTCAGCATGAGCACTGCTTCAATGGGTCAAGGCTAAACTTTAATTCAGGAGAATTATACATGCTGATAAGGAGCAGATATGAGATCTAATAGATTAACATCCAACTGACAGTACTGCCTTTCTGGGAGGGTGAATTCCAGGCTGGAGAATACTCATAACCTGGCCACTTTAACAGTAAACTTGAAATATGTTCGTTACTTGAACAAAATTATCTTCTTCACCCAGTATTTATTCAGAGCAGATTTGGAACACACCACCTGCACCTACCAATCTTTTGTTACAGTAACATGACAGAAAAGATTAAACTCTTTTATGTTTTAGTGTGGTAAAATTAATGCAAATATCCCTGAACTGTTTAGTGAATTCTTAAACAGCTCTAAGTTCTCATACATGTATCCTCATCTAGTATGCAGATACTGGCATAATTCTGTTTCCAACAAACACATCTCCAGGAAAAAAGGTAAACACCAATTTATCAGCAGTTATATCTGATTTTCTTGTGTTTGGTTGGTTTTGAGACCAATAAACTGGGAATGTTGTATTTATCAGTGTTACCTTTTCCAATGTTGATCATCTCCCAGCTGAGAAAAAAAAGTCACTCAGATGATTATTCCCCTCCCCCCCCCCCCCTTTAAACACAAAACTTGCCACTTTGGTAATTGTACCATTTCCTTTGCATTTTTGCAGCTCATCTCACTTTGATTCAAAAATGTGGTGCTTGGAAAGGAGCATACTCCAGTGAGCTAACCCATGTCTGTGGCAGGGGAGGCTAGTTATTCTGGGGTTAGTCTTTGCAGAACAGCTGGTTATTTCAGCACTGCTTTGAGATTATTTCTAAATTGGCTACTATTTCAATGGAACAGCCCTTTGTCTTGTTCAATGGCAAGAATATTTTTCCTTTCTGGCTAAAAGAAGGTTTAAATCTAGATGAGGATGAAAAAAGCTAGGAACAGTGATTATTTTTTCTTAATGGAAAAGTATAAGCAACTATCAACTAAATCATCCTTCATGCTAGACATGACAGACTTAAGCACTTGGAAATGATTTGTTTTTAAATGATATTATGATTTCATGGTTGAAACGATAATACTTTTTGCTTCACCAGACCCTGTGTATCAACCTATTCCTTACCCAGCAGAGACAACATTAAGTAGCAATTAGGGACACTTATTACTAGCGATGGTGATAAAGTTACAAGATTTTATTTGTGTAATGCCCACGTGCCTCTGCCATGCCAGGTCATGTGTACTACGCAGGACTGGCTTTACCCCAGAGACAGCGCTGCCCTTCCTTTTTCTTGTTCCTGAGAACCGTGCTGGTGGCATCTTTCTGGTCAGGCAATGGGGCAAAGCTGCTGGCTGTCCCACCCCAGTCACACCAGCATCCAGCCCTGGCTTCCTCCCTCGTGATTAAGCCACCACTTCATCCAGGGGGTGGGGAGGGTGGGGAAAACCCTCAAACAACCAAATCCAAAGAATACATCATACATCAAAAGCCTTTAAAATGCAAACAGCCCTCAGCTGAAAATCACCTCACTGTTATCCCGATTCAAACCCCCGTGCCACAGAATCAGCTGGGGGCTCCAGCCACTTGATAAAAATTAAGATATTCTCCCTGCCTCATCAGACCCAGCACAAAGTCCCTTCCCAGCACAGGCAGAATCTTTGTCCAGATAGTGTGACCTAAACTGCAACAAATGTAGCCAACCTTTCCATCAAGAAAGGCTTAATTTATTGTGGGCAAAGAACAACAAATCATAGGCTTTCAGATTTATGGCCCCCAGGATCTGAATTGACCACACAGCAAAGCAGCATTTCCAGCACTCTATTCATTTCTTTAATAAAGTTGAAAATTTAAAATATGCATGCATGCAGAGCCACCTGATCTGAATTTTATGTAAAGTGCACAATAAGTTTATGGATGGTAGTAACATATGACTCCTTGTAATTTCATTATGTAAAAAGACACAGTTGGGATCTCTTAGGCCCCTATTTAAACATTTATGAATTAAATAATAGAATGTATGCAAGACTGGGATTGGAGAACAACATTCTCCAACAGGCAGAATTGATGGGGAAGGGTTTTCAGTATTTTATGAGGCTGTAATAATCTCTTTGCTGCCCAATTAGGAGACAAATCTGACACAGAATGTGTTAAAAAACAAAGGAAAGCAGAAATCTGTCAAGATGTGGAGAAAGCAAAACTTCATGCAAATTCAGGGCCCTGGAACAACCCCCCACCCCCCAACTTTGGATAGTTCTAGGGTCAGATCTGGGTGCAGACTTCAAGACTTGCATCTGCCACCCCACCCCAGTGGCAACAGGAGAGCAGGTTCTTGCTTTCACGGAACTCAGATATTAGCATGGCACCAAAGGCTCAGGGCAGGCAGTAGAGCCCTGGTCAACCACTAATAAATGAGGCAGCACCACAGAGCTGAAAACCAAGGAAAAGTCCACTGATGAAGCGCAGAGACTGGGTGAGCTCAGACACCATGCAGCAGTGAACACAGCGCAAATACTGTAGAACACAGAGCAAATACTAAACTGTGGCTGCAAACCTCCCCAGCCTTTGCTCTCCCTCTGATCCCTCTCCCCGGATCCACAGATGAGCAGATGGTACAAATTCATCATTGTGGAAAGTCAGCATGTGAGCTTTTCCACGGCCCTTTCCAGAGGAAGCTTAAGGACACCATCAGGCACACCCAGCTATCTCCACTCAACCTTCACCCTGTCTATGGGATCCCCTGAGACCAGTGGTGGCACCCAGTAGTCACAGGCAGACCCCTGTGAATTCAGAACACCACATGGTTACTACAGCAGCTGTATGCATATACTATGGATAAGCTTTTGCTGTTTCTTGTCAGATTAAAAAAAAAACACCCAAACATGTTCTTGCAAATAAATGTATTCATGCCCTATAAGTCTGTTCCCCACTCCCCCACCTCCTGCCAAAGATTTTGTGTTTAATTTCATTAAGCACCTGTCACAAGTGTTTTTGTAAAACAGTTTGGTCACAGTGGCAGTGTAACCAAGGAAGGAAAAGCATCAGGTAAATTTTGGGTTTATGATGGTATGCATGGGACATTTCACACCCTGAGTTAAGTAAACTCTAACCTGTTTGGGCAATACCTTTTGGTCAATAGAAATGTCATTATTTACACTATCACAATCAATAAATTGGATTTTGCTTTTGCAAGTGAAAGGGTTGTTATTTTTCATACAATTTGTCAATAGGCTCTGGGTTATGAGATATATGAAAGATATTCTACACAGACCAGAGAGTTATGAGCTCTCAGGCAGATGAATTATTTAAGTTCTTTTCACTTCTATACAAAATAAATAGAGAGATGGCCAAAACAGATGCCATAAATCGTGGTTTTGATGTAGGATTTCCATTTTCTTGCCTGTTCTAAAAAGCCTGGGGTCTTTGTACTGAAAATCCTCCTACCGTTTGCATCCATGCAGGGAAAGACATTATTATACACTGAAATAGTGCCCCATGAACCAGACTTAGAGGTGAAGACTTACTACGCTTAAAAACTGAGAAGCAAAAAGTTGCAGTTCTGGCTGGAATCTGGAGTCTTCCCAGGTTGAAGCCCTCTCTTGTTCAGGAAGGGTGGCTTGCGACCCAACATGGGTGTGCTGCTCTCTACAGCGAAGTAAAAAGCACTGTCTTCTACCAAAGAACTCTGGCAGCCATCCCCCAGGACATTGCAACAGAAAATCAGGAACAATACTACTTCCCAGGACACTTCTGGCCCCTGATGTGTAGCCCAGGGAAGGGCTCCAGACCACCAGTGCCAGCCCAGCCCAAGCTGCTGGGTCATCCAGGGAACTGCAGCAGCTGGAAACCTTTCACTCCCTCCCCCTTGCTCTCTCCAGAAAGACTCACAGCTCCTGTCCCCAGTGTACCACAGCCAAGGAAAAGGCAAAAGGGCAGAGTTTACCTTCCATTTTTTCCTGACAAGCTCCCCCGTCATCCCTGCCTCTCTGCCATAGTCCGGAGATTACCTGTCCCCATGAGCTATTGTAAAGAAACCTCAGCAAAGGAAACTGTAATTCATTGCAAATAGACATGAGTTATTTGAGAATACAATAAAACCTGTGTAATCCAGACAGAGAGCTCTTATGTGCCCATGGTTTGAAATCTGTCCTCCAGCCTGCCCCTTCTCTTTGGCTTTAGTAATTCTCTCTAACCCTCACACACCAGTTCAGCAGAGTTTTCTGCCCTACCACTCCACTCTGACATGATCTGTTATTTATTCTTAATATGCTCCATGTAAGTCATCAGCATATTCAATATTTTTTCTTTTTTTTTTTTTTTTCATTTACACATGTGCTCAGAAGAGCCAGGGCAGAGAATGGAGCCTCTTTGTTGCCAGATGCTGCAGAGACATTTAAGCAGAAGTGGAGTTCTTACATCCAATCTCATGTATTAGGATATTGCTTCCTTTTCCCCACCAGCATGTGCATGAAGCATTCTAAGACAGCCTGCTTTGCCCTTGCTGTTTCCTTACCCAATCCACTCTAGTTAAATACCTTTTTCATAAGGAGTTTTAAATTATAAGTCTAAATGAGGCCAATAAATTATGCTTCATAAAATCCTGTGCACATCATTTTCTCGCAGAAAAGGCTCCAAAGAAATATTTTCCATGCCACCACCTATGTTCCCATCCCTTTGCAATATAACATTTATTCTAATATTAAAATGGCAGCTGCTCTATAAATTGTGAATCATTAGCACTCTTCATTGATTTTTCCCTTGCAGCCTGCAACCCTGGGCAGCAACTGCATGTGAATATCAGTCTATTGGATTGAGATTCATATCCTATTTGAGGGTCAAAGACCGAGACCTCATGAGCTTGAACTTCTATCAGCCTAAAGCTGATCAATACTTGGAGATATATTTGATCCTGGCTGCTAGCACAGATTAAGTGGCCATAAATACAATCAAAAATGTGAGGCTGCTGGGATAAGTGGCTGGGGAATGAGAGCACAACCGCACACGTGCCAGCTCCAGTGGGCTTTCCGGGAGCAGGGACAAGCCTGCGAGTGTTTCCTCAGTACAGCACTAGGTTCTGCACTTCTGGGGAGGGGGCTGGAGGCTCAGCTCAGCACACAGCACCACCGATGGAGGAGGAGGAAAGGGGGTTTTGTAACCTCAGGGACCTCAGAGGCAGGATGCCACACTGTTTTCCAAGACTGTTGTTCATGCTTCAGCTTGGGAATCCTTCAAGTTCCCACACAGCCTGCATCCAGGGTATCCCAGGAGGTGAGGAGGAATGCCATCCTCCTGGCGTGGATCAGGGCCAGCTGCACAGCCACCACTGCACTCCGCTTGGCTTAGGCACACCATGAGGATTAACTTGAAAACATGAAACTGATAAAAATAAGTTCCTCTTTTTCTGTCTTCCCTCTCATCCTCCTCCTCCATCTCCAAGTAAAACTTTAAGTACATTTATTAAAATGACCTATTAAAGAGGAGAGACTCATTCCATTTGAGTATATTAATAGTGATTCCGTGCTGGCTGAGGAAGGAAAAAAGTCCATAATCATAAGCCTTATTAAAGAACAATATCCTTCGAGGGCTTTTTGTTTTCCCCTTTAGATAGTGTGAAGCTTTGAAAAATAGACATAGAAACAGAAAGAAATAGAGACATTGTGTTGCATTGCTACAGAGACCATGGCACTCGGGGAAATTACCTTCCTATTTTTAGGCATGTTTACAACATGCCTATTTGCAGCATTACCTTTGATCCTAAACTCTAGTTTAAATGATTCTTTTAAATGCTTGGGAGATCCAGAGTGGAAATAATTAGAAGTGACATGAAGTCAACATGAGTCTTTGAAAAAGCGACGGACTAACTCTCTGCATAAAGTGGTTGTAAGAGGTGTTGAAGTAGGGTGTAAAGGTGCCTGGACAAGCAAAGGGCACAAGCCGTGCCTCGCCACGTGTCAGGAGGGTCCCACCGCACCTCTGGGGCATGCAGAGGGTGCAGCCTCCTACACCAGCACCTCCTCAACTGACTTTAGGAGAGAAGCCACTGTCTAGCTACAGTCAAATGCAAGCTGGTGTTTATGTTTACATGGCTTCATGTCCTTGTGGTGTCCTTGTAGGAAGAGACTTCATTATCATAAAGAATATGTTTTTATTCCACTACATAAGTACTACTTATTATAGTCTCATATATTTTCTGACACAACCAAGGGGTCTTTATTGTTGTACATCAAGGTCACTGACAAGTAATATATCCAATCTATTAAGTTATTAGGGAGATAAATAATTTGGATGCAAGCTGAACTCTGAACTTTTACCTTTTCCCCTGACAGACGGGTAGTTTCTTGGCATTCATACTAATCTTGCCTGTGCTTGAATAGTAATTCCATTAGGGTTATGACTGCAGCTGTACATATGCAATGACCTCAAATACAATTTCTTTATGGACATGGGCAATAGGAATATTAAAATTTTAAGCCAAAGAGGATGTAATGTAACTTTACATTATTTATTGTAGACACAAATCCTTTATAATATTAAAGGATAAAGAATTAATAAAAGAAAGATCCCATAAACAATCCATAAAGTCAAGTGTAGTTCTTGATTTAATGCAATTGCTTTTTAGTGTCTTCTGGTTACAGACTTGCACCTCATTAAAAAGTCTAGTCAAGAATCAAGAGCATCCTGACTAACTTCATGGTCCCTGGGTGTTTTTGAAAGTAGCTTTTCCAACCCTCTGGTTCTGCTCCTATCCAGAGATATCAACTCTTCAGCACGTTTGTAACTGATCTTAATCCAGACATTCCAGTTAATTAGTCCCTGAAACTTGGACCTCTGCACATACTAAACAAGGTATCACTCCCTGCGGGACCTTGGAACAGGCCCATGCAGGCCAGACCTTCACACTGTCAGGAGACCTGGGGGTAGGCTTTAACCTGGCAGTGCCCCAGGGAGTATCTCCGGTATTTGGGAGCTGTGATTTCTCCCCACCCTCATATTCTACCAAACAGTTTTCATTCCTGATAAACCTAGCTGCAGAAACTGCGTGTCTTTGAAATTATAATGCGTGAATGTCATGTGCTCAATTCCGGGAAAGAAAATGAAGCATCATCCCTGAACACAGTAGCAAGGAGGCTGCTTCCACATCAACACAAAACTCACTCTCTGGGATGCAGAGGGAGAAGCCAGTCACTCTCCTGACATACCCCAACTCAGCCATGGGTTTTGCAAAGGACAGAGAATAGAGTGCCAGATGCCCTCACCTGGGAAAAAAACCAAAAACCAAACACAAACCAAACAAACCCCAAAACCCAACAGCTAAAGTGAGCACCACAAAGTAAACCCCTATCAGCCTGAGTCCACCATGGTGCTGAGCTGCCAGGATGGGGTTGGGAAGGGCAGGTGCAGGAAGCTGGTGCCAGGGGAGCACAGAGGGTGGCTGCAGCAGGAGAAGTCATCCTGCCTTGTTCAATCCCTGCTGCTCTCCTCCATGCCTTGGTCTGACACCGGGGGAGGCCTGCCAGCTTCTGAGCCAGGCTGTGGAAACCAGTTGCACTTTAGAGTTTTAAAGTGGGATTTCCAGGCTACAAGGACTCCCATCACTAACATCTTTTTCTGGGCTGATGTCATATTGCATGAGATTGCAATCTCAGTATCAAGAACATCAACTATGCCAAAATCATATCATATATTTAATAGCTGTTGACAACCAATGTGTTAAAGCTGTTTTCATGTCAATTCTCTTTCTAATTTAGACTTACGATGTCAAGAGAATGTTTTCAGCAAGGTTTACATCGTAGTCTAAATAATTAACTAAACTTTGGAACAAGCTTTTCCTCTAATGAGAACAGAATCAAAGTGAGGAAAGTCTTATTGCTTTTTCCCACCGTGACTATTAATTTTCCTATTGCAAATACCAGTATATTCAAATATCTCCTTATTTTAACTAATAGACTACTTAGTTCAATGAAAAAAGGAATTTGAATAATGAAAGATACCTCATTAAATTCTAAACCCCCAGATGCTGTCAGTATGTGTCACCTTTTGCTGGAAATCCCCAAAATCCTATTGTAAAAATTAAACAAGAATTTTACATCCACGTTTCTAAGAAAGCAAGCTTGCCACTCCTCACATTCCTACAGCAGTTTTCATCTCCTCGCTCTTTGGAGGAGAAAGCAGAAACCTTTACCTGCCTGAAGGGTGCAGAGGTACCCAGCTGCCAAAGAGCAGCGTTACAGTTTTATTCCCACATTTTCTTCAGACTCCAATCTACTTGGTGCAAAAGCAGACACGTATCTGAGCCACAGCCTGCAGGACCACAAGGCAGGTAAAAATTTGTCATTCTCTCTGTGTTGCCAAGATGCTCGTGGGAACATGGGGCAGCATAGCAATCAGGGTCCTCAGCTCTACACATGAAATGACCTTCTCTCAGGGAATTTGGAATTGGGGTAAAACATCTGCAACACCGTTCAGGGGGAGCTTTGTGTGCAGCTGAGATGTCAGGCAGACGCCTGGTGAGGAAGAAGCCCCTGCAACCATGAGCATGGACAGTAAAACACTCCTCTTCCAGGCTATTTCCACAGCACTTGAACATGGCTTGCAAAAGGAAATTTCCAGGCATGAGAACAGCAGGTGGTTTTACTTGGACCTTAACACCTCTGTGGGACTTCCAGCAAGGGGAAAGCCAGGGAAAAGGAGCAGATTTTTAATTTGGGGATCACACCCTGGGCATGGCCCAGCTGGCAGACACCAGCTGGTGGTGATGGGGGGTGGGTCTGTCACCCCACACCAGATTGGAGCTCTCCCTGGCCTGGGCACAGAGACATAAAACAGCAAAAGCCACAAATCTGAGAAACTCCAGAGCCAGCGAGTATCCCAGCTGCAGTCTCATTCATGTAATCCTCAGCATCATTACTGGGTAGTCACATGCTGATAGGATTCATGTACTTGGTGCTCTAATATGAGACAAGAAAATAGCTGTGATTATTACTTTTTATTCTGTGTTTATTTGGCATTGGAGTTGTTTTTACACGAGAAAGACTGTTCTAATTACTTTGTGGGGTTTTTAGAACTATCACTGTTAACATGTTTTCTTTTTCTCCCCCGAGAACTAGCTGTGCTGATCCTGCCTCTTAATTGTCACGGGCGATGTTTTATTCCTACTGCTGAATACAGAAGTCAAACCCATCTGCGGTATAATGCTACTGCAGTCAGAGTTCAAGCACTTCTTTTCACATTCTCCATTCTTGCTTCTTTTTTTCCTCCTCCCTCATTTATCATCCCCTGCCCACACCCTTTCACCACTCCTCAGTGTCTTCTCCTGACTAGGAAATTGCTCAGGGGCTCAGAGCAAGTTGCTCCCCAGGCACCTGCAGCCCCCCACCCCAGCTGTCCCTGGGGAACCTGGGCATGAAACAGCTGCCCCGGTGCCCAGCTGATGAAATAATTACCCATTGATTATAAGAGACATTTATTGAAGATGAATCATACCCAGTATATTACACAGCTGTTAATCCTCCCCTGGCATGCCTTAAATAGTTAATTGGTGCTTACTGAACTTGCAAAAAGAGTCATTAAGTAGTTAGACTGCAGTGAAGCTGTTCTGCTCAGCATCGCTTTGAAGGACCAGTGGGCCCTTTCTTGGGAGCAGACCCAAAGTCAGCAGAGCAAAGAGCTCCAGCACTCTCCCACAGCAGCTGGTGCCTTACCCAAGTCCACCGTTCAATAAAGCCGCATCACATCCATGATGGATGGGTCTGTCAGGTGGACACAAACCCTAAATAACACCACTGAATTCTGTAGACTAGCTGTCCGGATACTCCCCGTGTCATCAGGATAGTCTCCAGTCTTTTCAAATGAGCCGTCCTGACCAAGGAACAGGTCTCCTCCTGCTGGGGTGTGTTGGGTTATTGCTGCAGCATCCTGGGGAGCACAAGCCCTCATTCTCTTAATGAGGGAGGGACACATGAGGGTTTAGCTTTGCTGTTGCAAATCAAAAGAATGACATGGATTTGTGGCCTATCATCTTTGACAGCCGCCTTTAAACTGCTTATTTTAAAACAGGATAAACAGAGGATTAATAACCTTGCAGAACACAGAGTCTGGTTCCTCCCAGGGCAAAGGGAACATGGAATCCTCTGCAGCATCCCTCCCTGGCAGCTGGGTAAAGACCTCATCCACCTCCTGCCCCTGCCCTGCACCCTAGAAATCGTGTTCCCAGAAGCAAGATGTGTCCCCCTCAGCCTGAAAAACCATTCTGCAGGCTCAGGGTAAGCTCCTGATTCAGTTATAGGAATAAGGCAAGACTGAAGCTTGACTTTCCTCTGCACTGCTTGAATGAGGCAGGGAGAGGTCTGTGTAGTAAATCAGAATTTTTTCTTAATGGAAATAAAAATAATTTCAAGGTCAAGCCATGTTTCTACACTGAGGAATAGAGTCTTTGCTCCTCCTACCCACCGTTCAAGTTTGCTAGAAATGCTCATTCAGAACATACTTGCAAGTTAAAGCTGTTGAAAAATACAGTTTCCCCACAGTAAACACAAGCACACATGTATTTACTAGTGAGTAGCTACATTGAACAGCATAGGGGGGTTATTTCATCCAAGTCCCCAATGCCACTCAGTCATTTTGGGGCAGATTTTCCATCCAACACTGCTGGACAGCCCCCCAGAGCCTGCGGGGTGGAAGGGTAAGTGAGTCAGGGAGAGCAAGAAGGTCCTTTCACACTTCTGCAAGACCTCGCTGACTTGAAAATGCCACATTTTCCGCAAAGCAGCAGCACATCTAATAAATCACATCTGTACACTGCTTTATTCAAAGGCACTGACAGTTTAGGATTGACGACACCCAGGGCAACCTAGTGTCAAGCACTCCTAATGAAAACTATCCCATTTTGCTCCAGTAGTAGCAGCTGCCAACAGACATAATCTACTGGCATATGGAGAAGGCCATGCTAATCCCTGCAAGGTCATTAACAAGAGGGTGAAAATTACATGCAAAGCACCAGCTGTGGCATCCCCTGCTCCCTCACACTTGATGTAGCAGGGGCAACAGAGGTGAAAAATGCAAGTACATCTCAGCAGGCCAAGCATTTCTATTAAGAGCACAGCTATTTTCACCCCCTTCCCCAAAGCAGGGTTCAGTACTGTTGAAATTCTTCTTACGTGGAAGAGCAGAAAGCCTTTCACAACGGTCACCTGTTTTCAGTCAGAAATGACTCCAGGGGCAATTAGCTTCAATTCAGCCTTGCTGCAGGACAGCTGGAGCAGACAAGCTAACAAGAAGGTCTTGGCCCACCTCGTCACAGGGGCTGTGCTCCAGCACTGGAGGAGGCAGGTAACCACGTCCCATCTTCCCTGACAGCCTGTCACCGCTGGCACTATTGCCCTTCGTGGAACAGACGTGGGGCTTTCCCTCATCAGGTGCAAAGAGCATTTTTACACCCTTCTTTCCAAGCATTTTTCTTAAGCCACACTGACAAGCCTGAACCTTAATTTTTAACATCCAGCCCTTATTTCCAAGGCCCCTGCTGGCCCATGCTCCTCAGATCAAGGGACTTCATCTTCTGTGTCCATGCAGCATTTTGTACTTGTATTGACACCTGGCAGGTAATAGGTGCCAAAACCCCGCAGCAGACCATTCGCATCCTAGTCAACCGGGACACCAGACAGACATCTGAACCGCAGCTTTGCATGGCTCCTTTGGCCTGGGTCTTTGCAGAGAGCATTAGCAGGTACAGACTTTCTGCCACACTGCCAGGTTCGCAAAGCACAGAGATCCAGATGCCCTCACAGCAGCGAGGAGCAGCGCTAGAGGTGGCTAAGGGGAAACCAAGTCTACAATCTATCTTGCCTCCAAGCCCTGATCTACAAAATAAGGACCCTGTCCCTTCAGGCTCACCTCTGGTTTATATACTTTAACAATTTACACGCACATACAAGCTCCGCTTCCATAATCTCAAACTCACTCCTCAAAGAATATTCTACCCTCGTATTTGTGTAGGAATTCAGGATGTGGTTTTGTCTTTTCATTAAATCATACAAACATTTGTATAAGCAATAAATCAAAACATCTGTTAAACCCTCCCAGCAACAACTACCTAAAACAAATCTTTTTCAATTTAAGGCCCAGCCTGCATAACGATCAATCCCATAAACCCCATGATTGTTAACATTACTTTGGGTAATGTTTAAAAACATTAATTTCAAAAAATGTAATAGGAAAAAAGCTTTTTAAATCGGCAAAAAGATAAATGGTCTTTAGCAGCATGACCTTTTTCCATACCACAGTGACATTGAATCATTTTAAAGTTATTTACATTTTCATTCTTCCTTGGAAAAATGTTGACAAGGCTTTCACAGGCCATAATGGCTACTCAGCAACATCTATGGAAAGTGTAACTGCATCAAGAGCCCTTCCTCAATTCCTCTTCACTGCTTCACACCAAGCAGCTTTAATTAATGGAGGAGAGGTGACTTCAGAGTGAACCTTCTCATTAGCACGACTGGCTGATCTGTGGGAAGTGACAGGGCTCCCCAAAACACAGCTAATGCAGCCTGCGGTGGTTTTTAACCACCGGCACCCTTCTGCCTTGAGCACGTGCACCTTCAACCCCGCTGCTCAAAGAGGAATTTCTCCTGCAGGCTTGTAATTGCCATCAAGCTGCAGGCTGGTCTGTGACAGCTGAAAAACATCCAAGGTAAGTCCTGGCTTTACTTTTCCAGCCAAAGCAGAGCATCCACCTGCTGCCAGCTCACTGGTGAGAGGCAGCTTTGTAGCACACACACAACCCATGGTACCGAGCATACACAGTGTATGTGTTATATATGATGCACTTGTAAGCACGTATGGAGCTCTAGGTATACAGCTGATAGAGCTCAAGGAAGAAAAATCTTTCAAAGACACTTGCACACAAGTGTGATGGGACACACGTAACACCCAACACATTCACAGGGTCTGAAGCAGCAGATGGTAACTGTGGCTCTGCCCTAGGAAGCACTGGTGCAAGAGGAGAGCTTTGCTAAGCCATTCCCTGGGGCAGGCTGGAGTTCGACACCTTCCCTGCACTCACTCACAGCAGGAGCAAGGATGGCCTTAAATAAAGACAACTCTGGTTTTCCCTTCCTCCAGCCTCTGCTGAGGATTTGGGTCTTTCGGCCAAGACTAGCAGAGAGTAAAGCATCTGCCTTGCTGGAAGCAGGAGGAGACTCCCGAGTGACTCCTGTTCCCACAGACACAGGAAACCAGGGGTGAGGGGGCCAGGCACAGTCCTGCCTCATGAACCTTCAACAGACTTCCATGACATCCCTGCAGCCAGGCTCACCCCGGGTGTCCCATTGAGCACAGCAGGGAAAGCACAACTGTATCAAGGCTCCATGCACCGCAACCTGATCTCTGCTTGGCTATATAATATTAATGACAAGTAATGTGTCAAGCCACAGAGCCATAAAAGCGATCATATTCCAGCTGGGCTACGCCTGAAGGACAAACACAGACTCACCTTAACTCCAGGGCCATGCCAAGGGCCCAAAACCCCTGCGAACACACAGGAGTGCAGAAGCTCCTTGCACCCGCAGCCCTGCCCCTGGCTCTCCACAGCACCAGGAGTGCTGGTGCTGTGAGGAAAGGAGCAGACAGCTCAGGTGGAGCAGGGGGACCTCACCCAGCTCTGCATCTGTCCACCAGGCATGGAGAGGCTTCCTGCCCCCAGGAAAGACAGTAGGGCACGAGGACATGTCTTAAAACTGCACCCCGCAGCCAAGCAAAAAAGTCAGAGCTGAGCACTTTGTTATTTCAGTGACAGCTCCTGCAAACGCTGCTTATTGTGGGGTTGCTCAGGAGCCCACTGCATCACGCTGCGCTTGGTCTGAACAGTTAAACTTGCACATTGAACATAACCCACTGTCCTTTATATTGAAGTAGGAATGATATATGCCACCTGATCAAAGCATGTCCAATTAGTATTCTTCTACGTTAATGAGATGCTTCAACTAACACAAGGGAATTAATTTCTGAAAATGATGATTTTCCTGTTGGCAAGTCTTGTGATAAAAAACTGCACAAGTCTGTATAGCAGTGAATCTGGGCTACAACTCTGTCTCCAGACTGACTCGTGTGGTTACACTGCCCTTGTTGCTGCAGCACAGCTAATATCAGCATCCCACAATTAACATGCAGCATATTAAAATAAGCAGGCCTGCTCCTCTAGTCCAGAAAAACACTTAGGGGACCAATTCTGTATTTCCAAGTGTATGATTAGTACAAATTAAAACCAGAATAAGTTTTAATTTTGCCACATCAGGCAGGTTCATCAAAACACCCTTATCCCCCAGAGCCAAGTCCCAATGAAGGCATAACAAGGGGTTGTTTCAACAAGAATGATTAGGATAGTCCAGGAAAATTAATTTTGAAGTTCATGGCAGCCTCCTGTCAGAAACAGGCCACAGTGAGGAGGGTATGTTCAGAAAATGAAAATGAAAAGGCTGTGTTAAGCGCTGCTGGTGGCAAGGAACAGAAGCAGGACCTGGCTCTGCTCCTTCCCAATCGCTCACATAAAAACCCCATTTAATATGAAGCCAATTCAACGTGATAAACTCAACAACTGGAGCCCAGTTCCCAAACATGGGGGTCTGCTGTCCAAATCCTCCCTCATTTAGCTAAAGGCTCCCCACGGCTCTCAATTAAGGCTGGTCGGAGCCATCAGAGCAGTTGCTGCTGGAGGTGCGCCCGAGGGGCTGCAGGCTGACCAGCACGAGCAGAGTACAGAGGACTGCACTGGATATTTCCCTTAACTTTCCAAAAAGCATAGTTACAATAAATACCTTTTTAACACTGCTACCACCACACCCCTGCCACCTCCTGCCAGCCTGGGGCTGCCCAGCACACACCACCTTGCTTTGCTCCACTGTTCAGAGATGAGCCCAGCAGGCACCATCCCACCGTACCCAAGAAAGCAAGGGTTGCGGCGTGATTCCCAGTGTTGAGGCCTTCCTTAGCCAGAAGGTAACCACCATCCCTCCTCTTCCACACACACAGACACAGTTTGTTTGGTCCCTCTTATTTGTCAGGAGCCTCCCATCCCCAGCACACAGAGACCCCCTCAGAGACAAGGCTGCAGCAGACCCAGGGCAGAACTGCCTCCAGGAGCAGGCAAACGGGAACTTCAGCATCCATTTGTTCCACCTTTCAAATCAGAATTCGTATTTGAGAAAACAAACCCAATCCAAAAAAACCCTAGTCCAACTTGGGGCACACAGAAGGAAAAACAGCCACAGCTCAGCATCATGTGGCCTCACAAAAAGGAACCAGCAGATAACTCCAACCCCTCAAACCCAGGCTGGGTTAAGTAAAGGCTTGTACATCAGGATGATATCATCTGAGGCTTGTTTTGGGTTTTTTTCAGTTGAGAAGAGAATCACATCTTAGGAACCAACCTCCCTATGGATATAAAGAAACACATACTGCTTAGTCTGTGACCCCCACAAATGCCAGGACAGATCCTGAGGAAACACCAAGCATCACAGTCTGGAGACAAGATCAACCCTGCATCCCATGAATTCACAACAACCTCTCCCAAACCCAGCCCACGCAACTGACCTTCAGCACAGAGGAAAAGCTCAATCCCAGGTCCCAAGTGGTCAATACAGAGCAACCCCATGATGTTTGAGGGTAGCCAGAGATCAGCAAAGACACAGCCCTAAGAAAGGAGCAGCCAGGAGTCATTAAATAATTCCCCTGGGGCCTCCCCTGCAGAGCCCAGGTGGGACTCATTGAGGCTGATCCCCCTTTACAGGCAGGTTTGAGTAAATCAGCTGTTTGAAGTGGAAATAAACCTTCCACCCCAAACCCTGCCCAGCCCTGCGTGGGGTGTCTGTGTGGGAGGGAGCCCCCACCAGCGGGGGACACAGCCCCAAGGGCCCCTGTTTTGCTCTGCTGCCTCACACCCCTGGGGGTTTGAATGCCCCCTGATTTACACCATGATAAGAGAGGGGAGCCTGGCCTTGCACCCCCTGTGCCCACCGTTAATAAGCATTCTGATGTGCAATTTCCATAGATGGAGAACAACATCCTCCATTGGAAAAACAGAAGTGATTCCTGAATTAATTTAGATTTCCCGCTGCCTTGTTAGACCAGCTGGATATGGCACGCTTCATCTTCTCTGCAAACAGTGCCGCCGTCCCTCTGGGACACTCAGCACTTTATAAACCTGTCAAGCCCTTAAAGCCAGTGACCGTGAGGCTTCACAACAAAACGTGTTGAGGTTTATGGCCACACACACACCAGCCAGCCCCGGAGAGGAGAACCAGCACGGATGGTTTTGGAAGCAAGGGGATGTTGTTTTGTGCTACGGTTTCATTTAAAAACAAGGAGAGAAAAAAAAACATGTACTGCATGATTTATTTTAAAGCATCCAAGCTGCTGCAAGCTGCAATGCTTTGAGAGCATATGTATATACATGGGAAACAGGAGATTGTCTCCAAAGTCATTTGCATTCGTTCCCCTCCCTCCCTCCTTCATGCAGAGAGTGTTTTTAAAAGGCCTTATCCTGGAGACAACTGGAATACCTGCAACTTCTGCGGAAATCAGAGACTTCTGGGTGCAGAGCACCTGATCAAGCTGGTTTTCATTTACAAAACATATTGTTCTGCCGGTCCCCGTCCCCCCCAGCACCTCCAGCGCTGGTTTATTTTCTCTACTCTTCCAACAAGCTTTTATTTTCTCTACCCTTCCAACAAGCTTCAGAAGATTTTATTTTTTTTTTTTTACACAAACAACATTGATCCAGCATCTCTCTGACCTGCCTCAGCACTCCCTCAACATGCAACTCCCAGCAGAGCAGCACAGGCAGCACGGGACCAACGTGCCCTCGCATCCCCTGGGCTGCTCCTTCTGTTTAGACCAATGCCCATCCCCGGAGCATCAGGCCACATGGTTGTGGGTTCAGAGCCGCAGGTTGGTCCCTGCAAGCTGCGCTCAGCTGGCCGACGCTGGCTGCCTCCCAGCTGGAGGGGGCTGCAGCTCCCAGGCGCTCCGCTTTCCTCCCACATGGCAGTTTGCTCAGCCTAACAAGTCAGCATCTGATGAAGTCTCTGCCGTTTGAGTCCCTCAGGGATTATAATATGACTGCAGCAGGTCCCAGCTATTCTCCGCAGCCCAGCATGTTGTTGCTTCATTAAACGCCAAATTGTTACATTAATTCTAACTGCCCTGTAGAGATGTAGCTGTCAGGAATGATTTACTCGCCTCCAGCTGACTCGGAGACTTTTTACAGGCTCCTGCATAGGAGCTGGAAGAGGCCAGTGCCCGGGTGGGAGTGGGACGCAGGACGTGTGTGCAGCCAGATACTGGCAGCAAGTGGCTCTGCCCTCCCCAGAGAGACAGAGACGCTCTTCAGACCGCAGTGGAAAAATAACCGGGGAGCTAAAAAAAAAGGTGCGGAGCTTGGTTTTGTCTGAACTGTGGGCTGCTGGTCACCAAAGTTGCCCGTTGAAATGCAGCATCTTTGCTGGAATATTTACTGAGTCCAAATCTCTGGGATCTCTCCATCCTACCAGGCAGTTCTGTCTGTGCTGCCGGAGGAGGCTCTGGGTCATATATATAAGTGTCAAAAAACATCTCTGGTGAGTCAGGACTGAGTCAGTTGTTGGCTTTCCTCTGTTTTCCCTGGGTTCAGAGCAAGGACCTCAGTGCTTCACACACAGCAAATCGGTCAGAAGAAGGGGAAGGGACCCAGGTCCCCTCCGTTTGGATACTCGTCCCTTGGGAACATCGCCGTTACCAGAGCCCCAAAACAGCAGTGAGGGGGTGTTGGCCAGTGCTGGTCCCAGCAGCATCACCACCTGGCCCCAGAGCCCCCAGAGCTACACCAGGTCTCCTTTATTCAATTGTTAGAAATTACCTGTAAAGAATACAAAATATCCTGATAGCAAAAATGCAGTTTTATTGCTTATAAACCAGAAAACACCATTTTGATAGCATTGTCCATCAGGGGATCACGGTCTGTGGTTTCTACAGGCAGTACATCCCTGACAGTCCTCACACACACACACACACACATATATATATATGCATGTGTTTATTCTGCAAGAGAAATAACGTGCAAAAACTGACTGCATTCTGACAGGGACAGGTTGTTTAAACCCAGAAGCTGTGGATATTTGGCTATTAAATTATTTTTCATCCCCAGATTGCAAAATGCTAAGCACAAAAACAGTGCTTTTGCATTCTAAATCAACGTTTTCCCCGGGCTCTGTTCCTTATCCACCACACCTGTATGCCAACAAACACACCTGCAGGTGTGGTTTAGTGCAAAATGCACTCACACCTAGACACACAATAAAGATGTCAGAAAGAAGTAAAAAAAACCCTAATTTAAACACCTTTGCTTTTCCCCCAACATATCTTTGCTAGCTTGGTTTTCTTGTCAGGTTTTAACAAAGTCATTTGCTGCCTTTAAATGTTATCTCAGTGTATAAATTGTGCAGGTCTCTGCTTTCCTGCCTTGTTCCCATGGACCTTGATGCAGGCAGGGAGAGGCATGGTGGGATATACGGGGCGGTGAGGGCACCTTGGCTCAGATGCTCTGACACACCTGGGAAAAGCCACCAGAGAGGAGCCTGAGGATGACCCGGCCCCAGCCACCTTCCCTGCTCCCCATGGGCGAGCAGTTTCACCTGGCCCACGTCCCCAAAGGGGCAGTAGTGTCCCCAAAGCAGCACTAAGGTCCCCAAGCCCCTTGCCCCAGGGAAGCAGGCTGCCCCCAGTCCAGCGGTAGCGCCCCAGCCAGTGACCACCCCCTTTCACCACCTCATTCCCCTGGATCAGGCTGGATAAAATCCTCATGTCCTGGCCCTGTTTGGCTCCGTTCACACCAGCTCCAGTTGTAGCTCTGGTAGAAGCAGTACGAGTGGAGCCAGGTGGATTAGCTGCCCTCCCGGCACATGGCTCCCGCTGGCCTCACTGCTCCCAGTCGGGTCCACAGGCGGTGGGTTACTGCCTCGGCCGCTGCAAGAAACAGGTTCCGTCACAGAGCTTGACACCCCCACAGAAGCCACAAAAAATATTTAGCAGCAAGGTGGTGTCTGTCCCTCCTAGCATGAGGGCTTCCATTTCGTTGGCCTGATAGAGGAAAACAGAATAAGAAAAAAATAAGTTACTTCTACTGTTTGACACAAAATCTAATCATTTCCCGTGTCTGTAGAGAATGCAAGTTTCGGCACAACTGTTTTCAAAAGAATGAATATGCTATTTGGAAAAAAAGATTCCTCCATTTGATTTCCCTCACTGAGAACACAAAAAATTTCCTGCCTCCCATGTCATGCACTCACGCAAATCAGCAGAGGCTGTAAAGCTCACCTGCAAATTGAGCCATGCAAAACCCCTCTTCCTAATTCTGTTTGGGTTTTACAAGCTGTCAGTCAGTTGGATCGTGTTAGTTTTATTTGCTTCTTCCAAATTGGTTTTCTTTTTAACGGGAAGAAAGCATTTATATTAATGGAATCCCTGAGCTTCAGCCCTGAAAGGAGAGGCTGAAATGTAATCTCTGAATTTTATATCAGGACGTTCACGGAGCTCTTCTCCACGTTCAGACGAGCACAAGTGCCGGCAACTTTCAGCCCGTTCTGCCTTTCAGAGCAAAGCACAAAGGCGGAGGGGGAAATTTCCATTTCGTCCTTTCTTAAATTCAGCCATCCGCTGGGAATTCCCAGGGTGAGAGGAACAACAGTGCTGGTTATTTGTTGGGAGGGAAACGATGAAAACAAGATCTATAAAATATGTGTTCAATTACTACAGTTTCTAGACACCGGTTTTATAACAGCAGCATTATCCTAAAATCAACTACATTTCTGTCTTTCTGTTGTTCTTTCTTTCTTTTTTAGGAAATACTAGTCTTTTAGAGTCTTTTTTTATTCTTTTATCGGAAAATATTATCTATACATTAACTGCCAAAATGTTTTGATGCAATACACCCCGGTTTGGTGAGTTTTTTCTAGAATATAAGCAAGAGATTAGAAAACATAGAATTTCTGAGAACACAAACTCTTGTTTTCTCTTTGGGTGAAGTTCCATAATCTGCTTTTTAAATATCCCATAATTTTCTAATTACTCCATAAATTTCAAAAAGGACTGTCCCTGCACTGTACCTATGGGCTAGCAGCAACAGTTGTCCCTTTATTATTCAGTTCTGCAGAAGGAAGAAAAAGCAGCTCCAGACTCTTGCTGCCAAGCCCAGCTCTGGGCTTACTCAGGAGCTTGGATGTGAATGAGGCAAATTTCTGCCTTGGCTGCCTTCACCTGCCTGAACAATCCCCCCTAGGAGCAGACACACCAGCAAATGTGCAAGCATCACCCCCAGGTCCGAGCTGGTGTGTGGTTTTACACCAAAAGCCCCATGGTGTCACACAGTGGGGTTTCTCCCTTCCCTGCTGTAGCTCTTGGACTGGATCTTCTAGGAAAAAAAAAAAGAAAAAAAAAGAAAAAAAGAAAAAAAAGAGTGAGTTTCACTGGTGAGTGGATGTTGCAGCACTGAGGCAGTGTGCATGCACCCATTTTGCTCTGGGCAGGCTTCTGCCAGCTCACCAAGGGCAGGAGCTGGGCATGTCCCCTCTCGCAGGGTGTAATGCATGTGTAACAGGAGGGGGCAAAGCTGTCCAGGTGCTTGCACAGCACTGATGGTTAATGAACGTTTTGCAAATTTAAATCTTCTTGCAAATATTGTCAATACCTCCTCACTTCTGGAGACGTTGGTATCCAACCCTCGTTGAGCAAAGGCCCAGGAGGCAGCAAGCGACAGCCACATGTCATGGCAAGCAGACATCCCCCCCAGCTGCACAACAACCAGGGTGGTTATTTCAAGGGACCAGAGACAACAGCACAGCCCCCGGCTCCAGCAGTGGCCCCGGTTCCAGCAGTGGCGAGGTGTCCTTTAGAAGAGGTAAGAAATAAAAGCCTGGACTTCCCCGGTGTCGCCGCCTGACATCTGGTGAGTCCCCCAGGCAAGGCGCCATGCCGGGGCCCTGGCAGCTCCCGGGGACACCACAGCTCTTCCCCTGGGGTCCCCTGCGAAGCGTGGGCTGGTGTGTGCCACCGCATCACCCATGGCACTGGGCACAGAGCCAGCTGCACCCCCACCCGCCACGCTGCCTCCCTGCCAAAGGGTGCTGCTGCTCTCAAATCCACACGCTCTCAAAGATGCTTGACGTGTGGAAGACCCTGGTACAAATATTCCCCAACCTCCCAGGGGAGTAAGAATCTGGAAGCCCATGTGCTTTAAAAAGCGTCTCCCACCCGATTCTTATACCAGAGACTTCAGCAAAGTGCCTCACCCTGCTCTCAGGAGCGTGACCACAGACATTTGTATACGAAGATACACATGTGCGTGCACTTCTCGTGTGTGCACACACACAGAATGCATATGTTCAGCCAATCTTAATTCCTTAGGAGGTTTTTTTCGTTTCTTTCTGATTTCTCTTTGAAATGGTCCAATATCTGACTTCTAGTGTTTCACGTGCACAACTTTCTGTTCACAGACAGACAGTATCAGACTTTATTTTCTGTTGCTTTATCAGCACAGATTCCTGCTTGCTGCTGTTCATCTGCTTCGTGATGAACGCTGAAAAATAACCATGACCCATCAAAAATAACCTGACTGTGATCAAAGTGTGTGCATGCGTAGAGCAACACTGATTTGGCTCTCTCAAGGATTGCGAGCCTCCAAAACTGTCAGGTTTTCTTATCAAAGCATCTTTACATCGGTGGGATTGCTCCTCCACTGAAAGGGACAAGTGTTGAATCACAGTGTTGAGTTTTGAGGGCTTTTCCCAAGTCTCAGGTATTGTATTTACCTACATGGATGCTTTTGATGTGAATTTAGCAAAAGACTATGTAAAGTTTAGCTGACAAATTTATTTGTAATCTTGAAGTATTTGATCATCAGAGAGAAAGCGAGAATATAAATAAAAGACACTGGACATTCACATAATCTACAGTAAATTCAATAATTTTTACAGAGAACAATATACATATTGTCTTGCCTTTCCTCACAATCAGCTCGCACTATATCTGTGGAAATACACAAATGCCTGGAACAGAGAAGTGTCACCAGGAAAGCGTGTGCTCGCTCTGACACGCTCCCAGCAGTGCCTGGAGAATGGCTCAAACTAAACCAGCCGAAACCCTCTGCTGAGAGACGCCCCAGGAAGGGATTTGGCAACAAGACATCAGGGTGATTTCTGAGACACTTTGCAGTAAAATATTTGCAAAGGAATTTGAAAGAAAAGCATAAGATTCACAACCCAGAGCTGCTAGTCTTCCTAGGTCAAGAAAAATCACCTCTTGACCTTGTGATAAATGTGTAGTTATTTGGTAATAAATACATCTATTCACGGTTTAATGCTTATATGGAAGAATAAAACTAGCAATCTACAAATTAAAAAGATGAGAAGCAGATTTAAAGTATGATTTTCATTTTACAAAGGAAAAGTGTTGTTGATAAATGATTGGCATATTAAAGACCATTTCATTTTAGAAAAGTTAATGTAAATTCAAAATAAAACAAAAACATACCACATCTGTGCGCTTTTTAAAAAATATGCTGGAAGAACAGAGAAATTTTCTACCATGGATTTCTGAAGTGATTCACTATTAACATTTCTCCTATAGAAATATAGACATTGTCACACCTTTTACCGTGGATGAGGACTTTATTTTCTCTTAAAAAGGTTTCAGTGTGGATGGGTGATGAAGCAAGTCCTTGCTTTGAAGAATGTACTGACAACAGAAAGCAAAATACCTTATATCAAATCTGTAAAGCACAAGTCTTGGTGTTTAGTAAAGACACAATAATCAGTTTCGTTTAGATGCTCCGTATACTAATCACTGTGGTGCGACTGCCTTTGCCCACCGTCCTCAGTCAACCTTGGAAAGCATGCCCACTCTCTCCGTGTCGTCACGCTTTCCTGCCCCACTCAGCTGTCCCAGTCTGTCCATCCTTCATTCCCAAGAGTAGACGTTTAACAGCACCGAGTCCTTTCCCTTCCCACTGCGTGGTGATGGAACCTGTATCAAAACTGAGCGTGGTCGACTTCATCCAGCCAAGAGGCTGGGCTGGCAGGGAAATCCGGGTATCCCCCGCTGCTGCCGGTGGAGAGGTCGGAGCTGGGTCCGTTCCCAGCCAGGACCCTCATGGACTGGGGCACACCTTGTCCGCTTTGTCCCATGATGCCCAAGCCGTTGTCTGGGTAAACCAAGCTGGAGATTAAAGGCTGGTGGCCTGGCAGTGCTTGCAAGGAAGCTGGTGACTGGGGTATCCCATAGGGGCTGTTGGATCGCAGGTCGTGGTACTGGTCCTGAGCTGGGATGCCACTGTGATCCAGAGCAAAGCTCCCGTTGGTCCCAGGCTGTCTCCCCAGAGCAGGGGACGCTTCATTGAGATTGCTGTAAATCCCATTGGAATGGCTCATTTCAGACATAGAGGGCTCATCTGAAAGGGAAATGGACTGGTTTTACTGGGAGGGCAATGGTCACGGCTGGCAGCGGTTGCATGGGAATGCCTGCAGGCTCTAGGTATAAATAGATTAGATGGATGGGAGCTGAGCAGCCACACACTGGCCACTTGTAATTCCTTATTACTCCCATCCTTGTTGACGGCTCTTCATAGAAGGCCACGGGATTATTATTTTTTCTGAGTACAAACATCTAATACATTTTGGATTTTAAAAATGTGCATGAAAATTACATATTAAAATATAAGACTGGGATTCAAAAATAATCCTTTACAGGGGAATGTAAGTTCAATGTCTTTTTACCTTTTATTCTTCATTTCTGTTTGGCTTTGAGGTTTATCCTGAATTTTTATATCATTTTTAGGAGCCACCTAAACACTCACTGAAGCAAGAAAAACTCTCCATCGCTCAGAAAAAAATATATTAAATCTCAGCAGTATTTGTCTGCTCAGGAGCAGGCTAATGAAATGTATTTGTGTGACTTTAAAACACTTCTGAAAAATGAGCAATATTTTTCAAGCTACGAGCAAAAATTGTTTGCATTCGTTAGGGGCTCTGTGGACAGTGAGAGCTGCTCTGTTGCCTAGGATACAAACCTGTTTGTGGCATCAAGCTATCAATAATTGTTCAACATTTTTTAGTTATTATTTATAGTATATTCATATTTAATGATGCTGATGCACAGTGTGTATAAACAGACTTGAAAATCAAATAGTTTTTAGGAACACGGGAGAGAAGCTAAGACGCAAAGCTGAGTGTGTGTATAAACATACGTGCATTTATAGACCTGTGTCTGTCTAAATATGTACACGGAGTTTTGCATTTCAGCTTTTCTCCTGTATTCTTAAAACCGATACATGCACACACACATGGGCACGCACATTTGGGCTCCGCACTAGCACAGACCAGCCCCCTTAGCCCTGGGGCAGTTCGGGGCCGTGCAGAATGTGCCCCCGAGCAGCGCTGCAGGCACTGACCTCCGCCCCCCCCCCCCCCCCCCCCCCCCCGGGCACAGGGCCGTATTCTGCCTCTGCAGCGGCTGCCGTGGGGCTGGAGAGTGCAGGATAAGAGCTAGTGGAGGTGTCTCCCTGGGTTAGGCAACAAAAATCTCTGCTCCAAAAATGAGACCCTCGGGTTCAGAAACCTCCCACCACGCAGCAATCTCCCTCTCACAGCACGGTGGGGAAGTAACAGCTCCCACAGAACCGGGGCGTCTTAACTAGTAACTATGCAAATAAAATCACCCCTAAATAGGATGGAAAAAAAAAAAATGTTATACTTTTCCCCACAGAAACGTTCAGTGATTGTGGATTCTCTGATTTTCTTATTTCCAAGAGCCCCTGGACAAGGCTGTGTATGAGCAGCGGCTCTAACACCCGCCGCGCCTGCCCGGGGAGCTCTCCCTGCTCTCCCCGCACCTTTCCGGACCTGGCACAGGCCCCCCCCGGGGGAAAAGCAGAATTTCCTCAGCCCCGGCTGCCCCCGCAGCCCTGCCAGGGTTTACCCCGCGGTAAATCCCGGGGCTCCGCGCTTCTCCCGCCCCGGACACTTGTTGTCACTCATTCCGTTACGGCTGAAAATTATTAACGTGGCCCGGGGTGTGTGTGAAAGCAGCCACGGCACGGACCGCAGCTCGGCCGGGGGGCACGGACCGCGCTCGGCAAAGCCCTGTCTGGCACCGGGGCGCCGGGGACCGACCTGTGAAGGAGACCTCGGCATCGCTGTCGGGCCCCTCCTCCTGGATGCTGTCTTTGTCGGACTTGGAGGTCCCCCGGGATCGCTTCATGTTCCTGAAGTACTGACCCCACCGCTGCCTCCCCGCGTCCTTCTTCAGCCTTTTCTCCTTGGCCCTGCGGTTCTGGAACCAGACCTGCAAGCAGGGCAGGCCGGGGAGCTCTCTCTCCGCGGGGTCGGCTCCCTGCCCGCCGCCCCCCGCCCCGCAGCCCCCGCAGAGCCGGTGGGGGGCGAGGGCCGCCCCGTCTCACCTGCACCACCCGCATGTCCAGCCCCGTCTCCGATGAAAGCTGTTCCCGGACGTGCCGCGCCGGTTTGGGCGAGTTGTTATAAGCGTTTTTGAGGGTCTCCAGCTGCTTGGCCGTGATGGTGGTGCGCGGTCTCTTGGCCGTGGACTCAGCCTCTGCCGACACGGTGGGAGTTAAAGGTGAAGTTACCGCGGAGCGGCCCCAGGGACATGGGACCCTCGTCCCCCCTCCAGACACCCGCCGACGGCAGATACTTCCGGCCCCCCTTCCGCCCGGCCCATGAGCGTGTCCCGGAGGGCAGGAGAGCCCCAGGCCGCATCCCTCCTGCCCTCAGGGGATGCGAGGGAAGGCGCAAGGGGTACCTCTCTGCTTGGCCGTCTCGTAGTCTGCCTTGCAGACCAGCCTGCTGTCCTCCATGAGGTAGAACTCGTCGCCGGTGGCCAGCTGCCGTTTGCAGACGATGCAGGCGAAGCAGTGCAGGTGGTAAACGAAGTCCTGGGCCCGGCGCACCACCTGGGTCGGGGGGATGCCCTGCTGGCAGGCGGCACACTTCGTCCCGAAGCGCCTGAGCGGGGGGGGGGGGGGGGGGGGGACAAGCGGCGGCCGCTGAGCGCGGCAGGGTGGGCTGCCGGCCCGGCCCGTCGCTGTCCGCGGTGCTGAACCCGGCCCGCGGTGCTGAACCCGGCCTGCCGCTGTCCGCGGTGCTGAACCCGGCCCGCGGTGCTGAACCCGGCCCGCCGCTGTCCGCGGTGCTGAACCCGGCCCGCGGTGCTGAGCCCGGCCGCCGCTGCCCGCGGTGCTGAACCCCACGCGTGCCCCTGACACCCACCCGCCCCGGCACCCCCCGGCTTCTCCCCGGCCGCCCCCGGCCCGGCCCCACGCACTTGAAGAAGTCCTCCTTGCAGTACACGCCGTCCCCGCGGCTGAAGCACTTCTCGGCCAGCTGCGTCTGGCAGTCGGAGCATTTCAGGCACTTGCTGTGCCAGTGCCGGTCCAGGACCTTGAGGATGAACCTGTCCACGATGTGCTGGTTGCAGCCGGCGCACAGCGGGATCTCTGCGGGGAGGCAGCCCCCGTCAGCCACCGCCCCGACGGCCCCACCGCCTCCCGAGACCGGCCCGGCCCTCCGCCCCCGGGGTTTGCTGCCGCCCGACGGCCGATCCGAGGGTGGCCCGGGGAACGGCCCGAAAAAATGAGTATTCGTTCAAATTCGTTGGCGCGGCGCCGGGGGAGCCTCTCCCCGCGCCGCAGAGAGCAGCGAACCCCCGGGCCGCACACCGGGGGAAGCGCCCGGGAGCAGCGGGGAAAACAGGCAGGGAAGGGATGGGAACAGAATTAACCCCCGGGCCGAGCCGCCGGCAAAGTTGCAATGCAATTATTCCAGGCTCTTTTTCCTTTTCCTACTCTTTCAAAATTCACCTGCAAATAACGGCGGGGTAGCCCGGGCGGGGTGAGGAAAGAGGCTACCAAAAATTACGAGAATTGCACTGAAAATAAAAGCGCAGTAGGCTTGTCCCATCGCCCTGCAGATATCCACAGAAATGAAACAGAAAGAGATGATACAAGGACACAGATACAGAGAAATAGAAATATAAAAATAAACAGATACAGTAGATAGAAAACGAAATGTACAGATATATAGACATAAATATAGAGAAATCGGCATATAGGTATAGCTATTGACAGGCAGGTAAAAACGTAGATATAGAGGTACATAAATATAGATACATCGGGATGCATACAGAAGAGACATCTACAGACAGGGCTGTATAGATATAGATAGATGAAGACATAAGGATATCTATATGTAAAGATAACTATAGAAAGATATATAGAGATGCATAGCCGTGCGTAGGGGTAGAGATGGAGATGATATCGTTATACGTATTAATCGTCCTCTCAACAATTCATCGCGTCCAAACAAATAACCCAAATAACGGCACCGCTAAAGGCAGCGGCCCAGGCCCCGGGCTGCCCGGAAAGGACAGGGCACGGCACGGCACGGCCCGACACAGCACGGCCCGCGGCTCTTACGCTGCATGGCGGCTCCGCGGGCCGCGGCAGCGCCGCTCCCTCAGGCGGGCCGCAGGCACTGGCGCATCTTCCGCGGGGCCACCGCCCCCCGCCCCGTCGCTGCCGGGGCCGGGCCGGGGGTGCGGAACTGCTGCGATCCCCTCCCCGGCCCCCCCAAATCACGGCGGCAGCTGACCCCCGGCCGCTGCCACCCCCGCGGCGCCGGGGATGTCGCTGGCTGAAGCGGGTTATTTTTAGCACCCGCCCCGCCCCGCCGGTGCGCTCTGAAGCGCCGGGCAGGGCATCGCCGCGCGCTGTATTTAACAACCCCCCCCGGGGCCGGCGGCACAGCCCCCCACCCACCCCGGCCGGCCACGGCGGGAGGGCGCCGGCTCCGGGGCGCCCGGAAACGAAACCCGGGCGGGGGCCGCCCCTCGACGGGCCCGGCGGCGGGCGGGGGGTTCAGCCGGGGGTGGCGGGGGGGCAGCGCCGGCCGCTGCCCCGAGCTCGTTGCGAGTCGCAGACCCCGGGATTTGCCCCCGGCCCGGGGAAAGCACCGCGCGGCTCGACCCCTCGCCGGTACGAACACCCCCGCCGGGCCTGGTCCTGCCGCCCCCCTGCCCCGGTGAGCCCCGCTGCTCCTTTCCCGCTGCCTCCGCGGGCCCCGACGGAGCCCGGCCGGGGACCGCGGGGCCGTGAAGGAGCGTCGCGTCCTGCGGGAAAACGGCGTTGTCGCGCCGCTCCCGTACCGGGGGGTCGCTTTCGGCGGTGTCGCCTCTTCCCCCCGCAGAGCATCTCCCGACTGCCCGGTCAAACGCGCAGCTACCGCGGCTGCGATGCCCGCACCGCGGAGAGCCCGGAGAGACAAACCGGGCGCTAAGCCCGGGGACACCAGCCCGACGGCGCGGGGGGGCTGCCGGGCTGCCCGACCCGCGGAGTCGGTCCCGGTCCCAGTGTCCCCTCGGCCCCCGCGCCCCGGCGAGGCGCCTGCCCCGGCTCCTCGTTGTTTTGTTTTTAAGCCGCCGTCGGTCGCGGTCGATGCTGACGAGAACCGGGACGGCCCCGCACCGGATCCGGCCCCCTGCCCCGGCCCCGGCTCTGCCAGCCCCGGGGAGAGCCCCGGAGCTCCGGACACGCCAGGGCAGCGCGGGCCGGTTCTCCTCGTCCCGGCAGTGCTGCCTCCGTTCGTTAAACGGGAAGGAAAAAAACCGAACGCGTTTAAGAGAGGAATTAACGGGAGTTTTTCCAAAGCGGAGAAAAAGCCGGGGCGGAGCGGGGCGGGGTGGCGCAGGGTGTGCCCGCCGTCGGGGGGGAACCGGCGGGCAGAAATTCCCCGTTCCGTCCCTGCCCTCGTTGCGCTGGGAGCGGCGGGACCCCGGGGCAGGAGCCGCCGCTCCGCAGCGCCGGGCAAAGCCGCCGCCGGGGCCGGGCAGCGGGGCGAGCCCAGGGCAGCCGCCGCCTTTCCTCCGGAAGCAGGCGGGGAGCCCCAGTCTAGACCCGATGGGCCCCGAAGGGGCGCCCGTAGCAGGCGCTGGGCCGGCGGGGCAGGCTGTGATGCGGGGACAAGGCAGGGAACAGCGCGGGGCGGGCGGGACGGACCGGGACGGACCCCCCGGTGCCGTCGTGCTGCCCGCGCTCCCCTGCAGCCCGCCCCGACCGCGGCCCCGACGGCGTCCCGGGGAGCGCGGAACGGGCACAGGCTGAGGCTCCCGCCGGGGCTCCCAGAGCCGCCACTGGCGCCTCCGCGGGGGGACGCGGAGGTTTCCGCGCACCCACGCCCCTCACCTGGGCTCCGCGGGAAGGGGCAGAGCTCCGCTGCCTTCTCCGAGCCGGCGCGGACCCGCTCCAGCAGCATCGCGGCCCCCGCGGGCGCGCCGGGCGCCGTCCGAGGTGCGCGGGTGGCTGCGGAGGAGTGGCGGAGCGGCGCGGAGGGGAGCGCAGGGAGCGGCGCGGGGGCGGCCGCCTCCCGGGGCGGAGCGGGGCCGGCGCGGGGGGGCGGGCCGGGGGCGGCACCGTGCCGTCGGGCCGGGCCGCAGCTGGGCCGCGCTTCACCGCGGGGCCCTTCAGCATCGCGAAAGCGGCGGGGGGGAGCGTCGTCCCCCACGGCCCACGCGTGGCCAGGGCCGCCGCGCCCCACGCCTGGGCTCAGGCTGCAGCCGCCGCCCTCGCGTGTAAAGCGGCCCCGGGGCCCCCGCAACGCCCCGAGCGGCGGCACGGTGGGAGTCAGGGGAGCCGCCGTCGGTGGGAGCCTCCTCCCGGGCCCGGCCGCCCCCCGCCCGCCCCCGCTCCCGGATTTCGTTTGCCCCCGCGGCGCGGGTCTCCGTCGACGGCGGCCGCGGGGAGCGGGGTGGGGGGGGCCGCTTCCCTTCCAGTAATTAGTTAATGAGAGCGGAGAGGTAACTGGTGAGGACTCGTGTCTGACCCATGGCAATCAGTGCCCTGCGGCTGGCAGAGGTTAATTGCACTAATTGAGGATGGGGCGGACATGGGATGGGGGTTGCATGTGTGTTTTTGCATGCACATGCGGGTGCATACAGGTGTGCATGTGTGTATTTGCAGGTGCATGTGGGTGTGCATGTGTCTATTTGCATGTTCATGCGTGTGTTCATGTGTGTATTTACAGGTGCATGTGGGTGATTGCAGAAGCACATATGTGCGTATAGGGGTGCAGGGACATGCATACGCAGGGCCGTGCACTTATTCATACGCAGTCTGTGTGTTCATTTGTGCGTGCAAGGGGTGTGTGTGCCAGCCAGTGTGCCCATGTGGGTGTGCAGGTTTGTGTGTGTGTGCACCCGCAAGTGTGTGTGCCTATGTCTGTGCCTGTGAGCTTGCGCTCTGTTCCGTGGGTGCTTGCGTGTTTGTGTGTGCAGGGACGTGTGGGCACATTTCCGTGCGCTTGTGTGTGTGTGTGCACCGGGGTGGAAGCCCCGTGCGTGTGCACACCGCTTGCCCCAGGCAGCCGGAGCTGATAATTGTGGTTGTTACTGTGAGCCCGTTAATCCCCCGAATCCCTTTACCTCCTGCTCGCAGGGGATTACAAATTAATAAAAGCAGCTTAGGGGCGGGAGCCTCCAAACACACATATGCTCCTGCCGGGCGGCAGCACAGGGACTTTCGCCCGCCCGTGGGGGCAGTTGGGGAGCCCAGCACTGAGCTCCCGAGGGCCCCAACTTCATGCCACCTGCACTGGCCCAGCACCACTACTGAGCACCCCTGGGTGCCAGGCTGTGCTCCTGCCTGCTCACCTCCCCCGGGTCCTGCGGGGGCCAGTGGCTGGGTCAGGACTGTCCCCTCTGATGGTTCACCTGGCCAGGGACAGGTCCCAGCCTGGGGGCCAGCTCAGACCTCTACGGTTGGAAAATAACACAGGGAGACATCATGGGGAGCAGGATCTGGGGTCCCCAAATAAAGTACCTCGAAATGTCAGGCTGGAGCACAGCTGGGTACGGGCAGAGCGCTGGCACGGCGTGACTGGTACCGTGCCCCAGTAACACCGGGTACCACGGCGAGTCCTGCTGGGTACCGCCAGCACCGGCTGTGCTGGGGCACCTCCACCCTCCCCAGGGCCATGAACAGCTTCTGGGGGGAGCAGGTGATGACCCACAGAGTCTCTTTTAAGCTCAGTTTTATAAGTGGATTTTTAGTCTGATCCTCTAAGGAAGCAGTTTAAGAAAGCGTGTGTGTGTGTGCTGGTGCCTGTCCTGCCAGGGCTGCGGCTCCGCAGGACGCGGGGCAGCGGGGACCCGCTCAGGGCCACCAATGGCACCTGCCAGCCCTGTGCAGCCTTGTGTTTTCAGCCCCAGGGTCACACACCGGCACCATCGCAGCAGGTTTCCACAAAAGCCCCTTCGGGTGCCCTCCTGCTCGGGTTGTGGCAGGCATCAGGCCCTGCCCGCAGGCTTACTCACTGCTTCTGCCACCATTAAAAAAAACCACCACCAAACCAACCAAAACGTATCTTTGTTACTTTTTTTGTCTCTCTTCCCTGGTTCAGAAGATTGCTTAGCAGCCCCCGAGAAGTCTGAACTTAAACACACTCCTCTCCCCTTTCCCTTCTGTCAGTTCTGCAGACAGACCCAGGGGCTGCACCATCCCTCCTTCCGAGGAACCTGCGCCAGGTTTGCTATGACAGCCCTTGTCCCCACCGCCGCGACAGCGGAGCATCAGACCCTGCAGCGAGTTCCCAGGACCTGGAGCACCTCTATAAAAGGAGGCAGCAGATGGATCAGGTTTGGGTGGGATGGTCAGGGCACGCCTACCCCTGCCCCAGCAGGGACCATGTCACATTCCAGCTTGAGACATTTCAGGCGAGGAGCCCATTCTTCACGTTCCCTCAGGAACATCACCGTTTTCCAGGCAAGATCGCAGGGCAGCTGGGAAACGCACATTTCCCTGGAGAAGCGAGCTGCAGCGCCCAACTTCAAAGAACCGTATCTACAGGTTTAGAAATCCTGCAGGTTTCTAAAGAGATCTTGGAGTACTTCTGCAGGGAGGGTATTTTTAACAAGTCACCCATCCCACCACCTCAGTGGCACTGCGGGTGACAGCGGAAGGATTCAGGAGCATTCAGTGGAGCTGGCACCAGCCTGGCCACAGAAGAGATGTTCAAGTTCAAGGGGAAGGCTCAGAAATCACCCATTTTCCCATCACTCCTCACCAACATTTTATGAAGTTATGGGATAACAGTGAAAGAAATGGAGCAAAGTTTACCTGGTACGTTTCAGAATTAAGTACCCACATAAAATGACTGATACGGTTTGAAATGGATGTGTATACAAGCTATCCTTGCGATACAGTTTTTACCTAAAAGTAACTTGAAAATACAGGTAAAAAGCCAATACACACCACTTTGCCCAAATGTTTGCGATTTATTTTAAACAAGCACATTAGTTTACAATTTAGTACAAAACACTCACTTTTCCTTCCTAGAGAGGTACCAGACTGAGTAAAAAAAACCCCAAAACTAAACAAAACAAAGCAAAACAAACTTGAAAATGTCAAGTTATTGAATTAAAATAAATAAAACATTTAAATTACTGAAATGGTATATTCACAATTTTCAACACCTCATATGCAATGCACAGACCTACACAATACACCTTGGACCTTCTCTTAAGATGGTAGTTCCCGTGCAGTTCTGAGCCGAAATAGCTAAAAATGGAAGAGTTCTCAGGAAGAACTTCATTAGGTTTCTTTAGCACTTGCAGCTTTTCTTTCTCTGCTGGCATATTCCACAGCACTCCTTTTATTTTCTGTGAAGGTTTAATAATTCCCCTTTAAAAATATCCGAGGAGCAAAGAAGGCTCCATGAATTACAAAGGGCAAAAAAATCCTTCTCGGAAACAACTGCCACCAATACGGTACAAGCCACAAATGACAGTGGAATCGCAGAAGCTTCTGTGGTACAACACAGCACAAATAAAACCTCCAGGACTGAGGAGATGGTGGTTTGAGGCAATTTTGAAAAAGGAAACACTTTCTTGTAACTCACCCAACCAATAACACACCACAGCAAAGCAGCATCACACATTCCCCAGCAGACATGAAGTATCTTTACGGTCAGAGTACGTAAAAGGATATAATTTGTCATCATAAAGATAGAAAATAAGAACAAGTAAACCAAGATTTACAGAACCAAATTCAAAGTCAACAAAACTTTTCCAGATGAGGTCACTACCGGCATTAGAGTGAGAGACTTGGCCAGTTAACTGGCAACAGAATTAAGAGCACCAACATGGATAATCCACATCCTTATTTCACACTTTTACACTCCTAAGAAAAAACACTCGAAGTTTGAGTATCCGTTTGTTTTATCATGTTTCCAGGAGGGTCACAGCAACATGAAAGTTAACAATGTGTAGCAAACCAAGCCAAACCTTCAATCCAAACCCACATTTGCTGGTGTCCTAATGGCAAAATTATCACTACAAACCTTCAAAGCCTTCAGAACAAATCAAAGCTAACAAACTGGGGTCTATAAACATGGTAAACTGCAGAAGCAACAACCAGCTTGAAATTGTGCAACAATACTGACAGCGGGAAACTCAAGTCCCACAGAAACTGGCCAAATCTTCCAGATCCAGTATTTGCTATGCTGTGGGTTTGGGTTTTCAGTGTTTGTTGGGGTTTTCTGCATTCGATGTCCTTGCTTGTTGGCTGACATCAACATCTCCCCAGACTAGTCACTTAAAAGTTGCCTGATTTCTAAAACTAAATGTGGGAACTCTGGGCTTTCCTCTGAACAAGCCTCCTTCTGGGACCTCTCACTGGATTCTAACACAAAGCAAGTGGCACTGATGAGCCAGCCCGGGCCACCTTCCACCACGAGTTCACTACCTTTCTAGTTGTTTACAAGTTGTTTTAATATTCATGCCCAGGTGCTACAAAAATAATTATAGGGACTCTTCTAAAGAAAACAGCCCCATGATCGCTCCTTGTGCCAGAACTCTTGAACAGCGAGGGTCCTTACAAAGCACGGACTGACTTAATTTTGGTATGAAGTCGGTGGCATTAAAGGCAGACATTTTTGTGTCAGACCACAGGCAGGAGCAGCTGTCCGCAGGTGCTCCCAGCAGCTCTCGGAGCTCCAGCTTCACGGAGAGAGCGCGGAGTCAAGTTTCTCAAGCAAGCGCCATCGGCTGCACACAATAAACAGCGAAGGCGGCTCAAGAAAACCCCAGATAATGCACCTCTTCATGTACATCAGACTAACAGTATCATGTGAATGGAGATTTATTTTTTTTTTCCCCCTCTGACACATGTTTACAATAACCGCAGAAGGCTATTTTACATGTATGTTATTTTGATAAAATAAGGAATGAGGGACAACAAATCTTTGGAGCTCGATTTTGTTATTCCAATTGGAAGCAGAAGAAACTCATGTCAGAAACACTCAGTTTTGTGAACAAACAAAACTTTATTATGAAAAAATATCCCTCTTGAGTTTTTGTGCTTTTAGACCACTCTTGTTGCTAGGCTTTAAACTTGTTATGCTAGGGTTTATCATGGAAATAAGAGCAGGGCACACTAACAGTACAAATACAATGAATTGGCCAGGGACTATTTATTCCTTCTCATGTAATAGAAGAGCTAGCAAACGCTCAATTAAATTAAAAGTTGCAAATGTAGAATTGAAAGGAAAAGCCTTTTTATATAACATAAGTAATCTGTAGAACTCACTGCCACAAGAAAACATTGAGGCCAAAACCTATTAGGATTAACTAAAGATTAGGTAATGGATAACTAGAACATGCTCAATTACATTGGATAGGATTATAAACTTCACTATCCAGGACGTGAGTTATCCCCCACAGCTAGGATCACAAAGGAACTCCTACTCTGAACGGTAATTTTATAACTCTTCGTGGTTTCTTCCAGTTGCTGCCAGCCAGGACCCCAGCCAGCCCTGTGAAGGCAACTAACTGCTGCCGCGTCCCAGAATGGAGCGGCGCTCTGACTCAAGCGTTACTTAAACCCTTCCTGACCCAAACAGAGGAGCACTCCAGCAGAAGGGCAAGAGAAATGGGCTCTTCTCCCGAGTACCGTACAGACAACCTTACAGCTAGCACGGGATACTCCAGGTGAGCTCAGAACTGGAAATACCAAGTGAAGTGTTTAGCCCACCTTACAAGAAGATATATTGTAATGGAGTTATCCAACATCGTAAGAAACTTAGTATTTTCCAGATCTGTAAATGTGTCTGGCATGCTGCTGCACATCTCACTGTCCACTAAAAGCACTGTTTTGCTTTACTAGAGTTCACCAGAATTGACTTCCACCTGGATAACACAATTAATTACTCAGCTACTTTTCTGGGTCACAAATGCGTAAGGCGAGTTATCTAACACTCCATTAACACATCCAATACAGGAGCAAGTAAAGCACCAGGTCCAAGCCCTTGCTTACGTCTAAACTCCATTAGTTAGACAACAGTGTTAGCAATCAGAATCAGGCTGCTTGTTGAGATACAAACTGCCCCAAAACTATCGTCCTAAGAGAGACATACACATCCTAGGCTGGAACACACAATGGAATGCAAGACTTACTTGAACATGTAGTGCTTTCTACTTCAAATATGCAGTGTAAATAACGTTTCAGAAAGTCACATAGGTTTAGAATTGATTTAATCAGAATAGAACTCTTGTTTCCTGAAAAAAATATCAGAATTCTTGCTTCCCCAAATGAAGCAGCCAAGGTAACAGCATAACCGTTCAGTACTCTGGCAGGTAAAATCAGCTCCAGATAAATTAAAATAAAACCCAAGACCCTGACTGGAAGTACACAAAACAATATCCAATTTCCTTCTAAAGCAGGCACAGTTGATTGCATAATGCAATGTTTACTCTGAAAATGAGTAAAGGATGTAGGTGGTAAGTCACGGAAAAATCTTAACTGAAAAATGCAATGCTTCCTTCAGTGGACATTTTATGATAGCACTGTGTGCCTCAGTTAAAGATTAGGGTACTTACAGTGAGCTCCATACATTAAGCTAGAACACTTGTGAAATTACTTGGGTTTTGAAACAAGGAATACTGTATATAAAATCCCTGATCATAAATATTAAAGCTGTATCTGGTACTGAACAGCCATGTACAATGAAAACTTTGTTTCCAATTTAAACTTCTATACAGATGGACGGTAATACTTCACTTTCCACCGTTTAGATCTCATTCGGAAGAAAAAGTACATTATCATTAAAAATAAAGATGATGCTACATACAGGATGACACACAGACTCATGTCTATGTTTGAAAATCCAATCCCCAAGAAAGACACAGCTTGCTTCGCCTCTTTAATGTTAGCTGATCCACCTGCACCTTTGCCGCTATCTTTGACAGGTCCGTGATTTGCTATTAGCTTATTTAACACCTTAGATTCTGAATCTAGTATGTTTTCTTTATCCTGGACCTTATTCTCTCTGTTTCCACTCGGTTTCTTCAGCAGGCTTTTGTCTTTCACGTCTCTTGTATCTCCCTGTTCAGTTTCACTGGAGTCAGTCTGGCTTTCAGTGTATTTATACAGAATATTTTCACTTTTATAGTGATACTTCATGAACTGTAAAACTTGGGCTTCATTCCAGCTGTGTAATCCTTTAATTTCTTCATGACATGCAGGACAAATATCTGGAGTTGGCCACTGAACTTTGGGAAATTTTGGATCTTCAGTCAAATCACCTAATTGGGAGGAGAAAAAAATAAAAATATCAGAAGTGAATGAACTAGGAAAGCTGAACCATCAGACACTTCACTGGAAACCACAGAGAGTACTTTCCACTTACAAATAGTGAGACTGGCAAAAAAAGCCCACAACGCAATAATGTTTTTATTAAACTGAAGACAATCATGAACAAATTTGGAAACTCTTAAATTTCCTTATGGATGCATCAATTACGTTCCAAAGTATCACTTCCTCTTCCAAAACACACATGCTAAATCGTAATTATTTTCCTTTTCTCTCAGTAAAAGCTGTAGTGTTCGAATTCTAATACAAGATACTGCAATTGCTATGGTTTTAGAAGGCACGAAAACCTCACCATCTGGGCCTTTCAGGGGTTAATTTGAATTATGGTTCAAAACAAACTGCTCTTTTGCACTCAGTACTCTTTTAATCCTGAAGCCTGGTTTGCAGCAAGAAGCTTCAAGGCCGAAGAGTTGCAGATTTTTTTAGTGTTTCTGTATTATGAACCATTCTATTCTAAGCTTGCTTTTTCACAGCTTGCACTATTACTATAGAAAACTATTTTCAGTACTTTAAAACCATTACTGTATTTAAGATTTATTTTTCAGCTTGCTTGTTAGCATTTTATATATTTTTATATATATATATATAATATATATATATATATATATAATGTTGTCTTGAACTAGATCCAATTTTAACATTTCAGCTGCCCATAGCTCTGGCCACCTTTCTGCCTTGATGGCAAAGAGCCGAATGCTACAGCTACTGTTGCACTTTGCTCTAAACCCCAACATTTTAAAATGTGGACGCAGATTATTTTTACAACAAAAATCTCTACCTGGTAAAAAAAAAAAAACAACTAGTTTATTTAGCTGATTTTTATTAGTACACTAATGCTTAAAGTATTTCAGAAATAGATTTTTATTTTATTATTTTTTATTATCCTTTTTAAAGGCAGAAAACTCCCCCATGATTTTGAGCAAAATCATGTTTAGGGATGCAAAGGATCCTTGAAAATATTTGTCTCCTTGATATTCAGAAGTAAGAGAGCAATTTGCATTTCAGATATCTTAAATACTCAGTAATCAATTTGTTTCAGTAGAGAAAGCAGAAACAAAACATCTTATGGTAAGATTACAGACAGAAAGCTTACTGTACTTCATGCTTTCCTGCCAAAGAGAAGAACGCTATAAATTCTGTACATTCTACAGCAACAGGAAAGAATTAAATAGGGCAGAACCATATAGAACAATCTCGTGACCCACACTTGAAGGCTGTGCCAAGGTGTTTTCATTGACCAGTCAAAGATCATTTCTCACTGAAAGCTATATATATTACCAGAAACACAGATGCAGCTTTTAAGGTTTAAAATCTATCACTGTCCCAAAGAGAAATTTTAGCAAACTTAAAAAGCATAATTTAACATTATTATTTATTCCAGTACGTTTATACTTCTTACTAAAAGGGTATTTTAGCTGGCTGTTGCATCATCTAAATCAATATCCATGTGAGTTTTCCAATAACTTAATGTTCTAAATAAGTATATTGCTCCACTACTTAGCAAGTTCGAGTCAACAGGACTACCTTTTCCTGTGTTCAACCTGGCAATAGTAACAACTATTAGGGGATGTTTTTATTAAATATCTCAGAATTTACTATTTTTCTGCTTGGAGAAAAGGGAAAAACTCTTTATACTCACAACAGTATTTAATACTTCATAAAATTTGGGAATTCAGCATAACAATAATATAAACACAATATAGCATATTTAAATTGTAACTAATGTTACATTACACAGATCCATAACAGCAGACAGGGATTTAGTGCAAAGAGAAACCAATTTTCTTTAGTGCTTTAGTTACTTGATATCCCCATAACAGAACGGATTAAAAACAACCAGTATTCTAACGGTACTTTTAGTCTAACTGAAAACATAGCAATCTAGCAGGGGAACAGATTTTCTTCATTCAGTAATTTTATTTTATACAGCTGCTGATCTGCTAATAGTTTACGCTCTTTTATCCTGAGAAAATCTCTGGTTCAATTATCATTATTTTCTATACAGCATAGCTCCAGAACAAAATGAAGACAGGATTTCACATCTATTTAAACTGCTACAGAAAGATGTTTAAGTATTTTTATCCACTGATAAGTAGCTGAACTTTATTGCTCGTTTTTGAAAAGGCTTTGATTTGTACAGCAGAAAGACACTCCCATCAAGAAACAGGGGAAATCTCAGAAGAAACAGTATCTTTGAGAATGAACAAGTTTTTTCGTTATATATCCTAAAAGACACTATCCTTTAGTAACGCAGTTATATCGCAAGCGTGTGTTTCTCACTCAAAGTTAACATGATAGTCTTTAGTTATAGCTGATTGGGATGCTCCAGATTTTGCTCTATACACAAGTAGTATCTTTTCTTGTACGCTGATGTAAATACGGAGTCAGCCTTTTGAAGTCAGTATTTCATCAAAAAAATGTCAAAAGCAGGAACAACAGTTGCTTTAGACGGTTGTTCTAAATTCATATTATGGAGCCTTGTTTGCATCTCCCTGTTCAACTATAAACCACGCTGTATAAAACGCTGTAGCCTTGTTTTTCAGACACAGCTACCTTTGGTGGGTTTTCCCAAGCATGGGCTTCCATACCTGCGAGCCTGTTGTTGACTACGTTGTGTTTCTCCCAGAGCCAGAGAACAGCCTCGTCCAAGGTTTTAATGGAATCCATGGACTCTTTAGCCATTTCTTCAAAATGCTGAGCACAAGCCCTGCACCCAAAAAAGTGCTGAATGTATCTTCGCATGATCTGAAGTACTGTTTGGGGACTGTCTTCAAGACCTAGGAAGACAGAAGGTAGATGCATTTAGCACCATCTAGACAAACAGCTTCAACATACACTTTAACACATGTAAAAGTGAACTGCAGGAAAAAGGAAATGGTGGTACCTTCTGGTTCCACGCAAATTTACACCTCCACCTTAGAGATAAGAAAGTAGCCACTTTTCTAATTCAAAGATATCCATAGCACATGTGCCATCATACAGAACCTAGATCTCAGTAAGCCACAAAGAGAGGGATTAAAAACTTCACACAGTTCTTAGAAGAAATACCCCTCCCCAACAAAATACATATATAATATTGTCACGAAGTAGTTGAGGTGAGACATTTAGAAATCAAATTACTTGTCAATAAATAATGTAGAGTTTAAAGTGATATCCAACAGTACGTTTCAAAACATAGCCTTTTGAAAGGTTGTCTGGGATATCAGGCACACCTACAGGGGAATGATTTCAAACGCAATGAAGCTCAAAAAATGCTAGGTGAGCAACAGGGTTATTAAAAATGCGAAGTAGCTATTTATACCGATACATACCAACACATCCAGCCTATACAACTGGGTTCAAAGTTACCCTGAACAACATGTTAAGATAAAGAGTTAAAGGTCAAGTGTTCCTTACAGTAAAATTTCTCCTTTCAAAGAATATCTTACAATCTGAGGGGGGAACAAACTTAGCTAAATGAAAATCAGACATTGATTATTATTTTCTTTTTCCAAAA
The DNA here is from genome assembly GCF_023638135.1 of Falco biarmicus. NCBI lineage: Eukaryota > Metazoa > Chordata > Aves > Falconiformes > Falconidae > Falco > Falco biarmicus. The sequence goes on along the minus strand of NC_079296.1, from coordinate 7,447,076 downwards.
GCCCATTATCAAGAGAACATTTTGAAATTGTTAAAACATGCCAAGACTACACTGTCTATACTTCATACAGTTCTTCTGGAAGTAGAACAACTCCTACATCTTGCCCAATAACTAAATGAGTATTTCTGTTATGCATTCACCGTTTATCCACAGGCACTAAAGTTAGAGTGAACTCACTACTGAAAAACCCAGAGTCAAAATGCCCCTGATAAGTATTTCACAAGGTGCCTGTGATACCTGTTTGTCACTCCATAACTCTGAGGTATTACAGACTACCAGAATCTCATTACAGTTTTTAGTTCTATGGCTTTTTTGGCAGGCACTGAATGCAAACACATAATAGCTACTTAGCAATATTTGAACTTTGAGGAGAAACTCAGGAATTCCTCCTAAAATAAACACAAACACATTATTCTGTCTCTAACATTCACACTTTTATACTAAAGATAATGCAAAAGAGTAATTTTATTCAGAAGTAAGTTAAGGTCTTCATGGACTGAGAACTCTGTCCTGGGCCTTTACTGTGACTGCAGGTAGTCCCTACATCTGCAAGTGGCTTGAAAACCTGATATAATGTGTTGAAATCAAATCATTTCATCTCCGTCTCACAGGTCTTCTGATTCATGCTTAATTGACCTAGTAAATTATGCCAAAACGTATTTACAAATGTACTATACGTCACCACAAACACGCGCTTGTCAAACAACACACATTTTATGATGCAGATTGATTAAATTACTGACTCCTGCAGCTGAACACCTCTACCACGAGTTATTTACGATGCAGGTTTTGTAGGTTCTGTGGTAAAGGGTTACAGTACTTTGCTCGCTGTCCTGTTCTAGTAGTAACAAACTCTTTGGTAGCACATACGCCCTCTATATATGCATTGTTTTTTGGGGAAAAAAATCCTCAACAAAACCTATTCAAAACCATCACGGTACTTCTAAGTCATGTATACAAGAAATGCATGAAGACTGTCATAAACACCTTTAATTTAAACAACATGATATTCTTAAATATGGCAGCAAAAAGGAAGCCTTTAAAGCCAAAAAGAAATTATAAAAAGCAATCAATCTCTAGCCAGACATTCAATATCTGTGATTGAATAGGCATGTATAAATGAAAGATATGAGATTAAAGCAGATTAAATTACAGTATTAAAAGAAAGGCTGAAAAATAATTTTGGAAAGTTGAAATGAATTCGGGCAAAACAGTTTTACCACATATACTAAAATACATATTTAGAAAAAACCCAAACAACATACACAACAGAAGTAACTACTAGCAAATAACCTCTGAAGAGAGCATGAGAGATTCATACACAAATTTAATTGTATCTCTTCTCCTGTGTAAGGTTACACTCTTGAAAATTCATTTTCTGGGGAGGTCTTTCAAATTCAGCAAATCCACAAGCCTGTCTTATTCATGCCAATAGATTCTATTACCTAAAACCACATTTCATATAATTAAGCATGCTCGGGACTAGATTTCTCCAATGATTTTATATATCCTTGGATGTGAGCAGTTCTGTTCAGAGTTCCTTTGGATTCCCTCATGCTGATCCCACTGCAGGTTCAAATTACACCATTCAACATTAAAATGTGTCAAATAGAAACCAATAAAACCACTGTATCAAGAAAGCTATAGCAAGTTCACGCTGGCTGCCAGACTCCGCCAGCAAAGGAAACTATCAAGAAAAATACAGCTGCTTTAAAAAGAAAACAATTGCAAAATGGCTCATTTTGTTTTTCTTTTATCAGCTCAGAGATGAATCTTCTATTAACATCTGCCATGTATCATCGTGTAATCCCCCTTTTCTCTTTCCTCCCAAACTACTGCAATTCAGGGTAACCCTAATCTTTAAAGTGGACAAGAACCATAAAACCCTACCTGTGGTGGGAAGGATTAGGGAGTACATCATGCTTTTTAGTAGATGGGATTTAAACAAGCAATAAGGAGAGGAAAACCTCCCAAGACATAATCCGACGGTCTCAGACTGACCCAATTCTTTCGCCATAAGAAGTGATCATCACATATCTGTCCCGATTTAAATCGATGGTTAAGTGTGCCAAAGAGTTTTCAGGTTTTACAATGTATTTTTAACTTCAGACTGACTAGACCTCATGCTTGAAACATGGGAACAATTTAAGATGTAATTCTGTAGAGTTAAACATTAAGAACATTTTTACATTTAATTAGTACACTTTTGGCAACTGGGACAAAAGGGCAAATTTAACTTATGCATGATCCTGGTGAACAGCTAAGACATCATTCAGTGCAAAACCCCCTCAAATTCACCAGGCAGAGAACAGTACTAAATGAAAGGGATTCAACCTACTGTCCCATGAGTAACAAACAAAACAAGACTCAAAAAAAGAGAGAAACAAAAATCAAGAGGATTATTAGCCATCCAAAAAAATCCCTGTTCTGCAGGAGATTCAATATTAGAGAACTGAGAGATTTTTGCTGTGATTGCAAGTAATGCTGAACAAATATATGTATCCATAATTTGAAATAATAAATTAATTTTTTATATACTCAGCAACTGTCGAAATGCAAATTTCTGAGTTTTATCATCTAGTAACAGTCCATCTGGAATTCTTAAATTCCTTGGAAAAGACATTAAAAAGGCTTTAAATGAAAATGAAATAGAACTATAACCAAACAAAGCACTGTCCGGGCAAGAATAAACCCATACAAAGGCCAGTATTTTAGCATCAGTAATTCTATTTCCATTGTGCAAGGAAAATAGATTATATATCCAGCACGTTCCTTAAATAGGAACCATCACCAGAATATTAACACTCTGCTTCACAAAATGCTGCAAGTCAAAAAATAAGCAATTTTACAGAGTGCTTGCCAAGTAGTATATCACTGCAGAGATTAATGAACACTAGTTACATTCGGCTGAAAAAAACACCCCAAACAGTCATAACATTTAAGTCATAGCATTTAAGAAATAACGTTACAGGAGGATTGGCTAATGGTTGCACATCTTTTATAGCCAGTAAACTGTATGGGTAAACCTCATTCTTCTCAAATTAAATTAGCAGTGCAACCTCAGGTAATCCGAATTACCTTCATCCCTTTTCACGCAGTTCAGAATTTCTTTGTTTGAAACTCTCTCCTTTTTCTGCTTTACTGCACACGTCTTTAGGGCTACATACTTTATTTACCACATTTCTGAACAAGGACAAATGGACAGCTTGCTTTGAAAGCCTTGCGGCTGCAGTACAGCTATGCTCTGACCCCTGCTGGCACTAGCCTGAAAGCTGAGCCTCGAAAGCCACTATCCACCAATTTATTCGTTGAAATATTTACACACACACACACACACAAAAACCCTGCTCTCATCTTTTTGCCATTTTCCTATGGCACAGCAGAACTGCTGCAAGTATTTGCCTCGTCCGTCAAGTGCCTCACTTTGCTGCTTACCTGTATTTATCAAAGCTTTTGGTTGCAGTGCAGCTTGAACAGTTAGGGTATGAAACAGCTTCCAAAGGGAACAGGTATAACCTCTCAGCTCTGGTCTTGTACCCTGACATCCGACCCACTGAACTTTCTTAGTGAGGAATATCCCAGAAATCTGGGGAAAAAAAAAGTAAAAATAGTTAAGATATATGCAGGTTTGGGACCTAAATGCACTACTGAACATATCAGCAGTCACAGTTGATCCTACCTTGAAACTGAGAAGAACCAAGGCTATAGCAAATGATTCTATAGAGTCACTTACTCTATAGAGGCACTTGTTGCTAATGAATTCATTAAACTTACAACAATCCTTAACTCTGAGATACTCTGATGCACCATTGTAAAACTCATCCCTCTTGCAAACACATCACATGATATACAACGTACAACTGATGTCAAACCTACTAAAATGCACATCACACGTCTCATTAGCCTGACAGAATACATTAAGTAGCTTAACTTGTACAGGTTTTTTTAAGCACAGTATGTACACAACACACACACACACACAAATACTACCGTAAACTCTGACAGAGCTACAGTTTCCCTGGGCACATTAAAAATTCCATATTACTCAGCAAGATTTACATGACTTACAGCAGCAAAGTCTTAACAGGCTAAGATGTAGAATTCATTATTATTTCTTCTTAAACCAAGGCCACTACTTGTTCATTGTATTTAAAATCCAGTGCAAGATTTTCATTTCTGAGACTTCTCTCTCTGCTTCCTAAAACACACAGGAGGTTTCCACTTCTCAGATAGCAATCCCATTTCATGGGAAGAAGGATCCATACTAACTTCTGTACACAGGTGGTCCTATCATGGCGCTTCGCATCACCAAAGTGAGATGGGATTCCTTTACTATGCCAGGAAATTGAAGAGTATTTGGGGAAACTCTTCAGGAATAACGCCCATTTCAGTGAGTAGATTTCCCATCACTTCAACTCTGACCTTCAAAAGAATCCTGCTGACAGCAGGCACATCAACTCAAAAATATCTGCTGGGAATCTTGCATAGTTTGAAGCTGATGTTAGGGAACACGTGTATGTTTGCAATTGCTTGCTCATTATAAAACTGAAACAGGATTGTTATTTCAATTCCCTCAATTCCTTCATGTGGATTTTTCTTCTGGTAATGATTTCACTTTATTTTCATTTTAACCTTCTTATAACTCCATTATGACTGGAGGGACCATCAGTAAGTGATGTCTTAGATTTATATAGAATCTTATCCTTTACTAATGCTGTATTTTATGCTGGGAACTAGTAACAGCTTACCCGCATTTTGTTGTTGACCAGATCTAGGATAGCATCATAAGGGATTTTGTCTAATGGAAGGCTCACCAGCCACTCTTGCAAGGTCTCTAACAACTTTACCACAGGCTGACGTCCAGGAAAAAGCTGAGGGGAGGAAAAAACCACAAAATGGGAAAGTAGAAAAAATACCCATATTTTAAAGCACAGGTCTCATCATCAGCAAGACACTTATTTTTTATCTAGATGTGCTTTTCCTGTCTTTTCTTCAGATTCTTTTATTATAAGCAAAGTAATTACTTGTTCTGCTTTCAATAAAAAGCCAGCTCACACTAACTTTTGCTACAAAATTTAATAAATTGCACACACAAAATGTTAACCAGTAAAATGAAGCTACTCAATAGGAGGCAGAAATGCTACAGAAGAACTTTTGACAGATTACACAGAATTTCACATTAAGGTAATTCTGTTCAGAATGAAGCATAAGACTTAAGGCTGAAATCATTCTCACTCTTCAAAGACTGATCACAAAGACTGATCACAAAAATTAGTTCTTATAAAACTTTTGTTCAGATTTCTGTAAATCTAGAAGTTGGTCATCTAGAAGAGCATTTTCCTTTTCATATGTGTAATAGTGATTTCCAAAGTGATTTGGAAATAGTGACTTCCTTAAGTAGATGTAGTATTTTGCTTTAATGATGGTTCTAATTACTGTAGAATTAAGTAGAGTATGCATACCATCCTCTAAGTACTCTTCCAGAGGGAGCAGCATTTCAACAGATGGGGAAATAAAGTCCCTGTATCTGTTACATTAAATACATAAAGCAATTTATGACATAACATGCTATACATATGCTAGTCATTCTGCAGCCTTTGTCCAACTGTTGATAGTATCTCTAACTCTAGACTGCTTAATTGATACCATGCAAATGTAACAGGTAGGAACCGCCTTTTGCTAATTGTACAGCAGCTAACGCCAGGGGCCCTGGGCATTGTTTGAATTCGAAGACAACTCTTAAATAGTCTGCAAAAAACCAGCACTCCTCTGAACTACTGACTGCATACTATAATTACATTTACTGCTCTAGGACCCCCAGAATATCACACATTACTATCTAAAAGGCCACAGTTGCACAGTATCTCAGGTGGGCATTGGTCTCATTGAGGATTCAAAAAACAATGGACTTCTGTATTGATCGCCAGTTTTTGATTTTTAGGTTTTTTTAAACTAATTCTACAACAAGGAAAATTTGCCAAGCAGGGAACCAGAGACCTCTGTGACTTTGGATTTATCATCACTACAAATGCTGTTAAACAGGAGGGTAGTATAAAAAGTTTCCTAACAGAAACAGCTGAGAATCATGAATGAGAACTATGAGGAAAGTGTTACGTGACAAGAAAATGGACAGCAGTCCCCACTTGGGTAATGGCAGTCTGGAGATGAGCGTGCAACTAAAAGAGAGCATTCTCCATTTATGCACTAATAGCCAGGGAAGCAAATGACATCAGCTGGCCACGAGCCATCAGCAAGAACAGAGGATGTTTTAGGGATAATATGATGGAAAGATTACCACTACACTTTCTTAAAGAAATGAGGCCAGCTAGAGATTTCTGGCCTCTGATGGCTGTGGCGGGGGCAAGAAACTGTCTGTCTGATTTTCAGATAAACCCAGATATCTGGAAATGTTCATATAGGCCTTATTATTCCCTTAAATAGCTATTGATTCACTTTCTTTAAAATAAAACAATGTGTTAGCTGCTCAGTAAGTAAATATAAACAGACATTGGTCATTTCAGTAGGTTGACAAAGTTATATTATTCCAATTTGTTCAAGTCAAATCACATTATATTACATATATTGTCCTTTCACTCAAATGTAATGTGTAAACATCTTTATTTTTTAAATACTCAATTATATTCATTACCTCAATTATTTTGAAATACTCAGTTAAACTCAATACCTCAATTATATTCAAAGTTTAGACAGAAGTTACAAATATCTCTAAATAGAACACCATTTATCAAGTATGCATTAACAAAATTCGAAAGTCAAGAATGAAAAACAAAGGGTTTTTTAATCCCACTCAGTTACAATAGCTACTTACCCTGAAAATCTGATAAATGGACTATATTTACAGGGTTTGTTCAATATGCTGCAGACTACTTAAGCTTTATTTAATTTCGAGCCCTCTAAGATTAAATTAAAATGCATCTCAGCCCTACAGGTATGTCAGAATGGGATAAATAACTCAAAAGTAACATTTAAAGAAACCCACAAAACTATTTTTTAAGCTAGTGAGGAAGCATATATTTAAACATTGTGAAAGACATTTTGAGAGACTTATGTCACATAATAAATTTTATGTTAGAACCACTTTATTCTTACAAATAATCAAAGACTAGAAGTGTATACCTTGGCAGAGACAGTAACAAAATCCTTGAAGGTCTTTAGCTCAGCTCCCTCAAGTGTCTTGTGCGTAGCAAGCTCTACCCTGAGCAGGTAATGCAATCCCGATTCAAGGTCAGCCATGTACAGCTTAGATCTGAAACACACATATATAATGTTATCAAGTGGCAGGTTTCTTTCGCTCATTTTCTCACCAGTCATAAAGGTAAAATTGATATATAGTAGGTGTCATTAAAACCTCAACATTTGCCACTCTACAATGATTGCAGTATATCCTACACCAGTATGGGAAGACACAGCAGTTACTTCAGGTGCTCACTATGGTGAATGTCAAGTCTAATGAGTTTCACCATACTCTTTTAAAAGAGTAATTTTGTGTCATTTTGTTCAGAGTTTAGACAAATGAAGCATAACCACACACACAGGATTTTTTTATATTTGACTAAACTTTTTTCTTGCCAGCCAGCTTTACCTTGTAACGAAATTATAGCCCTGACATTGTCAGCAAGGAAATAGCCAGTGTAAAGAAATTATAGCTTCTCCTCAGGACTGACCACAAACAGAAAAATTACATGCTATGAAAAAAGGGAGACTTTTCTTGAACAACAGCACATTATACACAGAGCAGGAGTGCAAGCAAGACTGAAAAATGTCCATGTTGGAAAGAACTGTATCTAGAAATCATAAAAACCAACCTCTACTCAGACATTCAATATCTGTGATTGAATTAGGCGTGCTAATAGGCATCCCGAATGCAGCAGTTTTACTGTAGGTTCTTTGCGTACAAGTTTAGCAGTCAATTTTAATCACACCAGCTCTTAAAACAGAATTAGGTACCTTACGACAGGTACAAGTAAAACATGTAAAACAAATGATTTTAAGAATTCCTCCTCACCACTGAACACCTTTACAACAACAAAACACAAGTACAAATGCATCGAGTAAATCACTCTACTTTCAATGCTTTTAGAGTACAGACTTCAGACAGTATGACACAGCAATGTAACTGAACAAACAGAAGTTCACATAGTAGAGTTAACACTTCCCCTAAGACTTCAGCAACACTATTATTTCCAAAAATAATTTAAAAAAATCATTCAAGAAACTGGCTGCCCCCATCTCCTAAATAACATGCAGGAAATAACGTATTAAAGTACAGAATAATCTATATTCTTAACTCAAACTGCAGACTTATTCTGAATTTTATCTCCTTAATTATTAATGTACTCACTTAAATTCTAAAAACCAGCAAAATTCTGCTTCAAGTTTCTTAAATAAAGAGACATCCATATGAATGCATGAGGTTCTCCCAAAGGATCCTATTTGGAAGATACTTGGACTGGAGATTCATATCAACAAGATTTTGTCTTGCTGGAAAGCAGCTCAATTTAACTAAAGTTGTTTTGGTAACAGAATGTTTCATATAAAGTATTTTATAATAGTAATTGAAAGAAGATGACACTAATAGTGTCTATGAAAGGCAAATAAGCACAAAATGAAAGCACTCAGTCCTGCATCTTTTCCATCTAAAGATGCTGAGGGATTAGCTCTCTGCAAAGCCTTTGCATCCTTTTCTCAAACAGACAAAGAGGGAAAGAGGGTGAAGATAAACCTTACTGGATTTGGTATGATAAACATCTTTTACAGTGACTTTAGTATTTTCTATTATACTTGCATTTGACAAGCACTTTTTAGTGGGCGCTGCTTCAGTATTACACATACAGGGAATTCTCATTTTCTACGTAAGTGTTAGAGCTTGTTATTTTACCATTTATTTTTTCAGGGACAGTGATTACTTGCTGAAGTTTTCCAACAATTCAAATTGGTGATCTAGATACTTCAGGTAATGGGTAATAAGTCCTTGGTATTTTTAATTCAATTGCATATTTAACAGTACTTTTGGAGAAAAACATTCCTTCCATAGCAGTGCTGACGGTTGCTGTTAAAAACAAAATACTGGCAGCCCTTGATAATTTCACCTCTGAATTGTCTGAAACACAGCTCACAGTTGTAAAGAAGTTGTAATCTTGATGCTGGAACTGAACTAATTTACAGGTGTTACTTGACTATACCGAAAAATGGATGAAGTTGAAGCAACAGCTGAAAGCTTTGCTCTCAACTTTGATGCCATAATTTCTCCAGTATTAAGCACAAACGCCTTAAATTTTACTCAGCGGAAGAATGCAGATTCAGTAGTGATCAGCCTAATTCAACTCAAGGTGCATCATCTGGGATGGAACGAAGTAAAATTTTGAACTGCACTAGAATTTGGTAATAAATGACAGCACAGCTTCCCATGCGGCAAGAAAAAACTGCAAGCAAATTTTAACAACCAAGAATTGATCTGAAAATCAAGGTTATCACTCACTTATCGAACTCTTTCCACACCTTGACTTCTGTACTCTCCTCTTTGTTTTCTTGAGCGGGTAGCTGAAGCGGCAGAAGAAGTTTTTTTCTTACACCTGGCAGTGACTTTAAATACGAGGAAAAGAAAGACCGTAGAGGCTTCAAACTGCATATAAATGGACAAAGTAAAGATTACTTTTAATCTCAGATTAAGTGAATAACCAAAGTAAATTAGTATATTTGTAAAATAAGATATTCACTTTGGTTTATGTTTTATAGTTCTAGTGAAGCATGTTATGTTTTGATACAAAGGGAAATGACATAATGTTCAGTTTAGGAATAGTAATAACAATCATTTGGATTAGTGGCTTAAAATTCCATTCAAAATAAGAACATAACACGTTCATCAAAAATCTCAGTTTGCCTTACACAGGCAATGTTCACATGGAACAAGAATTTTAACTTAGAAGCAAGGGGTTTTTAAGAACTTTGATGCTTCCTTAATTTTTTTTCCACTTCTAAAGTGTTTTCCTTTCAGAAGTATCACAGTAATAGGTTAAAGCCATAAACAGGGAACAGTTGTAAGCAAAAGCAGTATTAGGCCTCATTATTAATACAGGTAATGCACAACTTCAGCCAGTACAATGTATTGATTACATGCCATATCATTATCTATATGTAAAAGAAGGTGACAGAGTAAATTGCTTTGTATGAAAGGAAGCTATGGAAACTGTTTTTATAGCTTAAGTGAACCTCCTCTTTTTCCTCAGACACATAACTACTTACATGTTAATTAATCCATGGGACCCATTTGGATGCATCAGATAGCATGAAGGGACTGAGCTAATACCAAGTTTCTCAAGAAAGGGCTTATCAAAATTCAATGCTCTCTTTACAATGATGTTTTCGTACTGGATCAAGTCTAAGATAACCTGGGTAATGAAAAGATGACATGAATTATGCATTGTTCGAGGAATATCCAATCCTGTAGGACAAGACACATAAATAGGTGAGGTGCATCATCCTTTAAGGGTATCATTAAGCTGTTCACCAAGGAAGTACATCTATGAGTATTCTGTGGACACTAACAATTTCAGTTAAAGATGATTTATTCTTCCCTGGAAATTATTACTCCTATCTTCCATTTTTCCCTTGGTCTATCTGAATCTTTGCCTTTTGAAGTCTAACATCTGAAGAAAACATGAGAATGAATGATAAAATGTCCTCATAAAGCTCAAAATAGCCCAGAGGATATTCCACAGGCACCAACCGGTTTATGCTTCATGTTATATATCTAAGAGTCCAAAGGCAAATTTTCAGGTAGTGAAGAAACATTGGTCCCACCACTTTATGGTATTCTGATGTCGAAGTCCTAGATGTCAATGACTTAGAAAACAATTAAGGGCTCCACAGGAGCTAAGGTTTTGCCTGGCAAGCCCTGCCAAATCAAGCTGTGTAGTCTGCGGTGTCACAGCACCCAGCTGTCTGTTCAGCTGTTTTTGTTTACCAACCCTGGAGCAGATACTCCATATAAGCATAGGTGCCTATATCTCAAGAGTTTCAGTTCACAGTCCAGCATCTGAGCTCAAACCAATCTTCATCAGCTGTTTAAACACGATGCTAGGCTTTCGCACTAGAGCGGCTAAGAGCGGGCACTGATTTCTTTGCAAAGTGTAACATTCAGCAAAGGGTGGAGGAGGCAGAAGAGTGCTAATATCAGGACATCTCAAAGATCTGCCAGGACTCAACTACCAAAGTTCTTTGCCAGCTACAGCCAAAGCTGCACCTAAAAATATGATGACTCAGATAAAAATAATGAAAATTTGCCCTTTAAAAAAAAAAAAAAAAGCTTAAACACTCCTTTCTTCCCTTCTTAAATCATTCAAGATCCCACTGTTAAAGGCATCCTCTTTTGCCACTCTAACAGCCACAGTCCTCACATCCTTCCATTAGCCTATGCTCTTACACTACCATTTCAAATGTTTTATTCTTACCTACAAAGCCTTCCATGCTTCCACCTCTTCCTACATTTCTACTTCTCATTCTTTTACCCCTCCCTGCCTCTTCTCTATCTTTTTCCTGCTGTTAGTTTTCAGTTTCCACTATACCTTTCCCTTTCAGGTGAATATTATCTTTGCTGCGTTTTCCCTCACTTTCAAACTTGTAAGTTAAGACAATCTTCCTTTCATTAGTGATAAACTCATGGCCTTCCTTTCTTCAGCCCTTGTAACTTCCATTAGCTTTGTCCATATTGTCTTATACTGTAAACTTGAAAACAATGTTATTTTCTATTTCACTAAATATTATTTTTTCGGAAAGCAGACTCCACTTTCTGTTAATCAGATGACACTCGGTCTTTCCCTAAAACAGCAGGGAATAAAATTAAAGCAAGTGTGATAAAAAGCTGAGGAACTTTATAATCACCACATTTCTTCTCTTCAGTAATGCCCACTTGTATCGACACAGCAGCTTCCAGAAAACAAATGTTTGGAAGCAGCCTGCTTCTCAAAGTGATTCTCACTTTTGGCAGCACACTCACCTCCACTTATGCAACTGGGCCATCTCAGCATCAAATCTAATTAGAAACATTTCACAGACATTGGATGTTTCTACACAGATTATGCCTAGATAATTATGCAATTTATTTTCTTTACTTATCCTAGATCTTGGCAGGAAGAGAAAAGTAACAGTTGTCTAAGCTAACAGCAGGCTCATTAGGTGGTGAAATGATGCCAAATCAAATATTTTATTGGGGGGGTGGGGGAAGCAAAAAACCAAAGACTTCCACTTCCTCAGTGCCTCAGAGCTATCAAAGTAAAGTTATGCTATCACCTTAGTTTAGAATGTGATTTCCTAAAACCTATATGTGAAGAAAGAGAACCAGAGCATGTAATTATTATAAACAGTTGAAATCACAAAAGCTGCCCAGAAAAATGAATGTTATGAACTGTTCTCTAGCAGTAACAAAACATTAACATAATCTGACAGCATTTTTTGTTGTAATCTTCCAAATCTTGAGAGAAAAAAGAATTGTGGCAACAATGAAATTGATGAATTAATCTTCTATTAAAATGTGAATGGAAAAAGATAACATGACATCACATTCATTTGTAAGCAAGTTGCTCTGTGTGTCTACATACAACAGCCTTGTATAATCTCTTGACTTTGTGATATCTCAAATATGCACGACCTGCTCTTTACGACCCCTTAATTCAGTCCTATAATCAGAAAATTTGTTGTTTGGCTAAGTAACAAAATTTAGCTCTGTTACAATAACATTCATTCATAGGTCATACATTACCTCTCGTCCAACGTAAGAGTTATTACTTTCAAACACAATGGCAGTATAATGATGGCTGTTCTTGTCAAAAAGAGAAGTAATATCACTGGACCTTTTAAGAAAAGAAAAGCTATTTAGCATCGGTAGAATGCAAGACACCCACTGTTATCGATGGAATTTCCTTTTACAATCTCATAGCAAACTGGTAAGAAAAAATGCTTACTTTGTCTTTAATAGGACCTTCTACATTTTATTTAACATAATAAGCATAGAGCAGCTGTATTTTAAACAAGGAACATACGAAACTGGATCCAATGGTGGGCAAGCAGGCGGTCTCAACTCTTGGGAATGGTTCTGTAAGAAGTCAATCATCATCTGACGAACTGTTTGCAGCTCTCGATCTGCTCCTGCTGAGTACAGGTTACAAAAAATTAGAACACTTCAGAAAACTGGGAAAAAAATGCCTCACGTACAGGTTTTCATACACTGTCATGCTTTTCTGTGTCAGGTTTTTGTTTTAAGTTTGGATGTAAAAACCAGGCTACTACTTGGCTGAAGAGCAGGGACTAAAGATTTAGTAGTAGAATTTCATTTTAACATGGAGATGAGATCATATGTAAAAGCTGTCAGTCCACCCCAAAATTAATAAAACCTCAAGACTTTTCCAAATCTAACCATCTGCCTGCCTTGCTGATTTTCCCTTCAAAAAATGCTTCATTAGAGATATGTGCTCACTTTCACAGTAGTTGGTGTGGGCAATTTCAGTAGCTTTTTTGCAATAAAGATATTAATCATACATTAAAAACTGCAGAGGTGTACCATTATTACCAAACTTGCCAGCTGAGGTTACAAAACCAAGTTAACAATATGAGGAAATAAATGAAGTGTGGGAATATTTTATTTACTTTAAAAGAAGTAAATTAAAAAGCAGCAACTCTCACGTGCCAAAAAGTAGCAGGTACAACTGCAGTCTACTTCTACATTAAGGGTTAATGGTGCAGGTGGTCTCTCTTCTGACCTCTGGCCTTTTAAATGTTAATCCATTGAAAAAGACAACATTACTTTTGTCCCCAGACAAACCACCTCAAGCTGTGATCCTGTCAGACACACAGGATAAGCCTGTTTTCAGTTAGTCAGCATCTGAATAGGGGTTCTCCCAGTGAGATTCAGGATGCCTGGAAAGTGGCTGACAGATCAAAAAGCACCAGAGTCAGGATTGAGCAAATTGGATCTCACGCTGATGAGATGTGTGGTAGAAAAAGGCAATTTAAAAAAAATTATCTAGCCATTTGTGAAAGTTAAGAACTACATTTCAAAAAGATGAGGAATGTAAGTCCTAAGTTCTTGAACAAATGTTTTGCCTGTCTACAATTCTGCCTGACATTGCATTTTCATACAGTACTTGTAATACCATATCTTAAAGAGCCATTTAGTGTCCATCTCCTCTCTAGCTGTCTAAACTAATTGACAAGCAAAGGGATTGTGCTTATTGTGTGACACATTCCTGGCTGATAGAATAACTGCTTTGAGGATTTCTTACAGTAGGATATTCTTACCTTTGTAATTTTCTCCAGTAGTAAACTGCTTTGTAAATGCTTTGAAGTACTATGTGGGAGAAAAAAAAAAAAGTATTATTGCTTTGAAAATAACTCACTGTATCAGACAAAAGCTCAGTTTAGGAACAAAAATGGCTTTCAATTTCTAATTACAAAACATTTTTATCTACCTGTTCAGAAGACAGGTCTCTCTCTTAGCCTATGAGTTCCAAACACCTGCTTCTCAACTACATGATGGTAGCTCACATGTACCACTCAAAACTCTTCATATATATATATATACAATAAAGCCAACTTTTAGAGGAAAAGTACCATAATGCATAATTCAATACTGTATATCGATCCACCACTGCAAACATTAACCCAAACACAAATTACCTGATTATCAAACCAGTACTACTGACTGCGATTATACTTAGAACGCTATTCACATTTTCTTAACTCCCTCCAGTGGTTAAACAGGATATATTATGGAGCTTGACTGTCTTCTGCTATAAACAATAAAATAAAGATTCAATGTCGACAGTGCACTCCAATTTACACCCAAAACTTTAGAGATATAAAAAACCCCTGTTCTTTCTATCAGGGTAGAACATCAAAAATTCTACAGTGAAAAGTTTCCTCAATCCTCTCCACCCATCACATTCAGCTCATATTATGGCTAATAATGTGATTATACAGATTGACAAAGACAGAGAAGTTAAAAATTGCACTTAAGACCTGAAAATGAACAATGATAGATACTTTCAACAAACACAAGATCCCTTTTTTAAAAGCCAGTTTAAACAAAGTACGACATTAATTAGAAAAATAGTGGAGTCAATCAAAGGTATATTTTTAATTGGTCATGAAATCAACTGATTTCATGACACAATTTCAGTGCATTACCTTTACTTCCACAGACCAACTAATGATCATGAACACCTGAATTTGAAAAACATTTCTACAAATTGTTATTATCTAATGAATATATTAAAACTAGGTGTTACATAAATGTAACAACATAGTACTTTCTAGAATGGTATCTTCTTTCAATAAGAATTTTTTCAGATTCAGAACTGAGGACTAAATTACTGCTATAAATAACTGCATCAGCTACTGCATTCATCAAGAACTCAAATTAATCTTTTATCAAGTCTGCAGTTTTCTCAGCAAAAGCCAAGTAGAAGTCCAGCTAAAGAACAGCTAGTCACATGTAACACGGTGCAAGCATCTTACTTACAGCTTTAATTACTATAAAGCATGCATCATTTACCTAAGGCAATATAATATGCCACTTACCCTAAAAGTTGGGTAATAGTGAATACCATATTCTTTGCACGTCTCATAGTTCTCCTCTTCCCCACAATCCAGCACACCAACTCTAATTGCAGATTCCCAGTCTGAAAACAAAGATATCTTTCAATTTTCAGCAGATTGTGGATCCCAGCTGATGGATTACCCTGCTTCCCATGGAAATCAACAGCTGAACTCCGTTAGATTCCAATGGCATAAAAATCAAGACCTCAGTCGATCCTCATTTGCTATTCATTTCTACCCTCAAGTGTAATACAGTCTCCTGATTTTTAAAATAACTAAAACCTCCCTGTTTTCTTTAGCTGCATCAGTCTTTTCAATATACCTAAATAAGAAGCAACACAACATACCATGTAGCAGTTCCAGAGCCGAAGACGTTTTATTGACTCCAGGAAGATGAAAGAGGAGCCAACCCAACGCTTACAACTTACCGGACTGTATTCCCTAGCTTTTCCCATTAGCTAAGCTCATAAAATAAAGCATGCAGAATATATATAACTGAATAAAATTAATCTAACAGTTACTCATCCACATGGTTGTCAATTACAAACCCATAAATTTGATGCATCATCTCGTATTATAGCTGTTCTAACAAGGACTCACTATTTACTGAACTTATAATTTTCTCAGAGGTCTCCAGAATTGCACATAACCCAAGACTAACATATTGTCTACTGAAAGCTGTCTTTATCTTTTAGTACTGTTCAGGAATACATTAGATATACTTTAAAAAAATATCTGAGTTTTAACCAGAGTGCTATATAGTTGGGTTTGAACATCACTGTAAGTTTCCTTTATAAATGTTTCATAGCAATAACCACAAGAGTTCAAGTATTTCTATAAATATGCTTATATAACTTCAATAAAAGGTTTCACCTCATTTATAGCTTTTTCCTTCTCATTTTGCTAGGAACTTATCTTTTTGAGCCATGCTCCACTGCAGCAATCACTTTAAGGAAGAACCGCTCCAAAAGACTCCTTAGACAGTTACTTTTTAAAGCTAAGCTAAATCAAAACAGCTGTGGGCAGAATTTGAAGGTATACCACAATTCCCAAGTATCAATAAAATGTGAAAAGCACTAAAATTAAACTTGCTTTTATAGCAAAGAGCATGAAAGCTTCATCAAGTTCAAGATCTGATTGACAGTTGCATGCCTAGCTGTTTTTGAAATTTAGCTTGACCTTTATTTGTCTTTGGAGGAGGATGGGGCGCTCATGGAGAATTTCAGTTGCACTGAACATGCCAACAGCTGAACAGGCACCAGGAGTAACTACAAGCATGCTAGAGCAGATGGGCACGTATTCACAGGAGCACAAAAGATACAACAGTCTATTTCATCAAATAAAATGCAAAATAGAAAAAAAAAAAAAGTTTGGCTTCTGGGTATCTATCTCATTCAACTTTCACCACTCCTCCTCTTTTTTTCCACCTGTCTTGATCCTCCTCCATACAATGAATAGAAGCACTATGAACCTAATGCAAATAGCCTACTCACAACAATGCAAACCCATCTCTAGCTAAATACTTGGGTTAAAGAGCACCAGCTGGGATGTGTGCTGCTTAGCATTTGCTTCTGCTTAAAAAGGAGTTTTTCCTTTCTAAAGGATGTGAAAGTTGCCGGAGCACACAGCCTAGAATGCGTAAGTTTACAGTGGCACTGTAGCCTGGATTGTTTTTTAAATGCTGATGAATTTTAAATGAGCATTAGTATTTTTTAAATACTAACTCACAAACTATTTGAAAGGGGTAGATGAGTAATACCGTATTAACCAACACTATTTCCTGTTTATGTTAAACAAGTTCCAATGAGTGACATGAATGTATCCGACAAACTGGAAATCCAGCAGGTTGGTCAAACCTCCCACTTAGGAAATGCTAAAGAATACCGACATAGCAGTCACAGCGTATTACAAGGAAGATACTTTCTTTGATAAACCTCGTGTATTCCCTCTAGCAGGTAGATGCAATGCCATGTGTTATTTCCCATTATGAAGTTTCAGTCAGGGAGATGAGAGATTCATACAAGGAACCTCTCCCTGTGCATTACTTGAGTTACACGCTGCTTCCTGAATAATGACAAGGTTTCTGCAGTTCCCCACCAAAGAAAGAACAATTTCTAGAAGGAAATCATTACTGCTAGATTTGGAACATCCAGAGGAGCGGATTGCTTCTGCATATAATTCAGCATTTGTTGTATATGGGATTTCCAAGGGTTTGTTACTTCCACACAGAAAATTACTACACATAATGCACACCTACAGGCACTTAGGTGGATAGATTCAATCATCTTTTAAGACAGAAAAAGTATAATTAACTATAATGGCCACTCTGGACACCACTGTAATAAGACTAAATGTGTGATTAGGAATGCAGCAGCAATGACTCCAAGCTTAAAGCCTGTTCTGAAAGAAGAGAGAGTACCAAACTCAAAACATACATTACACAAAAGCAAGCACCACTCCTATTTTTCAGGAGGATTATGTTCTGCTATGAAGTTTGCAATGACAATATTGCCAAGATTTAACAAATGAAAAATGAAATAAAAATTAAGTATATTAGAACAGACCTTTCATGGACAAAGTAGTTGTACTGATTTAACTGGACTACGTATCAAATTAGCAAATACAACACAGTGATCTAGGAGCCCTCCAATGTAGATGAATCTGCATCCTCAAAGACAGCTGTAATATCCCAGTAGATGAATACATGTTTTTGGAAAATAAATGCTGAGACAGCTTAAGTGGTTCAAACAGTTTAGGGGTGGTTTTTTTTTTGGATGAAGCTACCAACAAAAAGTGTGACTGTTCTCAGTCTCCTACTAAAATCCATTAATTCCAACTTTTAAATAAAAACATTTTGCTGACAAATAACACCAGAAGCCAATTGCATTTGCTGGTAGTGCCAATGTTCACAAACATAAAAATCCACTTTTTAAAGGAAAGTCTTCATAAAGACTCAATGGATTAAAGAATAAGCCTTTAGCTAATTATAGTAATACAAGTGCGTAACATCATTTGCAGTTACCATGACTGCAGATGAGAAAGAAAATACATATTTGAAGAAGTCATTACAAGTTACAAAAAAATACTGCCTACAAAGGTATCACGCTGCTGTAGTTATATATAAACATGTCCCTGTCTTATTTTGACAAAAGCTCTAGACAGTTCAGACTCTTCATGATCTTCACTGCAGTGTTCAAACACCTACTTGTTTCTTACTTTTCTTCAAGAAAGAAGAAAATCTAATACTACTTTGGCCACAAGCAAATCAAATCAGAAGGTGAAAATGTTACGCAAAGAAAACAGAAAAAAGCTACTGCTTTTATAAACAAAAAACCCGATGCAAGTAAGAGGCCTTTGAAATGCTCTGAAACCATTACTGCTCTGTGTTTCTCAGTTCTGAGTTTCTGCTCGTCAGTCAGCAACCCTCAGCGTGTGACAAGTTCATCGGGACCTATTTTTGGGTAGGTCTCCATTTCCGTTTATCTAAACCCACGTACACCTAATGCTGCACCTGCATTTCTTGTTATTAATACTTTTCACATAAAAGGCTGCCAGAGAAAAGCCAGAGCTCCTCACTCCCTCTCCAACTGAAACCATGTGAATGTATTAGAACTGCTGTCTCCATCCTAGAAATGTCTCTTGGGTGAAATGCTAAATTTAGAGTAGTTTAAAAGCTTTTACACCACTATATTAAGCAAAACATTTCCTACAAATTTGACCTCAGCTCTTCTCCCCACCACAGGTATTGAATTTGCCTGACACCCGCGGGGCCTGTTTACTTCCTTACCTTAGATCTACAAACAAGAGTAAAACACTTCAGCACCCGCGAAGAAAACGGTGCAGGCTGTCACAGCAAGGCAGGTCTCCCTCAGCATAAACAGCGGAGGTCATCATTTCTTTTTGTCACTATTTGATAAACCTGAAAATCTGACTCTCACTTCACTTGATTTTTGTATTCTCTCCTGGTGATCCTTTTTGCTCTTCTAGTCCATTCACACTACACTGAATTTGCAAGATATAAATCAAAAACATGCACCGGCCTCTCCAGTACTGCAATATTTATTTTTCATTTAGCTTCTAGAACAGGCTAGTTTCTTTACAAAACATTCTGGAGATAAAGATCTCACCTCAAAGAGTTTAGTCTAAACATACCTCTCTCAGCACATCCACTCCCGCTGCAAGCAGAGACTCCCGTGCGCAAACCCGCAGCTGGATCGCTGCACGTGCGAGGCAGTGATGGTTTATCCCTGCATTCCTATGAAACCTTTAATTTGGGGACTGGCTACTATCACCCACGCTTCGTGGCGCCCTGTGGGCCACACTGGCACCAGAGAAGTGAGAAGAGGGATGATGCTCATCCACTGCAGCCCAGGCACAGCATGGCCACAAGTGGCACAGTACCACGGTGCTCATGGGTGCCAGGGCGAGCCAAGGGCCCGCCGTCACCCACGGGCGCCGGGGCGAGCCGAGGCCCCAGTGCCACCCACAGGCGCCGGGGCGAGCCGAGGCCCCAGTGCCACCCACGGGCGCCGGGGCGAGCCGAGGCCCCAGTGCCACCCACGGGCGCCGGGGCGAGCCGAGGCCCCAGTGCCACCCACAGGCGCCGGGGCGAGCCGAGGCCCCAGTGCCACCCACGGGCGCCGGGGCGAGCCGAGGCCCCGCCACCACCGCCCACAGGCACCGGGGCCAGCCGAGGCCCCACCATCACCGCCCACGGGCACCGGGGCCAGCCGAGGCCCCACCATCACCCATGGGCGCCGGGGCCAGCCGAGGCCCCAGTGCCACCCATGGGCGCCGGGGCCAGCCGAGGCCCCAGTGCCACCTCCACCCACGGGTGCCGGGGTTCTGATGCTGCCGAGCGCCCCGCGGGTGACCAAGCACGTGTGCCGAGGCACGACGAGGCTCCGGTTCCGGCACTGACGCGGAGCCCGACGGCCGCGGCCCGGTGGACCAGGGGAGGCCGCGGGGGCGGAGGGCGGCGGGCCAGGCCCGCGGCAGCCCGGCCCCACGCCGGAGGGCTGCTGTGGAGAGCCGGGCGGCGGCGGTGAGCGCTCCCCGGGGACCAGGGACCGGCCTGAGCCCGCCGCGGGGGGGGCGGCGGCGGCGCCTCACCTTTGACGTCCCCCGCCAGGGCCCGCCAGGTGGGGGCGAAGGCGATGCAGTGGCCGCAGGACGAGCTGTAGAACTGCACCACCCAGGCGGCCGAGGAGTTGAGCAGCGCCTGCCGCACCGAGCCGGCCGCCAGCACGGTCAGCGGGTCCTCCCCCGCCCGGTAGAGCCGCGCCGCCGCCGCCGCCGCCAGCAGCAGGGCCAGCAGCGCCAGCCGCCCGCTGCCGCCCGCCGCCGCCATGTTGGGACGCCAGCGGCGCGCGGCGAGGGGCGGGGCGGGCCGCGCCATAGCAACGCGTCGGCCCTGGCGACGCGGCCTAGTGCCCGGGCGGCCGCCGCGCTGAGCCGTCCCCGCTCGGCGGCCTGAAGGGGCCGCAGGCCCGGGCCCGCTTCCCGCTGAGGCGAGCGGGGGTCCGTGTCCGAAGAGAGCGGGGCGGTGCCGCCCGGTACCCCCAGGGCCGCAGCGGGCACGGAGGCCGGCGCGGCCATCCCTCGGGGGGGGGACGCGCCTGTCGGCAGCCGCCCCGCAGCGGCGCGCGGTCATGGAATCGTTTAGGTTGGATAAAGCCAGCAAATTGGGTTGGATAAAATTAAACCGCTGACCCGGTGCCACGGCCTCGCCCGGGAAGAATCCCTTGCTCCTTCTTGGTGCCCAAGTGTGTTGCCAAACCCGGTGACAGGGACACACCGAATAACCCCCTCGCCACAGCATTTAGAGCCGCGTTTCCCTCGGGGGATCTGAGGAAAAAAGGTTGAAACAACGGAGATGGCTTGGTGGACAGTTTCATGGTGCAGTCTATTATAGAAACCGAAATGTCAACGTCATGAAGCTTCTCACTGGGAAGAGATTAGAACAGCACAGCCATCCCAAAGCACGTCACTCCACGGGAAAGAGCCATTTCTCCTCAAAACTGGAGGTGCAATAAAAGACTGCACGTAGGATGCTGTGAGCAATAAAGAGGATGTTAGAAACCCTGCCCTTGTAGTAAATTCAGGTTGGTTGTGCACTAGTCATGGATTTTAGCATCTTTTATAGCTATAGCCACAGTATGAAAGTCTCCTTTTCTTTGTAAATACAAAGAATTTTCATTACATTAACAGAGGCAGAAAATTAACAGAGAACATATCCCTAGAGGGCAACTTCAGAGTAGTTTAAAACTCAGATAATGACAGACTGTGGTCCCTGAAAAGATAATTCTGTTACTCACAAACACTTCCTTTAATCCTTCAAGAACAAGTAGGAAACAAATGGGTCCAGATTCTTACTCAAGGCCCACCAGTGTGAATTCAGAGGTTAGAATCTAGTTATCATTGTTTCTGGCCAGTAATCCACAGACAGTACAAAGGTGGTAATCTTATAGACAGTAAAAATCTTCTGCTCTGAGAACTGAGTAACAGATTCTGCCACCTTTGCCTTTTCCTGATCCTTTCTTTTTTCTCAACTATTAGCATCTGGAGTGGTTCAGTCACATATCTTTTGCATCCATATCCACAGCTCTAAGTTACATGCTTGCTTGCATCATGTCCCAGCTGAGGAGTTTTCTGTCTCTGTTTTTCCTGGGTACTGTAAGCCACAAAATGAGATGGTTACAATAGTGGAGTCCAGCTGCTTCAAAGATTGAAAAATCTTGTGGAAGCTGCTAATTAGGATTTTGAAAATCTGCAGTGCCAAAGATACTTTAGGGTGCATTTTATTCAGAAGAATTGTTAAATGTATGAAGATGAAAGAGATGGATTACAGGAAAATTAAATGTAGGGTTTAACTGAGAAATAATCATTTTCTATGAAAGATAATGACTCCTCTTGAGGCTAGTATCAAGATTTATTGACCCAGGAGGTTATTATTGATCAAAACCAAGGCAAGCAAAATATTAGACCTTGAAGGAGAGTAATCTTGATATTGAAGTCTTGCCACTGACTGAACAGGTCAATATATCTGAATGCCAGAATCTAAGGTTTTGAACACAGAATGGTGGGTGATATTAAATATGTCTGACATGTTCTGTGTATACACTTTTTTATTCTCATCAGCAGTAGTTACTTTATAGCTGTGTCCTTCTCTATATAGCATCTTGCAAAGGTTCAGGCTTCACTCACAAACCTAATTGCAAATATAATGGTTATCTTCCTCAAGTGTAACATATAGCATAACATAAGGCACCAGTCTGAAATGAGTCCTTCAACTATTCACATATATAAGTGATATTTTAAATAGCTTTCATTCCAAACACAACAAGGATCCTGCTGCTGCTGCAAAACCATAGTGACAAACTGAAAAACTGTAGTGCTTCAATATATAGATTTGTCATTGTATCCAACAATTTGTCCATAAGTCCAGGAGAAAAAAAAATAGAGTTAAATTCTGCTATAAACTGACAACAAGAAAACATTAATCTTAGAACAAATAACTTATCTGGATTAATTAATCAATGAGGATAAAAGTCAGAGGACTTAAGAAAATGTACCACTAGGGACATGAAAATAGTTTATTGGATAAGATCAACAGTTAATGCGCTTGGGGCAGAAGCTGCCTTTTTATTTCTGTTCATATGGCAACTAGCAGGAGAGGGCTTTTTAACGGCCCCAGGAGCTGTCTGCAAAACAACAAAACTACTCCCGTTAACGAATGAGAATAGCAGTGTATACAATTTAATCTGCAATTCTAAATGTTTTCAGTAAAAATACATAAAAATGAGATAGGCTTTATTTTGTTTATTCAGAAAGCAAACAATTCAATATGAAAACAGTTAAGCCATCAGTATTTTAAAATAGAAAGAGAAAATGTATTTCTATTTTCCCCACTAAAACTAACTGTAAATATTGTGATTTTAAATGGAAGTTTATATATAGCTTATGTTTAATTGTCCTGCTTTTAATTTTGTTTGAAAGACACCCTGAATTAATGAATAAATCAGATCTACTTATATTCAATTTTTCAAAAATTCACTGTAAGAAATATTTGCACAGTATTTATTTTTTTAAAAAAGTAACAAAAATTTAGTATTGGTGTTCTCAATGCAAAATAGGTGGGACCACAGCAACATACATAGTGAACAATTACAATGATGAGGGAATGCTTTTTTTTTTGGTTTTATTAAAATCTTGACCTTTCCAATTTTGGCAATACAAAAGAATAGGATTATTAACTAGCAAAACAGAGGACAAAGTACATCCTCCTCAGCACCCTGTATTTAGATGTTGTAAGAATTCAAAGGGCTCATGTGAATTGCATGATAAATAACCTAATCACATGCACATACTTCATTTTCAGAAATTTGAGTTACTGATAGAAAAGTATCCCATTTAAAGTGCATTACATTGGTATTTGTCTCATTTACATAAAGTTGTAGACCTCAAAACTGAACGTCTGGCTCTAGATCCTGCCAGGGCAAGACCATTCCATGTGCCACATCTCTGAAGCCAACTCTGGCTACTTATAAGCAGTTCCGCAGTGTATGAAAAATACGGTGCACAGTCACCTTTAACTCTGCTGTACCCATCAGGAGCAGTTTTATACTTGTTGCAGTTAGAAGAGTTTATTCAGACTACAGAGGTCTGCAGCAATTCAGTTATTAGGAGATTTAATTCTATCTGCACATTTATGTTCTTAAGACAGTCACCTACAATTTTCTGAACATTATTTGCAAAAGATTATACACTTACCTATCATCATTCACCACCTGAACATGATAACAAAGAGTAAGATAATTTACACATAAATTGGATTTGAACCCTGTTTATAGAGACTTCTATACAATTTGAAAACACGTTGTGCTCTTAAAATCCATAAGCAAATAAAATGCTATCTTGACAAAAAATCCCAACCAGACAAGAATAAAATTTCCAGCCTTCAGATACTGTGTGGCACTTATCTAAGATGACCACTGATCTCAATGAGAATTCCCAAAGCACAAAACACAAGGATAATATTTTGTGTAATATTTTTCTGTCTGCCTAATCTCTGCTTGCATCTCTTCTTTGTAAACATGAACAGGCAAATTAGGCCAAGGCCACACTGGTATTTGGTACAACATCTGAATTAAAATTCTCAAATCATGCCTTTCTTGCCTAAAAAAAATTAAAATATCAGAGACTAAAATTCCTCCATTAGGGCCTTTTAGGGAAGACTTCTAATGACAGGCTTTTCTCAGGTAAATCTCATTAAGAACTCTGATTGTATCAAGAATCAAGCTATCAAATATTTCTTCAGTCATTCTCATCTTCACAGTTAATTCATCATCATCATAGTAAGTCCACTGAGATTCTTCTTTGCGGAGCTCCTGAATCTAAAATATAACATGAATATGAATGTTTACTTTGAGAGTAAGAGCATGATCCATTCTGAAAGGTACCAAGACACTGTACCTTATCCAACAACTTTATATATGCATTGTTCATTTATTTAATTTAAACCACTCATAAGAACTCAAAATGCTGGATTATTATTGCAAATGTACTGAAAAGGCAGGCAATAGCTTGAAGTTCTGAAGTTATTTTAAGTAAACACGATTCTCACAAAAGCATGAGAATTTCTAGTTTAGACCTAGAGAAAGTAAACAAATCTCCATTTGGAAGTCTGCTTACCAGAATAAGGTCCACTCTGTCTCTCTTACAGTTTCTGTACTTGGTCATATTAAGGAATTTTCTTTTCATTTTTAAGTCATTCTTTTCCAGGTTCATTATGTTAATAATTTCACCCTGAACAAATGTCTACAAAATAAAAAAAGCTGAAAAGAATTCTTCTTATAGTAATTCTGTCACTGTGAAGTTTGCAGATGAGTAACAGGTACCAGTGTGAAGGTCCAGCTCTAAATCTAGAAACGTCCCAAAGTTCAGGGAACTGATCTAGAAGTAGCTGATCAACACTGGCCAACCAACACATTTTAAACATAAGATTACTTCAGAGATTATGCCCAAGATAGTCATCACCAGGGAGATTTTAAAGCCCAATTCCCATTCCTCCACAGAACTCCATCCACTGGGAATATTTAGACTAATCAGCTCAGTCTGTATTTATTCAAGCATTTCAGAGCAATGCTGTTCTCTTCTCTAATAACCTCAGTTACACTGCCATAACTCTCCCAAATTTCATGGTTTTGTCTTTTTGCCATTGCAATATCTGCTCTCTTCACTAACTCTTGTTATTGTACACTTTACATTCACAGAACATACCTTGACATCGTTGACATCTGTTCTTCTGCAAAGATGCCTGGAACAGTGAGATCCCAAATTGTCTTTCATCCATGGGTATGTATTTGCATTTGCAGTCACTTGATATTTTGCACATAGCAACTCATGGGTCAAATCAAATATAACCTGTAACAACAAAAACACAGGATCAACATACTGTTAATTCAACCAAGTGAATCTCTCACTGATGCCCTTCCGTAAGTTTGCTCAGCACTTCTGAAGAATGTTAGGCTAGTGACAGCACAGATTTGCATCTCAGTGCAAAATTTCCTAACGTCATCTGCATTGCTGGTGGTCCTACAGCTGATGTCATGATGACCGTTGTCTGAAGAGCATGTAAACCTGGTACAACAGAAGATAACTGGGCAGTAATGTGTGAACATTCACTAAGTATGGATGGCTTATACAAGAGGCCCTGAGGGGACCCTTTAATCTCCTCAGGCAGACAGAGGTCCACAAAACTCAGTAGTTTTAGGATGCTGAGGAACATGATGATCTGTCCAAACTCAGCAGGACATCCAAGGCAGGAGACTTGGACTCTTTAGTCTGCAGCTTTGCAGGGAGCTTGGTTTTTTCTGAACGGGCTCAAACCAGTCACTAGGCTAGGTGTTCAGGATCTCATGATTGAAGAGCTCTAGCAAAAGGCTTGTATCACAGCAAGGACATCTATTCTAGCAGAGTTATTTTGCAGTAGATTACCAGAAGCAGTATTCTGTAATACCTCTTTCAGTGTTCCTTTAGCTATGTTTAGTGTTAGCAGCTAGAATAATATTAAGTACTAGCTAATATGAGTCAGCCTACAGAACACTAGAAAAGTTTAATAACAGTTAGTGCTTTAAAAATACCTGATTATACATCCTCTTGCTTTCCGTTTCCAAATCATTTCCTGGGAGATCGTTACATTCAAAATACTTTGGCACACTGATTCTCCTGAAATTTGAATATATGTTTTCTGGGGTCCATAATTCTTCAATAGCATATGCAGACAATTTCTTAACGTATGAACTGTAATGTGGTATCACAAGAGGAGCTTCCACAGTTTTCTTCCAAGGAGCTGAGTGCCACTGATCTAATTTGTACAAGTATTGCTTTTGTGTTTGTCTCACCAGCATGTGTTGGTCAGAATTAGGCTGATCAAAATCTTCAGAGCTTCCAAAAACACCAGCATCGAGGATTTTTATAAGGAACTTCAGCAGAGAGAAAAAGAAAAGCCAGGTGACATATTCCATATTTCCCCACAATTTTTAGAGGTATCGAGAAGATTAGCAACTGATTAAGGTTACGCTTAAAACCAGCTTCTTACTCATGGACTCAAGGAAATGCTTACTGATGAGTCATAAAAAAAAAATAAATACCCATTTTAACTGTATTTGGCAGGTTTCAGAATTAGAAAGAAATCCAAATCTGGAGTTCTATGAAAATTTTTGACACTTTGAAAGATTTTTGTTCTAAATCGGGACTACTCTCCCCACCACCTCAAAGCAAAATTTTTTTTAAAACAAACAAACAAACAAACTTATCTGGTAGTACTTCCTGATGGACTATTTAAGAAGTAAAAATTAAACACTGTGGGATTGGAAGCAGCAGGCATCAAAAGCTTCCACTTCATTTGGCGTTTTAGTCTGCCAGGGGGCTGAAAAAAAAGTAAGAGCCTGGCAGCTCTGACTCTTGACTTTGCTAGAAGCTGCTGTGGAGCTAATACAGAATTAGAAAGCTGAAGGTCTCAGAGCCAGAAGCTGCAAAGGAGTGAGGCAGATGAGCTGAGAGGTATCTAGGCTTGCTCTGAAATTAATAAACATTAAAGTTTGTGCAGAGTTATCAGTTTTGACTAACAGACAAATTCCAACAAAAGAGCTCCATTTGCTTTGTTTCGACTAGCTATAGCCACTATCCTCATGCTCATCTTATCCTTGTCCTCCATACACACGCTATCTATCCACTGGCTGCAGGATAATTCCTTAAATGAGGAAATGGTCAGATTAAGTGAGCAATCTGGTTCCAAATGTTGGAATGATGCAATTTTTATGGATAATGAAAGGATGATGAAAGACTGGGCAACATAAATGCTTGCCTATGTAGATCCAGTTTTAGGTCCAACACTTTAAACAAAAACTTTCTCACTGTACTTACTGGCAAAGTGGATGGAGATGTCTCTGAAGATAAATGAAACATCTTGTCTGCTTTTGATCCGTGTTTTCTTTTAATTTTCTTATATTCTTTAACTGCATCATCTATAAATTTAGTTACAATTCTTTCCGCTACTGTGTGACAACCATGAGCACTAAGCATATCAAAATCACACAGTAAAACCTCAGAAACCTTTGCTGATTGTTCAGATAAAGTAGCAACTGGATTTTCTTTGAGGAGAAACAGTTTCTGATTGTTGTCTTGTTTTAGGCCTTTGCCATAATTCGTCGGGCAGTTTTCAAAGGCACTTTTATATTTGTGATGAGCTGTTTCAGAAAAGGCAATTAAAGCATCAAACAGAAGTTTTTTACTGAGTTCACCTGCAATATCATCAGCAAGTTTATTTCTTTTCTGATCCTCTACCAAGCAACAAATATTTTTGCTTGTGTTTACCTCTTCTGCATTACTGGTCCTGCTTTTCATTGGAAGCACATCTGCAAGAACCCTTTGTTTTATTTGTGTCAGTTCTGATTTTTCTTTATCTGGTCCCAAGCACGTCAAGTTATTTTGACAGAGAAATTCATCACACTTGCACTGGTCAGAATGTGGAAAATTTTGCCCTTTTCCAGACAGCAAGGCAATGTGTAACCTACACTGGTTTTCTTTCACTTGTGATCCTCCTGCACTTTTTGATTCCTCTGCTTTCTCCTCTGTAAATCCTGTTCTCTGCTTATCATCTTCAGAATATTTGCAGTCTCCTTTGAAGGATTCATCATCACAGAAGGAGTCAGAGTCTTCATCCCCAGTGTAACTGGAACCATTTTCATTAGCCCTCAAGAGGTGTGAAATCTCGTCAGGTCTGACAAAGATACCACAGTCCTGAGCACACTCAAAATACTTCACTCCTTTGTAAGTTCCAGCGTTATCACCTTCAGCTTTGTCAAGTGCAACACCAGCCCAATGGCCACTATCAAAATAAGTCCGTCCTTTGAACATTAGAGTTCCAGGTTGGGTCTGCTTTACTAAGACTCTGTCCCCAATTTCAAATGATAGTAATGGGTCATCACTGTCCTCCTCAGCTTTGGGCGGTGTTAAGTATGTTTTGCATTGTTTCATCATGAAGTCAGGACTTTTACCATCCTGACCAGAAGAAACAGTGTTTGACACAGGCAGAAATTCCAAATGTTGCAAAGATGTCTCATGGTCTCCATGTTGGTATTCTAATAAGCCCTTATTTGCACTGTAAATAGCTTTAGCTAAAGATTGTTCTGAGAGGCTACCATCCTGAGTTGAAAAAGCATCAGTTGTCTCTTGATTGAACAGAGGAAATTCTTCAGGCACGATGTTATCAGGTAATGGGGGTAACACATCCATTTTCAGTGATATATCTTCATCCATACACTGTCTAGTCTCTGAGACTGTCATTTGTTCTGGTGGAGATGGGAAATCATCCACACTGAAGCTAGGATCATCATTTTTCATTGCATCTGCACCTAAAGGGGGAGGAGGAAGATCTTCACTTGGAAGTGACAAATCCTTTTTATTAGAGGATGGCAAGTCAGCACTTCCATAGGACAATACTTCATCAACAGGAGACAGTATTTCTGACAAGGTATCCTCATCAGCTGGAGGGAGACACTCATCACTAATAAAAGTTGTATCATCTTCACCTTTGGAAGAGCAGCTCTCGGCTTGAAACAATTGCTTTTTTGAGGGGACAGAAGAAAACAGTCCCCTCCTTGCTTCCTTTATAGCTTGTGTTTCATTTGTTGAGTTCTTCTGATTTCCTGTGGCCACCCTTTGCAAAGACTCAAATGAGTTGTTTTCTGTATGGACTTCCTGAGAAATTCCTGGCATGGACATGGGCAGAGATATAATCTTATTGAGTTTGCTGGATGCAAGTCTCTTGCTCAAAGGCTGTGCATGATTATTTTCACCTCCTGAAACTGACAAGTTTCTTGAAGATAGATGTGCCATTAATTTGTTATTTGCAATATCTTTGTCAGGTGAAAAAAAGACAGCGTTCCTAAGTTGGTCAGTAACTAAATCTAGGTGTTTTGAAGAACCTGTCAGCAGAAACCCCGTTAGGTCTCTATTTTGATCCACAAATAAACTGTTGGTTCCACCATCCTTTTTCACACTACTAGTTGTAGAACTCTGTTTCTGCTGTTCATAGAACTTAGGTGGGTAAATGCCATCCCTGCATGAAGAGCTGGCAACTGCATCTTTACCCTGTTCTGTGATCTCCTGAAAACAAGTTTTGTTTCTACCGTAGTTTTCTGAGGCATCCAGATGTGGTTGGTCCATTCCCTCAGCAGCATTATCAGATCGGGAGGAATCTGCTGAGTTTGTTTTGGAGTCATTGGCTTTGCCTGATGGAATGAAAGAAAGCAAATTATCAGTGCAGCCATGACCTGAAATATCTTCAGAGTATTTCTGGGTTTGTGATGAAGTCTCAGTGCTGTTATCTTCAGGCACTTCATCATGTTTATCACTAGGTAATGTTTCCTTTCCATTACTTATTGCTATTAGCATCTCTTTTGAAACATTAGGAAACACATCACCATTGTCATAGACAAACTCTTCTGGGATACAGACATCTGTGTCCTTTCCATTTTCCAGCTCTAATTCAGAGTCTGAAATGGAGCTTTCTGAGATGTCAATCCAAACTGCAGACACTTTCTGAAATTCGTGGAGTGAAGAGTCTGACTTGGCACTTTCAGGTCTCAGAGAGAAGTAGTTTGACTTGGATGATGATTCAGTGGAAGCTAATCCTTCAGAAAATGCTTTTAAATTTAGTTCTTCATCAGAAGCTTCATGAGAGACATGGTCTAAATGCTTCAAACACTGACTACCATCCATCTGATGGATCTCGTAAGGGACAGGCACTTCCACTTCTTTAACTGGAACGTTTAAAAGAAATTAAAAAAAAAAATAATCAGCATTTCAGAAAATATTATTTTATAGAAGAGGTTGCTGACAGGTAACAGGATTCAAATCCAGTAATCTTCAGCTGTAAATTGCATTCAGAAGACAGTAGCATTAAATATACAGCCAAGATTGGGGCTATTTTTAATAAAAATACTAGACTTAGCAAATAAAGATGAGGAACTCAGTAACGTAGCAAAGAAGCCAATACAATAGTGTCCAATGTAGCTGATCAGAAGAGTTTGAATGCAAGATTTTCTTTAAGATCCCTATTATTTTGGCCCAATATGTAGCTTTGCTACCTGGTACAAGTAGTAGGTTATTATCCTCAATGGACAAACTCCACTAAGAAGTGTTACTCAGACTGTACGTTAAATAACTACAGAAACCCTATTGGGAAAAGGTGTTTCTTACCTTCTAACAAAGGGATTTCAGAAGCTGCTTTTTCATCTACATGTGTGATTTCCAGTTTTCTGTCGGAGTCTGTGCTAAATCTGAAAATACAACAGTATAGTTGGATTAAACTGAAATTATGAACTGTATGGTGTGCATTGTCATTCAATAACATCGAGTAGAACATTAGATTTATTTGGGTATATTAGCTACCTACAGACAGCATAATGCAAACTGTTTTAATTGTTATTTCAGATGCTTTCTGTCTAGCCCAAGGCCTTCTGAAGACAATTTACCTCCCTCCTGATTTTGGCACCCCTTCAACTGAACTGCAAAGAATTAGATCACTTTTAAGAAAACTTGGCAGACAATGTTTGATGAATGTGACAAGTATTATGTCAAACTTTTATAAAAGGAGTTTTTGGAGGGGTGGCGTTTGGGGGTAGTTTTTTTGTTCTTCAGTGGTGGTTTGGGTTTTTTTTAAGGTATACAAGAGGAAAAAAAATCCTAGGCTAATATCACTCAGGTCTGCCTTCTCTTTCCACAAGAGGACCACAACCATGGGCATAAAACAAGTAAGGCAAGTTTGACATGTAAGCATTGGAAAGTAAGATCGAAGATTTCAGCTTTGGCAGATACAATACCTCTCTTCTTCTGATGACCTTTTTCTTAACTGGTTTTTCACTAATGTAGCTTCATTTGAAACCAGCGTTGATCTTCTTTCCTTATTTTCATAATCGGAAGAAAGATCCTCCTTCCTTTTCCCAGCCTGCAGAGTGTGAACAAGAATCACTGAATAGATAGGAAACCTGAAGAAGACCAGTGAATTGCTACTGGACTTCCCTCAGACTTAAGGGCAGTATTTTAACATGGTACAACAAAGCCTCAATACATCAGCTTCTCGGCCTGCAAGCTGAGTTCCAAACACAGTATCTTCGTGACAGTCAATACTGAGGATTTCTTCTGTTGAAAACTTGTGTGAGAAAAACCCAGTTAAGATGAATTATAAGCTTGCCACATGCCTGCAATGGACTGCAGGGATCCTGCTCTTCTCTTAGAGTTTTATTACTTCTCTGCTCCTTGTGTACTTTCTCCACTATCAGAGATTCTTTGTCTAGATCTTCTAAGGATGATATAGCATCACCTGAAATACACAAATTATTCAGATCAGGAGGCAATTTTATCTCAGTCACACAAAGTAGCCATGACTACAAGGATCTAAGTCTTGCTGCTAGCGTTTATGGCAGTGGCTACGCACTGACACTCTAGGTTATGAAACGGCACAAGACTCCTTGCCAAATATAAAAATGAAGTCAAAACACTAATGGTGAAATTGTGGTCCACTGAATTTCATGTAAATTTTTCTTTTTTCTTAAGGGACAGGATTTATTTCAGACAATTTGACATCCATCTGCTCAAAGCTAGGCTTGAGAAACCAGTCAAGGTGCAGCCTGTGCCAAACTTCTGTGACCAAGACCACTGTTTTTGAGTCTTAATTACTCAGATCTATAGTCTCCCTCACATGGTATCTAGGAGCAAATGCAGAAAGACAGTTCATTAGAAAAATAACACAAATACAAAATATTGCTACAATATGTAAATTTTTATAATACAGAGATTATGCATACCCGGAACTATGCAAATGATATAACTGGCTCATATATAAACAGTCAATTTTATTTTTTACATGCCCTGCTGAGAGCAAGAAATATGAACTGAGGATAAAACCTGGAAACAAAAATAACTCCAGCATGTCCTGTCGAAGTCTATCTTCAACTGATCTATGTTCTGTTAAAAAGAACACCCTTAAATTACTGAAAAAATGCCTCAAAAGAGAGTAAATTGTTAATGACACAATCAGAATAAGTTATGATTTTGTTTTGAGGAAGCAGTATAATCATATCTCATAATAAACCTTTGAGACATCTTCACCATCTTGCCTAGCAGTGATTTATATATTTGGTATAGTGAGCAAGACACTTAGGTAATAAATAGGAAGATTGTCTCTCTTTCTGTCTGGATTGAAGTTTGATTGAAGTGGTTGAAACAGATTGGACATAATAGCATTAAATATGATTTACCAGTTCCTTGAAGAGTATTTTCTGCCTGAACCAGGCATAAGTTACACAAAGCAGAAAGCATCCCCAAGCCTTTCACTGTGAACTTGCTGTCACAGGGATTAATATCTTCATTGTCTTTAGGATCTATCTTTGAGTTTGAAATAAGTGCCTTTTCCTCCAGCACAGATTCCTAGAATGTAAATATTTAAGAGACAAGGTTCATGTCTTCAGGGAAGAGGACTTTGCTGACAGAAAGAATAGTTAAGAGATCAGAGATTAAATCTACATGTTCAAACTAAGATATACAAACTCATGTGGACTCCTGTGCCGATATACTGATGTTGTGGCTGTGTCACTGATGTAGGAAATAGGAAGGGGACAAGTCTCTGC
This sequence comes from Falco biarmicus, assembly GCF_023638135.1. Taxonomy (NCBI): domain Eukaryota; kingdom Metazoa; phylum Chordata; class Aves; order Falconiformes; family Falconidae; genus Falco; species Falco biarmicus. Next base: position 7,413,267 of record NC_079296.1, on the reverse strand, counting down.
AGCTGCTATGGGCAAATAATAGTTTACTGCTCCAGGGACAGGTTTAGTTTCTCCGTGAGCAGCACAGCACTTATCCACGGGAGATGGCTTAAACACATTGTCACCAGTTAACAGAGAAAATGGAAGGGAAAGAAAATCGTGGTAAACCAGCCTGTGTCAAAATTCAGCCTTTAGCTGAAGTGTAAATAATGAACACAAGGCTGACTTTTACTTGATGTTCAAAACTGCCAAGTAAGTCTTGTGATGGTCCTAACTTAAAGCAAATATAACCTGGGGCACCATTTCTTTAGGCAGAAATGGAATTCCAGAGGTGATCCTTACCAGAAACACATGCTTCTTGCTTTCTTTTGTAACAGGTGTGGATATAGGTTCATCCATTCTAGCTGAATTTGCATGTTCCAGCGGTAATAAAACATGATCCTGAGCATTGAGCTCTGAAAGGTAAAACACTAAGTTACAATGTTTCCAGTGCTGCATTTTTTTTTAATGATAATCACTTGATTACAGCTTTTTCTTTAGCTCAGTCAAAAAAGGCTTATTTAAAGATATTTATAGTTGAGTAACATAGTTTTGCCCTACATATTCCTTGTCACACCAACAGAAGCTGAAATGACCAATGATCTTATCTACCCAATCTACCTTAGGAATCATTCAGTGACACGGCAGCAATTGTAAAGCCCACTTCCAGAAATTTCTAGATTCTGTCTCTTTCTTCCTCTATGCATAGCTGCTACCTCAACAAAACAACTTACACCTTTGTTACACCTTCTTCTTGCTAATCCTGAACAGAACCAAACCCCATGCTGGAGGTAACCAATGAACAGATCAACATCACAAGCTCTCTCTCATGGGCTAATTAGCTCAATGGTTCTCTTCTGAAAGATCATTTGAAACTGCCCAAAGAACAGATAAGACTTCAACTTTTGACCTAAGTCATTCACTTTGAGTAAGTGGTCAAACATGGTTTGCTACAGAAGTCTTCTTTATTGGGTACCTGTGTTTTTGCAATCTTTAATCATAAAGACTGAGCCTGTGGCTTGACTAGTAGCACCACACACTTTCTTGGCCACCATTTCAGATGCACTGGGACCTTGCACACCAAGGGACTGCTCCAAACCTGGGGACTCCTCTGCCCATTTCTGGTATAGTAGCAGTGTTTTCTTGTTCTCAGTAGAAAAGCTGTAAACAGTTAGACATGGAATTAATGGTTGGGAGGGTTTTTGTGTTTCCGAGTTAATCATGACAAATCTATATGAAGTCAATATAGGTATGAATTAAATGCTTCTGGTCATGCTTGATAGTACCTGTAGAGTGCTCACATGCCCATATGTTTTTAAACCAGCAAATCAGTAAAGCCAGAAACACTCTGAATGGTGCATATATTTCTCCATTACCCTCACTCTCACTTTATACAAAATTTTATATAGTCAGGTTTCTAATCTTCATAGACAAGAACAGGAGGAGACTGAAGAAATCATCAGCCGCAGAAAGACAAAACCAGGGTCAAACTCTGAACCTGTATGCCTCCTCCATTTCCAGTCAATGATACTGTATCACATTCCAACAGATCTCGCTACATTTTCCACTTTAAGTATTGCATCACAACTTTATGAGCATTTGGGACATCAGATACTGATTGTGATGGTGACTTTGAACTTTCTAAACAGTCTCTTTACTGCAAAAGCACAAGGCAGCACAATTCATTGCTTTTTCCATTAGTGGTACAAGTTCTAGAATGCCCAGCTGAGGAAGTTACTCTGTCCAGAAAAAAAATGTTCTGCATGTGGATTTTTTGGTTTTGTTTTGTTGGGTTTTTTTAATTTATTTTTTTATTACAATAACAATTTTAAAATTTAAATATGTTCTTGAATAGAATAAAATTAACAATATGACAGTGTCTAGGACCTAAATCCCTATTATTTTTTTTAATGTGAAGAAAGCAGGCCTATATATATATTAAACATCACTAATGTTTAAGGATTTCAAAATAACTATCCTGATTCCCAATTCTTATTTAAAAGCTTGTCCATTTATAATAGAAGTTAATATAACATCCACTTATAACACAAGAAATAGAAGTTTCTCTATTCCTTGTTTCTAGTATTTAACGTCCATTAACAAAGCCCCAAGCCAGCAGCTTTTGGTCATTTATTATTTCAGTTTGCTTTCATTTTTAAAATTATTTCCCAACCCTTTCCATCTCCATACAGTCCTGCTTATTAACTGTCTTCCTGATCAGTATAAAATGTGAACATACCTGCACTGGTGGATAGATAGCATAATTACCACTCAGCACTCTTACCTAGGAAAGAGATCTATAGACAATCACCTAGCAGCCAGAGTTTGGGTGCACTGTGAGTTCCACCAGACTGTCTGCTCTAGACTGATGCTAATATTCACTGTTCTCCTATGAGCAGGCTTGTCAGTAATAAGTGAAAGCACAGCCAAGAAACCTTTTAAAGATTTCTGTGACTTGTAATCAATAACACCATGAATTATAGATCAGTTTCATGCAGGGATTTATTTGAAAGCCTTTCCCCACGGGGACTTAAGTAAAATGCACAAACCTGACTCACCAGTCTGCTAAAGGTCTGGGTAACACTGAATGAAAGGGTGTTGTGGCTTTTTTTAATTCATATAGATATATATTTGTCTTTAACTGCCTTTTTTTTTCCTGAAGCAAACTAGGTTTTTGTTCATCTGAGCCTACTTTGGAAGGCTAGTGTTCTGAGCAGTGTAGTTACTGCTGGGTCCTCATCTGCACTGCTCAGTGCCTTGAGCTCAGTGGGAAGCAAACGGGGATGCTGGGGATACAGCACCTGGGGAACAGGAGGCTGGTGCTTTCTCACAACAGTCTGACCCAACTCCTGAATTACCTCCACCCGTGGGCATTTTACCTGATGCCTTTGATGCTTCAGTTTAAGCATAAAATTAAGCCCATAGTACAAGTCTTCTGTGGTTAAATCCTAAGTGAAACACAAACCTGCTCTGAGGGGTTAAGTGATACATAGGCTTAAAGCCAGAGGATGACAAAGGAGTGAATTTCACCAATTAAATCAATAATTTTCTACTCATTCTGTATGGGTATTTTGAAATCTAATTAATATATAGTTGCAAAGTGGTTTGAATTTGTAGTTAAAAGCCACCATGAAAATGTGAACTATCATTAGCAGTTGTGTGGCATCATTAAAAAAAACCCCTGGTTATTAATGCTATGTAAATTAACTTGCTTAGGCCCGATGTCAAAGCTACATTTGTTCCTAACATTGCAGTGACAGGCCCCAGTCCCACAGACTTAGGTAATACTACTTAATATTTTACAGTGCAGATGATCATAGTGAAATATGTTTATCTGCTTGTACAAAAAATGCAGAGTTTTAAATTGATACGTAAAGCATTCAAGGACTGGCTTTCTTAAAGCACAGAGGACTGTGACACTGAATGCAAGAGCATGGAACCATTCTAATGAAAGCACAACTGCCTGGGGAACAAATGTTAATCCTGTGTGCAAAAGGTGGAATAAATAGTTTATTATGCAGTGCACCCCTTCCGTGTGCAATAACTTTGTGATGGCAGCCAAACATGGCTTTTTTCCCAGCATGAAACCAACTTGTCCAACTTCTAATAATAAATCCAAATAACAGTACTATATGTACTATATATACATGTAGTACATATATATATGTACTATATATATAGACACAGATATATACATATACAGAAAACTCTAAATTTTAGGATTAATGCTCAGATTAAAGCTTGCCGTACTGAAGGAGTTAATATTTGTGACACAGAAGTACTAAGATCACAATGTAACTCCCTGGCTACCACCAGGAGTATTTTTATTTATCAGTAGTGTCCCTGAAAAACAGTACAATCAGTATACTGACTCAAACAACTGTCTCCTAACATTCAAGACTTCACTAAAAACATTTTTCCCCCTGCACAGGAGGGTACTTTTTAAAGAATGGAAAAATCTGAAATAAATACACTGTTTCTTATTGCTGTATTGAAGTGATGATTGTATTCTACCTGAATAATTTAATAAGTGGTATGGAAAGGATCTCCAGCTACAGGTCCAGACACCTTCATTTACTTGATGCCGTTTACATACCTTGCAATAAGCTGGTCCCTGTCCTGAGCAGCTTACCATTTTGGACACATGGAGGAGGCAAACAATGAAGCAAAATGGTCAAAATGATAAGCAGTGACCTTGATGCATCAACTGCTTGAATGCAGAAGTTTTCAAAACTTGTCATTATAAAACTCCCTCTTGGCAGCATTTAAAGCTCACACAATTATCTAGGACATAACTGCTTCCATTTTATCTACTGGATTGGCTCTTATCTTCAGCTATCACTGTGGAAAGGGTTTTACTTACCCCTCATGTTTCTTGCTTCGTTTATTCTCTAGCTGGACACAAGCCTCTTTACTCCCTGACAGATCAGGCCATTCTAGGTTGGCTGTGGACTCTGCTGAAGAGGAGTATAACTTTGGGCTGGAAATAAATTTCACGGTCTTCAGCTTTATTGCTTCTTCAGTTGCTGGGCTCCTTGTAAGCTAAAAGGAAAAGGTAATACATAAGGTTTCACCTGGGGTCCTTAGCTGCAGTGTCAGCTCTGACTTCAGCTACTATCTGCTCAAAAAACCAACCAAGACATCTAGCGAATGTGGCTTAATAACCTCTTGCTTCTTAGCCAAATTATGCAGCTTTTCCTGGAGTTGTGCCGTTGAATGCCGCATCATTAAGATTTCTCTTTGCTGCTTTAATAAAAGCTTTCTTTCTTGATGGGCTGCCCTGTAGATGTTTTGCAGGTGCTGGATTTCTGCCTACACAAAGCAGAAAAAGAAAGGAGTGCAAGAGAACTAAGATAACAGAGAAAAGAGACCTACTTAAAGATATGTATAGTATTTCTTAACATAAGGCAATACTACTCACAAAATACCCTGAAAATTCAATATGCAGGTTTTATTCCTTTTTTGTGATTTTTTTTTTGCAGTTTTATTTTTCACTAATGCTGACTGGGGGTTACCTGTAAAAACTAATGGCAGGTAAGGGGATATTTCATTGCCTGAGTGATGCCGTGTATGAGAGGTGAGACCTTTGGAAATTAATTATTTTCAGGTCATACAAAACTACAGGTTGCTTGTGGTTTGCACTCTGCATAGTAATTCCTTGAAGTAAAGGAAAGGCTTGTACTACATCAGAGTAGGACAAATTTTCTGACTACCAAGTGTAATTATGAGCCCAGCATTCCTCTCAGTAGTGGGAGAACTGAGACTATAAAATTAGCTGTCAGATTAATTTAATATATTTCAACATCAGAAGCATAAATTTGCATAAATCAGTGGAAACCTACATTATATGACCTGTTTATTATGGCACAAATAGAAAAATCCACAATAACAGTGGAGTAGCAGGGGAAAAAAAAAAAAGAAAAAGGTGTTTTCTTTTCTCTAAGATTTACAGACTGCTGACTTTGGCACAAAAACCCCACCTTACCGAATATAGGAAGCAAAGCAGAGTAATGCATGTGAAATGACACCACTGACTTTTTGAAAAACAAACCCCACTTGCTCCGACAGCTCCAGGCACCTCCCCACGTTGCATTCTCCCACTGTTGATAAGATGAAATCCAGCTCCTCTTGCTGCAGTATTACCTGCTCCTGTTTCAGCTCAGTTAGGATTTTGTCCTGCTTTGTGGCCACGGCAGAGGCTCCCTTACTATCTTGCCGTTTTTCCAGGCAGCTGGAGACCAGAGAAGGATGGGGATCACAATCAGACAATTACATGCCATGAATTTAATGCTCTTCAGAAAACAATGCCAGGGATAGGAGCAAAGCCCCTCTCCAAGCAGCTCTAAGTGCAGCAGTAGCTATGGAAGGCTCCCTGCAGGAAGTTTTGCTGGACTTGGAGGACATCTCACCACCCTGGGGCTGTATTGCTCAGACATCTCCTGAGGCAGCCAGACTTCCCTTAGCACTCTGTGCACAGCACTGAGTGGTGAGGGACACCATGCACTGGGGGGGGCTCAAACTGTACCTCGTGGTGTCCCAGCCCAGCCAGCGCTGAGGGACACCTCTCACCATCCCCAAGTGTCCTAGCCCAGCCAGTGCTGAGCAGGGGCTCACACCACACCTCAAGGATGCTCAACTGTGCTCTGGAGAGAATGAAACTGTGCAGACTCCCCTCCTCTTACAGGAAAAGTGCAGGTAAAGCAGAAGGATTTTATATAAACTCTTTTCCCCTTGAAAGGAAGAAAAAAAGTGTCCTGACTAAGCAGGCAGCTGCACCTCCACCTTCTGCAGAGGGACCTGTCCCTGTCAGGGCAGGCCTGCAACGTCTCTCCTCACCGTCTCTGGTGGCCCAGCCAGGACAGCTCGGCCCTGGCTTTCTCCCGGAGAGCTTTTTTGCGGAGCGTGAGGAGGGCAGCCTGGTGTCGAGCTCGCAGCTCTTCTCCCCTGAGGCACTGTTCCATCATGGCCAAGCTGAAATGGCAGAAGGTGCTGGAGCCTCCGTAGTGCCGGCTGACTTTGCTCCACTGGGGACAGAACAGAGCATCCTGCTTATTCAAGAAGCACTGCACAGGTGACGAGTTTGACGTAGGGACTAAAAGCCAGAAAAAAAGAAAAACCCAAAACAAAACACCCCACACACTGCTACAAGAGCTGGTGTTACTTGGCTGTTGGAGCTGGCCTGTTCGCTGCTCTCCTCAGTGTCGTCCCCTGCACAGGTCTCCCTGGGGGGCAGATCCACTGGAGGTGACAACAGATTCAAGGTTTGATCATCATGCAGTGGCTTCCCGTACTCTTCTGGCAGGGATCCTAAGGAAAAAATTTTAAGTCATTGTAAATAAAATTTTTCACTGCAACAGAAGGAAAAAAAGACCCAAGAAAACAGTTCCTACAGTACATGAGTTAGCACCCATTCCTGAATTCAAGGTGCCTTTTCAAAGACTTGGCAGCCAGGTCTGTGTGCTGCCCTCGGCAGGAGCCTGGGAACAATCATCCTGCAGCTGCTCACTCGCAGGAGCAAGCTACAAATGCTAACCTTGCTTTCAAGTGAAATCATGGCAAACAGCTAAAAAGAAAAAGTAAATAACTTCCAAGATTGTTTTCTGTAGAAGGGGCAAGATTACAAAGGGAGATTGCTGTAGTTTAAGTATGCATAATGAACATAAGTATTTAGGTCAAAAATTTCAAAATCAGTTAGCAAATCAGCAAACTTTGTGTGTGTTCCAGTGCCTCAATGCTGCGCTGTTTCTCATGCCATGCTATAAAGTGTTGTTGTTTGCCCAGTACGACCAAATCCTTTAACTTAGTGTTCACCTTCTTGAAGCACTGAGCAATATGGCCCCCTTTCTCCCAGAGGTGTTCTTTCTCCCACTATTTTGGGATCCACTGGACTGCAGTCTCTTTCCATCTCCAATGCAGATTGTTTCAGTGAATGCATCTCTTGATAACTGAAGGTAAGAAAGGAAATATTTTCTTATTGCAATCAAAAATACTCTTTCAGTTCCTAGCTTTCATAGCTAAGTCCTCTGTGGAGGCTGAATCTTTTTCAAACCAGCATGGTGCTCATTTTTATGCAGTATTAGAAGTTTGACATGTGCAAAGGTGCCTTTCTGGTAATTGTATCCATAAGACTCTAGAAGCAATTCTCAAGTCTTTGATCTATGCCACCTTACATGAACATTAAAATGTGCACATACAATATTCTCATTCGCACCAAGGTATATGATGGCAAAGCAAAGTAAGGAAATTTGTGGTTTCCTATGGGTTTCAAAGGGGCTTCTACCTTTTAAAAAATGCAAGATCTCTCACAACATTGGAAACACATTTATACTATGGTTTGTGCATAAATATGAGTAGAAAGACTGTATCACAAAGATGGATAGTTCACAGCAGAGATCTGAATTAATAAAATTATTAGGCCATAGTCTTAACAGTAATGTGACAGCCATGTAAGCTGCTCTTAAATGATTTGAACATCCATTTTAGAAGCACTGTGCAAATGCTTTAGTGCCCCAAGTCATTCATGTAGTCAAACCACAGGCTAAACCGAAGTGCCTCGCTGTATACAGCCTCCTGTACCTGCCAGCCATGTTGTCACCTTCTGATTGGTGTCCTCTCAAGGTTTGCTCTGCACGGTTCAGTCTTGGCACAGAAGAATAACTGCCACTGGAGCTACCGCTCTCCTGCAAACACAGAGCATTCATGTCTATGGCCAATTTCTATTGCCTAAAGGCAGAACTTTCAAGCTTTCTTCCCTCATCTTCTTAGGAAAGCCCTTCGTTGTAGGTAATGCTTTTCTTATGCCAATAATTGCTGAAGAGTTGGATTAACTAATGAGCTGGATACTACTCACAGTGTAAAAACTGTGTGGGCATATGGAAGTAAGGCAGTATAGCAGCTCAGAAACTACTGTGTATTTAGAGCTGCCTTCATGGGAGTCAGGGTACTATGTTCATACTAAGGGCTTTAAAAAAAACAAAAACCAACATACAGAGGTCGCTTCTGTCTGAGCTGTTCAAACATATTGAGAGACATTAACTTAGCTAAAGTATCCTCCAAAGCAAATACTCGCAACAATACAATGAGAGCTTGAAACTGCACATGAAGTCTGACCTTGTGTTTATGCATACGGGGCTAAATTCTTATTCTAATAGGCACTGAATTCCATCAGTTCCTAGCTGACTTCAGAATCTGAGGCTGGAAGGTAAACAAGAAATAAACAGCATGCTGAAGTTTTGGGGATTTTTGTTTGCTCATTTTAAAAAAGATTTCTTTTTTGTCAAGATCAGCATCTCACAAGGCTCTCTGCCTGAGCAAGTATCACAGTAACCAGCTCTTGAGGACTTAAATGCCCTTCTCTTGATTTTACAGCAAAACCAGCTGTAGACATCAAAAACTGCAGTACCCGAGTGGTTTCAGCCCAACAGTCCAAATGACAGCCTAAGGGACTCCGTTACATGAGAGACCCTTTCAAAAAGTTACTGTGATCTACAGTTTCTAATCAGTTAAAAAAAACCCCTCTTTTGATTAAGGGACTCTACATGAGGTAAAAAACCTGTGGGGATTGGAAACATTTCGCTGGATCCAGAAGTGGTAGCACAGGATCTGAAATGATTACTGACCTCTGAATTGCACTGAAGCAGATCACTCAAAACCCTCTGGCTTTCTTGAACCTCTAGCTTTGCTTTCTCCTTCAGCTCTGTAAGCTTCTGTTTCTGCTGGAGTTGATGGACCTGTGTTAGGAAATGACATGCTATAAATTATATTTTTAACCAAGCCACATGACTCCTCCGAGCTGGGGGGCAAAGAGCAGCAAACTCCAAGGGAAGGCAGCACAGGTATTGCGCAGCTGACTCCTGCCGCATCCTGCTGCTTTTGGAAGGCAGTACAAATGCTTGCTTTGGCTGCAGCAAAGCAATGTAGTCTTACCCTCAGTGCTAGACTAGGATCTCCAAACAGCAAATTAAGGCTGGCACCTCTCCTTTATAGCTACATGGAGTTTAGAAACCTAATGCACAGTCAGCTGATGCCAGCTGATTAAAGCCTAAACACACCTGAATCCAGGGACATCTAGCACCTTTTTACCTGGGATAGCAGAACTTGAATTACTCTTTGTTTGTTGCATAGGTTGCTCACTGTACCTTCAGTTTGTGAGCCAGTAGCAGGGAGGTTTGCCTCAAATTTTCCAGGTGGCTCCTGTGTTTCTCTTCCAGTTCTGTGCAGCTAGGGTCTCCCTCACCAGCAGAAGCTTAGGAAATAGATGGTAACAGTCACCATTTCTTAATTCAAAAAAATCTCTGCTCCATTTAATAGGTGCCAGCTGAAGAAAGTATCAGAGTTAACCAGAGGGAGGCAGTAGAAGTAGATTCCTTCAGATTCCAGTTACTGCCCTGCAAATGCATTCTTACACTGTCAAAGTCCTTCGGGATTTAAGTATTTGCTAAGTGTTTTGCCAGCAGAGCTGACTTGCTGGGTCACTTTGAGGCCAGTATACCTTGTAAACAGTCTAACTGTATGGTATTTTCAATGGGGTCCCATAACATCTGCTTCTCAGCGTTATTTGCTGCATATCAGATCTGACTGTACTCAAAACATGCCTAAGTCCCAATACACAGACTCAAACAAGGGACCACCAGAAGAGGAAGGGGTGGTGTGTACATTGTTCCTAACTGCATTTTCCTTTTGAATTCTCCCTGGGTCTATTTTTGGAAGCCTCCCAAATCTGACATCTGTCTTTATTCCTGGAATAACTTCTCTGCATACATTTACTACTTCTACCATATCAGAAGAAGGAAAATGTCACTACTTACATGCTGTCAAGAAATCCGTTAGCATTAAGTCCTGCAGGTATTAGTGAGAGGGGAAGAGGTAGGACTCAAGAGGGCCTATGCCAGGGAAGAAAAGGACTGGGGAGCAATCCCCATTCTAAGCCTGAAGCTCAGAGCATCCATTATTGTCATTCTTGTTCCTGCTGCTCCTTCACTGCACCAACAGGGTCAGACCCACTAGTTACAGAAGAAGAAAAGCTTCCCAACCTGGTCACATCTTTGGGAATTCTAGTAACATCATGTGTGCCCCTTCCATCTTGCAGCTTCTCCCTGTGCAGGGCTGCAGGCTTGATTTCTCTCTTTTGTCAGAGGGACACAAACCCCTGAAAAAAGCTTTTGCTTTTAAGTGGGGAAAACAACTCTTGCTCCAGGTGCTACTGCTACTTCCTTATTGTAACTCTTTTGTCTGTCTTTTACAGTATAGGTGATGTAATGTTTACCAGTGGTATGTTCTTGGCTGCTTTGAGCTTCTCAGATGAATTGCTAAGCTTATGTAAACAGGTTGTGTGTTTACTCTGTGCTGTGCCACTGTCACAGCAACCAGAATCATAAATGAACTGAAGTGTGAGTCATAAATAGAAATAGGTTTGACTTGGAAACTTGAGATAAAATCTGTATCCCTATCCACATTGTCTGAATCCAAATTACTCTGTGCCTCAAGATAAGCCTGCTCAAAGTTTGTTTTTGCTTTAAATACTGAAGAATCTTTTAACATGGAAGGAGCAGAGACCTGAGCTTCTTGGCATGCCAGGATGCTTTTCCTATTTACATGGATGTGAGTGAAACAAAATATTATGTTTCAAGCCTGATGCAGATTTTCTATTAGAATGATGCTGTGTTTTTATAAACAGCTTGATTGCAAATTTCACTTACCACTTATGGTGTTGCTATAGGAGGCTTTTTGTAACTCCCTACTTTTCAGAATCAAGAGATTGGATGAAAATCTCATTTTTTACTTCAGTAATGAGTATCTCCTGGTTCTGGAGCATTGTTTGAAAAGGCAAAATCATACTGAATTACCTAGAAATCACATGCCCAATAGAGTTCATCCTTTTAAAAAGATTTTTGGTTTTACCCCAGTCTTTCTAATTTTGATGACTGATTCAGATGCTTTAATGCACTGATGATTTTGTGAAATGGTATATTTAGGAAAATTCTGTGGGTGAAAGAGCTGTTGTTTCTGCAGGAAAGTTTTACTACTGGTTTTATGCAATATAACAGAAAAAAGACAAGTGAACAGTTCTTTAGTGGGTATACAAAGAGCTCATCACTTTCAAAAGCCAGATGAGGATGCCTCCTTCAACAATAATAAGGTCATTTTATAATCTATATATATCTATCGATGTGAATTTATCTGAGAAGCTTTTAATACTAATATCTGGGCCATTTTGAAGTATGATAATCTATTAGGATATTGTTTTAAACTGGCAAGTATTTTCAATTTGTGTCTCAAACTGAACAATGTTATTGTTGTTCTGCTCAAAGCCTGAACAATGGTATTGATCTCAAAATGAATACAACATTTGTTCTGACCTGTTTTCACTCCTTTTGATCGTAATTTTCCTAATTGTGGCCAGTTCCAGATGCATTTCTTGTGTTGCAACATCCTGCGTTAAAGAAAATACCATCTGGCTAAACTTCACGTCCTCTTATGTTATGATGAATGGCATTTTACTGCGTACCCAGATAGCTTCAATGTACATACGCTCAGTCTTTTTTAAAAAATGCTATTTGTTAAATCACTTTCCGCTGCACTGGCAGAATCTCAGTAAAGCCCTGTAGAATCTCTGTGACATATAATTAAAAAAGCCAGGCTAAAAGTCTCATTTTTCTAATCACTTGAAGCTAGGCAGAAGCACTTACTGCTGCTTTACTCAAGGACAGCTTTTTCTTTTTGCCCATGTCAGCAATCAGTCCAAACCTGTTATTACTAAGTTACACACTTGCAACTTTAGGTGTAAGCACAACTTTGACTAGATTATTGCCTGGAGGTGTATGAAGATGGTAAGAGTCCTAAAAAGCTGCTGTGGACTCCAGAAAGAATTTGGTACCATTTGATAATACCCCAGGTCAAGGCAATCCTTCCCCTCTCCAAAATTACTGTGCTAGCTCAATTGCTTTATGTATTTTAGGTTACTCTTTAGGTAAGGGAAGGGATGGGTGAAATACCACCCAGGCATTTCAGTACTTTGTTAGCGTGCAGGAACTGAGCTATAGTGATGACAGGTAAATGGAGATACAGAAAAGAGGTTTGCTAACTCCTAGTTACAGCTGAGATATGCAGCACAAGCAAACAGGATGGCTGTTTGGCCCTTCTTCAGCAAGACCAGTGAACCAAGGGCAATCCCTAAGCAACAGACTCTATACTTGAAGGCTATACTTGTTTATTCAAGAAAAATCAAAGGGCTGATCTGCATTCTTGAGTACCTTGGAAAATCTGTATATCCACGCCTGCTGAATCAGTTTCTTCTCTCCTCTATAAATATGTCTGGTATCCCACTTGCCATTGAAGAGTAGCTGCTTGCTAAACAAGGGGATTAATACGGCCTGTGCTGCTCCTGTCCTCCACATATTTTGTGTTCATATCTAAATCCTCTAGTGCAGAGGGTTGGCTAGAGTTCAGCTTCCAGTCAGATGTTGCAGCACATGGCAATACCTCACCCTGCTGCTGCCTCTTCCACGTGTGGCATGTTACATACAGAGCAGCAGAGCAGCTCTTGCTGCAGGCTAGTAAGAGAGAGCTGGCCCTGAATCTGGACTTAACCAGAACCCTGAATTTCCTGAATTTCTATTGCTCATCAATTATACAAAATTCCCTCAACCCTATACACTTGCCATAGGATACCAAAGCCCCAACCTGTATGGCAAAGAAGCTCCGGACCGCACACCACAAGAAATGCACATGTGCATCCATATGCTTTACAGTGGTATTTTACAAGTAACAGCACACTATGGGGTAGTAGCACAGAGAGGGACAAAGTCTTGACTTCTTGTGCACACGTGGGCTATAGGATAATTTATCAGCCAGCTAATAAGCAGTGCAAATACAGTCTCTGGGTAGAAAGTAACTAGTTCAGAGGGAGAAAACTGGTGTCAAAGAAAGCGAGAGCAGTTCTCAAGAGCAATTCTCATTTTGTCTGTCACAGAGTCAAGAATATGCTATGCTTCAATGCTGTCATCATTGCAGACTACTTTATAGATGTTTGAAGGCTGATGATGGAGCTCACTGAAGCTTCACCAGGCAGAAGCTTTGTAAAATACAAAAGACAGTGTAGGATTTTGAAGCAAAACCGAAGGGCTGTCTTATCTCAAAACTATCAGAGGACAATTAGCTGAAACCATGCTGTTAACACTTCTTGGCTGATTCCACTAATTTAATCATTCCTCCCTCTGCTAGAAGCAAGAAGGCAGCTCCCTCTAGTGATACGAGAAAACATGTCAATCAGCAGTTAAGGGGAAAGATGTTGCGTATAAATACATTTTCTTCGTAATCCAGGTTAAAATTCTGCATTTTAAGAATAATGGAGAGCATTCCATCTGCTTTCCTAATGCAAATTTTAAACCAGCAGCCGTGCTTAAACTTCAACATTTAGAAAATACTTTTTTAACAATTAATTTCAGCCTGAACCTTGTAATCTCTCAAACACAAAAAAGGAAACAGAAGTCTGGCCCCATGAAATGAGCTTTCTGACTCATTTAGTCCAATCTGTCTCATAGTCCAATCATGAGGCTGTAGGAAGGGACACAGGCAAAATGTTTTTTTTAAATCACCTAGTTCCCTTAATTAATAGCAATGCAGAAACTTGGGTACTGTGGGCTGTATTCAGAGGATGTGCTGCAGTATCAATTAAAGTACAGCTCACCTCCTCAGCTCCCTGTGGAAGAGACCTGCTGGTCTGGCAGGAATGATGGAAAGATGGTGGTGGTGTGATAAGCAGAATGTGCAAACCACTTCCTCATCAGCTCACTTGGTTGTACCAAGTTTTGTGCCTAAACTGATTAGAGATGCATATAAGAGCTATGTGAAATACTTTCCGGGGATGCCCGTGGAGACTGTTCATCACAGCATGTGCTTTAAGCATTTGCAATTCTGGATTTTACAAAGAAAATGCAACAGTGCAGGACAGGTTCACTGTCTTACTCCAGCCAGTAAATAGTTACAAGCATTCTGTGAAGATCTGCTTCTTCTACTTCGCTTTATTGTATTTGAAAATGAAATTTATTATTTTGCCAAGTATGTTTACTACAGATAATTTTTCCTGTCTTTGGCATAGCAATTAGCAGTTGGGTGATGCATGTATCTTTTAAAGGTAAATACTTGTATTTTGCAGCAATTGTATAATTGCACATCATTATGCTGCTTGTGCATGGTGACTTCTGTGTTCTGTGAAAGAGAACAGAATCAACTGCTGGTGTGATGCATTATAGCAGACAATACAGCCTTGCGTCTGAATGCCCTTTTCCTGAAAAGTGGTGAACAGATCCACTTGTGACCCATATTTCAAAACCACATTGTCTTCAGAATGACAGTTCTGTGCCTCGTCTGCAGCAACATGGGCCATACTGGAGCTGCTGGCTTACGGTCAAACCTTAGGCTTGAGCTCACTCAAAAGCTGTCAGCTCCTGCAAATGCTCGGAGAAGGTAAAGGTTTCTCCTGGCATAGACACGAGGCAGCCGTTTCTGTTGTTTGTACGGTGAATAGCTGATGGCAGGGTCTTTTTGCCAGCTAGCTTCCAGAATTGGGGCCCTTAGTTATTAATATTAAATAAATACAATGTCTTTTGCTTATGGTAAACACTTCAGACAACAGACTTACTGTCCAATCATGTAAGATGCCCTCCTAGTCCCTGGGGGGTGGGGAGAAGCGCAGTAAACAATGCTGGCTTCTCCACAACCTCAAAATCCAATATTAGATATAAAATTTTGTGAGGAAAACAATGAAGAATCCTTAATAAGAGCAAAGGCTTTTTGTAAGTACCCTCTTTGAGGAAAGGTTATCTGATCTTGTTCTTTTGTCTCAGAAAAGCCCTTAAAACAATGCACCATCTGCTACTGTTTGGTGGAAGCAAGCAGAGATCTCTTCAGACAGAGCAGCCTGCATGCTACTGTTTGCCATTTAACCCTTTCGGCCGCAAACTTTCCTTTGTTTCTATGCAAACATTTGTTCTGAGCAGAAGTGGTGATACCCTGCCCCCTGCCCTTGCCTTGGCCAGCCCTGCCCTGTCCTTCAGCAGATCCCTCCACTCAGCCCACACCCTTTGTTAACCCCTGTAAATGTTCTGTGCCTTGATGTCTCTTGATGTAAAAGTAAGATAATATCCCACACTTATCTGATGTAGTAATTATGAAGAATTAATTGTAAGGCTCCTTGCGACCTTCAGATGAAACTGCAAGGTGCTGAAAATGTCTCTGATCTAGATGGGGCTTGTTCCATCGAGGGCTGTCCGTAGCTGTCGCTCTGTAACTCGGAACAGGAGCGACCTGTGAGGTGATGCTGTGCTAGATTCACACCTGAGACAGCACAGCATTGCATGGAAAAGGCAAAGCATTTCTATTCCATTTTTCAGTGGGGTATATATGTTAAATTGGACCTGAAAGTTGAGGGGACATTTTTTCATATGCTCATTCTTCACTTTCAAAATCTGGAATGCGAACCAGCTACTTGAAATTCCTCCTCACCCTAGAAGATTTTTCAGTCCTAGTCAGAACGGCTAGCACGAATTCTCCTGCAATGAAGGACTATTCATTCTTTTGCCATAGCATAAGAATTACCTTGCACTGCGTAACCACCACGCTCTGACACTTTGGGAAATGCCACTTTACCAAAGTCCAGCTCAAAGCCGTCGTGAGTCTCAGCCCCAGTGCTCAGAGCAGCAGAGGAGGGCTGTAATCTGAGGTTGTCTGGTGTTCTCAGGCTCTCTCTGGGAGACTGGTTGGAAGTTTCCTCTTGATTCTGAACTTTCAAAATAGTCTCACACTGGTAGTGATTCCTCTGAGCTGTGAGTTCTCCCGGCAAACTGTGTCAAGGTAACAATAACAATTACTCAGAGAGCTTTTGCGATCGTTCATGTGTATAAGCAATATTTTGAACTAAAAAATGCTTATTTAATTTTAACAAATCTATGATTTATTACATTTTGTTAAAACAGAAACAAAAGACTCACTGAAAAGTCATACCTGCCGATGTACAAAACCCCTTCTTGTACCTTTATGTTGTCAGGAAATCTAACAAGACTTGTCTTCACCTACTCTACTTCTCTGAAAGAGCTGGGTGTTTCTCAACCTGGTGGCAAATAGAAACAACCACCTTGCAGTTCTGAAGCTTAATTTATGAGGGCTGCACTGTACAATCTGTGCCATTGTTAGGACTTGGTTGCACAATCTAGCTCTGAACCCTGGCAAAGTTATCTGAAATCTTTTTAGAAACACAAAGTACTAATCCCTGTTCCAGAGTTCCTGGGACTTGTGCTGAACATGGCTGTGGCCCAGCTAAGATTTTCTAATGATATATATACTTTAATATTTCAAACAATGTCAGCACCACGTCCTGCAGTCTTGATGAAAATCTCACCTAGCTGGTCTTACTTTGTTTTTAACAGTAACTATCTAAGCTTAACTAAAAAGATTAGGAAAGTGTGAAAATGGGCATTTACTGACCAAGTCTCAGCTGAAACACATGCAGGGACACATTGAAATAGTGACAGATGTTTTCTTTTTCATACAGAAAAATGAACGTGGAAAATTTTTTTATTGGCAATCAGCTTAGGGAAATCTTATTTATTTTTTTCTTGTTAATAAGCTTTTCATTGTTTTTCATGACCCAGAAACTGCTAAAGCGATTAGAACAGCTTCCACTAACACATCTTGGATGTAGTCTTCAGAAAGTGGGAGCAAAGGTGGATGAGAGAGAAGGAGGTAATAGGGATTTCTTGAAAAGCAGATCTAATATTTATTGGGCAAACACGCTGAGTACTATCTCCACATTTGTGTTGTGATAGGTTTTTTGTCAATGCTACCGTTTCTTTTGGCTCTTGAGAAATGCCTGCTTCTATTTGGAGAGACTGATGCCAAGATCCAAATCCAAATCCTGCCTGTTTCCTGGGAAGTCTACTGCCATTGTTAGTGGAGCCAATGCAGATACTACAGAAGACACTGGGATTACAGAGGAGTGGCCAGCAACCCCTATCCTCCAGACACAACCAGCCCTGCAGCAGGCATAAACCACCACAATTCCCAGATGAGGATCTTCAGATTTGCACCAGCTAAAGAGAAAGCATTATTGGGTCCGCAGCAGCAAGCAGAGCTGTGATCTAACAGCCAGCTGCCTCAGGACAGGAGGCTTCTGCCTGGCCACTGCTTGCTCTGCCCTAGCCCATGAGGCTGCACTTTCAAAACTGAACTTATAGTAGACCTTTTGATACTTACGATCTTTTTTGACTCTCAAGAATGTAGCCGAAAGCCACCTACGTAGGTAGCTGAATCAAAATAAGGATGAAATTGCATACACATTTTCTGGCAGTTTGGAGAATTCCCATCAGTGAGTCATTTGCATTAGCAACAAATCTCCATCAGCCACCCCTGCAGACTGCAGAGCAGCCGTGCATGAAATGGGAACATTTCTTATGGAAAGAGGCACCTGCGGGATTTCTTGCATGAACATGAGTCACTGTTTTCACAGCTATAATTAAACATGTAAACACAAACTGTGCTGTTGAAACTGGCTGTGGATAATATCATGTTCAAGAGCCCTGATTTTGTAACACTGGATGTTTTGTATTTGTGAATGTGGCCGGCAAACAGTCAGTTTTTAACAGGTGGCTTTGTTTAGATGAACCCTTGAAGAGAATGTCTGTTGTAGCCAACTGTGGACTCAACTCGTTATCACTGGTAGCAACGGTGTAAGACAGAGCACAGACCCAAATCAGCTGCTTTTACTATCACATTTTCTAACCTATCTCTAGCTACACTGGTGATGAGCTATACAGGCACAGGTTTACCACTGGCTCAGAACACAGCATTATCCCCACCTGTTAGCACAGTCTTGTAAAGTTCTGTGTGCTAGTCAAGAGGCAGGCTTCCTTCACTCCCCACCAACACTCCTCCATATGGAGTTCATGCACTCATGGTGCAAATGTGTCTGGAGCAGGAAAAATTATGACCCTGGAACATGTGTTCCTCAGTCACCTCCTTGACACACTCATACTCCCCTACCATGTGGCCTTCTGTCTGATCAGATCATAGATGTATGTCCTCAGCAGGGCTGTGAATCAGTTGAGCAACTTCAGGGACAGCTCGGTCATGGGAGCCTCATGTTGTCTTTACCGGTGTGTGCTGCCTGCTGGTGTGTACGGAAGAACTCTCATCCACTTTTGCTTCCTGTGAGTGAGTGGTACAGGCTTCAGGACTAGGGGCAAAATTCGAATCTAGATCATTGCAAATATCATTTGCAAATAAAAGCCAAGGCAAATTCAAAGACAGCCTTTTACCCTGAATCTTTGTATTACCTACTTTACCAGTAGCTAAGAAAAAGTGTGACATGGAGTGGTCTTTCCTTTATATCACCCTGTTACTGTCACTACTGCTGCATCAGAGGGAGCCCTCAACCCACAGGAGATGAGTCTGGAGTCATCCATATTATAGCAACACTTTCCACTTCTAATCTCTAAATACAGCAACGTTTTATGTGCACGTAGCTCTCCTCATCTTTTGAAACAGCACTTGCAATAGGGTTGTGATTTATTGTTTGAGAGGTTTTACTGGTGTGGTTTTTTCTGTGATGCTCTGAGGACTTTCTTTGACTCCGCTGCTCAAACACACAGGAGCTTTGCTTTCTCAGTAATTGCATTGTTCAGGAGATCAGTGCAATCTGTCTTATTTCTATTTTGTCTGATGCTTGTCCATTACAGCTGAGGGACTGTTCCTGTTGGGGCCCACGGGGGTTCTGCACCTACCTTCCACTACCGTGAATTAGAGTTGCATATAAACACACGTGCATCAAGACAAGAGTAATGGACCCCACCATCTCCTTCGGGCTGGTGGGCTGCGCTCTCAAAGGTGCAGGGCACACGCAGCTCTCGCTCTCTTCACTGCACTCTCTGAGTGCCGACTGCTCATGTTTTATACATTTGCCATTTTCTGTGACAGAACAGCTCCATAATCCTTGCAACTGATCTCTTGAAGCAGAAATCAGCCCAACCTTTGTGAATGTGGTAGTTGTGCACAAAGAACAGGGTTTTAACTCTCAGTAATTCCAGTAATTACTCTTCATAACTTTGGTAAGCTGAGCTGCCTGGACTTATCTCTCCAATTTTGATTTTCGTCTTGTTTACTTTGCACTGTAAAGCTGTAAACAATCTTCTTAAAAAGAATGCTGTGCCTTACATCCTGCCTTCAGTTAAAAAAACAACTCTCTTCTTCCCACTAGAGCTTTCTGCAGTTTAACTGCAAGTAGGTTGGCCCAGCCAGCTCTGCCCCAGGCACTAGTGAACTGCCCTGTAAGCAGAGTGACACCATCCCTGCCCGGCCAGGGACCCCTCAGCACCATCCCCATCCCCACCTGGGCAGGGATCCCGCAGCATCATGCCATCCCCGCCTGGGCAGGGATCCCACAGCATCATGCCATCCCCGCCTGGGCAGGGATTCTGCAGCCTCAGCACCATCCCTGCCTGGGCAGGGATCCCTCAGCACCAGCACAATCCCCACCTGGGCAGGGATCCCGCAGCACCATCCCCATCCCCACGTGGGCAGAGATCCCACAGAACCAGCACCTCATCCTTGTCTCTGAAGGGGAAGTTGGGGACACAGAGGCCAGTTTGTTGCATGTGTGTCCTTTCTTTGGTGATGCCTGTCCAAGCCATATGTCATCTTCTGGGTCTCAGAGGGTTTATTCTCTGCAGGGACATGCGGCCCCCAGGGGCCTCTGGCTTTGCCCTTCTCCGACGGGGCTGACCTGCAGTTAGCCATTGCGTCTGAGCCACCGGGTCCCTTCCTGGCCCTCCCTGTCCCCCGAGAGCACCTGCCTGCCCCCGGTACAGGAACACATCTTTGCTCTCCAAGGTACAGGCTAGATGCAGAGGGTTTTCTATTGACTGTCATCTACATTAAACATTTAATTAATGTAGGTTGACTGAAAACAACCTGCGTTAATGTAATCCTTCTTGCTAAACTTCCTGCTTCAAAACCTATTTTCCATAATAATTACCATGCTCCGACACGTGTCCTGTTCAGGGAAACTTAATGTTTGTGAGCAGGTGTTGCTCCACAGGCACCCAACCTGTGGAGCTCCAGTAATCAGAATTTTTCACCTGCTTTTGGCACCAAGGGAGTGAAAACAATTACTAAAAATGAATTTATAGTATTCGGTCGATTAAATCACTCTTTAATCCCCTGCGAAAAGGAGATCAGTGGAGATTTAACTGGGTGCTCACACAGACGGTCTATTCTGCTGTCAATGGCACATGTTATAATATGGAGGGGGTCGTTTTGCGGGGCTGGGGAGGCAGGCAGGGGCTGGGGGTCACTCTGCAGACACGGAGCTCAGCCCGGCTCCGGCGCGGGGCTCGGCGGAGCTCGGCGGGGCTCGGCAGCTCCCAGCCCCGGGGGCGCGGGGCACGGCGGCGCGGCGGGGAGCGCGGCTGGTGGCGCCCCCTGGCGGGCAGCCCCGGCACCGCCGCGGCCGCAGCCCCCAGCCCCAGCCCGCCCCAGCTCGGGGGGCCCGGCGCCTCCCGGGGGGGCCCCGGCTCCAGACAGGGGCGGAAAATGAAAATGCATCTCCCCCCAGCTCCCGGTCTTCTGTCGCCGCTGGAAAGCGGCACCTAGGGCAAAGCTCCTCCAGGGGGGCGCCAGCTGACCCTCTCCTATGGATCTCCCAGCTCTCTACAAATAGGTGGTTCCCTCTTTCAGTAAATCTTGTGTCAAAATCTGCCTACCTGGCAATTCTCTGAGTAAGGAGTAAAGAGCAGGCTGGCCTCATGCTGAATTGATGCTATTTATTTTAACTACGTGTGTGTGTGGCGCATTTAGCAGAGAATAATACATCCAAATTTGTTTACCTTCTAGCAAGGAATCTGTGAGATGGAGAGGCTGGGCTGGTGACGGGCTTTTCATGCAATAGGCTTCTGTCCAGCTCGGAGCCCTTATTCACAGGGAAACCTTTTAGAAAGACAAATGAAGGCATTTAATAAATATGTTCTTTGTAGAAATGAAATGGCCCAAGCATCGGCATCTATTCCCTGCCTACTTAAGTGTGAGTGCTTCACTTCCATATAGCTTTTCTTATCCACAGATTTCTAAGTACATGGGGTTAGGTTTATAATCCCTTTCTTACATCTGGGAAAGCCTAGGCACCAGAAGCTGATGTGTCCAAAATCAGTAGCAAAGCCACAGATAAAATGAAGAGATGTAGCTTCACAGACGCAATGAGAGGAGAAGAAAGTAATTAGATTATTACCCAAGTTAGATCATGACTTCTTAATGTGATAGCCTCTGCCTCAGTTCTATCTCTCTTCTCACAGGGGGACTGACAAACTTTTCAGTGCTAACCAAACAGACATATAAAAGAAGTCAATTACTGCTAACATTCTGGCAGCCTTCTGATCTGAGGAGACTTGCTGGAATTTCATGGCTCTGCCCTACTGAGCTAAACATACTGAACAGCATATGGAGTGGCACTCGCTGCTGCCAGAGGGTCCCTAGGGCTGCCTGTGCTGCTTGCTGAGGGCACCTGTGA
This sequence comes from Falco biarmicus, assembly GCF_023638135.1. Classification (NCBI taxonomy): domain Eukaryota; kingdom Metazoa; phylum Chordata; class Aves; order Falconiformes; family Falconidae; genus Falco; species Falco biarmicus. The sequence continues at coordinate 7,391,195 of NC_079296.1, read as the reverse complement.
CTCTTCTTGGTCTCAGATTTGTGAGCTGCGCAGAGAACAAGTCTGTGAACACTCAAGGCTCTGGTGACTGCTCACTCTGAGCAGTACAGATACAGCCTGGAAGACCCACTGCTCAGGGATTTTCCAAGACACACCACTTCCAATAGCCAAGAGGAGATGAGGCTTAAACACTGCTTTGTAGCTTTGAAAGACTTGGGCTATGGCATCTGAGCCTCACTGTTGCATCGTGTCAATATGATCTACCTTGCAATGTGTTGCTCAGGTCTTCCCCAGCATTGAGACGTTTCTGTCCAGCACTGTGAGTGATCCATGGTAACTCTTTGCTTGCAGCACTCCCACCAGGCAGAGGAGTGTGTGCGTCCTTCTGTCTGTCCAGGGCTGTTGTTCCCTCAGTGCCACCCACAAGGCTAATCCTGCCCAGTCCATGAAATTCCCTATCTGATGACTCACATAACACTTCAGGATCTGGGGCGCCCAGAAGCATTTGTATAGTTATTGTCCTGTCTTGTTCATCCTTGGATGTCTCCAGTTGTGGGTCAGAAGGCTCATTGTAAAGGTCCAGAGCTGTCTCTGTCAGTGTTTTGTCAGCAAAGTCTTTAACCCAGCTTGCTGCATTCAGTCTTATAGTTGCCATCTCAATGTTTTCTGCAAGTTCCTTGGATAGACTGTGTATGGCTTTCACTCGATCCTGTTTACTTCTGTATGGTGAAAGACCAGAAATCGAATCCTGGGAGTAAGATTTTGCATCTTTCTGAGGAAGGGAAAAGCTCAGAGGAGGCGTATGCAGAGCTGGGGGAGAGTAGTTCCTCAAATCTTCACGTTTCAGAGGACTGAGAAGCCAGCATTCAGATTCCAGTGATGCTGGAGAAGCTAATGCCTCTCTTTTATTAGGTGATTGAACTGTTTCTAGAAGTTGATTCCTGTTTAAACAAAAGGAGAAATACCACATTATAAAGACAAAGTGAACAAAGTGACAGCAGTTTTCTGCACAGACCAGTATCCTCAGCTAAAGCACTTTGCAAAAGAAAAAGAAACAGGTTTCCCTGTCTATAGGTACATTTGTCAAATGATAGATTCAGGATGGAGTGTGAACTACTGACAGATGCAGAGAAGAAACAGCCGAGGGCTGGCAAGGAATAATTATTATTCTAAAATACAAAGCATAAAAGTAAGCTGGAAAGTTTGGCTCAACCTCAGAGCCAGAGCACTGGTGTCCTGCTGTGCTCAAAAGCACTCCCAAATGCTCCCAGGTTCTGTAACCCCTCTGGACCAGGGTGCAGTGAGGCTGATTTTAAGGTGAGATATGACAGTACATTAGTCCATTGCTCTATTTTTCTATAGGTTACAACAGAATACTGTGAAAAGTCTGCAGTGTGTGCTGAGGAGGCTTTCTAGGATGCTTTTTATGTCTGAGTACCTGCCTCTGTGATCTTTACTTGATAGAGTACAGGATGTTTTATCCACCCGGGCCATGAAACTCCTCTCCAGGATTCCACCACTGGTTTGCTCCTGAAACAGAGGTGACCATTAGTGTAAGCACTAAATAGCTAAGCAACGTAAGGGCAATATTTAGCTTTTGTTCCACTTAAGAATTGTTTCATGTCACTAGAAAACTGCATGCACCAAACAACAAACCTGTTCTTTTAGCTTAAGCAATGGAGATTTCCAGGCTTTTGGCCCTGGAGTAAGGGGTTCCAGCCTTACTAATGAGACCAGCAATTCTTGCCATAATTAGAAGTTAATTGCTCTATTTTCCCAGCTAAAACTTTTTCTCCCTGACACTTCAAAGCATTTGTATGAAGTGTTTCGTCTCCTGCGTGGTGCTGTACTGATCAAGGTTGGAGAGTTTTCAGTTTGCCACTCCTTTATGACTTACTTGCTGAAGTTTACACCGAGGACTTTCTTTCGCAGAAGCTGTTTCCCTGATGAGCTTGTGCATCTGGTCAGAACACATTTTCTTTCCCATAGCTTCTTTCTGTTTCTTGTACACTTCTTGCAGTCTCTTATTTCTTATCTCCATGGCCTGCACCAAAGACTTTTTCTCTTCTAGGCTTTTTTTCTTTCTTTCTTCATTCTTTCGACACATAAATTCCCGAACAATTTCAATGTTGTAGGGGTGAGGTTTTTTAATGTTCGTCCTCCTCTTTGAAGGATGCTTAAGGTTTTCTTTCTCAGACACTTTCTGTGCAGGCCTGCTTGAGCCTTTCTGTCTCTGAGGAGATGCACTTTTCCCTCTGCTGCAGTTTCTTGAGCTGCTGGGTGCCGCTCCAGCTTTCATTAATGAGGAATGTATCTTTTCCCCATTGAAAGCAGAGGGAGGTATGCCCTGAGGTCCAGGTGAGGGAGAATGGATCCCTAGGTATCGCTGCAGAACTTCTACCTTTCCTTTCACAGTATCTTTTGGGAGCCTGGCATGTCTGTGTTCATCATGACACTGGCTTTGCAAGTGTAGGTTCCTGAGTATCTGTTTTATATCCTTGGTTGGTGCATTGCTGCCCCTTTCAATAGGCTTGCTGGGGGGAACCACACAGCTTCTGAGTTCAGGGCTTTTCCCCACAGGTTCCTTTCCTTTTTCTGTGGAGCTGTTTTCCATCACTGGCATCACTACAAATCCTCTCCCAGGTCCTGTGGAGAGCATTTGGAGACAACAGTGGTGTCACTACTTCAGGGATGTATCAATTCCTGTATCTATCAAGTATGTCTTACTATAGCTGTGAGGACTATTTGCATGTGTAGCCCAGACTTGTACAGCTATTGCAAAATCTGCAATATTCTAGGGAGAATATAAACCTGTAAGGGTGAAATTTGAAGTTACAGTGGCCAAATGATATTACAAAATATGTGTAGTTTGTGCCCCTTCAGTATAAATAGAATTTAATATACCTGGACAGTGAAACCCTTTATCTCATAAACCTCTTATGCTTCTCAGTGTAGCACAATGAGATCTTGGTGGCCACCCTTGGCTATTGGTAGACCCAGAGAAGCTCTACAGCTGTGTCTGGCAAACCATTCCAGCTAAAAAGCAGGTTATGCTACTATGCGCAGGACATGGAGCTGATGCTGTATCTCTGCTGGGGAGCTATAACCTGTGTCATGATCCAGTCAAGTCTTACTTTAAGGACACAGTGCATTTGCATTATCCCTTCAAAACCACAACAGATTCAATGTGCCAGCTGACCATGGACGACAGCTTTAGTAATTGTTCTGGGTGGTTGCTAACCTGACAAGTGAGTCATTGCAAGAGTCATTAAAGATAGGTGTGCAGAAGGGCCTTGAAGCCTTTTGTTTCAACTAGTTTTACTAAACCACTTTTTTGTTTGTGTGCCAAAACAACTAGTGTTGTAGAGAGGCAACTGTACCAAAGGTATATGCTGTACTTTGCTCTTCAGCTGTGCTCCTCAGATTTGGAAATGTAGGGGATGGACCAAGCAACTTTCTAGCTAACTTCTGACCTTCTCTCCATGCAGAAGCACCAGGTAGCTTCACATCTGAAACAGAAGATTTGTATTTAATTATTAAATTCTCACACGTTCTTTGAAAGAAAACAGTAACTCTATTATAAATATTTTTAATAGCTATTTCCAGGAATAACACTCAAGGTGTGGGGAGATCAAAGAAGTTTCAGTCAGAGCAGCTTTAAAAATAAAGCTGATGCTACTTTGATGACAAAAAAAATATATTAAAGCACTCAAACTTTGGAGGCTGTCAGTCTGCTAGGGTCTATTCACCAACTGACAGAAAGCTGGTTCATGAATCAGGTGAGGGCAACACATGAAGGTTCAGTGATTTCCTAAGACTTCACCATTAGCATTTATATCATTTAACACTTTTAGCATGTTCACACAGTTCTTACAATTTTTACTTAGAAGCCATTGACTCCCAGAGTCCTCAAGAACACTTAGAAGAGGTCAGGACGTTGACCTGAGAGTGTCTGAGAGCACTCTTCTTTGATGGCAGCTGCAGACAGCTGGTACTTACTGGGTACCAGCAGATTTGAGAACTGAAGGGAGTGGGATAATGAAAATATTATTTTCCTTGTGATTACTTCAAACTCACCAGAGTAAACTAATTCATTTTTAAACTGGTGAGAATCAGCAGGATGCAGCATGTAAGAATCAATGAAGAGTACAGGACGATGGACAATGTATAATGCAAAAATAAATGATGCAGCATGCAGCACAAACAAGTTGTTCTTGCTTAATAGGTGATGTCAAAATAGACAACATTTATCACTGTTTTACTTCATAATTTCAGACTGCATTCACAGAACGCCAATACTTGCACTGGCATAATTATGTATTTATTGCAGACACTTCTCCAGCAGAAGGTGACTGAACAGGTACTTACTTGGCTTTTGCATGGGAATCCTCCCAACCAAATTCTCCCCCAATGAAAATATTCAAGCTTTTTTTTATATAGAAAAGATTTTACTCTTAAGTCAGTATCAGCCTCAGTTCAAAGATGTGGTTCATTCCTCAGTCAACTGAGTGAGTCAGGCTTTTCCAGCTCCTGTTCAGTAAACTGTCCCTGTGCTGAGGTGACTGTGTGCAGCACTTCTGAGAAGCACTTTTGGAGACTGGCTGGTTAACGGGATTGTCCTGAGATTCCCCTTTGCTTTGTGAGCAACAGCTGTAAGGCAACACCCCAGCTACAGCCCTGACTGTACCGTGGCCACTGGTGGAGTCACAGACACTGACATGCACTGAACTTGCAGCAGAGCCTGAGGTGCTCTGGGGGCTCATCTTCATCATGCACTTTAGGTCGTGTCACAAGGAGAATGATGTTTTTCAGACAAGGAAGAGCTTCAGTCTTGGGGGGATTGAAGTCACTTCCTATAATCACGTGGATTTACTTGGGAAGTCTTCAGAGGAATTACTCACTAAACCTATGTAGTTTGGTGTCTGACAGCAGGAACTGCAGATGGAATTGCCAGAATCTGTTGGGCTCAAGAGGGCTGAGATCCATCAGTGTCTTTAATGAAATACCTTACTGTATTACTTTGTTTTCTAGTTTAGCAGTATTAGAAATGCAGGATACATTTATTTTGTATGCTGCCTTAGTTTCTCTGAATGCAACTGACAAATTAATATGTATATCTAACAATCTTCACTTTACCGTGTTGTCTGATTTCAATTAAATCTTTTTTTTTTCTACACAGTGTTTATTAACTACAGAAACTATTATGCTAAAGTTCAAGAGCAGCGCCTCCATTTCTGATGAAAACAGTTCCTAGAAGAAAATCTCTTGATTTAAATAGTCTCCTGTTTTTTTCTGCCTATGAACAGATGAATATTTTATAGCTTTTGTGACTTAATTTTTTGTTAACTACAGCAAATTTATAATTCATCAAATTCCTGAGTACTCTGGCTCTGACCTCTGCCCCTCATTCATCTCTTCGTAGCCCTGCCTTGGCTCTTTCACTGACAGAAACTAATAGCCAATAAAGACACCATGACACTGGCAGTTACAATGATGAATGCTTCATGTGGCATGGTCTTATTATGACCCACTCTCAGAGGAAGATCAAGCCATTTTTCAAACTATCCATTAAAACAAAAAAAAAAAAAAAGAGGGAGAAGGAAATTATTACATATTTCATGCATTTTAAATCATACTTAGGTAGTAGAGCATACAGTGCCAATATGCTCATAATTTCATCAGCATAGTATTAGATAGCTTGGATTTGTTTCTTTCTGTTTCACATTACATACCTAGTACTCGGCTAGTGTAAAATACAACCACCTTGAGTGAACAGCACCCATAGCAGTTCTGCTATTTGTGTTGTTCCCAGCAAGTCTGAATGCAACCTATGCAAAGTAATAGCATTAAATGGGTAAAATGACTCAGTAGTTCAAATCTGCACTTAGAAGTACTGGTCAAAGAAAGCTAAGAGCTGCTGATCAGGACTCCAGTTCCTGCTGTTGATTTTGTAGTAAGGCTGATAATTCATCTGACTTTTCACTACTTTGATTTAGTCTCTATTTTGCAGGCCAGGAAATCCCTACCTTTTGGTGGCACTCTTAATTCATTAGGGAACACAGAACTGAATAGGTGACAGACAGCTCTTCCCGCCTAGGACGTATGGCTTATTTTTCATTTCTGATGATTTTTAATCCTGGCAGGTCTGGAATTCAATTGCTGCAGGCAATGGCATGGCAAATTGTCAAAGGTAAGGAAGGCTGGTTCTTGGGTAATGCCTGTGGACACAGGTGTGAAGCATGTGGCAAATCCTTGCCCATGGAGTGCCTGGGGGGTGGTGTGTGTGTGTGTAGGTGACTTGCCAAATTTTACCCAAAAATTCGGTAACAGAAAGTGGTATCAGGTGGCCAGTCTCATCCCCAGCCTGGGGGCCTCAGCACGATTCACCAGCAGCTAACCCAGAAACAAAGCCTTGCATCCTTGTGCTGCCGATGGTCATCTTCCACCTCCTTGAACAAATGCTGATTTTTGTCTGTTCCCTCAGTGCTTTTCTTTGTTACCTGCTTGGTATAACTAAGCTCTGATCCTTGACTGTGGATCCCAGGATTTGGTATTATTTTAATAACCAGCTAAAGATTTTGGGAGGCTCGTGCCCAGATGCCACTGGCCTGCAGTACTTTTGTCCATCAGTCCAGGTAACTTCTCATGATTTTCATCCTTACCTTTACCTGTCGCTGCTTTCTCTAGAACAGAGGACTTGGGTGAAGGCTGCCTCTGACTTTGCATTTGAATTCTTGGTGCTGAGCTTCTTTCTCTTCGGTCTTTAATCAGTAGGGGAAAAAACACAGAAAAGAATTAGTGTGCAGCTAAAATCAAACTCTAGACATGACTGCTGTCACCAACAAACCAAACCCAGTCCCATTTGCTTGGAACACGAAAGTGGGAGTCTTTTTAATGACACTGGTCACCGAACAAGCAGGACTTCTTTTATGTGTGGTACTGGAGATGTTCCAGCAAAGCAAGAATTGGCCTGGATCCCTGAGGTTACACCCACAACCCCATCTACCTGTACAACAGCATACCACGCAAACAGCCTGGCCTGACTGGCACATCCAGTGGGCACAATGGGACACCCTTCCCTTGGTGTCTCTCTTGAGATCTGGGCTAACCTTTCTCTGCAGAGTACACAAACACTGCGTGCTTGGGCAAGTTGCCTGTGATGAACTGTTATGGTACAGCATTGATAACCTGGGATTTGGGAGACTTTTTTATAATCCCTCCCCTGTCCAGGGATGGTAAATTCTTCTCTGCTTGGTATTTTGTGCTCTTCGTCAGGCAAGGAGAGAGCAGACCTCAGGTTCACAGCACTAAAACCTAAACAGACAGATATTTGAAACCTGTTAGGGTATAAGGAACAGTGCAAATGCTGGTACCTGATAGCACTGAGCTATCATGCGTGTGAAAAGCAGAAGCATGCTTCCTAGGCCAGGCTGCAGGTACCTGACAGAGGTAATATCTGGCAAAGCAGCTGTGACACAGTTTTTTCAGTGCTAGAGTACAGTCAGACAAACTGAGCAAGTTGCACCTGAGCCAAGTGTCTGGGGCTGTTAATCTTCGGCCTCAGAGGCTGCCTCTGTTCTGCAAGTTGAATAGCTTGCCTGGTAGTTCCCTAACTCAGTTATGTAAAATGATCTGGTTTAAAAACAAACTAAACTAGCCTTCCCCCTGAGAATGTTCAAAAGAGGCTCAGCAGAGGATTGTGGCTTTGGCTTCTGGGTATTAGGAAGGGTAACTTTGCCCACCGATGACAGAAAGCGCTGCCTGGTTCAGCTGGAAGGGGAAGACAGCAGCACAGCCGTGTGCTCCCACAGACCAAGGTGAGCACCGTAAGATACTTCCATACATCATTGTAAAAGGTGATTTAGAACAAATCTAAGGGAAATGCCTGTGGAAGCTGGTGGTGTGTGACAGGGATCATAGTGCCCAATGAATTAACACTAATGCTATTATAGCAGTAAGATTATTATGTACAGCTTTTCAGCTTGTCTTCTCTAGTCTAATATACCCCCAGTAATCCCCCTTTGGCTGAAAAGATTGCCAAGCGGGCAGGCTAACCAAGCTAGCTGTGGGCAGTCCTTGCTCTCGAGTCCATGCATTACAGCAATCTGAGATCTTAAATCATGTTAAACTAAAGTGACAGCTGTAGATGGATTCTTCTTCAGGCCCAAATTTAGCAGCAAAGCAGGATGAGGAAGTCTAATAATATTTGCTCTCAGATCCACACTAGTTCTACTGGATGAACTGTTAAATCCCCTGTAATGCCTCTGAACTATACAATTCCTGCTCTAAATACCTGTGATGCTTCTCTGCACTGCAGGGCTGCTCTTTCCCATGTCATGCTTTATGTGTGGCAAAAAGGATGTGGGAGGAAGGGGAGGAAGAATATATTTGCAGCAAATTCTTCACTGTTTTGTGGAAAGACATTTATAAATTTTTGCATGTTGGGGAATAAATCCAGTGGAGAAGTGAACTCAGAAAGCAGGCTGATACGTATAGCACAGGGAGGTTTATAGCTCCCCCAAGGGCTGCAGAAGTAAATGAATTTATCACACGAACATGATTGCTGCCCAACTTACACCAAAGTGTGGGGTGGAAGCTGTGTGGTTAGTTATTCAGCTGTGCCAAAGCACTGCTAGGTAATACATGGTTTTAGCCTTTCTCCATAGATGCCAGCCTACTACTGACCTCTGCAAACTGGAGCAGGAGGAGCAGATGCCACTTTGCACACCTTTCTCTTCAGGGATCTGTTTTGCAGTGGCTCTTTAGCATAAGCGGAAATCAGGCACTTCTGCTCCTGGGATGCTGCTTGCTGCTTTTGCTTCTGCTCCTGGATTCTCTTCTTGAGTTGCTCTAACTTCTTTTGGGGTGATTTTTTCCACAACTCTTCCAGCTTCTGATCACTGGGCTTGCTGGCCAATGGAAGGTGGTATGTAGGAAGCAGGACAGCTGTGGGCACTGGAGTGTTGCTCGGACTGCCGCATGGGACAGCTGAGAATGGACGGCTCCCTGCAAGGGAGTAAGGTGGGTGATGCAGAGAGCAGGGAGATTTTTCTTTTTCTGTTGTGGGATTCCTTGAATCTGTGGGCTCCCTGAAACCATCCCATCTTGGTATGTACAGGCTCTTTGCAGGAGACCATGTTCCAGCTGTGTCTTTGCCATCTGCAGCCTCCTTTCTGGCAGGGCTGCAAGGTGCTGAGCGTGAGTGTCCCTTGGGGGACAGAGGGATCATTCTGGATGGGCTTTCAAAGCAACAGGTCTGTGACCAAGCAGGGGAGAGAGCAGCACGGTTTCCCTTTCTTAAGAAAAAGAAAAACAAGACTGAATATGTAGGGTGTATTATTAAATTGCTCAATAGACTGCTAATACGAATAACAGTTGAGTTTCTACAACATGTTCTGATGGTGATCCCAGTGTCTGCACAGGATCAGCATTCTGCCAATTACCAGCAGTTTGGAAAATTAAGGTAATATTGGGAAAGTGCAAAGCAAACCATGGTCTGATAAGATTTATTACAAGTATGAGCAGATAGACTAACACAGAGAACTGGTGTCAGAACACTGACTTGTTCACTGGCTTGATGGTCAGCATTTCCAATTTTTTGTTGTGAAATTGTCTGGCAACCTTTTCTGTTCTTCTAATAAATAGTAAGGTCTTAAACTTTCTCTGAAATCCTGCATCCCAGAATTTTAAACCCACTTATGTGTGCCTTTGCCTCTTCATCCACCAAGTGCTGTACATTAAGGTGATTATTTACCTGCAGGCTGGAGGAATCTCATTGCTTTTTTTCGTATTCAAAGCTGTTTCATCTTTGTTCCTCTTGCCACCTACAGCATAGAAAAATTACATCAATGTCAAAATGTCAAAAATGTTCCTTCACCATTAAATTAAACCAGTTCCTTTTACTGGGGACTGTTCCCCAACCAAATCTGGTCCATTGGACACCTGGGTACAATTTCATTCATACTTGGTAAAGAGCCTGCCAGCATCACAGTTCTGGGACAGAAGAGTGAGAGTTTGTCCTTGGATGTAAAAAACTCTGCGTACGCTGTCTCCATGCCATCCACGTCTGCTGGGCAGACTGAGTATTTGATTACTTGCTTGCACAGAAACCCATGCTACCTTTAGTACTCTGTGTCCTAGCTACTTGAATAGTATATGGCCTTAAAGTGCTCCACCAGGTCACATCGTGACCCTGTCAGTTAAACCCAGTGACAAACTTTCATCTCATCTTTCCTTCCCTTGTTCAAATGACTTGGGAGCAAGAAAAAAGATTCATGTGCAAAACCACAAGCTCCAGCAAAGCTTCTAACAGACCAACTCAACACACCTCTCTTGCTACCCTTGTTACAAAGACGGGAGTCCAGGCAGTGAGCCATCTCCATGAGCATGGTACAAAGCCCTACTGCTTAGGGAGGAAATAGCTTCCATAAATATTAAAGGCCGGCAGCTTAAACTGTTGCCAGCCAATAAGCCATCTAAAAAAAAAATATCCAGCAGATGTGAAAATAATAAGTGAAGTCTGTTCTTGTCATTAGTTTTTAAGAGTCTTTTGGAATTTGGTTAGATTTCCTGCTTTTTTCTTATCCCACTTTGTCTTTTAGAGATGATTTTAAACACATTATGTATTTCCTGCAAAAGTAAACAAGAAAAATGCTGTATTTACATCACTTCAGCCATCTCTAGGGAAAAAAACCTCACAGGAGAAGAACAAATAGCTTTTACTTTGCTGTAGCTGGTGGGTATTAATGCTGCATCTTTTGCCCAAGCTCTCTCCAGCAAGGTGTGATTCCTCATGCGTTGTGATATTCTTCTGGGAACATTAGTAGAAAGCTATTGAAAATATACATTTTCCTCAACAAAGAGGGCCTTTCACGATCTCTTGTCACCTTCCCTTCCCTCCAGCACCAAAGCAGTCCCCCAGTCTCAGCAGTTTCCCAGTAACTCAGAACTCACCAAAGCTTTTTTCATGCCAAAGCTTTCTTCTGGCTGCCTGTGATTTGGCACAGCTCCACGTTTGATGATAAAATTTGTTTTCAATCCTTTGTAGCTGTGAAAAGGCAGATTTTACTTTTGAAGGGAGACATATGTGGGGTTTTTTTCTGTGGTAGCCTTTTGCTGGCATACACTGCTTCTCTGATTAATTTTGCAGCTCCTAGTTACTCTGTAAATACTGGCATGTCTGAGCATGTTCCATGTGGTATTTCCTACAGTTGGAAAGAATGCACTTGACTGGGAAGATAAGAGATGAAATCACCTCTCTCCATTATTTACACTTTGCATGTATGTGTGCCTCAGATTTTTACCAGAGCTGCTCTGATGTTTTTAAAAACAGCATAAGCTGGCAGTAACCTCAGCCAATAGCAACTTCAAAAGTGTGATGCTAGTGTCAGGCCTTCACCACACAAGCAACACTGCATGCATTTGGATAATACTGTGCATTCATCCAAGTAAGTTCACTGTTAATGATTGCAGCTGCTGTGCCTGATATAAACATTATTGTGTTTCCTACTAAGAGGACAATAAGACAGGGAGAATTCAGAGGATGTCCTGGCTCCGCGAGTGTCAGCTATTGTTCTGCTCAAGGGTTCAACCACACAAGCAAGACAAACGCTTATCTACTCTTGTCATTAATTCTGAAGAGTGTTGTGAAATTTGGTAAGATTCCTTGCTTTTCTCCTTACCTCTTTTTGTCATTTAGCAAATGATTAAGGAGGTTATATGCTCATTGCAAAAGTACAAACAAAATGGCATGTTTACATCACTTTCATTTACATTATTTCAATGTGGAGATGATGCACAGGTAGCTGACAGACAGCGCTAAAGGCATGTGACAGCAAGTGTTCCCTGAACCACACATACCACTGCTTTGGCTTTCTGAAGACTCTTCCAAGCCAAAGCCACATCTGTGGAAGGAAGAGATGAAAGACATGTTTTAGGATCTCTTCACATGTGTCTTCACTATAGACAATTTCCCCTCATGCCCAAACCAGAACAGATTATAGAGGTGGTGGCTGAAACACAGAACTGTTCCCGGAAAATTTTGGCTGGAGTGCTCTTATATACAGCTTGTTTTCAATGTGAGCTTAGTTCTGTCAGAGCTAATGCTCTTTGAGCTGTGTTAGTACTTATTCAACAAAAATCTTCACTGACATTAGATGATAGTTTTGCATGTATTTAAGAAAGACTGAGCTGAGTTTCCCAATTGAGTCCTATTTGGTAGTAACTCAGAAAAAGAAAAAAACAAAACTGTACAGGATTACTTGTGAGAGTAAGAATGGCTCATGACTTTTTACAGAAAATACAAAGCAACACATCAGATACAGCGAAGCTCCTAGCATGAATAACTGCATACATTCAATAGTAATTGAGTCTTGATGACTGCAGGCTGAAGGAGATTCATACAGCAGGTTTCTATTAGAAAGCAGCATGAAATGGAGAGTTCTGGTGTTGCTGTAAGAGCTACAAGCACAGTTACAAAACTGTCTAACACTCTCCAAACTTCAAGATATTTGCTTCATTGTGTCTGAAGTCATGCAATCCAGATTAAACTAAGCACTGAAGTCTTTCAATAAGCAACAAATCCTTGGTTTAAAATAAAATTATCCAAGTCTCTGCTATGGCCATACAGAGAAAAATGGAAGCTCATTACTCTTGTACCAGCTAAAGGATCTTATTCTCCAAATGCAAAACTGTTATCCAGCTTTCAGCTGTGCTAGAGCTCTGCTTACTTGATATCCATGTCTGAAACAACCATGCAAATGTACTAGTCGTTGCTGCCCTTTGGGAACAGTTTAGGTCATTTTTACGCCTATATATACTTTCTTATCTATAATTGCTGACTGCCCATAAAGACCCTCATCATTTAAATTTCTGTGGTGTTTGCAAATGTTACCTGTTACTATCAATTTTCTCAGCCTTATGAGGGAGTCTCAGGGAGAGACAGGGTTATGAAACAGTTGGTATATGTCTTGCTTTGGGTGAATACACTGAAGAACTGCCCTGGGAGCTCAGAAGTCTAACACACTCGCTTGAGGTGATGCCTGTATGATCAGAGAGTCAAGAAAGTCAGCTCCATCCTATGTCCCCCTGTTACTGCCTTGTCAACACTTACCTTTTGAAGTCTCATCCATGCATGGAACAAAGTCTCCACTTAGGAGCTGTGCAAAAGCACGTAGAGAAGCACTTTAGAGATGATCTGTGGGAGGGCTGCAGTTTTTCTACAGTGGCTAATCCCAGAAACCACTTTCAAAGAGAGATGTGAGAAAGATCTCAGCACTGAACATCCCATTTGCTGCTCCTTCCCTGCGTTGAGCCATCCCCAGGTACCAGCTCCCTGGCACCGGCTGGGAATAAATACAGAAGTTCCTCTGAGACAAGTGCCAGGTTGGTCCCTGCCCTGCCCATGAGCACTGGGAGGCACGGGAGGACGTCCAGAGGAGTCCCACCAGCCTAGCTGGCCATCGGCCATCGGCACACCTTTGTTTGAGCCCCTCTGTGCAGGGCGACAGTAGCGACAGCGCAGGGAGAGCCTGTTAGGAACAGAGGAGAAAACAAAACAGCAACAAGAGGAGCCTGAATGCTGATCTCACCTTGCAAACATGTGGCGAGATGCCAGCAGCTTTCTTGACAAGTCCTTGCGTCCTTTCCAGGGCGTCTGGCATCCTGGCGATGACTGCTGCTAGGGTTGGGATGGCTGCAGCGGAGAGGGCAGTGCAGCAGAGGAGCTGGGTCACCAACCTGGGGCCCAGGTGGAAGCAGCTCTGTAGTTCTGGAATGGAGAGAGAATATGGTGCCAGAGCAGGAGGAGAAACCAGACCCATCTGAGTCCTCATCGCAGGGCACCCTTTCCTCATTGCAGAGCACCTCTTGTCATTGCAGGACACCTCTCCTCATACCTTCCTCTGTAGGCTCATCAGCCTTTGATCCTGCTCTCAGCAGCACTCTGTCACACCTGAATCCCTGGGCTCAAGAGAGCAGGAGACTTAATTCTGAATATTGCTTTTTATTTAGGGGAAATGAAAAAAAGGGTTTCTGATCTGTGATTATAAAGAAAGGCTTTACAATATAAAGTAATTGTATGCTAACGTCTCAGATAAGGATTTTCCCCCTTTGTGGGTGTCACTTTTTAAAATGTCACAGTTTTTAAGTGTAAGTATTTGAAATCTGGGTGTGACCTTTCTGGTTCTTCAGGTCTTGCTGTTGTTATCGTCTCCATTTGGATCAACCAGAGGGAACACTGTATTCAGCAAACAGCAGAGGGCAAACTCAGCTCGCAGAGGTGAGGTATTGCGGTGCTGGGAGGCTCCGGGCCCCAGTTTCTGCCAGGACAACTCAGGAGAATGAATGGCCGTCGCCACCTTGGCCAAAGACAACATGAAATAGGTAGCAGCAGAAAAACCCTTGCTATAGCAGTGATTCAGTTTCCTCTTCGTTTTCATCCTTTTCACAGAAGCATCTTTCTGGTGGGCTTCAATGGGCTGATGCCTGCCAGGGAATTTTTTTAAACCCTCCCAAGATTATGGCTGCAGGTAATTAAGCATCCCTTAAGGTGTATCTCGGTGAATTTGCCTTCTGTTTGTATGCTGCCCATGCATTGCTTTGGGAGACTTGGTTTCTGCTGTTCTTTGTCCCAGAGTTACTCACAGCTAATTCCTGGATCTGTGGTTACAACCAAAATTACTACAATCAACACATAATGGCCGAGACTAGGCTGATCATTCAGTGCTGCTTCTCTTCCTTGGTTAGATGGTCCTTAGACATTGGTTTCCTGTGAAATTTTTCCATTTCTGAATTGTAAATCTGCTTCCTACAAATATCCTATCATATATGCTGAAGTCCTGCAAGTCCCAATGCTATATATGCCATTGGCTCAGATATTCATGTAAGGCGTGTGAACACAAGAAAGACAAACAAATAGGAATAAAACACATGTCTCGTTACCCTACAGCAGTGTACTTAATTACTTACACTTACTGCTGTCATGGGTTGAATTTCAGTAAGGACCCTGAGAAGCAGCTCTGCATCCTCTTGTAGGTCCCACCTCACTGCAGAGCAGAGAAGACCGATGTCCTGTTTCATCAGCATTTTGGTTTATATTGAATCTGCCTCTTTTTTCTGGTTTAGGTCCTCAATTATTTGTTCATGCTTTAAAATTGTACAGATTCGCTTTAAGCAGCAACATCAGTATTTTAAGTGTTTGTTATTACTGGAAAGTACTCAGATGGTGAGGCAAGATACCAACACCGCATCCTTTCATGTGCATGGATCCCTGTGGTCTCTAGAGAAGTTCTCTTGAAGAAACAGACTCAGACTGCTAATCTAATAAACGTCACTGCAGTCTGTGCTCAGATATCTCCAGCTTTTCAGCTTTTCAAGTCTAACCAAACAAGGAATTCCTGAGCTGCAGACTGGAGTCACGAAGTTCCCATTTCAAGCTGTTCCAAGCCAACATTTTGGCCTGATGAGAGGTTTCAGTGCTAGGAATGCAAAGCTGGTCCAAGAGGGGAGCCACAGCTATTCAGGGTACACAAGTGATAGGAGCCCTAATTGCACTCTCAGGGTTCACAGGCAGCCCCTGTGCCAAGTGAACTGGCCCACCAAAGGGAGAGGAGGGAACGCTAATGTGAAACCTCAGCAGTGGGAGGGCAACTTGCAGTGAGTATTTGATAAGATGGGAAGCTGTGACAGTAACCAGGAAAGCCCAGTGCTGGTCCCAGCCTGCTGGGTTGATGGAGGAGCCAAGTGGAGCAGGAATGCATGTGCTGCGACAGGCAGAGCTTTCGGCTGCACGCAGGCGACGCTTCTCAAGTCCCTCAGGTCGGACTGGCATCTCTTTTGGCACCGTTTTTTCTCAGCAAACTGTTGGAGCTGACGAGAGCCAGGAGAGTGACAGATTGCCAGCATGTTATGCTGCACATCTTGGAGTGTTAGACCACAAATCTGCTGAGAGATGAAGTAAAACCTATTACTGGGCCAAATCCCACTTCTGCAGTGTGTGAAACTCCCAAGTCAGGGAGCCAAGTGTGAGCCGAGGCAGACAGGAGAAAATCCATTTGGATTCGTATCCAGATATTCAATCCATTTGTATTTTAGATCTGTATGAGCAAAACGAGCCAGTCATTATGGTTCTGGCCTGCTGACTCCACAGCTCCTGTCACATGGAACTAAGACAGAATCAGGCCCCATGTTTTCATTCATGTGACATTTATGATGCATCAGCCCTCAAACACTGAATTTCCCCTACAGAGGTACTCAGACTACCACCTACTCATTTTAGCAAATCAGACTACAGGCTATTGCATATCCAGTGGAGGTTTTACAAAAGCCATTTTATGCTTTTTCTGGAAAGGATATTGCAAAGTTCCTTGCAGCTAAAAATCTGCCAAGAGAAATGTGGCTAACCCATTGCATGGGATTATCCCATGGAGAGGATATTGTCCAGGTACGAGTCTCTGCTTTTTTCCAGCCAGCAGTTTCCACTACCATTGTGCACGCACAGTGATGAAATGGGATGAGACGTGCCCGGCTCTGCCACACTGTGGCACTCGGAGCTTCAGCGTGGTTTTCTGGTGTTTTTGCAAGGCAAAGGCAAGTGGGCTTGGTAATGGCTTAATGGTGTACAAGACTGTTTGGAGTCTGGAGGTTGGTTTGACACCTCCCAGAGGCTTCAGTTTCCGCTGTTGTGCACTGTCACTGTTTAGGAAATATTTAAACCCATAACCCACAAGGCCTAGCAAAATGCAGGAAGTGCTTATGTATGTGAACCAAAACCAGAAATTCCTCCTAAGTCTCTGTGTTCTGACACAGACGCATATCATGCAGCTATACTTTGGTGCCCACCAGATATAACTCCCAGGATCTTACTAATTAGCAGCTCTGGAAGACACAGAAAGAACTCCTCTTTCTCTGGCTCATTTGCTCTGTCTGCCTAGCTTTGTGAGAGTGTGGAGGCTTTTCTCAGGTTTGGGAGCTATGTCCAGCTAAAAGGAAAGGAAACGTTGCTTGTTTGTTGGGTTTTTTTTTACAGTGCCTGACTAAGCAATTTACATTGTAAACCACTTTTCACAGCATTTCTCAGTTAGCAAACAATCAAAGCACAAATCTAGACTTTGATTGCAAGCTGGATGTGAGATGAATTTTGTAGTAAGTGTGTAGTGGGAAGAGGCAGCTGATAAAAAAAAGTGTACTGCTCTTAGGTCTGATGCCAAGGGCCCAGTCCTGCAGCAGCTGAAATTTGTGACAAAACACAATCTAAAGTTAAAAGGGACAAAGATAAAGACACTTACTAATTTGGGATTTGATTTGAACCTGCAAAAGCTTATGGTTGACCACTACATATTGAAGTGATTCTTAAGGGTACTTCTTGTCTCTCAAATCAGCAGCATAATAAGACTGAGCTAAATGGGCTGCCCCATTAACAATGCCTTGTCACAGTTTCTGAGATAGGACACAAATTCCTTCCTCCACAGGTAATGTAAAATAGAAATATTCATGTAAAAGCCTCAGAGATACAGAGGGAAGAGCCTGACCCTGGCTGCAGAATCTTTGCTGGTACCATTATTAATCAGGGTGGGGTTTTTTTTCCTTTTTTTTTTTTTTTTATCCTAGCAGCTCCTGCTGTTTCCCTTGTTGTAAGAAATAAGCAGATAATTTTGCCTGGTCTGTGTCATACACACAGTTACTGAGTTGCACTGAGTGCTGTACGAACACAGCTGAGATGCAGGTGGGAGGCTACCATGAGGCTGCCCCAAGCCTGGGGAGGGATTCACTGGAGTAGATACACTTTGCAGTGATTACAGCCAGAAACACAAGGAAATACTAAGCTTGTGTTTTCCTACTGATGTCCTAAAATAACAAGAGTATATGTGTCAGGAAAGAACTAGACCTTCAGAATGTCTGGATGTTTTGCTGCATGCCAAATAATGTCTGGAAACGGGCAAGTGTTCTCTTTACGTGCTAAAATACATAGATATCATCCAGTTATTGGGGAAAGTGTGTTAAGATAGGAAATAGCTATCCATGGCTCATTTGGGGTTTTTTCCTATCAATAGAGGACTATGTGAATGGAATCTGAAGTGAAGAAGTGGAGGGGGTGCTGCCTGCACTGCGCAGCTGAACGTGGGAGAGCGCAGGATTGCCATGGAAACCTGCTATAGTAAACGGGGCTTTCCAGCTGCATGATAAGATTTATAGTGCCAGGCTGGGACTAGGCAATTTAAATCAACAATCTACAGGTAAAATGGCACATTTCCTTGCACATTGTCTCCATGCCCTGTAAAATGAAAAGGGAAGGGTAGGTGGCTGGGGAGAATTACGGGTGTACAAAGTTATGAGGAGTCTTAAAGCCGGACCTAAAACCCGCAGAAGCTGATGCAAAGATTCTTGTGGCTTTTGGGAGGGGGCAGACCAGGCATGCAATGAATGGGCATATGTTCCCTGTGCACCAAAAGAGAGCAGTAGGCACAAGGATGCACCATACCTGTGCCCAGTAAACTCAGAGAGCGGAGAAGCAGAATCTATTCCCTCCTTGCACAGCCCTGCAGGTGGTAGACCCCGCGGCTCAGGAATTATCTTGGTTTGGAGCTGGGGAAGAGTCCACCTGGTAAAGGCCTCCAAAACAGCTCGTTACACCTATAAGTGAGACAAAGTGTGCTATAAGCCACAAACAATGCTTCTGTAACAAGGGATCAGGTGAGTGGGGAATGATCTACTGTTTCAAGATTGTCCCATTTATTGACATTAAAGCACAGTGATATATGGAGTGTTATGAAACAGCAAGAACATTATTTTTGCGGTACTGCCTTCATCACCATACATTACCAAGACTTGAGTAACAGTGACCCATAATCTTCTCCTGGATCAGACACTGCACATCTGTCCAATCCTACTCCCAGCTAAGGGCAACAGTTAAATCCAACTTTCATGGAACCATCACGGGGCCAGCATGGTCATTAGCTCCTACAGAACTGCATGCATTTAAGTACCTTGCCTAATCTCTTGACTCACCGTGTGTCCTGGACTTAGTGTGAGTGATTTAAATATGCAGTTTAGTACACACCTGGGTATATTTGTGACATTAAATATAAGAAGGAAAATTCCTTTTGAGCTGGAGAGTACAGAGTCCTTGGTAGCAAAGACTCAAGGCTCTGTACACTCTGTAAGCATGTTTTTACTGCGCTCCATAGCTTTTTCTTCAAACGTTACTTCATTCTGTTTCAACCTTTCAACAAACCATCAAACAGCTACCAAGAATGGCAAGGTTTTGGTCTCTTCAAGAAGAGTTATATGCTTAAAATCCAAGTAGTCCAACCAGAATCTGGGAACTGGGTCCTCCTGTCCTACCTGTGCTGCTGCCTGTTTCTTTGCCATCGAGTCCTGCCCACGCAGCAGATGCTGCCAGCCAGAGTTCCACTTCCCTTTTGCATGTTTTCCTCTCTGCAATACTTTCCACGGACCTTCAGTGGCTTTCAAAATCCCTCCTGTCACCTTTCAGTTCTTTACGTCTGCTCAGCAATTTGCAGGCCCTTAATCTCAGATCTGCATAATTTTCAAATGGCATAGTGAGAAGCTTATCTAATTACCTAGGTAGAAGCTCTTGGGCAGGCTAGTATATTGTGGCGTGTACAGATGCACCGTGACAACTCATCTTTGATGCATAACATCTGTCTTGCATCAGAGCTGATCAGCTCAGTCCCGCTTGGGACACCAGCGTGGGCAGCTACGAGAGGTTATGAGAGCAGAAGAGCTTTATATATCCCATTTACTAAGAACAGTTCCTGGGGCCGTTGACCCTCTGCTCATTAATTCACCTTATTTCTCTTGATTATATTTGTTTTACCACTAAGTGCCAATCCAAAATATTGTCAATGGAGAAGCAGCAGGGTAAGATAACACAACAGACTGATTTCTGCCTTGTTATGCTCTGTCAAGGCAGGTTGCACTCAGATTTGCCAGGGTTTCATTGCTGTTGTCCCCTGGGATGCTAGACAGCACAGTCATTTAACCCGAGATCATTTATGACTGTGACTGGAATTTGTTTGTATGGGCCCTTTTTTTTTTCCCCTATGTCTTTGAATAATAATGTAAGCCAGCAAAAATATTGCCTTATTATTGACAAAATTAATCTATGTGGAGTTAAGTGCAAAGGAAAATAGATACTAGCTGCATACCCATCTCCAATAGAAAATAAATATAGCATATGTTTGAAGGCTAAATTCTCTGCTGATGTAAAATGGTGCAGCCCTGTGCCAGCAAATAGAGCTATCCCAGCATATGTAAGTAGATAAGCTGACCCTGAGGATCTTCTGTCTGCTTGCAGTAAAGTTGGTGGGTGTGTTACTTCACCGAGAGAAAGAACAGATCCTGGACACCTGGAAATGATGGTTATTTAGGGGCTGAGCCACTGTGAGCAAGAAGTGTCACCACTATGCAAGAATGTGGTAGGAAAAATGTGGACTTGCTTAATTGAGCTGCCTGGTAGAAAGGTATTAAGTTTGTAGAGACCTAGATACATGTGAGTGAAATGTGCTGTCCTGTGCGTAGCCTAGACTGGAAGGATTCCCAGATGCCCTTTTTGGGTTTCTCTGACAACATAATTTAGCAGCTCATGAGTGAAAGTCCAAAGCAGCAGCCAGCAGGTAGACACACCGTTCTGAGGGCAAAGCCACTACCTTCATTCCCTTTACTTTTCCAAAGAAAAGCCAGGGGACAGGATTGTAAATGTAGATTAACATTGTATTTTGCCACTCCCAAACCTTCTGCTCAGAATCAGGATGCTGTTCTTTTCCAAGAGGCCAACACAGCCTTCAGGCTGCAATCAACAGAGGACACAAATATTTGATCTCAATAGACAACTTGAGCAAACGTTAATATTCATTTCATCCCTTAGGCAATACAGCCTGTTAATCACATAGTGCGATCGATACCACAGTACATGTTACACTGAAAACACGACTGTCATGTCAACCATAATGTTGAGATTTGCTAGCCCAGGAAAAATATCAAATATCAGTAGATAAAACTGATCAATAGATAAACAAGAAGAGTGGTTTTATGGATAACAGAACAGATTGACTAATTAGAGTTCTGACATAACATAAACACTCTCACTCAGTGAATGCTGCATCAGACCCAGAACTTGTGTTTCAGCTGCAGCATACTTAAACACCATTCTTCCAGGTATCAGCTAATGCAGGGTGCACTCTGTTCCTAAGAAGTTAGTTGTTCCACTGTTTAATTACCTACATTTACATGTCGCATCTTATTTCCAGTCTGAATTTGCCTAGCTGCAAGTTCTGGATGTGACACTCCCTACTAGACTAAAAAGTTTTCTATTCTCAGAAATTTTCTTATCTATAAAGTTAACTGTCACCTAAGATTCACACTTTAACATTTACTTAAGCAAGCTAAATCAGTTGACTTGCTAATTTTGCATCACGCCTGTAACTGATATTTATGGTCTTTGCTTCAGTGTTGCTTTGTGGTCTTATACTTGGCTCGTTAGCTCCCAGGACCCCAGTAGTCTTTTCATAGCCCCTTCATTTCAGCATATGCATTTTCATCTTGTTTGTGATGTTTGGCTGTGCTGGAATGCATACTCCAAATGCATGTCCCACTCTACCAAACAAACCAATCCCATCTCTCCCATTAATTGCTACCATTCATCTAAATTTGATCTTTTAACACAAACTTTACCAGTAATGTCTTTGTACTTATTCTCTAGATCATTGATCAAAACATTAGATAGCACTGTATCAAGAGTAAATCCTTTGGACACTCTAGAAACTCCTCCATCAGATAATTACATTTAGATGCATGTTACCAAATTTTCCATTCATTTAATATAAGCCACATTGATTTTGCTGTATACTATTTTTAACAGAATGTCATGCAAGATTAAGTCAACTGCTCTGCAAAAGTCTAAGTCTATTATGTCAGCAGAATTACCTTTATGAACTGAATTTATAATCTCCTCTGAAGAAAGGCTGCTTGTTTGATGAGCAGTTTTCTGGAGCAATGGATTGACATTCCATGGCCCTTTTGACTGTGTTCCATATTAGCACAGCATCAATATTGGGCTAACGAGGCTAAAGTTACTTGGGTCATCCAGTTACTTTTCTAAGATATTTCCTTTCACTATTTGTCTCTTTTCAGGCCTTTGAAACTTCCCTTGTGTTCCGTTACTTGCTCAAAATTTAGCATTGATGGTGCAGAGTGTGCTGTGTGTCAGTTATCAGTCCTAAAATGAGAATTATTGCTTTTAGAAAATGCTGCTTAATGTTGCTAAGATATTGCCCTAATATTCATTTAGAAAGATAGAACAGTCTTATCTTCAAGTGGAAGAAATGTAGAAAAAAAAAATTGTATATCCTGCCATAAACACTTAGCAGAGTTGGGCTGTAAATGGTGGTATTTTTGCATTGGCTTTCATTGCTGATTAAGAAATCGATGGCTTTCAACCCCAGCCTGTGCGGTTAGTCTGCAGCCTTGGTTATAACCAGAACGGGCTTCCTGTCACAAAGAGCCGGTGTGGGGACTGCGAGGGGCTGTGCACCCCGGTGCGACTGCAGGAGCCTCTGTGACCTTGTGGTGTGGTTGGTGACATGAGCCACTTCGCCACCTCCTTCTGCCTCTGATTCTCTGAGCTGTTGGCTAGTTAAATAGAAATAAACCCTGTCAGTTACATGGCGAGTGTTTGGAAAGCACTTGCAGAAGCTTGACTAAACAGTGCAATTAAAGTGTAAATATTGGCAATCTGTTTTAAAAACAAAGCCAAACACGCTTGCTTGTAATTCATGTCATTACCAGCAGTTACAATTTAAAAAGGAAATAAAGCCCCCTTCAAAGGTGAAAATGCGTATTTTCCCCCTCTGCTTTCAAGTATAACAAAAGACTACTTTTTATTTCAGTTAACACTAATAAGAGGTTTTCCCAGACTTCCACCAGGAGAAGCTGGGATTTTGTCTGTTGACTATTGGAAACTGGAGTTGGTTAAACAAACCCATTGCCATCACTATAAATACAAGCTGATCATGACTCGGCGCTCTGGGGTATCTGCCCGAGCAACAAAGCTTTAATAAAGTGCCTCCAAGAAAAGCTCCCTGTTACTGTTACAAGCCTTCCAAGCCCATAAAAAAGACAGCGTATTTGTGATGAACCACAAGAGAGACTCACATCACCCTCTTGGGGTGTTGGTTGACGTCCCAAGAAGATCTCTTGAAACTGGCACCTTGCAGGCTGTTGTGCTCTCCTGCAGGAGCAGTGAGAGCAGTGCCCCCAGGCAGCCAGAAGCGATGGGAATTTACCAAGAGATGAAAAGGCAGCAGCAATCCGTGTGTTGCTCGAGCATGTCCAGCTTGCTGCAAACATCACTGAGCTGCCTGCGGGTACGTGTGAGAGGCAATTAATAACACCAAGGCTGCTCACATCCCCCCCAGCTGGTTATCAAACACCATCCACCCTGGATATTGCAGTCAGCTCCAGCTTTCCTTCCAGCCCGTGGGTCAGCCCAGGTCGCAGGGAATCATGGCTGTGGCAAAGCCTGGCTGAAATGCTGACCACACCAGCAGCCAGTTTTGATTCCAGGAAAGGAGGAGGATGAGTGTGTCTGCAGAGACCCTGAGCATCCTGCCTGGGGCAAGAGCAGCGCTGGGGCCGCAGTGCCAGGCCAAGCTGGGCCAGCCTCCCCTGGGCAAGCCGCATCCAGAGGGAGCAAGGCCAGGGCAGAGGAGGAGGCTGGCAGGAGGAGGAACGCTGTTACAACATGCGTGACTTGCTTGTGCTTGAAACTTGCTGAGTTCAAAAGCTTTCCCAGGCACTCCGTACAGTCTTTCTGCTCTGAGGTAAAGAGTAACATTTCAGCTGAAGAGGATGTGCTGGCTTTTTGGATACAAGGCATACATGACATTAGCACAAAGAAGTCAGGACAGTTCCCTCTGGCCCTGCCTAAAAAATCCCCATCTACCAAGCAGGCCAACACCAGGCCATAGGGTTTCATTTCATCGCACAAACCATGAGGTTGAGAGAAGGGAATTTTAAGGTTCTCTTGCTATTCATTTAATGAAGCATTTTCAGTCAAGCTTGAAAGCTAAAGGAAGCGGATGAGTTCTGCCTTTTCGTTTGCTTCTTCCGAGGCTGAAAAGACTATTAATGAAAAGGAAATTCAGGGACATTAAAGACATAGGATGTATCAATATGCACAAAGCTGGAAAAGCCAAATCCTCAACTGCTGCGTGCACCCGAACATAAAGGAATGTAACTTGTGAAAACTATTAAGGTCTTGATGTGTTTTCATGCTGTAACAGGAGAAGAGAGAGGTGGGCGTGAGGGCCTTACCCTAGGATGGGGAAAGAAAGTTAAGAGCATGCTAGCTGTATTACTACCCTGGGAAGGGGTTTGCACCCAGTTTTACTGCCCGACAGGCATGTTGCTCACCACACTACTGGCTCACCTGGGCAGTGGAGCTCTGGTGTGAACGTGAGCGCCAGATAGGGGTCTCTTCGCTCAGTGGTTGTGGCTGTTGCAGGTGTGCATGCACACAAATTATTCAGAGAAGTTCATTACTTGGAGCTTTTCCTGGGTCTCTGTGCTCCAGGAGGTTTTAAAAGAGACAACCACAGTCAGAAAAGCAACTCTTCACTCTCAGATGATCCTCCTTATTTCAGGAATGAATAATATTCCTGGCTGCGAGTCTCTATTACAGGTTATCTGGAGACTATAATAACCTTCTGTGCTTTTACTTGCAAGAGGAAATAATGGTTCCTCCCTGAGTCCCACCCGCTGAACAGAGGAGTTTTGTTGCCTTAGGACCAGATTCAGCAGAAAGAACGATTGCAAAAGCCCTTGAAAACTGTAATTCCTTTCCAGGCCCTGAAAAAAAAGCTGTGCAGCACAGCAGTTTTATTTAGACCTGTTAAATCTTCCAGATGCATGCAGGGCTCTGTTCCCCAAAGAAATACACTGAACCTTGTTCTTAATATGTTGTTTTAAATAACAGGAGTGGCTAAGCACTCCTGCTGGAACCCGTCTCTGTCCCCTCATGAGTTTCCTGCATGGCTCTTCGCTGTTCTGAGGAGACTGTTGTTGCAACTCATGTAATTATGTTTTATGAAAATCCCAAAGCCAAAGCAAATGTTCCTGGTTTAGACAGGCTGTGTGTGGCCTTGATTTGCACACCAGCCTTTGCACCCTCCAGGGGCATTTCTTTTATTCCCTCTTTCTTTAACAAGGCTAATTCCTTTCTTACCCATCTTCACACTGGTTTCAGGCTTATTCAAACTACTTTGCTCACAGCTCAGTAATACTTTAAAGATCTTCAGACATTAATTCTTATTCCTTCCCCAGGAGGGATAGGTAGAAGTTATTTTCTTACCTTGACGTTACGAACTGGCATATGCAGGCACCAACTGTGATGTTTCACAAGAAAGCATTCCTGGCCAAGGCTACAAGGCTATGCTACTGATCATCCCCTCACTTCCAGTCCTGTATTCTTCATCTGGTGCCTGCATCTGTTCGGACACTTGCTCAACAAACTGGGGAAGAAATAGATCTACCTTCTAGTACCCACTGCATATGCATATACAGAGCATTCGTTGGGTCACTTTTCACTTGGATTAGTCCTCTGATTCAGTTCAGTGTGCGGCCACGAGAACACTTGTGCTGGACCAGCGCTTGGGAACCACAGAGACAGGCTAGGAAAAGCAGAGGAAGCTTCACTGGCTTTTACTAAGCAACGTTTGAAAGGTTAAATTACCTACCTGGTGGTACAGCCTTGCTCTGTGACCAACAGCAGAGGTGATGTAGGTATAAATCCGTGTTTGAACAAAAACCCTAATTTGTTCATTATGTCAAGGTCTTTTGATATTTATGGATTTTTTACTCTATATTAAAAGTTAAAATATAAACAACAACACAACACATGCATATTAGAGTTTGTCTGGAAAGAAAGAGCACATGCACTAGCCTGATTTATCCTGTCTCCAGAAGTTTTTGTCTCTTCAGTTTTCACCTTTACCATATAACTGCTTTTGATAGTTATTGTTGCTTGTTTACCTCTAGTCACTGTAAACTACTATTGCTGGTTTTAAAGGAATTCTGCTAATTACAAGTTTGCATCTATCCTTCCTCTCTATGCTTCCGGCTACTTGAACTAGCATTTAGAAGCCTGCACACAAAAGGAAGTTGCATCCACTGGGGTACTTGGGCATTAAAAAGGCACAAGCTTCCTCAAAGATATGTTTATGTCCATCTCAATTCACAGCTGTAAAATCATCTGATATAAGCCAAGACAAAGTTTCCCCAGTTCTGTTGTGTGAATCTTTCTAGGCTGGTTTAAACTAATACTATTCTGCCTCCAGACTAAGATCATTGAGCTGCCTAAAATGTGAAGGTAGGGAAATTATTACCATCCCCACCACACTGTCTACTTTGTCTGACTGATAGCAGATCATTTATAGCCTCTCTGTCCTTCTCCAATCTGACAGTGGCCAACTTGGCTAATAGTTTCATGATCTTTTTGCAAGTCCTGCTGCTGCAAGCCCACTTTCCTATGGATTTGTCTTTTGTCATGGGGCTTTTGGTTGAGTGTGAACACTAAAACAAGCCCTGTTCTGCTACCTACCTACTCACATCTTCAGGCACATAATAACATTGGAGTTTTCATTGCCCACTTCTCTCAGGTGGGAAGTAATAGGTCTCTTCATCTTAATATTTTCATAGACACCCTCTGTTTTCAAACCCCTGAGAGTTGGGAGTTAAATGACTGTCAGTGGGGAAGTGGCAGAAATCAGATGCACCTGCCCATAGACAAGGATGAACTGTGCCTTCTGTCACATCAAAAAGAGGACAAGAAAAAAATATTCAGTTCTACATCCACAGAAACAGAGACCATAGCCTGCTTTTCCTTGCAGGCTACCTTTAAGGGAATTTAGAGAACGGCAGACTCTTTCAAGTATGCTGCATAATAGCAAGGGGCTTTCAGAACCTGCTAGTTTGAAAAAAAGAGTGCAAGGTATGGTGTTTCATTACAGCTGTTGCCAGTAAAGGGTTGACAATTACAGGGCCAGTTCTATATTGATTTCAGCTGGGGTTTGTCAGCTTCAGGAATCTGAATTGCAGTGCTCTTTTTGCACATAAACCCCAGCAGAGGCCACCAGCAATCCATTTCATGAGCTGCAGGAAGACTTCTGTGCTAATTAAGAGAAATCTTTGTGTTTTGGAGGGAATGCCTGACTCCTTGGCTTGTCTGGATGATGAAGGTACAGAGGCAGTGGAGGCATGTTCCTATGTCCTAGCAACCCTTAAATAACTGGCAAAATTTGCTGGTTGACTACTGTATCACAGCTCTGTATTGCTGTCTTCCTTTCAGCTTTCTGTGCCTTGTTGTTTTCATGGTTCTCTCTTCCAAGTGGTGGGGAATGAGACACTAGTTAGAGCTCTTTCATATTGTGTTGTGATAGTTTTGGGTATCAATTTTTAAGAGACGTATTAAAAACTGCTCAAGAAGTTTTAAGGATCCCGCAATCCTATTGGCTACTGTTGTGATTCTGCCTGTGTTTGTAAGTGAAGATGTAGAGATGTTCAGTAACTAGGTGGAACAACTAGGATAATAAGTGCCTTAAGACTGCAGAAACAAAGGGCTGTTGGAGGTGCAGAGGTACGTGATGTCTAACTAAAATGAACTCTGCATTGCCTTTGAATTCTAGCCCAGGTGTTTTGTATCCTATCCTCTTTTTCATGATTCATTCTTCCTTTTTGCTGCTCTTTGCAGTGGCCCTTTTCAGGTTTAAAGATTATTACTACTCCACTTCTTGATCTTATCTGCACTGAACAAATCAATTTCTTTTATCTTTTTCTCATCGGTCACACTTACCTGGAGTCTCTAATTGTGCTATGTCCTTCCCAACATGTGACACAATGTGGACGCAATTCACCAAATGAATTAGTGGCATTTCTAAAGAATTGGGTTTTTTTTTCCTCTCTGTACTCTTGTAATTTGCCTGTTTCACTGTAGCTGAGCGATGGATCTGAGCTGTGGCTTAGGTCCAAGTACTTGCAGGGAGCTTCTTGGCATGAATATGTAGGGTTAACCAAACCCAACCCACAGCAAAGTAATTGAATTATTTCATCTAATGAATTCAAATCTATTGTGACCTGTTTGCCACTATACAAGAAGAAAAAGAAGCAGAGTTTGTCAGATGATAAATTATCCATTGCAAATTCATGAATTTTAAGGCCAAAGGGGACCATTATGCTCATCTTAGTCTGACCTCCTGCGCCACCCAGGCTGCGGAGTCTGACCCAGTGATTCCTGTGTCATTAACATGTGGGTGACCCCTTTGCCCAGAGCTCTGTGGAACACCATATATCTGGCTGGAGCCCAAACTGGAAGCTGGCCTCCACCCTCCTTTCTTTTGCTCCCCTTTCCAGCATTGTTTCTCTAAAGGGCAATTACTCTATCTGCCCACATTCATTAAATGCCAACCTAGTGCTGTGGGCCTGGTGCAGCAAAGCAGCCTCTGTCGCCTGTGGTTGAGCACGGGCTGTAGCCAGCAGCAACAGCAGCTGGTTTTCATCTTTTGCACTAGTATTCTTGGCTTGGGGAGGGGGGGAAGGCATGGACAAACAGCCCCCCTGGAAATACCGAAATCTCTTAGAGGTGAACAGTTCCTTGTTTCCATGTGCTGCGAACAGCTGCTCGTGCCAGGATGCCTGCTGCTGTCAGTGAAACCACAAACCTGGGTGAAAATGAGTTGGTGTGAGGCACAGTATCCCAGCCTGGCCCATGGGTTTGCCTGTGGTCCCGCCAGCGAGGCTTCTGTGGCTGGTTGCAGAGGGGTTCCTTTCTTTTTGGGGTGGTATGGTTCATACCCAGGGCACCATTGCATCTCCCTGGGCGAGGAGGCAGCTCTCAGCACTATGGTTTCAGCATTCTCTGCTGAGGTTTATCTACAGAATTGAGACTACTCCTAAGCTAAGACACGGATACAGGTTTGTTTATGGGCTTTTGTTTTGAATTTAAATGCCCAATCAATTAGCTCTTGGGAAAGAGGCTTTTGTGGTTTGCTAGGGGGATGTTATGGATGATGGTTTTTTTCCTGAGCAGGATCTCTGCTTGCTCAAGAGGGGCTTTTGTGCAGGTTCCCAGGGTAAAACAGCCCAGTAAGGGCATGGCTCTGGGTTCCCTCTGACCCCAGGGTCCTCATGTCTGCAGAGCAAGTTACTAGAACCCACTGAAAGCCACCATTTATACCTGCCCTTCTTTGGAGTGTACTGTGATGATCATGATGTGTAACTTGGTGTTGCTGGGTAAGTGGCACTAACGTACAGAGAGGAAGGGAAACACCCCCGTTCCTGGTAGATTCCTCACTACCAAAGGCAGCAGCCAGACCTTGCTTTGTGGCGAAGTCTGCTTCTGGCATAGCCCACCCCCGACTCATAGAAGGCAGGCACAGCTGTGCCAGGTCCTGCTCCCTGCTGCTCCAGGTGTAGACACCAACTTTCGAGGACAAAAGGGCTTAGGCTAAGGGGAACTGGAGGCTTCTTATCACGGAATGAAGTGGCGAGGTATGGTGGGGGTGAGCCATCGGTAATGCTGTGCCATCCCCCTTTTCCCGGACCGTGCAGGTGTGGTGCCCGCACCTCGCTGGGCGAGCAGGGGGCTGGGGCGGCTCAGCGCGGCTGCCCGGGGGTGAGTGCCGAGGCCCCGCGGTGGGATGTTAAACGGAGGGGGGAGCGGGGACAGGCGTGACCTCCCGAGGCTGCCGCGCCGCTGCCCCGCGCCTTGTGCCGGGGGGCCGGGTGGGCGCAGCCCCGCAGCGGAGGGTCCCGCCCGGCCCCGCTGCCCCCGGAGCCGCGGCCCCGGGGCGGGCGGCGGCGCCGGGCGGAGGAGGAGGAAGGGCCGCTGCCCGCCGCGGGGCTGACATCAGCCGGAGGAGGGGCCTGCCCGCGAGTTTCTTTGCTCGGCGCATCACTTCCCGCCGCTGCCATACTCCGCTGCCCGGTGCCGGGCTGCAGCCGCGCCTGCCTCCGCCGCGGCGGGCGGTTCGGCGGGGCCGGCGCCCATGGCGTGCCCGCCCGGTGCCGACAGCCCGGGCTCCGCCGCCCGCCGGCTCTACTCGAGGTGAGCGGGGCCGGGCGCTCGGCCGCGGGGGACCCGGAGCCGCCCGCTGGCCCCGGAGCTGCGCTCGCCGCCGTGGGCAGCGCGCCCTGCAGCGCCCGGGCCCCTCGGCGGGGGGAGCGGGGCGGGGGGCGGCGGCGGCTTCCCGGAGCGGGAGCGCGTCCGCGGGGGGCGAGGAGCTGTTGCGCGCCCGGGGACCCGGCGGGAGCGGAGCGCGAGGAGATGGAGGGCAGGGAGGTGAGGGTCGCTACGTGGGGCAGCTCCGGCTTCCTCTGCGGGCGCCGAGGTTGCCGCGGGGCAAGCTGTGGCTTTCCTTGGCGCTAGCCCGGGGCGAGCGGCTGCCCCTGCCGAGGAGGCTGATGCCGGAGCCTGGTCTGCGCTGGGCATTTCCATGGGAGGCTCCTGATCGCACTGCAGAGACTTTTAAGTCTCAGCTTGAAAACTGGGCGCTACAGAAATTCACACAAGGCTGGCAAAAAATAGCTTCAGGCTGTCTGTCGTTCGTTAAAATAGCCCATCTCGCCCATTCTTTCCACTTAGACCAAAAATAAAAAAGTCTAAACGGGAGTCAATGCGAGGCCTTACAGCATTGCTTAGAGCGTCGGTGTTTATGCTGTTTACCCTCACGGTGGTTTTATTTCTCCTCTAGCAGTCAGAAGCGGAGATAATGCAGTATCTGGACTAGAGGGTGAAACAAAAAAACCCCGAAGTACGTGCAATATAGTAGCTTTTCATCAATTCTCTTTGCATGCTTTGTAATAATTAGCATGGCAGCGAGTGGGTTGTCTGGTTTTATGTGTATTGGTTCATTAGGACAGCAGGTGTTTCTTGTTTTGGTTGAGAAAATGAAAAGAGAATCCAGAGTTACAACCATTGGTCTGCCTACCTGGTGGAGCTGCAGAAAAACACTGGCTTTTCATCAGACTGGATTTTTTTTTTTCTTTCTTTTTCTTTTGTTTTTCTTGAAAACTTTTTGGGGAATAGGCTTTGGCCCTTTTTGGGAAGGAAATCCTGGTGGTTGGCTGCGTACCACTAACATGTGCCTGTTCAGCGTGGTCCACACTGCTACCACCTGTTAGCGATGAGAGAAGAGAAATGGGAAGCACCTCTCCTGTGGCTTGGTCAGGGTGGCTCTGGCAGGGTGTGTGGTGTTAAAACTGTCTTCAGGCTTGCACTGCAGGCCTTCAAAGTACATGTTGCTGCAACCTCTCTGTCTACTGCACTGCTAATGGAGCTGTAACTTAAGAGGTTTTTCCTTAACTTCACTGTATCATAGTGTAGAAGCTTCTAGCTTGAAGTAAATGACTCTGAAGTCCAGCTGGTAGGCATACCTGCGGTGATGGGTGGAACCTTGGGGGACTGTTCAGGTGGTAAAGCCAGAATGACTGATGTCAAAGTTTTAGTGATTTTTTTTTTTTTTTTTTTTTTTTGCCTGGGAGCAGTAATTCAGGTGTAAGAACTGCAGAAGGTGCCTGTGCAGACAGGCACTCCTGCTTATCTGGGGGATGGTGGAAGGTGTATTCCTTCTAGGAAGAGGGATGGGGTGGAAGGAAGCATGCCACAAAGAGATGAAAGCATTCATTTTACTACGTCCCTTGGTATTTCCCTAAATTCAGCCCCTCCTAAACAAAGGCATCTGTTTTGTTGTGCTCACAGCAGACAATCTGTATGCTGACTCAGCCAAACTCTTCTATTTACAGCGACCAAAGTTGGGAGCATCTCTGCTATAGCAGTAATACTCCATATGCAATTTTGCAGAAGAGGTCCTGTGTAGCACTTTGTCTGTTCTAGCTAACTTTTCTGATGCCATTTAATTAATTCCTGTTGCTACTGTGGAACTGATAGTCTTGAGGAAGACTTGGTGGAAGTACAGGGCTTTGGAAGAAGTTGAGCAGGGCTGGCATGTCTGTGGTGGCCAGCTCCTGGTATTGGATGTAGAATCTTTGGTGGGGCTTGTTGGAAATGTTGAACTCTGTGATCATGCTTCACAAACTTGAGCTGAGCAAGTATTATGAGCCTGAGTTAATGCTTTATTTTCCATGGGGTTTTGATCTGGTACTAATTTAAGTGTATCCAGTTCAGCAGCATGTAACCTCTGAGGACTTCTGTCAGACAGAATCTGGGCTGCAGGAGCGGTGAAATACCTGCTTGCAGCAGGTTCTCTGCTCTTTGCTGCTGCCACAGATAGTCTCACTACCTGACCTTGTGCTGCCTACCTGACCTTGAATGCATAGGAAGCACCAAACCCATCAAATGATGCCCCTGGACCATGGCTCCTGAGAGTGTCAAGGTCATGTTAGGGACCAGTGTCCAGAGACCTGCACTGGATTTGACCCATTGTTTTTAAAAGGTCACTCTGGAGATTTTAGAGTCTGGGAATGAGGCATGGGCATGTTCTAGGGAAACCACTGCTGTCCTGCAGTGACATCACTGAGACATTATTGATCCCACACAGAAAGAACATTAAATAATGCTGCAATTGGAGCAGAAATGTATAAAACTGGAATGAAAACTCAGATAAGTGTGCTTTGTTCCTTCCTTCTGGGTGTCCCTTTCCCTTCCCCTTGTTCTGCATTCTCTTGCAGTGCTATGTATTTTCAATAGAGCTGTTGGCTTTTGTAATGTTTACTAGCTTTCCTTGATTGTGTCATAAACAGTCTCCATCTCGCTCATTAACATCAGTACAGGGGGTACCTGACCTGAATGCGCGTTGGGCAATTAGAGTGCTCTGTGAGCACCACGGATCTTTCTAGAGATAGCAACTTTCTCCTGTTCTGGTGGGAAAACTGAGATGGAAGAATCATTGGCCTTCTGACATGGAAGGCAGTAAGAGAGGCTATAACTCGGGGTGGTGGTGAAGGCAGGATAAACTGGTGTTTGCAAAGCTCATTGGGAAGGAAGTCCACTGTTGGGGTGGGCCTCCCTCTGGAATGGTTCCTGTTCATCTTGCGCGTATCCAAGGGGTCACGATGCTATGAAATATTACGATAGTTTTCCTGCTGCTAGTACTTGTAAACTTTCAAAAATTTGTAAATCTGGACTTCATATAACACTAAAAGCACTGTTGCCATTTGTTCATTCAAAAGGAAAAGAAAAAAGTTATATATTGCTTGCTTTTAAGATACATTTATTCTCTTTCTGGTATTCATTAGCATCTGCCTCAGAGGTGAGAACTGGTACCACCAGCCATGCCAGTTTTGGTGTTCATTTGGAATTTCACTGAATACTCAAGTGAGTAAGCCTTCTGGTGATACTCCTGGCTCTGTGTTAACCTGGGCTGGATCTGAGCAGCAGTGTGGTGACAAAGAGCGCTCTGCCTCGTTGCAAATCCTCTGAGCCTGAAGGTTGGAGAGCTGTTGGCTCACAGGAGGTTGGCAGAGGAAGATGGTGATGGGCTTGCTCTATGGTACTGGGAAGGGGCTCAGGTGAAGGATTCCCTTTGCACTTGCTAAAGATACAGCTGAACTACTGCGGTAGCAGCTATTGCAGACCCTGGCAATAGCTGAGGCGGTGGCGGAGTTCAGGAGAGAGAATACACCTCACCTGAGCA
The DNA here is from genome assembly GCF_023638135.1 of Falco biarmicus. Taxonomy (NCBI): domain Eukaryota; kingdom Metazoa; phylum Chordata; class Aves; order Falconiformes; family Falconidae; genus Falco; species Falco biarmicus. The sequence continues at coordinate 7,357,551 of NC_079296.1, read as the reverse complement.
GCCAGGTGAATGCTTGGCTGCTGGGGAGCCTGGCCACTGCTGCCACACTCGAAGTAGCCCAGAGGCCACTCTGCAGTTGGTCTGGCTGTGCAGGTATCCGAGCCAGCAGCGCTTCGCCTGGCACTGAGCAGCCGGGCTGAGTGGGTGGCACTGTGAGTGAGGCACTCGCAGGTCTGGCTGGGGCACTGATGCCTGGGGTAGCTCGTGGCAGGTAGGATGGATGAGAAGTAACTACTTGTAAGTCTTTGCACTTGGAGTTGGTGCAGTTGACATCTGTTGTGTAACCAGGACCTATGCAGAAAATACAATGTTGACATGATTTTAAACTGTTTGAGCTTGCAGGATACTTTTACATGCTGTCTGTGTTTGACTTCCTGGCAGACTTCCCCTGTCTCCCTATTCTGATGTTCCAAATTGTCACAGCCGTCCTCTTGTCTCCAGGTAAGGATTTTCCTGCTGGAAATGAGTGTTGTGCATGCTGTGACTGAAAGTAGTCTGTCCTGGGTGGGCAGGTTTGCGAAGGGGGGGCTAGTTTGGCATCACAGTGAAAATGTGGTGTTCTCCACTGCCAGAAAGCTGGGAATGTGGAAATGACCCTTTTTTTCTATTTCTTTACTCCATAGATCTAACTTGAAATCGCTTATTACATTTGAGAATGCTGTCTTAGAAGTTTCTAAAAGATTACAATTTTTCTTTTGTAGGCCTGTGCAGTCAGTCTCCATTAGTCAGAAGGATGGGAAAAACGGGACAAGCATTTCTAAATAGCTGTGCTGCATAATAGGCGGCCTGAGCAAAAATTATATGATAGCTTAGCGTGCAGTGTTGGTTTTGTTGACATCTGTTTTGGGACATGTTGAACAACTCACTCGTAGTTTCAGCATTTGCGAGTAATGTGGTCATCCCAATGCGGAGCCAAGCAGAACATTTAGTCTCCACCACAGCAGGGAGAGGGACCCTTGCTGGCCAGACCTTGACTGGGAATCAGTGTCTGGCTTTGTTGCCAGTTTCCCCAGGACCTTGGGCATCACTTTTGATTCTTCTGTGTTTCTCCTTGTGGGATGTGGGGAGAGAAGCTCTCTTTCCCTTCTCCCTTTGGTCTGATGTTAATTGGGTTGGGGATGTGCCTTGTACCTGTGCAGTGCCTAGCACAGCATGATCTTCATCTTACTTCTGACCTCTAGGTGCTGCTGCAATACAAACAATTGTTGTCTTCAGGGCATTAATTTGACTTGTATGAGCACGTGTGAATCAAGTTGAGATGATACACAGCTCTTCCTGTGTACTGACTTGCACTTCACTCACTCAAGTCATGCCAGGCCTCCTGCTTGTTGTGCCTTATGCTCCTGGGTTGAGAGCTGTCCATCTGGATTCATTATCCCAAAATACTTCGCATTGTAGAAGGCATTTGTGCCAAGCAGACTAGAAAGAGAACTTTGTGCGTTGGCCACATGCTTGTGGGTTATGCCGTGTTTGCTACTGTGTCAGCTGAAGTCAAAGAAGCTTATGTGACTCGTGTGTATGGCCCAAGGGCACCCCTTGAAGCTAGCTCCCTGCAAAAGGTACGGTTAATGCTCTGTTTGGTCACCCCGGGGCCTAGCTGAGCAGAGGAGTGAGTCTGGAAGTGAGGCAGCCTTTAGCCCTTCCTGGCTGGGATGTTGTCCGTGGAGCATGAGCGAGCCGCGCTATCTGGTGCTCCATCACTAGCTACTGAGGTGCCTTCTCCTAGCTGTTCCATTAGTCATTAAATGCATCTCTCCTGGGAAAGTATCTGAAAGAGCTCGTGGCTAACAAGGGAGAAAGGACACTGTCTGGAAAGGGTTCCTATAATCAGGAGATTGGGGGGGTGGGGGCGGGTGGTGGTGTGTGGCTGCTGGGGCAGTCTGAAGGGCAGAGAATGTCCTTGGGGTCTGTGGTTGGTAACAAGGACCTCTTGCCACTGGGTTGTGGTTGGATCATGGTGACCAGGTGTTGCAGGTTAGTTGCCTCCATGGGTAATGGGTCCCGTTCTGGATCCAGATCTTATCGGAGCTTTGGCTGGTGTCTGCAGCATGACTTCTATATGCCACGTGAAAATCTTGTGTGTAATTAACTTCTGTTTTCCTGGTGGATCTGCTGCCTTTTATTTTCAAAGTCAAGGGAGCAGTGCCTATTACACCAAAGGATGAAAACTCCTTATTAAGGCTGAGAAATTGATTTGTCACAGAAGAGTGATTTTAAAATTCCTTTGTGGTCATTTCTCTCTTCAGTCAAATGCAGCGGAACCGTGACTGCTCTGGTGACGATAGCAGAGACTTGAGAGGTGATGGGAGACTAGAAATACCTGGGCAAAGGAGACGGGAGCAGGCTGCATAGCTCAGTTGGCATTCCCCTCCTCCCGCTCAGTAGTGAGTGTTTCCCAGACATTGGATTTATTCCTGATCCATTACGTAAACAACAGGGGAAAGCCTTACCTTGGTGTGCGCCTTGAGGATGAGCAAAATCACAGCCAGCAGCAGGAAGGCTTAGAATTAGATATGTTGGTAAAAGGCTGGAACATCTGTTTCTTTCCCCACTACTCGAGGTCTGCAGATTTGTAGCAAAATATCTGCAGTATGCTGTGCAGTTAGGAAGGGATTTTTTTAATGGACTATGGCTAATAGAATTATGTTTTTTAAATGAAGTTCATCAGGATGGAAGATCTGTCTGGATTCAAACCAATAGAGTGTGTGTGTATGTTCCCATTAGAGCAAGAAGAGGTCTCCAGCCCTGAAGGATGGACTGCCCTGAGGGGTGACATCCCCCTCCTCCTTCCCTGAGCCAAGCTGGCTGCTGTGCTTGGGACATTGCTGGTGCTTTCAGCTGGAGGTGCACTTGAAGCTTGAGCAAGGACAGAGGAAAGCCAGTGGGGAGGTGGCGGTCCTGGGGCAGGGCAGACCTTCCCTTGCAGCTCTGCAGGACCACCCTGCTGCCACCTACCCAGCCCTCCTCATTCTGTCCTGAGGTGGATCTGGGGTGACCCTGGCTTGTGTCCTGGGTCCCCTGCTCAGCTGGTGACTTCCTGGCTTGTCCTATGTTTCCTGCAGCCATGCTGCTTTCACATGTCCCCAGGGCACAACTTTGTTACTGCACCATAATCACACGCAGTTTGCGCTTTCCCTACAGCAAATACTGGTATGTCTTAAGCTTCATCTCCCCATACTCTGGTGTTCCAGCCCTACTTTCTACTCTGTGCTGTCTTGTCGCCTCTCTAACAGATCAGGCTTTCTGTCAGCAGAGAATATAAACTATATTTTTTTGTGCTGCTGTGGTTGCTTTTTTGCTGTCTTGTATTTTTGCATTTTAGGTGATGTCCAGAGTTGCATTCAGCCTTGCTTGAAGAACAGGCTTGAACTGTCAGGTCTTATGCTGCAAGAAGCCACGAGCAGCAAGTTTCTTCATGTGGAGGGATGCATCTTATTTAACCCTTGATACCTCTCTGCTTTAAGAGCAATTTTATCTCCAAATTGCTGCTCAAGTATACCTAGTTTCCTCCGCTTCCAGTCCTGCCCTGTGTATCACTTTGATCAGCCAGCCCAGCTTCCAGAATTCAAAACCATTCCCCTGTTATAAAAAAAGATGCCAACCAAAGCCATGAAACAAAAATTCCTTCTGCCTTTGGGCAGGCAGACTACATAGCCTGACCACAAAGTGGGGCTGTTGAATTCTGGGCCTGGGCTATTTATATTGTCAGTGGGAAAGCTTTCCATTGACTGAGCTGCTCCCTTCCGAAAGATACTTTCAATTAAATGTTATTTGACAGATCTGACTTCCTAACTGGCTTAATTTAACTGGTACAAATGGAATTTTTTATTTTTTCCCCCATTGAAAGCTGAAGAAAATAGAAATAATCTTGATGGAAGGCTACTTGCATTCAGAGTCACATCTATCTGTTGTTAAATGTAGTAAGCCAATAGAATGTAAAACCGTGAAACAAAATCCACAACCAGAAAGGTAATGGTCCTGCCAGTGCTTGGTGAGGAGAAGGGGAAAGGGGACGCCAGCTGCCCCTGGCTCGGAGCACAGCAGCACTCTAAACAATGCCCAGTGACGTTATGCAACTACCTAGGGAAGGAAGTGAAAATTTATCATTATAGTGCAGTTTCAAGGGCAATATTAAATGAGTAATTTGCGGCACAACCCCCTGTACTTAACTAACTTCTTCTGGGATAAAATGACAGGGCTGGTAAGGGCGATAGCAGTGGCCTCCACCAGGAGTGGAGAAAATGCAGGCTCTTTTTTAGAACTTAATCTGAGGCACTGGTGATCCTTCAAAGTGGGCAGCCAAACCAGCGTAATGGCGTGATGCTGCAAGTGTATGACTGGTCCCTGTCCCAGTGAAGCCTGGGAAAGGGGGAGCAGGCATGTGCTGAAGCATCTCATTGATATCTGATTGTTCTTCCTTATTTCAGGGGAAGTAATAAAAAGACCCCTTTGCAAGGCCTTAGACATTGGAGCAACCATGCAAACTCTGAATGAATTACTTGGAAGGCAGTGCTACACTCTGATCGCTACCTTTGGGCTAGAAATAAATACCTTAAAAATCTTTTGCTATTGCCAGTTTTCTTTCAGCAAGAAGATTTTGCCCAAGGATGTCCAGATTGGATGGAGCTTTGAGCAGCCTGGCATAGTGAAAGGTGTCCCTGCCCATGGCAGAGGGGTTGGACCTAGATGGTCTTGAAAGTCCCTTCCAACCCAAACCATTCTATGATGACAGGCACCAGAACAACATGCCTTTCCTTTCTGACTCTTTGAGGTTAGAAATGATGTAGCTGAAGAAGCTTCATCTTCTGCTGTAAGTCAGTAGCTCTGTGCAGCTGTTAAACCTGAAGGAAGAATATTGGATTGTCTAGTGTCCCCTCATGCTTGTGTGTTACACTTTGCATTTACACCCTTTGGAGCAGTCAGAGGGGCTTTTCTCTGTGAGTTTGGTGCTAATGCATCTTTTCTTCAGATGCTGCAGGAGAAAGATTAAGAAAATGGATTTAAAATGGGGAAAAGACCTATGTTGTTAGTATAACATAACTTAGTGTAGAAGCCATTTCATGTTGAGCCCTGGCTCCACCTGAGAGCAGATGTTTTGTCTTGGAAGCAGCTTTTAAAAAATGTATGAATAAAACTTAGTGCTGTCAGTTGATATATGCAGTTTGCTCTCTGAGCTGCAGAAAATGATGGCTGTTATGCTCCTGGGAAGCAGCTTTGAACATGCACTGCATGATCGGGCTCCTTTCCTGCCCTGGGGACCCAGCTCCATTTCCCTCCCACGCTCTGGCTGCCGGGGAGCAGACTGACATGGCTTGTGCGAAAGCAAAGCGCTGCCCCTCTAAGCCCCTTTCTGGATGCTCTGTAGAGCTTGCTGTGGGCCGGGGTCTGGCTGCTGATCCATCGTAAGACCTGGGGCAAGTTACTCGATTTGCAGCCTTGCTCGTGCTTGCCTGCCCCGTCAAGCCAGTGGAGGAATGACTTTTGCTGTGGGATTGCAGCAGGCTTAGTGTGGGGAGACCAGCTTTGCCGTGGGGCTTGCAAGTGTTGTGGCAACACACGTAATTTATAGTTGTGTTGAGTTCCTGAGGGGATGGCCCAGCCCACTGCTGGGACAGGCAAATGGGGGGTGTGTGTGGTGGAGTTTCTCTGTGCCTTGATTTTAAAAAGCCGCACAGCTGTGTGGATTTGCAGGTAGAGTGGCGGGGTTTGCTGTACCAAATGGCTTTGCCAGGTTGTGCGTTTCCATGACTTTCTTGATGCTCCTGTGATTTTGCAGACCGCTGAGCTATATGTGCTCTTTAGTGGCTATCACGGCAGGTGCCTTTTCTGTGTGCCCTGTGCGGGGGCTTGGCTGGCGGTGCCTCCATGGGCACTTTGGTGTAAATTGCTACAATTTCACACACTCTGGCTTGGAGCCGCTTGAGTGCAAATTAGCTGTGGAGCAAGCTTCTCCAGTGATCCACGCTGCAGGCTTGAGGTTGTTTTTGTGTGCTCAATCTGTGGAGTATCCATTCATGCCTGAGGAGAGCTAGAAAGGGCTGATTAATATTAATCTCTCTGGAGCTATTTGTTAATTACTGTTGTTCATGGTTTGTATTATGGTACTGCCTAGTGTCCCGTGCTGCTGCGCTAGACTGAGTGGATCCTGGAAAGGTTATATCCGTTCCAGGGTTTTCAAGTGCTTGGTAAACATCAGTATTTTATTGCAGCCTTTCTGGGAAATATTGTTCCTGTTTTCAAGGGTGAAAAATTGTATAGTCTTCAGGATGAAAGAGGATAATGGTGGCAAAGCTGGGAGCTGAATGTCCTGACTCCCACTCCTTCCTTTCAGCACTTCCTTACCCATGTCACAGTGAGGTTAATTGTGAATTGAAGAGGAGACCTTGGCTTCGTCTTTTACTGAACCAACACAGCAGCGCTGCACGATACTACAATGGCTCTGCTGTTCTGCTTAATATGGGAGGGAGCAAAAGGTTGTTTAGAAGGAAGTTAGCAGCTGGTGAATTAGATATTAGGCTCTGCCCGTTCACAAAGTGTTCCTTGCAAATGTGGTAGGAACACTGCAAACCACAGGCCCCAGGGGGGAGGAAGAGGGCAGCCTGGGTGGCCGTGGGGTCTGGGTACCATGAAGAACCCAACACCAGGTACTGGCTTGAAGAAAGAACAGCCTTGAGTTGTTGGAGTGCTCAGGCACTTGTGACTCTATGTAGTTATCTGTCTCCTAGGCTTTGGGAAGAGAGCAGTTAATGTAAAAAGGAAGAGAAGGATGAGGAGAAAAATTGTTCCTTAGCAGAAAATTGCCTGTAAGTTAAATCACTTAAGAACTGAGTAGAGTTCCTGGATGGCCTGCCTTGAGAGGTGGTTGTCTTTGGGGTGTGGTGAAAGATGGAGAGAGAAAAACACATCTCTATTGTTAACAGTTAGGCAGGAAGCTTTATGGGGTGCTCAGTGGCTGCTGGTGCTTTGAGGAGGGTCCTGTTGTTGCTGTGCTCCAGCTATGCTCTTGTGAAGTTATCATACCACAGCTGAATCTGCATCAGAAATCAACCCCTTTTTTAGCAACTGTCTGTGGAGATTTGTATTGAGAAAATGGCACTATGGATTGTATCTTGCTGCAAAACACAGAGGCCATCAGATCTGACTTGTTTACTGGCCAAGCTTTCTGCAGCATGAAAGCAGATGTATAAACCACCAGTGACTAAACAAATGAAAATGCCTAGTATCATGAGCAATGTGTGTTTCTCTTTCCTTTCTGACAAATAAGCCCTTCTGATTTAAGTGAGGAGTAGCTTGCTTGGGAAACCCATTGGCCAGCATCTCATGGTGAGCGAACAGGGACTTGCATACATAAATGCAGATGAATGTCCTGGAATTGTGAGACTCCACATGTGCCTCAAGGCATTTCCTGGCCTCTGAGTTCAGCCGAGTGTCTGAGCTCCTACATGGGTCTAAATAATATAAAAACATATGAGTTCACCACAATGTTCCCAGAATTCTAAAGCTGCAGCCCTTGGCCAGCATTTGTATCAATTGCTTCCATCAGGGCTATAATCCAAGAACCTGCAAGCATGAACTAGTTGATTGACTGAAGTCTGTGGTTTGGCGCTTTCCTGGGTGAAGCGACTGGAGAAGGGGAGGCTGTCATGGTATTTGCATTCATCCCTTTCATGTGTACTGCTGGCAGTGGAAACAGTAAAAGCGTGCAAGCAAATACCACAGGCTCTGTGAGGACATTGTATTTGACAGGGAGCTTTGACAACCTGTTCAGGTGTCTAAGGAGTTAATAATGAAATGGCTGAAAAAGCTCACTTTTTCCTCTGCTGTTCTGGAAGAAAATGAAAACTCACTCTGCAATGTCTACATTTCTTTCAATAAAGCTATTCTTTGGCATCAGTGTTTTTGGCAGAAAGTTGTCATCAGTCATGCCACTGAGTGCCCATTTTGCAGAAAGTTGTGTTGAGAGATCAGCAGCAGAAAAAGAAAGCCTGTGAAAGCTGCATGGGTGTCTGAGACGCTGGCCTCTGACAGAGGTGTCCTGCTGTGCCATATGTCTGCAGGAAGGAGTGCCAGGGCCACATGCTGTGACTGTCCTGCCCTGTGGCTGCTCAGCACATCAGCTCACCAGCGAGTGGCTGGACCAGTCCTTGCCACAGCATCCAGGATTCTCCCTGTCCCTATTTTAAAACCAAATAGGCAGTGACACAAGGGTGAGGAGTGAGCAGGGAAAACTGTTGTGTGCCTGCCCTGCCCTTGGTTCTCCCTGATGAATGAAATGACATTCTGTTGTGGTGGGAATCTCTCTGTGAAGGATCTGGTGTGAGGGTCTGAGCAGTGTGACTTCAGGGAGTCCTTTTGGCTTTGCTGAGGCAGGCTCAGACGTCCGCTGGGCTCGGTGAAGCTCCAAGCCCATGTGCAGAGGTTAGAGCTCACCTGCCCAGGGCCAGGGTGGCTGTGCTAACAGCAGCCTTAGGAAGGGAAGGAAGGAGATGCTTTGCAGACCTGGCTCCAAATGAGAACTGAGTCATTTGTCAAGGCTGACAGCTCGTGCTCAGAGCTGGCTGCCTGAGGCTAACATGGCACGCAGACAGGCGACGTAAAAAATATATCTATATGCACACACAGAGGAGAGAAAAGTAACAGCTCAAAACACGTGACTGGAATTAAAATTAAAAGAATTCCCAATTAAAACCATGGTGTTGGAGGATGTAACTGCTCCTGAAAGGCTTATAGAGGCTGTTTGTACAGCACAAGTGCAGCCTCTCCATAATGCCCTGGATTAAAACAGGCAGGCTTCTCCAGCACACAAAATCTGTGTAGAAGCAGTGTCATTCCTGCATGTCAGCAGCTTCCCCAGCCCACTGCCTTCACAGGTTAAGGTAAGGAGCTATCTTTTCACCTGTCGCATCCTCCGTGTCGCTGCCGCTTGCGCTCCTGAAGTGCGTTTCTCCATGCAGGCTGCTGTTGTGCCTTATCTTTCTTTCGCTGCTAGATGACAATGTCTTTATGCAGGAGCAGAGACTTTTTTCTTCTTCTGAAGACATGCATTATTCAGTAGTCAGGATAAATGAACTCCCTGGATTTGGGCACGTGTGTTAAGTCTGATGCTATATCCTCCCTTTCACCAGTGCAAGGGATGAAGGGAGCAGTGAATTATTTCAGTGCTACAGAGCAGCCTGTGTTCTGTGTAAAGCCATTGCGATACCTGTGAGGTTGCAAGGAGCTAACCTAAACCTGAAATAGGCCTGTGGAGCAGTCTCTGCTAACCATTCCTGCTCATTCTGTCTCCTTAACTCTCTGTTTCCATCACACGGGTAATATATAATATAACGTTAAACTCTTGGCTTCGTTCTTTGTATGTGCACAGTAACAAATACTTGCCACGCCAAGGGGTACCGTGCAGCAACAGGGAAGGTCAGGGTGAGAAAGAAATATGAAGGATGGGGGGGAGGAATCAGAAGTTAAAGCCATGAAAGACATGGCCTTAGGAAGCTTCGTTTGGGAAGGATTTCCCCTTTCCAAAGGGTATTGGGCTCTGCCTCTAAGCCAGCACGTGTGGCTGGTTGCCACTGTGCACAGCGAAGGCAGAACATCCCCGTAGGCTGAGGATCTGCTCCTGCTTGCAGCTGGACTAGAAGCCTCCCCTGGTGTCCTAGGGATGGGGGAGTGTCTGCTGTGGCGTAACAGTAGCGTTTTGTCAAGACTGGGGAGAGAAGTAATGAGGTTTATAGAGGGTCTAGGTAGGATATTTTGCTGGAGTTGAATGTGCTACAGGCCTTTACCCCACTTTGTGAGGAAAGTGGAGGGTTTTTGGCATATAAAAGCTTAATAATCTAATGCTTCATCCTTTTGTTCCCCTTACCAAAGGCTCAATTCCAAGAAACATATGAAAGAGCATGATTTTATTTTTTTTTATTTGTAGTAAGTTTTGCAGTTCACTTAAGAAACAATTCATTATATAAACTAAGTCATGATTTTGTGATAGGAATGAGAAAATTATTAGGGAGAGTAGTGTTCTTGCTGTATCCAGGAGGACTTTCCAAGAAATGTGATGTTTATCTAAATTCCTCCTGTGGAAGAACAGGACCAAACCCTATTTCACACATGTAAAGACATACCATGCTTTGATCTACGTGGCAAACTCATATAGTGATATATGCTTGCCTGCTAATTGAATAATAAACACGTAATTGAATCACACTAATATCACAGTGTTGGAGCAAAACCTGATGTGGTGCTGTGTCAGGGAGGCGCGGGCACTTGATTCATACAGACGTTCCACGCAGCGGTGCCAAGTGTTTCCAGGGTAGATGTTATCCATGGAGCTATACTAGGACAGAAGTGCTAAAAACTTGGGAAAATGCGGTGGAGGACTAAGCCACGCGATCCGAAGAAGAAGTGAAACCAGCTTGCAAGATGCTGGAGCTCCAGGGTTCCTCGCAGAGGCAGCAGACACCCACCACAGACTGTGCAGCGCAGTGCTAGACGGTGGGGTCTGTTCTCCTCGGATTAGCAAAGCAGAGCATGATTCTCACCTCCCATACGGACTGTGTTGCGGTGAGGTGATGGCCTGGCCTTCTGGGAATCCTGCCACACCCTGATGTAGGGGCTTGCAGATGACTCTGGATGGCATGTACAAATTTTTCTGTAATGCCGTGAAGAACCCAAAAGCACTTTTGCTGTTGCTCTGCTGGGCGTGGGCTTGCACAGAGGAGCTGTAGAAACTGTGTCTAGAGATGCTGGCTGCAGGGGACCCCTTGCTGATATCTGGGCTTTTGGGGAGCCTCTGCTTCCTGGTTTTTCAGACAGGTGTGGAATATTATCTTTACAAAATCCAGAGGGATGCCCTGTGGCGGTGCAACAGCCACAGAGATTGGCAGTGTCCCACGCCTGAGCTCTCTCACTGTTTGCCAAGGCAGCCTTTTAAATGCACGAGTGTGTCTGGGCTGATTTCCGACTTTTAGCACCCCTGAAATCTTCTGGGAGAGCACGACAATGCTTTTAACAGCCCTCAGAGCGTGAGACAGCTGCAGGAAAACAATGTCGAATCGGTGCAATCTGCTCTGCAACAGCTTTGCCAAAGAAAATCTGTCCTAGTGTCTGGCATCGCTTCCAGCGCAGCCGCAAGCTCTGCCCACCCGCCTTCTGTGACCTGAGAGAACCACCTTTGGGGCTTTCTGGTTTGGGCACAGAGGGCTGTCATCACCAAGGCACTGTCACACACTCTCACTGCTGTGCTCTGGCTTGATGTCACCCTCTTCACTGGCTTTACCAAGTGGCTGAAAAAAGGAGTTGTTTGGCTTCACTGGACTTGATCGCTTGGTTTCTGCTAACTAAGCTTTTCGGCGAGTTCTGCAGAAGGTAAGAGGGCCAGGTTCGCACTGTTTCTGTCGCTGAGGTCATATCCAAACCCCTTTCAAGTGTGAGTGTTGGTGCTAGAGGGTTGCAGAGCATCTTGAGCAGTTTCTTGGTGAGTTGTGATTGTTCAGCATCTCCCTGGCTCAAAGCCTGCATGGCCTAGGATCAGGGTGTGTGATTCCAGATAGATCCCAAAGGCCTCTCTCTCTTGGACTAAAATACTTGGCTTGGGGCTGAAGGGAAGCGGATGAGACAGGAAGGGAACAGAACCAAATGGGCTGTAGGTTGCTGAGGAGCCAGTGGAAAAACTGTGGTGCGAACTTTGCCGTCGTTGCCTTTTACCCTGCATGGTGACAGCAGTCCACGTGCAGTGCACTGAGCATGGGTCAGTGGTTTGCGTGGGTGTGTGGGTAAGGAAGAGGCAGCATGTGGGGGGCGTGCGCAGCCGCCGACTGCTGGTGCTGGGCAGATGCTGGGGAGGGTTGGGATGTGGAGGGGGCATGGGCAAGGGGCTGGGTGCCTGGGACAGGCAGCGGTGGGTTCCTTTGTCTGGTGGGGCTTAGCCATTAGACAGTCCCTGGTGTTGCCGGGACTTGGCAGCATCTTTTCAATATGCAGTTGTTTTCCTGCTGCGAGTCTGTGCTCCAAGGCAGGAGCAATTGGCAGGTTGAGAGAGGAAGGAGAAGTGGGGGCTGTAGTTGGAGGGATTTCCAGGCAGCTTTAACTGAGAAAAGACTTGGGCCTGTGGCCTCCGCGTTTCTGGGAAAACAAGACTTGCTTTCACTTGGCTTCGGAAAAGCAGCCTGGGTGTGCAGGAAGGGAAGTCTCAGGAGGCCCCTCAGCCTGTGCAGTTCCACAGCACAACTGGAACAATTGTGCCGGGCTACACTTGTGGAGCTGAGCTTGACCCTGCTGGCAGCTGGAGGGGTGGCAGGAGTTGGGGGAGGCTGTGACACCTTGCAGTCAAAGCTGTCTCATAGCTTGAGTCCTGAGCTGCATGCTTGCTTTGTCCAACCTGAGCTGGCATCATTGTGCTGTAGCTCCGTTAGGGTCCATGAGGACTTGTCCCTGGCTCTGATGAAGAAGACAGGAGGGGCCAAAGTGTCCCCTCTCCTCTCCCCTCCCAAGAGAGCAGTGGTGCTGGGGTCCAGGCTGGCCCCATGGGGGCTGGCTGCTGAGTGCTGCTGTGTGTCTGTGGGAGGCAGGTGTCAGGCCGTTGTAGAGAAGAGGTGTCTTGAGTCTGGACATCTCTCATTTACAGTGCTTCTCAATTTGGAAAGATAATCCCCCAAACCAGTATCCAGCCATTTTCAGTAACAATTTTAGCATGAATGAACCCCTGTATATTGGGGGGTAATGAAAGTTGAATAGCATAAATAAAATGGGTAATAAATAAATCAGCTGTTTTCATTGTATAGCTGTTGATAAGCTATTTGCTTTTCTAATGTCTATCATTATACTTTAAATAATGTATACATTGTAACTCACTGTATTTTGTAGCAGGAGCAGTATACTGATTTAAATCACAGCATATATTTTAGTCGAGAGGATGTGTTGACCTAATTGCCGAAGTAACGTTATAATGAAAAGCCATTCAGACTGCATGTCCTCTCTTGCCCTCTGGTTTCTGGAAGTAACTGAAGGAAACAGCACTTCACTTCTGGTGAAATCATCCCAGGAGTGTTGTTTCATTGCAGTGTGATGGATTAATTTCATTGAAGGCACTAGCACCGTACAAGAAAGCAAAATGCTCTTGGAAAACTCGGGAAGTTTCCCTCATTGTGCTGAGTTCATTTCAAGCATCCTCAGTGACAAAATAAGAATGCATAAAAATCCATCCTGTTGGAGGTGCTGGCTGGATTGGTACTCTGTATGGCAGATTCCAGATGTTAGAGCTGTTACCTTTGTGGTCTGCAGGTGAGAGGGGAGAGACAAATAAGTGACAGCATAGATCGAGCATCCTCCTTTGTGCCTCCTAGGAAGGAAAGAGCATCCTCAGATCGGAGCATCATTAGTTCACGAGCATTTGTCAGGCTAGTGCTGCTGGCCTCCACACTTATTTTCCTTTAGCTCAAACAGCGAGTGGTGGTGGGGTTTATATGCTGCTGCTGAGCCAGGCGAAGTGATTATGTTCCAGGCTACTTGGAAGGTTTCATTCTCACACTTCTTGAAAGTGAGTTCTCCTGCACAGTCCCGCTTCAGAGCCATCTTAATCAGTTCCTATGTTTGGTGGGTTTATTATTAGTATTTGGGAGTCGGAACATGTTTTAATGAATTAATTTTCAAATTGGTGCATCCTTAATGATAATTTCCTTAGACTCTGGAAAGTATTTGCATCTTATAATTTAAGTGCTCTGAAACTGGGCATCAAGTGAGATCAGGATGAGATGAAATTCACATTTGCACCTTAATCCCACCTGAGCGTTCTCAAATGTTGCAGGGTAATTACATCCCGTCATGATCCTTTGGTATCTGAGTAGTTTTGGAGCATAAAGGCTTAAGTTTGTGCTCATTGCTTTTTAGAGGTTTCACTGCTCAGATGACACATAAAAATTTCATTGTGTTCTCTGTTCTTGCTATGGGTTAAGCTGTATTTGTGGGAAGGATTTGGAGCATGGATTCAAGATAATTATTACCAGTGTATAATTTATTGAGAGCCTAATCCTTCCAGGTGTAGAGCAGGTTTCTGGAGGTTGTGAGTATCTTAAGCTCCTGGAATTGAGGACATCTCTTTGGGCAGGGTAAGCTCTTCAGTGATTGTTTGGCATTATGTTAAGCTGATGGCACGAGCTGTGTGAGCACCCTTGCCTGGGTGGAAAATGCTGCACCTCATCCCTAACAGAGCAGCTCTAGTCTGAGTGGTTCACTTGGTGCTTGGAAAGAAGGACCTGGCAGAGGTGCTGGGAGCCAGGGCTCCTGGATTCCCTTCCATTCTCTACAGTTGATTCACAGCGAGGCATAACTTGTCCACAGTGTCTTAGCTTCCTTTTTGCAAAATGGGGTAATAGCTACCCTCGTATCTTTGCAAAATATTTTGTGGTCCTTAGGTTGAAAAGTTTCTACACATACCAGTTCAGCATCATAAGTTTCTTTGCAAAATGCTACTAAACCAGCAAATAACTCCTGTTTGCCTTTAGTTCTCGCTGTCCCGATGGATCAGAGCCACAGAGGTAGTCAATCTGCATCGCCTTTGGTCACATGGAGGGTTGTGTGCAGCCACAGGGTAGTTGTATAAGCAGGAGAGTGCTGGATGACTTTTGCTTTCAAGCAGGCAGTGGGGAGTTTGAATTTGAATTTCTGACAATGACACAGCTTGTTGGAACCATTATGAATTGAAATGGGGTCTTATTCAGCTCTGCTAATAAGAGGGTAAATGCAACTAAATACAGCTGTCTTCCTCACTGTCATTTGGTATTTATTAGCAAATATGCGGTGGAATTGAATCCCTTGTAAGTACTCTGCAGCTAATGGTGGATAGCAATTAACTGAAATGACTACTGTTGAGCACTGATGCTACCATCAGTGCGTGGAAGAGGAAATCTGGAGCCAGCACACGGAGCCAGCACGCAGACCCAGCAGTTTCCAGAACTCCCTGTAGTTTTCCCCTTTGGATTCTCTGTTTCATGCCCTTATCAAAAAAAAACTGCAGTGAAAATCGCTTCATCTTGGTACTCCCTGGAGCTCCAGCTTGAACAAACACTTCTCAAGCAGCAGTGTGTGTGTGCGTGTGTATATATATGTGTGTGTGTGTATATATATAATCTTAGCATTTTAAGTTTGGGGGTCACTGGAAGGACTCACTGCAATACTGTTGCCAGTGAAGCAACTGTGTGGAGTAGAAAACTTCTCCCCTCCAGGTGTGTTGGTGCCTCTGCAGCACTTCGCATGCCTCAGGCGACGTGAAGGAAACTGGACCAGATGCTTGGAAAGAATTCAGAACCTGGGTGCAGCGTTTATTGTTTCATCGTTGGCCTTTCCTCTCCAAACAAAACGAGAGGGTTTGTTTTCTTCCCCTTACTAATAAGGTGACATGTAGGTCACAGTGCCCCAGAAGTTCTGCCCTCCATTGAGTGGAGGGAAACCAGCTTCTGCGTGCGAGTTTCAAACCACCAAAAGTAGTTTGAGTCAGGCTAATTTCACGTATATCTTGATTTGTTTGTCACCCTTCCCTGCCAGCCTGTGTTTGATATGGTGCCTTGTGAGGAAACTGCTTGTCAGGAGGGGATTAGTGCTTGGGTTGTGCCGTGAGTGGGAAGCAAGGGGTTGTGCTGCAGGGAGAGCTGTTGGCAGGGTGGAGAGGCATTGCTGGCCATGTTGCACAAGAATTGGTCTTAGAAGTGAGCTAGTTGAGTATTTTCATCAGTGCCCTCCATGCAAAACAGAGCAGGTTGCTAACGAGCATGTTGATGTTAAGGAGATATGAGCAGTACAGAGGAGGATGAGTCTTGAATAGGAGGAACTGAATGATTGATAGGTCTGGTGTCATGGCAATGTGATGATCTTTAATGGTATGGAGTTGCAAGCACGTGCACTTAGGAGCTAGTAATATTTTTTTCTCAGAGGTGGGAGCTCATCATTTGGGAGCAAGTGAGAGGCAGCTGTGCATGTGCTGTGATATGATGATGTGAGCCCCAGCTCATTTTGAGGAAAGTTGCTTGATGAGGAGTGAGGATGTTGCCTGGGGCAGAGTGGCCAGAGAGCAACTGCCTGAAACATGTTGTGAGTGTCCCAGGCAGAGAGCAGCAGTCTAGTCTGGCAGCTTGCAGTGCTGGCCCAAGGCTAAACAGGTATAAATTCACCACAAATCAATCTGGGCTGTGCGTCAGGAGGATCTGGGATAGCTTTCCTCATGTAGGGAAGCCCATGAAAATGGTCAGACTCTGTGAAGCACAGCATGGGCTTTCACACTGGTGAAGTTCATTGAGCTTGTTCCTGTGGGATGTGAGCTCCCTCCGTCATGTCCCTGTGCATGGTTCCTCTCCACCCTGGGCACTCGGAGCAGCTCCTACCTGGCTGTGTTACCTGCTGGTTTGGAGTCAGCAGGACGGTGCTTTCTGTGTCCCGGAGCTGTGCTAAGGCTGGGAAAGGAAATTATTAAAGGTGAGTACTTCCCAGCTTGATGACTTTCTTTAAGGATGTGCTGCCAGTTAATTATTTAAATGCATATTTAGTTAGTTAAACCAGTGAACACACTGAAAAGCACCTGATAAATGTGGTCCTTTTTTGATTGGGGAAAAATGTTTAATTAGCCCTGTCATCAGTGCTCTGAAGTTACATTTATTTTTTGTATAAAATTCAATTAGTTTGCAAGTAAGATGCTAAAATCAACAGTAGGTTTTACTGTTGTTGGTGTTCCTGGTGAGGTTTTTTTTCTGTCTTACCTTGTGTCTAAAAGTTTGGGCTTTTTACTCCTGACTTCAGAACTACGGCAGCTCTGGCTGGGAATGGGTTTTCCAATCACCCCCACTAATATGAATCAAATACCTTTTTAATTTCTTTTCCCCCTTCAAACGCAGTTTCACCTTGCAGGTAGCAGAGCTTCTCTTGCCCTGTGAGATTTAAAATATTTAAGGCAGCAGACAACTGCCTCCTAGCTCTGTCTTGTGGCTTGATGGATTTGTTGTCAGCAGGGTAAGTGCTGTGAGCAAGACAGTCCAGACAAGGCAGCCCTGGATTTGTAAAAGGGAGGGCTGGGGTGGGACACATCTAATTTCTGGACACTGTGGTCTCCTCTCCACCTGCCTGGAGCGGCCATGGGGCTGAGGTGCAGACCTGAGAGCTGGGATTTCACTGTGTTCTGCTCTGGCTTCTGCGGCTGTTATCTCTTGGGCTGTAGGGAGCTGCGGCAGCCCTGAGCTTGGGGTCAGTGCATAGCCCTTGATCTGCAAAACAGCTTGTGGCTAAAGGCAGTCTGTACTGTTGTTTTCCAGCCCAGCTGGGGCAGGACAAGTGTGATGTTGTCCATGCAGTGTTATTTTCTTGGAATATTTGGCAAGGGAGACGCAAGATTTGGGGGAGAGCAGGGTGATGTGTAGTGTTCCCCCTCTGGGGACCTGTATCATCACACAAGTCCTAATTATAGTGCTGTTTTGATAACAGTCGTAATGATCATTGTTGACGGCACTGATAACACCTTGTGCTGGTTGCATTGTTTCTTACTTGGCAGTGTTCTCAGCATCCCCAGTGCTCCCAGGACCCTCCCTGCCTTCTCCATATTGCTGTGTTGCTTGAAAACATTTGATATGTAAGAGTCCTTGTGTTTTGCCTGTGCACCTTTTGTAAAGGAACATTTTCACTCTAATTGTTTCAGCTGGCTTGCCAGCCAGCCAAAAGGCAATGACACATCATCATTAGCTGCTATCTGACAGGGATGAATGACCCTGGGAAATCTTGTTGTTAAAGGCAATATCTGCTCTTCCTGCTCTTCACTGCTCTTTCTGCCTTCAGAACAGCTATTCTTTGAAGAAGAAGTTAAGGAGGAGGGAGAGAGGCCCTGCCCTCTGTTGTATTGGAAAAAAGAATTCCTCATCCCTGTCACCGCATGCTGGAAGGTCACCTTATTCTTCCTCCTATGAGTGTCAGAAGCATCATCCATTCCTGGGTTTGAAATTCACAACTGTCACATTGATGGGGGCCAAGTGATCTGCCAGCGTTATGCCACTCATTCATTCCTCTGGCAGAATGCTGTGCAGATTGCCTAATTCATTTGTGGCCAAACGTTGGGTTTATATTTGGCCTCTTACTGCTTTTAAAGAAATTGTTCTTTTTGTTGTTGTTTCTTAAGTGCATATATTGCCCTTTTTGAAGTATGTTTCACCAGAGGATCTTAAAGTGCTCTGGGAGCCACCTCCATTGCCATTGTACAGATGTGTATGTAAGCAGAGGTGAGGAGGAGCTGAAGGACTTGCTTAGTGCTCTAGTTGGGAGCTGATGCTGGGACTCGTTGCTGTACGCACCAGCACTGTTCTGATTTCTAGGTTACAACTGGTGCCTTCAAAACTTGGTTCATTATCTGGCCAGGCTTGACATAGTCTGTCATCTCCATGCATTCAGACGAAGACGGCTTGCTGTACATGGTGTAGTCTTTGTTTTGGTCTAGGACCTGATCAGGGGAGGTTTTTGGACCTTCCTGGCTGCTTGTGGTGGGCCTGGAATCCGGGATGTGACTTCTGTGACTCCTTGGAAATCCTGCCTATCTGGAGGAACATGCAAATCTCTGAGTGCTTTGTGCTGATTCAGGCAAGGCTTACGAACAAGGACTGCTTCAAGTGAGCTTCTGCCCCCTCCCTATGTCTTTGTTCCAGCCCACAGTCAGGGATGCACTGTGCTGTTAGCTAGAAGGTTGAGCAAGGTGGGAGAATGGCATTAACGAGCCCCAGCGCCTTAGCTGTAGAAAAGCAGCTCATGTTCTGCAGTGTCTGTCTTCTGAACCACACCATATGGCCGAGTCCAGCACCTTCAGTTTGTCAGCAGTGATTTGCTGGCTTAGGAGGGCCTGAATCTTCTTTTCTGGTATTATGACGTGAATAGCAGGTGCTTGCCAAGGTGGTACAGGCCCAGGCATGTTGCCTGCGTGTCAGCAGAGGAGAAACTTAATACCTGGGGGCTCTGCCTTTCCGGGTGATGGTTTGGAGCCCATTTAAATGGGCAGGGATGCGCTCTATGGGATCCCCTTTCTCCTGCTTTTTCCCAGTCTGAGAACTGCTCAGATCGTTTCTGGAACTTCCAAAGCCTTCTGGGTGGCTGATGGATGAGGTGTCTTTGGAGCCTGTCAGACTAATGAGTGGTTCTGCCCAAAGGTGACCCCTTTTTTGGAGGAACCCTGAGCTCCTTACCTGACAAGGACAGGTTTGTAGCAGCAGCAGTTCTTCTGCTCTTGCAACAAAGAGGCACCGACAGGAATAGCTGATGCAACCACAGAGGCAAAGTGCTGTGGGAAGAGACCGATTCAGAAAGGAGGAAGCTGCTTGCCTTTGACCATCTGTGGGATGTTCTAGGGCCCTTTGTCTTTGGGCAGCGCTAAAAATACGAGTGAACCAAGATGCTGTTTTGTTCCTGGGTTTCAGCTCTGAACTCACCTGTCTGCTCCCTGAAACCAACAGTGGGTGAAGGACATGGTATTTCTTAGAGGAAAGAAGACTTTCTTTAGGTCTCTGGAAACAAAAGCAATGCTCCTTTCCCCTTCCCTTTCAAGAGCACCATACGGAGAAAAAAAAAGAAGTGTCCCAAATAACACAGTTTTGAGATTTCAGTAACTGAATGGTGATGCTGCCCATGCAGATGGAGTGAGAACTGGAGAGCAGTGCATGTTGTACGGACATGAAGATGCCATCAGCACCTTCAAAACCCCCAGTTCCTGCATATGAACTTAACAGAGAGACCTCTCTGCAAAATGGTTCCAAGTAGACCTCAGGCCCGCTGCTCCCTTCTGCCGGTGGGCTTGGAGCTCTGGTTTTATGTTCAGACAATGCGCAACCTGCAGAAGAGAAGGTAGGGGAGGTCTCGGGCATGTGCTGTGGGAGGAACTGGGGCTGTGATGAGTCTGTTGTTGTTGACTGTTTTACCTTTGCCAGTCTGTCAAGGCTGTTCAAGTTGGCTCACTTGAACAGCAGATTCCCATCTTCTACCAGAATTGCCCTTCTGTGTTTTTCTTATGGACAGTTGAGCTGTGGCCTTTGGAAGCTGCTGTATGTGGAGTGTTTGTGTGCTGGAGTTTGTTCATTGACCTTTAGTTGGTTCCTCTGCCCTTGGCGTCGTGTTTGAGTGCTTTTAAGGCTGCAGTGACTGAACTGCATGCAAAGTTGCTTCCCAAAACTAGCTCTGTCCGGGGGATCCTGGAGGGTGTGGGAAGGGCAGGTGGGTTTTAGAAGTGGGTTGTGTTTCTATTAATAATTGTTATCCTTGACTCTTGTCCTTTTAAGTGGCAACAAAAGCTTGGCAGAGTGCGATGCAGAGAAAAAGCCTTCACTCCCTTCCCCTCGTTTGCTTAGGTCCCAAACTGAACAGTGATGTTAATTAGATAAGTCAGATACTCTGCAAAACAGCCTGTTCAAGGACAAACAGATTTTAATTAAAGGCTGTGTGCACTGGAAGGTCATGTCACTGCATTGTGCCTGAACAGTTACTATGGGAACACCAGGAAAGCACCCAGAAAGTGTGAGTGTGTGTGTGACTACGAGAACACAGGTCTTGAGGTGCAAATTTCACTTCTGGTTATGTTTCCACTGGCAAATATGGTCTGAGTGAGATGCCACCCTTGGGAGTGTGTAGTTGGGTTTTGTTGCTGTAGGGTTTTCCGTGTTGCGGGGGTGGGAACCCTTGCTTCAAGCTATTCAAATCACACAAGTTTGGTCTGAGCCAGACTACAACGCTGTGAATTAGGGCAACTGATTTCCAGCTCAGTTTCTAGTCTGTTTATAGTTGGTGAACTCAGTTTCTTAAAGAGAACCTGGATATTGGGAAGAGTTTTGTTTGTGTTGAAACTTGAAGTGACATTATTTTGAGGTTTGCCTCGGTCTTTGCAGTCTTCTAACTGGAATCCAACATGAATTCTTGTGATAGTGGCTCATTCCTGCATTTCAAGCCCTCTCAAGGTTCATCTCTGCTAAGCTGCCTGAATTTAATCTTGCTGACTTGAGTATAAGGTGTTCTTGTCTGTCTTCAGTCCCAAGCCTTCTTTCAACTGTTTGGGATGTATCAGCAGACTTGTCAATAGCCTGATGCTAGATAACCACTCTAGTGATCTACAGACCATGAATGTGCCTTGGGACTGATGGAGGTTTGGTATGATCCCCAAATGGGTCCCTCTAATGCAACGTGCAGTAGCAAAAGCTCATTCTTACTAATTTTCATGTGGTCTAGCAAGAGGATCCATAGAGAGAATTTAAATATTTTCAGTATTAACACTTACTATTTTTTCCCCCCTATCAAATAAGTTGAGGCAGGGACTGATGCTGCATTGGCACCGTAAGCAGCCTTCTTGCACAAGTAAAATAGCCACTGAAATGTGGGCTTTGCAGTGAGCTTGAAATCTAGTATTTGTGTGGGAGTTTGAAAGCTCAAATGAGCTGCTTCACAATCCTGTTCTCCCTCTTGTTACTTGGTGGTTTTGGGAACAAATGAACCATGAGACAGGAAGGATCACAAGTGTGTTTGAAGGGAGAGTCTGAAACCAGGTCTTTTGCTCTTTGGTGGTGGTTTTTTTTTCCTGTTTGGACAGCCCTTGTGGGTTGTCCTGCTTTGGAAGATACCGTTGGGCTGCCAAACGTTGGGTGTTTGGAGCCATATGGAGCCGACTCAGCAGGGAGATTGCCAGGCAAATAGGGCTGGATTTTGGAGAGTTTATGCACCGCTTATAGAGGAACTGGCTTTGTTTCCTGACAGCTGAGAAAACGCCATTCTGCCTGTTTGTAGGGAAAATAGATCAGGATTGGTATTTTGTACGTGTGTCTCCCCGTGCCCCTCCGCAGCAGTGGGAGGCAAGTGCTGGGTGCAGGCGTGGGCAGAAGGTACTGGAGCAGGAGGAACTGTGCCCTGAAGTCAGTGTGGTGGGAGCATGGGTGCAGGGCGGCGGGTTGTGCCCTCAGGGAGAGAAGGCAGAGCAGCACAGTGCCCCGGCTTGGCCAGCACACCTCAGCCTGGGTCTGCAGAGACCCTGGCCCTTGGGTTGTAAGGGTGGCTTTGGGGGAAGCATGTTCAGGGCTCAGCGGGAGGCTGCTACAGGAGATGTCAGCTGGGTGGGTGCTGTCACAGCAATGATGAGCAAGTTGTTCTTTTGGTCTTGGTGCTACAATCAAACTTCCTGCAAGTGCTCTTTGCCTGAAAACAGACTAGAAACTGGCTTTGAACATTTATTGTCTTTTGTCTGACCCTTGCTTTTCTGACTCTGGACAAGTGAGCTATGTTTTTTTCTGCGCAGATGTCTACCTTTGACCTAGTTAGTTTTGACTTTTAAAAATACATTGAGCAGAAATGAAAAAGCCGAAGAGAAGCATCTGACTAGAGGAGCAGGAACATGCAGTGTCTGTCCACCTCACGAAGCGGCTGACTTTGCAGCAGGCAAGATGTTTCCAAATGTAAGCTTTCAAACGCGTGCTCTGTCCCTTCTGAGAACTCTGGATACACACAGCCTGACAGGGATGGCTGTACTTTAGCAAGGATTTGGCGGAGCACTCAAAGGAGTAAGTTTCCTTTCTCTTGAAGCAGTACCACTGGTCTTGCTCCTCTCTGCTGGCTCCCGGAGTGCTCTCACTGACAGCATAGCGTGTGCCATTGCCAAAGGTGTCAAGAAATGCAAGGGAGGAGAGCTAGCCTGGAGGCTAATGTGCAGAGCGCCTGTGGAAAAAGTGACAGTGGGGGAGTTAATGAAAAGCAGACACCAAGCACTGGAAGCTGCACAGCCAAGAATTTCTGCACAGTCCAGGGCTTTCTCCGATACGCAATGAAGATGTGTTACAATTTGGCTACCCTCTCTGTTACCCCAAGGAGAGGAGTGCAGGCATGAATAGTCTGGGTAGGTGGCTTCTGTGATGTGCACCACCTGGAAGAAAAACACAAGCCATGTTAATCTTGTGGTATAAGTGTGCATCTTGAGAGCCAGGAGCCCCGAGTTTCTTGTTCAGATTCCTACTGGGAACCCAGGGGTGCCTTTGGCCACTTGCAGATGCGGTCTGTACATCTGGATGCTCCTGTGTCTCATGCCTAGGAGGCTGGTTTCCTGGAGGGGCTGAGTGCCCACCATGTGTACTGGAAGCTGGTGTCCACACAGCTGAGGTGTGCTAGCTGCATGTCCCCAGGTTATTATCGCCCAGACAGTGTTTGACCTGAGGCTGGTGCCTTGGTGCTTGGTGCTGAATGCAGAGAAGGAGCTGCTGCCTGGAAGGTGGCTCCCTCCAGAGTGTTTTTTTAGATTTTTTTTTTTTTCCTGGTGCTGTGAGTAATTAAAGATATATGTGATGAAGTGAACTTTTTAACCATTGCATAGCAGCATGGGTGCACTGTGGTCTAACTCCTCTAGAAATTACTGTCTTGCTTTTTGCAGAATGGAGGCATCCTGCCTGGAACTGGCCCTGGAAGGAGAGCGCTTGTGCAAGGCTGGGGACTTCAAAGCTGGGGCAGCCTTCTTTGAAGCAGCGGTGCAGGTGGGGACAGAGGATCTGAAGACTCTCAGTGCCATCTACAGTCAGCTGGGCAACGCCTATTTCTACCTAAAGGAGTACTCCAAGGCCCTGGAGTACCATAAACACGACCTTACCCTGGCCAGGTAAGCATGTCAGCAGTGCTTCATCCTGATCAGATTCAGCTTTTCAGGGCTTAAGCAAAGGCAAGTTCTGTGGGGTCTGAACGCAGCAGCCTGAGGGAATCTGCCCTAGAAATAAGCATCCAAAACTAGCCCTGGGGCATGGGTTGAGTGTGCTTTGGAGAACTCTGGGGGCAACAAGAATGGGTCAGCCACCTTCAAAGCTGGGAGGTGGAGAAAGGGATATGGATGTGAGGAGAGTGCTTGTAGCAACAGGGCAGCGTCCTGTTCTCTTGTCCCCAGGTACTTGTAAGTACACCCAAAGCCATCAGAGCAGTTCACCCAAGACAGCAAAACAGGGAACAAGGATCTGTCTTCAAAATTGAGAGAGCTTGTATGAAGCATTTGAGCTTGGCATGTGTGCTGGGAGCTGCTGGATGTGCTGTACATACCATGCAGCACTTGCTGCAGCTTGAATTCTGCCACCAACAGATGGTGAATAAAAGCATGGGAGCTCTTTAACACCTCTCATCCTTCCCCTGGTCATCTTGTAGAACCATCGGGGACCGCATTGGAGAAGCCAAGGCAAGCGGCAACCTCGGGAATACATTGAAAATACTTGGGCAGTTTGATGAAGCTGTTGTTTGTTGCCAGAGACACTTGGACATCTCTCAGGAGCAGGGAGACAAGGTAATTGGTTCATGGCATCTAACAGGAGGTATTTCCTAACTTTAAAAATAGTCTGTCTGCAAGTCAGTAAATGTGATATGGTGTAGTGAAGGTAGGCTTTGGAAGGAGGTGGCGTGTATAGCTCTCCCTTCTGGCTGCCATCACAGGTCCATGCTGCTGACAGTAACAGCTGCCATGACAGTGAAGGTGGGAAGGGAAAATGTGGGCCTCCTGGCTTCGACCATGTCTGCCCAGCAATGAAAAGGTCCGTATCGGGATGTGAAGTGTAAAACCTTGGTTCTTCCTCCCTTTAGGTAGGTGAAGCCAGAGCACTCTATAATATAGGAAACGTTTACCATGCAAAGGGAAAGCACTTATCCTGGAACATGGCTCAAGACCCAGGCTACGTGCCTCAAGAAGTCAAGGAGACGTTACAGAAAGCTTCAGAATATTATGAGTAAGTATTCAAGCTTGGCCAACCCTGCAGGGATCGGGGCTCATGGGGCATCAGTGACTGCTAGTGTGCACACATGTTTGCCTTTGAGCTTGTCCTGCTCAGATCGTAATCTACATTTTTGATGTTTCTGGTCTGCTGGCAGCTTTCAGGGTCTGCAGGTTAGCTGAGCTCTGGTAACTGTTAGGCTAATGACAGCTGCATGGGATGCAAAGTGACAGATTTTCCCGAGTCCTGTTGGAAGCATTTCTCATAGCGGGGGTTTGTTTCCTGGGCCACTGAGGATGTGGGAGCTCTGGAAGACGTTTGTTACAAAGAATGGGACTGTGAGCTCAGAGCTCTTGAAAATCTGGCCACTGGGTGAGTTTTTGCATGTTGTAATGAATTAGGAATATTCTCCTGAGATGCCAAGTTACGATGGCAAATTAATCTCAAGGCAGGTGAGAGAGGGACTGCAAGCTTTTATAAAATTAGAGCTAAAATTCATCCTGGCATTGCCTTGGTAAAACTCACTGTGGTTTAAAGTATGATTATGCGGTTAAGTTCAGTAGTCTGCTCCTTCTCAGAGCTGTATTTGGAAGCTCCTGCAGCCCCTGCTGCTCTCTGCTGGCCTTGTTAAGAATGGATCCCTGTGTGTCTCCATCACTGGGGCCATGAAAGAGACTCTCCTTCACGCAGAGAAGAGACTTTCACTTGGAAGTCCTGCTTGTTCTTCTTGTGGATCTGTAGTTTATCTTGCTTGTAATGTCCTCCCCTTTCCTAAATAGTTTCAAAGATCACTCTGTCCCACGCAGGAAGGTTGTCACCGGACTTTTGGGCTAATGCTTTTCCTCTCGTGCTTCAAAGTTTTGCTTCAGTAATGCAAGGGTTTTAAGTAGCCTTTTTAAATGAAGAGAGTGACAAGATCTCATATCTGAGGATGTGATAGTGCCTATATGTAGCTCACCACCCTTTTTTCCAGAGAACGGTGCATGTAGCATAGCCAGTGGGTAAATTTGTGCCAGCTGGGGGCTCTATGCTTCCTTGTGTGCTGTGTATGTAAAGGGGGGAAAAACCAAGGTAAGTGCTGGGAAGCTCCATAAGCAGAGTCTTGGCATGGGACTGTGGATCTTGCCCCTCTCCCTAGGTTTGTGCCTGTACCTGTGGCAGGTAATCTCCTTTCTCCTATGCTCCTGATTCTCCCCTGTACAGTAAGGTGCCCATTTCTTGTTTAATGTGGGATCCTGTCAGTGTGATCCATTGTTGTGTGAGCACTTGTGCAGTTCTTGTACACAGCTACAGATTCCTTGAGGTTGAGGGAGCAACAGGGACTTACACCACTGGATCTGCACAGGCTCCCAGAGCTGCAGCTAGCATTGATCACCAGACTTCCACCTGCCAAGGGGTGACCGCCTGCAGGATGGGCAGTTGGGAAGGGGCAAATCCTTCTCCAGGATTAGCTCTCCTTTCTTTATGGTGCAAGTTTCTTCACTGCGTCTCCTGCAGAGTGTGGGCTGTGTCTCACCAGATGTACTACTCTGATTTCTTTCAGGAGGAACCTGTCCCTGGTGAAGGAGCTGGGGGATAGAGCTGCACAGGGCCGTGCGTATGGCAACCTTGGCAACACCCACTACTTACTTGGCAATTTCAGTGAAGCTATAGCCTTCCACAAGGAGGTAGGAAACCGCTGCACCTTCTACTGGGGTCAGGGGCTGAGACTGGTTGTTGGAGAGCAGCCTTTCTTCTCGCCACAGCCCAGGAAGTACAGGGAGATGTTTTCCCTCAGCTGTGTTTTTCTCCCTCCTGTGAGTACCCTCAGGGTCTGGCCCTGTTGTACTAACTCATGCTGAGCAACATCTTACTCCAGGCCCCATCAGAACCTAATGAGCAGCTTGAGGGAAAGGTGCTGCTGGCTTGGAAACCAAAGGAGATTGCTAAGGGCAAATTGCAGCTGGGCTAGCAAGGCTTTTCTGCTCTTAATTTGTGTTGGTCTAGATTTTAATAAATGCAAGCCATGAATTTAATTAAGCTGCTGAAAGAGCTGTTGATCAGGAATAAGTGTTGCTTGTAGAGCATAGTAACTCTCTGTAAATCTTTACAGAGGGTTGAGGTGACACACTCCCTGCTCCAGTTTGAATGCAAGCTAGCATCTATTTCAGAGTATATAACAGTTTCCTTGCAGTGCAAGGTGCTCAGCACCTTGGAAAGTCAGCTCTGTCACAGCTCTTCTGACTTTTAAATGCTGGGGGACAGCAGCCAGCAGTGCTTTGGGAAAAGGGGCTTGAGAAGGGGTAGAAAAACGCTGTGCAGTGTTTGGGACCAGGAGCAGATACTGCAAAGTGAGAGTGAGAGGTGGGGGAGCGAGGGGATGTAAGAGGAGGAGGAGGACCGAGGTGCAGGCAGGGGCAGAGGTTACGGGGAACAGCTGCAACACAGTGAGATGGAGTACACCCACATGCATGTTTGTTCTGTGCCACAGCACTGCGCAAAGTGACAGCGTTGTTCCTGCACTTCAGTCTGCTGATCCAACCACATCTCTTCACAGCCTGACCTACAGCTCTCCGTTCTCCTGTTTTATTCAGCTCTTGAAATATGTAACTCATTTTGCACTTTAGCTAGAGGCATGTGTACTGACAGGGCTGGAGTAGGAGCTGGCGAA
The DNA here is from genome assembly GCF_023638135.1 of Falco biarmicus. NCBI lineage: Eukaryota > Metazoa > Chordata > Aves > Falconiformes > Falconidae > Falco > Falco biarmicus. The sequence continues at coordinate 7,330,197 of NC_079296.1, read as the reverse complement.
GGATGCAGCATTATTCCCAGTGTTACAAAGGCCCTTCCTGATGCTGAATTGCACAGAGGGAGAGATTTCCTGCTGCATCCAGCCCTGCTAGGCATGTGCACCACTACCTTGCTGGGTAGGAGCTTTGCAAACCAAGAAGTTAACCTCCCAGAAAAGTTTCTGTGTAACAGAAACCTGGCAACAGCCAGCCTGTACTCACTAATCTGTGTCTGCTGCAGCGCCTTGCTATTGCGAAGGAGTTTGGGGACAAGGCAGCCGAGCGGAGGGCGTACAGCAACCTGGGCAATGCGCACATCTTCCTTGGGAGGTTTGACATCTCTGCCGAATACTACAAGTAAGTGCCAGGGGCTAAAGCAGACTCGGAGTACCTGTTCCCTGGAAGTTGTGACCTACTGCAGTGAATTCATAGGCTCAGAGGGATGTCACAGGAGACCTGGAGGCCAGTTGCATGTGTGGCGCTCAATAGCGGCGAGTCATACAGCCACCTGACAGCCTGCACCGTGTTACAGGCGTCAACTGCGACACAGCGCACACCCGAGTAGTGACTTTTCTGTCACCTTGCAGAGTGCCCTGCAGTGACCAGGTCTCTTTGTTCCCATCTGTTCCACTGCAGGAAAACACTCCAGCTCTCCAGACAACTCAAAGACCAAGCAGTGGAAGCCCAGGCTTGCTACAGTCTTGGAAACACATACACACTGCTTCAAGACTATGAAAGAGCAATCGAGTACCATCTAAAACACCTGGTGATAGCACAGGAGCTGGGAGACAGGTAAAGGGCTGCCTCAGGAGATGGTGTCTCTGATCTGGTGGGTTCAGAGCACTGACCCTTCCCTGTTGACTTGCTATTCTCTACTGCTGGGGTTAAACAGCAGTGACGCGTATTCTTGAAAGTCGTTAGAAATCTCATAGAACCTAGGTCTTTGTCCAGTCAGCCAGCAAAAACATAATGTGATTGACATCTTTATCATGTCACTCAAACCTGGAGATTGTGCCCTTAATGCTACGTCTGCGTGGGCAGCGTGAGATTTCTAATAAGTACTTCAAGAAAATGCATTGTATTCAGCACTTTGCCATGCATCTACTGCTGTTTTATCCCAGAAGGGCCCCTCTAAAGCTCCCCCAAGTTCAAAAATATTGTGTCTTCCTTCTTAGAAACTGTGTGGCTAGGGCATGCATATGTGCCACTTTGTCTTGTTGCTCTGCAATAGTACTGGAAAGCTCCATGTAGAAACAAGTGTTACATAGAGCACATGGAGATGATAAATTTTGCTTCTTGTCATGCCTTCTTTGGGAGGCCTGGCGCTTTTTTTTTTTTAATATATACATTTTTTGAGAGGTGGGTTCCTTTCTCCTGGATACTCTGTCTGTGATCTTGGAGCCACCTTGCAGCCGAAGTGACTCTGCAGCCACCGCGTTCGGTGTTGCTGCTGATGGCTCTTGGGAGTCTGGGTGTCCTCCACTAGATGGAGCAGAGACATTAGAATGGGAGATCTGTGGCACTTCGGGCACTATCTGCTCAGAGAAGGTACGATCCCACCCAAGGGTGAATCATGCTGTGGGGGTGCAGGCCTGTGGGTTCCTGCATTTCTGGGAACACACCCTATGAGCAGAAGGTATTGAACAGGGTGACAAGAAAAATGTTTAAATGCTGATCAACCCGCCCAAACCTCTGAAAAGGGAGTTGCAGTCATGCTGAACCTCCCCCTGCGCCCCCATATGCTTTTTTTATCCCGTCACCCCCCACATCTGCTCGCTTGCAGAGCTGAGCAGGCTCTGATCAGCTGTAGGTCTCTGCCTGCTTGTGCAAACAGGTGCTGAAACCTGCTCCAGGGACACCTGGGTGTCTGGCTCAGGCTGGGGGTGAGGGCTGCCTGTTCCACACCCGCCTGCACTCCCTGGCTTCTGAAAACAAGAAGCAATGCCCTGAAAGCCTTGTGGAAATAGGTCAATATTTGCTCAACTGTTGCATGCACAGACTAAAACTGCATGCATCTTGGGTGACACAGTGATGGTATTTAAGCAGGAGAATGTTGCGTGTCTGCAACAGTCTCTCCTTGCCATATTCTTGCTAGTTTAATCCCGGGCTGTTGTTGAACAAAATCCCTGGGTGTTATGTGCCCTTTTGATGCATTGTGCACCTCTGGAGATGAATCCTTGCTGTGTGAGGCAGAAGCTGGACAGGAGCTCTGGCTTGTGCTTTTGGGCTGACTCTCACAAAAGAAGCCAAACTGTTCTGGGTCTTTGCTGCGCTGCTTAGCTTTTTGCTGCTGTGGGTGGAGGTCCACTTCTGAGGCTATTGCTCGTTCCCTGATCTTACTGATGGCACCAGAAGAGTTTAAGGTGCACAGTGCATTTCATTTTCCTTTGTAGAACCTTTCTGTAGGTGAAAACGTGGCTGGGAGGCCTGGCTGCCAGTGCTCTGGGGAAGGAGGCGCCGAAGGGGATGCCGTGCTGCTGGGTTTTGCCCAGCATTTCTGTGGTTGATGGTTTCCTGTTTTGCAGGGTGGGAGAAGGAAGAGCCTGCTGGAGTCTAGGAAATGCCTATGTCTCCCTGGGGAGCCATGAACAAGCTTTGCACTTTGCAAGGAAACATCTTGAAATCTCCCAAGAGGTAAGAAAAGCTGGTTCAGATCGGAGGGAATCAGTCCACCCTGTTGAGAGGAAGGTTTTATTTTGTGCCAGTAAGCTGTATCCCTCTTGCAATGACTGCTTTGGGAAGCCCTTGTGTATGTGCTGTTTCAGTGGTGTCTTTAGGAACTGCAGAGCTTGGCTGGAAGATGCTCCTTTTATAGAAGGCTCCCAGCCTTCCTTTTAATTACAGCTAATAAATTTGCTGTACATTGCTCTTAACTGATGTTCCTGGGTGGGAAGGGATCTGGGGACTCACTGTCTGGTCTGCTGACCAAGGCGTTGTGCACCCAGCTGGTGTGAAGGAACTGATACCACTTGGTGTCCAGTCTGGTAGTACAACCCCCCCTTTCCTGAACACAAGGCTTGTGGGATTCTGACCGAGATGGACCTGGTGATTCTAGCTGTGGTCTGGCTCAATTTGCTGGCAAGTTAAGTACCTGCAGGAAAAAAAAGGCTAGTTTCTCCCTGGTGGCTGGGTGCTCTCAACTTACTGTATTTTGTGCGACAGCACAGGGCGCAGGTGTATGTCTGACAAGTCATTTCTTCTCATTGGAGCTGGCAGGGTGTCCCAGCTGCGAGGGGGTGAACTCTAGCATTGTCCTCGTGCCATCGATTGCTGATGCAGCTGGCCCTGTACTGCTGCTGTGCTGTCCGGGCTTTCGTGCATGCAGCTACTCTCGTTTTCACAGACATGCTTGCCCAGCTAGCTGCAGCTTTCCTGGTACAAGAACCTACAGCATTTTTAGGTGGCTTAGAAGTATGGAAAGCAAGAATCCCATGGTTTGCTCTTTCCAGTATGTTGTGTGGCATTCAGCTGTGTCCTCTTTAGTCTTCCCCAGATGAAGCACTAATTGAAATCACCATGTGTAAATGCTTTGTGTGTTCTCCTGCCAGTCTATTGGGTTGGCTAAATCTTAGGGTAGGGTTGACATACCAGCCTAATTATGTATTTAGTTATGCTGATCAGACACGCAGAAGAAATACTGTTCTTTGGCCCTGTACACTTTAGGACAAATTAACTTCTGCAGCTATAGCCCGCTAGGGCTGTGTTGCAGCGTGGGGCTGATTACTCGGGGCCAGATGGCAGCTCGTCGCAGTGCAGAGGAGGGGTGACAGGAGGCCAGGAGCAGCAGTGGTCCTGGTGACTTCTGAGGGTGGAGGGGAAACCCATTGGGGTGGAGGTTCACAGTGTTCTCATTCTGGGGTGGTGGCTGTGATTACAGGGCATGTCAGGAGTAGGTTACTCGTGGCAGATGGCTAATAAACTCCCCTACATCATTTATGGAGCAGTGCAGAGACTGTCCATTTCTGAGGAGAGCCTGCATTAGCTTCTAGCAGCTAGTGATTCTGTTATAAAGCTCACGTTTTATTTTAGCCTTGGGAGCCAAGTGAACAGCTTGTGCTGTTGTGGCAAGCACCAGCATTTTGCCTAGCAGAAACCCAGCGATTTTAGAGCTTTGCACGTCGATGTTTGCAGCTCGTTTCCCATTACCCTTTCCCCCTTCTCCCCCAACAAAATGCTGATGGTGACATTTGAATCCAAATGAAGCCTGTTCAGAGGAACCACACTGGAAGCTGCTGTAAGGTGATCGGAGGTTTCAGAGGAAATTTTTCAGTGACAGCTGGAATAAAGGGTGTGTACCTGAAAACCTTGGAAGCTGCCCTAGCTCTCAGATGCTGCTCCGAGTACCTTTTCGACTTCTGCATGCAGCAGAGGGCTCCTGGGGAACTGAGACATGTGAGCTGAGGGCAGAAAACAGGGCTCTGCTAGGGTATGTGTTGTAGGTCCTGCCCAGCATCGTTGTCCTGCCAGTGTGTTCCTCTGATGTTAATAGGGCCTTGGAGATGATCTGGAATGAGTGGAAGTCAGAGAAGCATTTAACAGAGCATCAAGGACTGTGAGACCTAAGCAGGACATAGTAATTTCTCTGGAAATGATGTCAGCAGCCAATCTCTTGTAATTGGCAGGGTATTTATGCCTGATAATAAGCTGTTTGATCTGCCTCCCTTTACTAGTGTTTGGGGCTTTGTCATAAATAATGTGAGGATTTATGATTTTGTTCTAGGATGGCTCACACTGCAGTCTATCTCGAAGGACCACAAAAGAGCTGTTGGAAGGCATTTAATAGGGAGTCAGCCCTCTCCAAGGGAACAGCCAAGGTCTTCTTCTGTAACAGAGGCTGCTGTTCCTCTGCAGATTAGAGCTGTTTCTGAGTGCCCTCTCTGTGTTTGCTGGTGATGTGCAGCACGGCAATTTTCTTGTTTGGTTAAACTTTGAGGAGGGCCGAGCAGCGTGTCCTATGACTCCCCATTTTAAGTAGCAGAAGCCATTGGACAGATCTCTTCCTGAACACGTAACATTGGCTACCTTGCCCTCAGGCTGGTGAGAGATGGGAATGTGGAAAAATCTGAACTCCCAAAGATTTTTGGAGTCTTGCGTGGGTAGATCACTAGGAACAACTCAAAGCTGTATGGATCTGAGCCAGGAGATAAGGGCTTTTGGAGCATCCAAGCCCGGAGTGTGACACCACCCACGTGGCTGATAGTAGTGTGGCTGTCTGGTGCTCAGTAACTATGGAAATACTTGAGGAAGGGGGCTGAGCGCTTCAGGGCTCTCTGCCAAAGCCATACGTGGTTGCAGGACGGACCAGACATGCACGTTTAGCTCTGTCCCAGTTCTGTAGCAGTGGGCGAGCTTGTGCCCCCGCAGTTCATTGTACCAAGCTCCATACAATTGCGTTTCAAGGTGCAGCCCAGTGCACAGCACCTATGGACCCTCTCCCAAATTATCACCAAGGAGCTGTTTTGGAGAGTTGCTTTAGTGTTGAAAGATGGGCTGTATGGTCTCTCAGGGTGTCTCCAAGCTCTTTTTTTCGATGTCTGTGTGTTTGCTTTGATATGGGACTGACAAACCCTTTGCTAGGGGCTGTTTGCTTAGAGCACGTTGCCTTTTAACCAGCTGCCCTGTTGGTTTTCACCCTGTAGATCGGGGACCGGAATGGGGAGCTGACAGCACAGGTGAACATGGCCCAGCTCAGGTCAGCCCTTGGCTTGGGCCCTGGGGATGAGGACGTGGGTACAGCTCATCACTATTCTGGCTATGAAGCACAAGGTGAGTTTCTGGGCTTTTGCTGACATCGACAGGTCTCACGAAAGATGTGATATGGTGCGTGGGGAGGGGGAGGTGTTTGCAAGTGGGCAACATGGGAGGAAATATGAATGCCAGAGCAAGATGAGGCTATCAAGTGCCCTTACCAGAAAGAAGTCTGTGGTCTGTTTGCTCTGTGTTTTTCCATAAGCTGCAAGGACAGGGAAGGATAAGCCCCCAAAAGGGCACAGAATGAGTTAATGGAATTAATCTTCGTTGGACATGGAATTCCAAGCAGCAAATCTGCTTTTGTCTCTCTTAAAGCTCTGCAGGGCCCTTTTAAAACTGATTTGACTGATAAAGCAAGCTTTCAAAAGGTGACTGGCAGGGATTTTTGGCTGCTCTCATTCTGATTAGCACCCAAGGAACAAGCCTGCAAGCATGGGTTGAAGGCAGGCTGTGAGCATCAGCATGCTGGGTGCTGTCTCACCCCCAGAACAGCTGCAATGATGCCCAGCTTGGACACGAATGCATGGCAAGACTTGGTTACAGCAGACAAAATGGCTTTACTCACTGCATTGGGCCCTGGGTTGTTCTCCCTCTGCTCCCCAGGGAGCAGGAGAGCACAGCCGAGTCCGAGTCCTCGCCACATGGTGCTGTCGCCACATGGTGCTGTCAGCCTGCCAGCCTGACGTGTGTCCCCAGCTCGGGGACCGTCTGCCTGTCCTGGAACTGCCCGCTGCAGGCACTTGTGTGGGTGCCTGGCATGGGGCACTTCCAGCCGGTTGCTCTGTTGCTGTGGACAGACTTAATAATTCACACACACGAAACTGCATCCCAGGAGGTGTCGGCTGATTAAAAATGACCTTGTTAGTGCAGACACATTTCTTAGGCAGTATGTTCTCTTTCCTGTTGGTAGAACTGACGCAGAGAAGATGATGCTTGGGTTGAGGCGCAGTGTTCTGGGAGGGAGAAAGGCTGGCTGTGCATATTTGCTCTCTATTGATCTTGAAGGCGTAGCCTGCTAAAGCTTTTCCTGAGAAATCGAGCTGTGGGCAAGGGAGCCAGCGTGCCCTGCCATGCCCCATCAGGAGCTGAGTTCTTTCCTCAAAGGTCGTGTGGGCCACAGCAGGTGCCCCAGCCTCCTCCTGCACATCATCTCCACTTTGGTAACTGCTGGGAAACCACTTAGCTAGGGCCTTGCGTTCATTCCTGGCATCTCGTTAGGGGCTTCCTTCTGGCAAATGATTTTGCTCTGAAAGGGGAACAGGAAATTAACCTTGATGTCGCTGCTGCTCCTGGGACGGTGTGAAGCGTGGAGGAAATGAGCTGATGGGGTGCCAGGTCCCTCAGGCTGGGGAATGGGGGGTGCAGGAGGAGGGCAGTGCCAAGGACTGCACGGACACAAGAGCATTGCATGCTGAGACACGTTTGACTGATGTGTGAGCATGTTGCGTAAAAGAGCTGCCATGGAAGGGGTCGGGCCAGATTTATCTGGAAGAAGGGCTCTGCAGCTCTGACCATATTGCATAACCAGGAGCACACAGCCTTGTCTTAGCTGGAAATAATTGGAAAAATAGAGCACGGGGAGCTCTGCTCTCATAACACGCTCCCTGTTGAATCTGGGCTTGAATGCAGCCTGCTGTGGACTTGTCTGGTGTCCTGCTGCAGGCAGGCAGTGTCCCTTGGGGGTCAGGGATGTCTTGGTCTGAGCAGAGCCCTTCTTGGGGAGAGCTGAGCCTGGTGCATGGCGGTATCCCCCACACGGCTGATGATGTGGCCCCACTGACTGCATCTCACAGCATGAGACTCGGAGGGGACGTGGCACCAAAGGGTCAGGATTTCTGCTCAAGGCACGTGGCAAGCCGGATCAGTCACTGAGCTGAACTTGGAAGGTGAGGCAGGGCAAGGCAGAGCCAGCCTGTGGGCTGCTCCCTGCCCTTCAGTGATCCAGATGTACCTGTGATGTGTTAATGTCTTGGAGCCAGTAGTGATTTGTCTCTCATGTGACACAGCCAGAGCCATGCCAGTCTGTGTGTAAGACACTGGAGAGTGGGAAGAAGGGCTGTAGTCAGAGACAGTGTTCGCAGCCACTGGAGGTTGCAGTGACCTTGTTAACATGTGGTGCTGTTATTCACGTTTCCACGGCTGGGGCTGTTGTCAACAGGACAAAGTGTTCTCTGGAGGAAAACCAGTGAATGACTGGGGCTTGCAGTGTGGGAGAGGGAGAGGACCTCAGGGCCTGGGGCAGGTTCCCTTGCAGAGTAGGGCTTCCCCAGCTGGCAGGACATGGGTGATGCTGCCCCTCACCGGGTCCTGGGAACCTGCTGGGGAGGTAAAAATCAGTTGCCCCCTGTGTTTTGTGGGCTAGGGCTGTGCAGCAGCATCTTGCTGGAGGAAGGGAGTGTGAGTGTTGCAGTGCTTAGCCATGTGCGTGCTTTTACACATGCATCTCTGGTGGGAAAAGTGCTGTCTTTGTTGCAAAGAGATTTGGAGAGAGGATGGGTCTTCAGGACAGCCCATGGAGAAGACCCTGGTTCCCTGGATTTCTCTTTAACGATTATTCTAGCTTCAGCTCTCTTACTCTGAACTTCAGTGGAGGATTAAGAGAGGCCCCGAATGTGCCTCTGAGCCCTTGAGAAGGGAGGTGTATTTAATGGCTTCTAGGAATGTTGGTACCCTCCTGTGCACATATTAAATGATTAGAAAAGCATAATTATTTATATTATTAATAGCAGCAATTTACAGCAAGAGGAACATCTGTTTCTGTAATAGGAAGCAGGTGAGAGAGTTGAAATGCAAGTTGACTTCTGAACCAGCCGTGCCTTTTGATGTCAACAAATCTTGTGGGGAGGAGAGCTTTCAATTATTTTTTTTCCTTTCGGATTTGTTTCCCTGCTTAAGGTTATAAAATGGCTGCATATTCATGAGGATGCTAAAATCATCTGAGAAGGCAGGGATGTTGTAAACCACATTCATTTCATCAAGCAGGTAGAATAAAGTTTCATAGCAAGCTTGTGTTCTGGGAAAATCTGTATCGTTCGCTGAGAAACCCTGAACCAGACCATCAGACTGTGATGTCCTTCACAGGTTACTTTTGCTTCTAAGTCTTGGGCATTGCCCTCTGCCGAGGGCCTGGGGGGTGGAAGGAGTGTCTGATGTTTTCCTCTGCTGTTTTGGCTCATCTTGCTGAGCTCTTTGTGATTTTAATTAATATTCTGAGAGCAACTGGATGTCAGAAGACAAAGCTGGAGGCCAGGGAAGTGGGGCAGTGCTGCAAAAGACTTGTGAAAGCAATGACCTTGTCAAGAGATGCAAACACAGATAGCTGAAGGCAACAAACTGAAAAATAGAAAGTAGATAAAACATAAGCAAATAAAGAGAGGTTGTGTCTGTTTCTTCAGACAACCAAAAATGTGGCCCTGAAAAACGGTTGTACCCTCTTTCACACATGATAAGTAGGAATTGAGTACTGGTAGGTTTTTGCTTTTGGGGAGAAGAAAGGGAACTTGCTGAGGTTATAAAGGAGTTGCAGGGGTGAAGGCAGCCATGAATAAGCGCTGCCTGGTGCTGGGAGGTGTCCCAGGGTGCAGCCAGCTCTGCCCTGGGCATCGCTGCTGAACGTGGGGTGGGAGCACTGACTGCCTGTGCTACCCTCGCTAGCTGCCCTCTTCCAGATCACTTGGTTTGGGCTGAGGTTTCTGCATCTGCCAAGCCAGGAGCCAGCTGTGCCCAGCACTCTGCAGGTAACTGAGCTGGGAGCACTGAGCTGAGCCCTTCCTGGACCCAGCCTGGTGGCAGCGCCTGCCTGGGCTGTCCCTGGGTGGGTAACTCGGGTCTCCAGTGTGTACGAAACAGTGCTGCCTTGCACATTTCCCCTTTTCAGTTCCTCTTGGCCAGCTCTCCCCACTGGAGCCTGGCACTGGCCAGGGCAGCTTACCAGCTGGGAGGGGAGCACAGAGAAGGGGCTCGTCCACCACCAAAGGGGTGGGGGTGCTGGATGGAGGGCAGAGATCAGCTCGGGCCAGCCTCAGTGCTTCTCCAAAGTGAAAACTGACTCTGGGCTGCTTTTCCACTCTTAGCAGTGCATCAGCCTCAGTCATCATTTCTGATGGAAGCAGTAGTGATGGGAGACACTGAGCAACACTTCTCCTGGCAGCTGGGTGTAGGTGGGGCGGAATGCAGGTGTTCCAGAAGGCATTGGCATGTTAGAAGCTTTCAGAGCACTGTCAGCTGGTTCCTGGCAAGGTTTCTGTGCTGTTTGCAGTACATAGACACTGCTGTCCAGCTGCGCTCGACAGGCTCTAAGGGCAGGAAAGGACTCAGCTGTGAGCCTGACTTCCCCTGCTCTCTGCACATCTTCTGCTGAAAAAAGGGTAGGCACAGGGCTGCTCCACTTGTTTGGTGTTCAGGAGCCTCTGCGCTGGGTATGCACATCCCTGTGTGAGAGGCAGCCATGCTTCAGGTTGTCTCCTCAAATGGTGAAGTGGGCAGCTGAGCCTGGGTGGGCATGAAATCCCAGTCCTTCCCGATTAGTGATCGTCAGCAGTGATTCAAAGCTCTTTGTGGCTTTGAATGTGGATCTTTGCGTCCTCAATGCAGTTTTGAGCTTGCATTCTTCACAGGAATCTTTGAACCCTTGGATCAATTAGACAGGAGTAGAAGAAATCTGCTTTTATGTTTCCCAGTCTGTTTGTTTTTGTTTGTTTGCTTGCTTTAAATATCTTTGAAGTATCTAAGAAGTGTTTAGGGCTGCTGAAATATGCTAGCTTGACCAGCCCTCTATTGACGCAAAGCAGAGAGGCGGCAGAGCTGCTAACCCATGCCAGACCATGCCTTAGGCTGGGATGCTACCCAGGGATAGGGATGTTCCTTCTCTGTGGCTTGCCCAGCCCTCTTGCAAAAGGCTCTGCTGGGTGACAGCAGAGAGATGTGACCCTCTGAGACCAGGGGGACAGCCCTGCTCGCTGAGCTGTGATTTCACTGTCCAGGTAGCATTTGCCTTCCTTGGCACTTGAGTACAAGAGTCACACCACTAACAGCTTCAGCATGGGACCTGCCCTGTCCTTGCTGGTCAGACTGAGTAAGCATAGCAAGTAAAATGGCTTTATATTAAGTATCCTCAGCTATATTTGATTTTCCCCGAGAGCTGATGGGCTGCAGCTCAGCCTTTTTATCATTCTGAAAATGAAAGCCTGAGGCCGTGCTGGTTAATTGTACCTGCTTATGCAGGGTTTTGATGGATGAGGTCGTTGAATGAAGCGGAGTAGCTTTTGGCCAGGTGGAAGGCAAAATGCAAGGTGGTCTGGTTGCTTTATTGTGCTCTAACAGATGCTCAGTGGAGTGCTAGTGCAAATGATCCCATGTGCCTCCCAGTAAGGCACCTGCAGGAAGGTGTCCAAAGAGACCTGCATCTGTGGTGGTCCTTACTGTGATGCTTAAGGGAGCAGGGTGGGAAGGACAGGAGTGCTGCTTGGGTGAAGATTAAGGATTTCTAAGGGATGCCTCTTCATTATCTTTGTAATGAGTTTCTTCCAAATCTGAGTAACCTCTGCTGTTATAGCTGTTAAATCATTCCAGCAGCGCTGATGGGGGGGGATGAACCTCTGAGTCATTTGGATTTAAAACGAGTAATTTAGCACTCGGTTCAGACTGCCCCAGTATTGGCTTTATGAAGTTTTAAAATATTCTTCTCAAAGCGTTAAGAAGTATTAAATCTTCTTCTATCATCTTGCCCTATCCATGAGCCTCCTTCCCAGCATCGATGTAAAGTACATCAAAACTTCTCAGCTCACAGCAGAGGAAATGCTCCAGGACTGGAGGAGAAGATAATTAGCTAATGAAACTCAGGTGCTTGTTTTATCTTGATGCCAGGGAAGACTGCAAGTGCTAGAACTGAGGATGAATGAGAGGCCAGTTCCTGAAGCCTGGGGCAGAGAAAGTACAACGTGGCTTTTGGCAAAGCTGTCCATTAAACCAAGGGGCTCTTGTGGGGAGAGCTAACTTTTTGGAAATTGCCGGTTCCTTGCACAAGCTCCTGCTCTGAGCTGGGAAGCCTGAAGTTCCCTTTGGCTGCTGTTCCAGGCTCCTGCAGCCATCCCAGCTCTGGTGTGTGCTGTCTGCTTCCCAAACGCGCTTTACACAGACAGTTTCCTTTGGTAGCCAACAAGTAGGGAACGCTGATCTTCTGTCTAACGGTACAGTATTACTGTGAGGAACAAGATGCCTCTGCTGATTGTATTTTCTTGCAGCACAGAGCAAGAAAGGGACCTAAGCTCACCCAGCTAGAATTAATTTTTATCTCTGAAACTTCTTACACAGATGACCATGGTCTGCTTTGGCGCTTGACTGAGCAAGGCAAGGCCAGACCCTCAGCATGAGTCACCGTTATCTCTTGACTGACCTCAGGAACCGTACTCCTTCACTCAGCAGCAAGGCTGGCCCCTAGCCTGGCAGGGACGAGTGCTCAGACAACAGACCTTTGCTTAGCAGAGACCTGGCAGCTCCTAGAGACGGAGCTCATGAATTCAGAGTCCAGTGTGGCCAGCCATGTTCCAGTAGCTGGGAAGTGTCTGGCTGCTGCAAGCTGCTGACTGATTCACAACAGCATCCAGGAGGAGGGATCAAGAACATTGACCCTCTTTAGAGGATTTTACTGGGAGTGTTTGATCACTGCAAAGCTCTGACATGTGGTGCTCTCTCTTTTGCCCTCCCTGAGTCAGTCTGTAGGACTCTGCTGCCGTAGCTGGGCTTGTCTAGCTGCTGGAGGTGTTGCCTGTGTTAATTACTGTGTGTCACTTTCTAGTTCAAACTCAGTTTCTTTTTGATCTCCGCTTGTTCAACATAAGCTGATAAAGGAAGATGGGAGGTCATGAGACTCTGCTATATACTGGCAGAGAAGATCTTGCTCTTAGGAGAAACCCAGGTGTTCCTGCCAAGCCTTTCATGCTGTTCTTGAATTAGCCCTGAGGTTACATGCCTCCTCCCAGCCTGCTCCACCCAGTTCAGTTTATTGCCCAGAAAATCCTCCTGTCCCCACAACTGTTAATCTAGTAAGCAGACCATTGCCTGGGGGAGGTTATGGTTACGGTAGGCTGCCTCTAATACATCTCCAAGCTTCCCACAAGCTCCAAGGCTTGTATTTAGTATCTGTTAGGTATTGCATGATTGGGTACTCTGCATTTTCTAGATGCTGCAAATACACCAAAATACTTCGTTCTTTGACCTGGATTGCGAACACTTTATTTGCAAATAAGCATTATTCCAGCCTTGCTCAATTAGAGAAAAGCTAATGCCCATTGCATGTGTATGGGAATACTGAAATCAAAGATGCGCCCAACCTCATGGCAATTAATAGTAGTTGTAAGGCTACAAGATGTAAAATCAACTTGTACTCAAAGATTGCAGCTTTCCTGAGCTATGTGGTTTTGCTGCCTTGTCCCATCTCTATCTTCAAGGAGGACTTTTGCTTAAAGGCTTACCTCTTCCATGTGAATGTGAAGGCTGTTCTGGTGTGGGGTCTGGAGTGTCTATTATTCTCCCCGCCTGAGAAGCCTGTGCTAGCTGCTCACCCTGGATGCAGCCAGACGTCCTGAGGCTCTTGGGTGCCATATAGATGTGCAGTGCTGCTGTTACTTTCAGCCAGTTGTTCAGCTGTCAGACTGGATTCTGGAGGATGTAAAACTCTGGTGACATGTACACAAAGCATCTTCTGCCAAATCAGGCAGACGAGCATCTTGATTCCAAAGTAATTTCTCTTTATTAACTGCATATTGTATATACTTCTCTTTTTTAAAGGAAGAGTTTTGCCACGGAGAAAAAACCTGCAAAATTGTTATTCCAGAGAAGGTTTTTGTAGCGCTCAGGATCTGTCTGGAAGGCTGATATTTGCTCAGCTGTGTGCTCTCTGTGTGCCAATGAATACAGCACATCAGAGCAAACATGCTGGAGCCTGATCTTCCCAGCAGAAGAGGCATTGCTCCTGTCCTTTTGGCTCCCAGTTCTGATAATGGAGACCTGAGGATGGAGGGCCTTGCATGGGACCAAAATGTTCCTGAGCGAGTCTGATGTGACACCACATTGAAAAACAACCTCCTGACAGCTTTCCCCAGCCCTTAGTTATGGATTGACTTGATTATTTTCGTGTGTACTATCCTTTCTGTTACCAGCCATGCCCACTTTTGGCTTTTGTCTAGACCCTGCAGCCAGAAAACCCCTCAAATAACTGATAGGCAGAAAAATGTTGTTTTGCCCATTTAGCCCTATCCTCAGACACAGAAGGGTTCAGAGCTGTCAGGATTCCCCGAGTCCTTTCCTGTCTAAAGGATTTGGGGGGTAAGCAGATGGTCCTTTCCATGGACTGACACACAACAGCTTGGTGCCAGAATTTTATGGCACAGCCATAAATAACTGGTACTATTTGCTTGCTTTATTTAGAGAAAAGTATTGTTCTATGCTGGTAACAACTGGGAAAACAAATGCCAGCATTTATCATGCAAGTGCTGGCAATAATAGAGGTCAAGTGGATTTATAGTGCCAGAACCCATTATGTGTTTGAAGACTAATTAAAGCTTTAAATGTTATGCTTCCCTGTCCCCTGTGTTGTCCCCCCACTGCTTTTCTCGCTGATCCGCTTGATTTTCCACACTCCACCCCACCCCTTTTCCTCTTTAGAGAGCTTGCTGTAATAACGAAGCACTAGCTTGACAGAGCTTTCCTGATTAGATGTCAGTAGCCTATGATTTGAGATGCTCTGTGAGCATGTGGATTGCTGGACTGTATCTCCATTGTCACTTCTGAGCTTGGAAGGGTTTACCAGACCAGTTTTCTACCCCAAACAACTGGCTGGCTGGTCTAATTTAATCATATTGAACAATATTTAGAGTTGTCTGCCAAAATAAAGGTTATGAAATGCTTTGGTCTGCACAAATGTGAGGAGACGTTGTCCTGGGCTGGAAGACCTCACCCAAAAGACAAGTCAGTATCTCAGTTAATAGAGGTACAGAGAGAAATGACCTTTTCATGAGAATACGGCAAGTGGTTATGCCAAGATTTGTCGTGTTCTTTGGGGTGCAAAGCTTGTGCTCTGTGGGGTAGCTGCTGCCACCGAGCTGTATGCACTGCTCAGCCAGGGGCACTGAAGGCAGGGGGGATGATGCTGGCCATACAACCTTTCCCTCTTGGTCTTCTGTGGAGTCCACTGTCAGGTTTAATTCTGTTTCCTCTGGTACAGCCACCCCAGAGGGATACAGTGTGTTCCCGGCCTGCAAATAGAACTGTCGCTCGATCTGCATCACGGGGGGGGTGAGGGGTTTGCTTCCTCTCAAAGCGGGATGGAGTAGGCAGCTCTCCAAGCTGCTGGAGATGGGGGAGAGCCTAGGAGTTATCAAAGCACATGTCAACTTGATGAGAGCTCCTGGCAGGACTCCCTGCGTTGCTGCTACACATGTTCTGCTCAATCTTGTCAACTCTGAAATCTCAGGAGCACCAGTTGGATATGGAGACTGTCCATAGAGGAACAGAACTCTGCCCAGGTTTGCCCTACTGCAAATTTACATGGGATGATCCCATCACCATCCTATGATAAAACACTTCCTTGTGTTTTCTGTAGCAGCATCTCACTGTAGCAAGGTACTGCTAGAGAATTTTTGCTGCGTGAGCATTTCTCCTCAAAACTGCACCCTGAAAGCTGGGGACTTGCCTGTTGGAGTACCTGCCTGTGGCAAGGAAGAATGTCCTTCCCTCTGGAGACCATACTGGTCCTGCCTTTCCAGGCGTCATGAAGCTGGTGACAGGGGCATAGCCTCTCCATCAGACGTGCAGTGCCCAATGTAGATCTACAATGATCAGCTTAAAAAGCCCAAGAAAAGTAGGGAGCGTGCACTACCACACTTCTGGCTGTGAGGTTTCTAGATAAATGTTCCTGTATCCATGTTGTTGCAGGTGGCACAAGGATGTGCAGAGGGACCCACCCCCATTTCTGCAGGGTAGGTGTGTGAGGCAGAAAAAAGATGGGTCTGAGTGGGTATCTGGCATGGATACGTTGGGTTGGTGAACCAAAGGCAGAAGAATAGGGAGCCCTTGTGAGATGTGGGGTGTGTGAGGGAGCTGGGGGAAGCGAGGATGTCTCGTATGCATGCAGGCAAGCACAGAGGCATCACCCTCTGCTCTGTTGCAGTGAACTGCCCCCTCCTCAGAGTCCATTGCTGCCTTCCAGGGAAGGAGGGAGGTGACTGCTTCATCGAGTTTTGAAATACAAGAATGTGAAAACCGTTAAACTCACCTCAGGAACAAAATTGCAGAAGCAAAAAGTAAAAACAATCCCCTTGCTTCATGGTGGTGTTGAGATCACGGGCTGGGGTGAGGGGCAGGGAGAGATTTTGAAAAAAAATATTTTAAAAAGAAACAACCACCCTGGGCCTGAGCAGTGAAAAGAACAGCATCCGAGGAGCTCCAGGAAAACAAGGCATGAATGCAGCCAGTCAGTACCGTTGCTCAGCTGATGTTCACAAGAAGGTTTCAACTTGCTCTATTAGAGATCTCAGTAAACCTTAAAGACAGAGAGAGCATTTAGAAATGCCCCTGAGGTTTTCCGTTACTCTGCAGTAAGCTTGGTAAACATGCCAATAAATACTGGAGAGAGAGGAAAAAACCTTCCAGAGGAACAGACTCAGGTTTTCAGCTGCTCAATCTTTTGCATCCACGGCTGCTGCTGACTTTGTTGATCGGCACTGGAGAGACAGGCAGAGTTGAACTTTTGCTGAGTGTTAGGCAGTGTTGCAGGTATTTCTGGGAGAAATAACTTGAAGGAGGCTGAAAGTTACTTCTGGAGCCATCTGAGGGAATGTCCTGGTCAGAGGTGGAAAGTTAATGGGACTCCTCCTGTCCTGGGTTGCTTGTGAGTATGGAAATCTTTCTGCTTTCCTGGAAAATGAGTACACGCAGGCTCCCGCGCCCATCTGCTGTGGAGCAAAGGGGAGACGCTCCCACGCTTGCAGGAAAAAACCTGCCTGTGTCGATCTGGTTTACGACAGCCTTGATTGATAAGTAGCCTCTTAATTTTTCTAGCTGCTTGTTTTAATGGTGCTGTTTGTTCCACCCGCGGGACAGCTCGTGGTGAGTGGGGTGGCAGAACCATGGGCTTTCATGAGGCCAGTGCTTGGCCCCGGCACTGGTTGTGTTTTCTTCTGGAAAAAAAAACAGCTGAGTTGGATGGCTCTGAAGTTGAGTTTGTAACTCCTAACTGCTTCCTCGCTGTAACTCCTAACTGCTTCCTCGCTGTAATTCCTAACTGTTCAACTGAATGCGAAATCCACGTGGTAACAGCTGAACACCAGCATCAAAACAACTGGAAAAGACAAGTTGTTCTGCATGCCCCAATGCTGGGCTAGACTCAGCTGACTACGTATATTAAATTAACAAAGAGGAAGGCAGGTTTTCTCAGATCAGAGATAAATGGTTTCTGGCCAGTGGTTTAATGCTACTGCAAATGTACAAAAGCACCTGAGGATGGAGGTGTATAATTAATGACTCTTTAGACTGTTGGAAATGATCTGTGTTGATCTAATCAGACGCACTTCGCTTCTTTCTTGCTTTCCTGGAAGTGGCCGTTAAAAGCCGCTGTGACGCACGCTCACTTCCAGATGCTGGCCTCGCCTCTTGGGCATTGCTTTGAAACCCAAATATACCATCTCATTAAGTGTTTGTAGGTGGCTTTTATTCCAGACCCGCTTTGCTGCTCCATACATAAGACTGTAGGTTATTCTGAGGGGAGCTGAGAGCCATGAGCAGCTCTAGCAACATCCAGAACGTCCTCCTGCACAACGGGGAGCCACTGGCCACAACCCACCGCTGCCTGTACTTCGCTGAGCTCCTGCCTGACACCGTGGCAGCAGCTAAAAGCCCTTTGCTTGTTTGGCAGCATGGGAGGAGCCCAGGGGTCAGCAGCAGCCACCCTGCTGCTCCACAGCCACCTCATCTGTGCTGGTGCCCACAGGCTGTTGGTGGGAGCGTGGCAGAGCCATGGGAGCTGGGTGGGGGGTGCCTTGTGTCTCCCACTAAGGTGGTGCGGGGACTTTGGCTTTGGTTAAGAGCTTGGGGTCCTGTCAGCGGACAGCTGGTATCGCTGCTACCCTGGGGGAGTGTGAGGTTGGGTGGCATTTAGTGTGTGGGAGTCCTGCATGGGGTGAAGTGGTGGGTTGTGCCTGCCCTCGGGGAGCGGTGCAGCTCTCACTGTTTTATGGTGGGAGAGGGCTCAGGCTTGGTCATTTCTGCTGTCTTCAGGCTGAGTGTCCATCCAGCCTGTGGTAATCCCTGTGTTCAGCTACCAAATAACCGTATCGTTCCGTTGGTATCCAACAGCACGAGCCTTTGTCAGCCTGCTCACAGGAGGTGTTTTAAGATATGTTAGTAAATGTAAGGTGCCTTGGATAATATATCTTAATAAGCATAAGCACAGACTGAAATAAAAATGGTAAAACCAAGAGTTCTGCCTGCTTTGTTGAGGGCAGCAAGGTCCTTTTTTCCTGCCTGCTCCAAAGGGATGGCAACCCCATGTCTGAACAGTTGCCAGTGTCAGCAGCAATTGCTGACGTTCCGGGATCAAATCCTGTTGTTACTGAGCTGCTGCCAAGTGAGTTAACTGCCTTTGCAAGGTGGAAGGGGGTAGAGTTTGGTAGAAATGACAGCTGCTTGTGACATGTTTTCCTTGCTCTCTGCGTATTCGCATCAATATCTGTTCTGCACCTATTCACCAACCCTGATGTCAATCCCTGCTGAACTCAAAGCCTAGTCAGTACTGAAGTCACCTTAAAATGAAGCTGGTGCTAATGTGCTTTTGGGAGTAGAGAGGCAGAAACGTGCAGAAATACTTGGCTGATTTGAGGCTTTATGGCCGCAAGAAGTAAATCACTTCAGGATAGCGAGGGGCAGTGAAATTACCTTCAGGTCACTTACCACTAATAGGCAGACTTATCACTAGGATCCTTAATGAAGTCCCAGCTGGTCTGAGCTTGTCTTGCATCTCATGAAGCTGAGCGAGGTTGAACTTTTCAAAGCAGCGGTGTCTTTGGAGTTGCTGCAGTTTAGATATAACTATGGTCACACCTGGAGCCCTGGCTGAGCTGGATGTGTGTTAGTGCAGGAATCCCTGCTACCTGCTGGCTTTGTCCGTTTAATCCCCATGTTCTGCTTACAGTTAGTCTTGAATGGGTTTATGAATTTTGTGCCTTCTCTGTCATGAAGTTTCTCTAGTGAGCAGCTCAGTGGCACCCTGGGTTCAAACAGGGTCCACGGGGGCTGCTGTAACGTAAGCAACGGTGCTGTTAGGTGGTGGTGGGAAACTGGGGAATCTTTAGGTTTGGTGGGTTTGCTGTTGCAAGAACCACAGAAAGCTCAGCCGTTTCCGTTCTCAGGGCTCAGCACAGGGATGGGTTGCAATTCACATGCATTCATTCGCCCTCCCCCAGGATTTCCCCTGAAGCTTGGAAGCTGTCATGGGACCTGGAGTCGAGAGCTTTCATTTCTGCCCTGTTTGGTGGTGCTGGTGCGGGATGTCATGTGGTGCTCAGCAAAACTGAATCTTCAGGAAAGGAGGAGCAGGAGGGCAGAAGTTTTCCCAGATGCGTGGGGAAGCCATCCCAGGGCCATTTTGCAAATCCTGGCTATTAGTGAGCGAGGCAATAGCAGCTGGAAGCAGGCTGGAGGGAGAAGTGGAGGTAAAGAGAATTTGGAAAGAGGAGTCGGAGCTGAACTACGTTTCACCCACCGTTATTGCTGAAATAGTACATTGAAATGAATTTTATGAAATCTCATATGAATACCACAAACTCTGCTAAATTTTGATTTCTCAGTCAGGTTCAGGGCGAGGTTTTGCTCCCCTTAAGGCTGGGCCTATGGCAGTTAGAAAACATTTGCTCCTTCACTTTGTTTTTTCGTCCTTGTGACTGTAGAGAAAACTCAAAGCTGCATCCCAGATACATTCTTTAAAATCACGAAGATAAAGTAACAAATTCACAGATGTATTATAACTATATTTTTGTTATGATTTTTCTCAATGTCAGTCCCATGACCTTTGTGGTTTAGTGTGGGGTTTGTAACTCCTGAATTCCAGAGATCCCATTTGAGAATCAGGGTCATAGTGTGACCCGGCTACTGGTTTGATAGCAAAAGCCTCATGCAGCCCTAGCTGTTGCTGACCCTGCTGTGATAGTGTTTTGAAAAAGACCCAAAACAATAGAGGGGAAAAAAACCAGTCCACATTGGAATCTCAAGGACAGCACAGCTGCAACATCCCGTCCTTTTGACTTTGTAGTTAACAGGAGCGGAGGATCTGCCATGGTTTGAATTTTATCTGTGTGACATTAGTGCTGTCAGTGAGTGACATGCTCCTGATGCAAGAGTGCGTTGTTTTGCAGGAGCCAGGCCAAAGAGACTCCAAAGGAACAGCATGGACAGCTTAGACCTCCTGAAGTTCCCTTCTGAAAAGGTAAGCAACCATGTCTGGCCTATCAGTAGGAATCTGTAATGGCTTGTTGACTGGCTTCGTTTGCAGGGAAGTATGCAATTAGCAGATATGTTGGAGTCAATGGGATTAACCAGAGAGGGCTTCTAGAGAGCTTGGAGGAGGGGAACAGCTGGTCTAACTGAAAAGGCACTTAACAACTGAAAGCTGAAAAATCCACTTTATGCTTTTTTTTTTTTTTAAAAAAAAACAACCAAACAACACCAAACCAAAAAACCAAAACCACAAACAGCAAACCTGTATTGAGAGGATAATCGTTAGCATTTTAGCTTCTGTGGTGGCTGGTGGCCAGTCTCAGTGCCTTATTAGCCCAGCAGAGTGTTGTGTTCAGCACAGGTCGGGAAGGGGAGGTCAGAAGCAGGAGATGGTGCGTGGCAGGAGGCAGAGGTTTTGTTCCAAGTGGCTCTAAGGGTTGCCTCTGCTCCACTTCACTGCTGGAAGTGTCAGATCCAAGCAGATCAGTATTTTCTCAATCTCCCCAGGGCAAAGGCTGTTTCTAGTCAGCTGGGAAGGCACTGAGCCTTTCTGCCTACAAGGATCATCTAAGTTTCTCAGAAAATCCTGCACCGGATCGCTGGATGTGCCCAGCAGCAGGCACTGGTGCTGCCATGAGGCTCGGTCATGTCTGTTGGCAGAGGAGGTGGCCAGGCGGGCAGCCGTGCTCTGCCTTTGCCTAAACACCCCAGTAAGCACTGGGGGCTCAGACAAAAGCTCCTCCTTGAATTAACTCTGGGAGTTAAATGCCAAACACACTTACATACTTTTATTAATTCTTTCAACTGCCCGTTGGCCATTTTGGTTCCTGCCTGCTTTAACCAGTGCAACTCCATCTCGGGTGTTGATAGCAGGGACAGCGATGCCCGACGTCAGGGAGACGTTTGATCGTGTATCCTCATTGGATACACAACCCACAGCCCAGAGGGTTGGCAGGGAGAGTTTTGATGTGTGATGTGCTGCTAATGCTGTTTGTTTCCTACTCTTTGCTGTACAAACTGAACCTCGTTCAATAGTTCAGGCAGGGTTGTGGGATTTCACAGGGCGGATGGAGTAAACAGGAGCTGTGGGTAGTTTGTAACTGTGGAGTCAGGCATGAGTAGTCCCATTCTCCCTGCCATGGTCCTGTGGGGTGTGTGTGAGTTCACCTCTCCTTGCAAGGCTGTTTTGGATGTAATTCCCCTTTCTCTTTGCTGCTGCTCCCATGATTACAGTCATGGGAGAGGGTTGTTTGCTTCAAGCTTGCTGTGGTGAGGGTGATAAAATTATAAAAAATACATCACTGGACTGAACTGTGATCTCTCCAGCACCCTTCTGTTATTGTCTCACCCTCTCTGCCCATCATCTCTGCTAGAGATAGCCTTCAAAGTCAGCAGGGACCTCTGTCACTGCACAGGCCAGGAGCTCTTGTCCAATGCCTCTGCATGGAGTCATGCGTCTGGGTAGAGTGTATCTTCCAAGAAGCACCCTCATCGGTTCTGAATGTCCTAGCATACAGCGTGAACAGTGCTTCCCTGATCTTACTGCCCTCTCCAACCTGTGCCTTACTCCTTGTTCTGAGCTTCTCTGGTTTTAGCTCCCAGCCATTGGTTCTTGTTTATTCCTCTCTCTACCAGGCTAAAAATCTCTTCATCACATGCTGTTTTTTAGCCTGAAGGTGCTTGCGTGCTGTAATTGAGTCATCTATTCTTTTTGTCATGAACTAAACAGTTTGAGGGCTCTAACTAAGGCAGTAAGGCATTGTAAGGCAGTTTCTTTCCGGTTCTGAAATCCACTTTTGTGGCTGCTTTTCAAAATGTGGACGCCAGCCTCGCTGCAGTTGGTCCCATCAATAGCATCTAGGGAAATGAATCTCTCTGTACTTGTTCTCACTGTTCCTGTTTGTATTGCAAGGAGTAGAAAAGTCATTTTGGCTACAGCATCCCACTGTGCTGTTGTTGTGCAGTGACTTTGGATCCTGTTCAGTATCCTTGGCTTTTCAGTCTGTGTGCCCTTAAATCCCAGCCTTGGGTCATCTCCTGAGCTGTACTTGAGATTCTTTCACCTGCAAGTAATTGTAATTGCTGTAGTGAGGATACCCTGGGGAGTCCCCTCAGCGCTTTATGTATGATGAAGAGGTGGTTTGCAGCCCCGAAGCGCTGAAGCCCAAAGCTTCAAGCAGGTTTTAGCACTCGGTTCCCACAGGTTACACATAAAGTGCCTGGTGCCTTTAATAAGTGACTTTGGAGCCAAATGCTGAATACTCCTCTGGTACCTCTGTACGAGAGCCTCATCTGTGTGACAGCAGTAATGAGGCTGTTATGATAATACAGGCAGGGCCATTAGCTCAATTCCAGTCTTCTGACAGAGAAGGGATAGAGCTGCGTGCGTCGTAAGAGATGGAGATGACAAGGGGGGAGCCAGGCACGGGGCAGGATAAAAACTTTGAGACATGTAAACTGTCACTTCAGTTTCCCCGTGCTTTACACAGGGGTGATAATCCTGTATTTTATATGTCTGTGGGAGCACGGAACACAAGCATTTAAGAGAGCAAAGGAGAACAGCAGTGAGAGGACAGGGGGCTGCTTGTGATCGTCTGCTGTAGTTAGCCACGTCACCCTGCAGTCCCCATGTGCTCTGCTGGCGTGAGGGTTGGCAGAAGAGCTGAATGGGACCCCAACCATTCATTAGGAAACGGCTGGATAAGGGCCCTTCTTGCTGAAGACAGTGGGAGACACTGTGTCAGGCCATGCAATATTTGTGCTGGGAGCTGGATCCTAGAGGTGGGAAGTGCTGTGGAGCATCTAGCATAGCCATGTCCCCTGGGGCATGGTTGGGTTATCCATGGTGCAGTGTGGGCTGCTGCACAGCTGGCGCTGGGGAGAAGTGAGGAACAGCAAGTGGAGGGACTGGGGCCAAGAGTTTTGTATCCTGGGCAAGATGGAAGAGGTTTTTTATGAGCGTAGTTGCCAGAAATCGCTAGCAGCAGCGACTGCTTCTGGACCTTTCATCCATCATTCCTTATGCCTATAAATAAACCAGCCATGCTTCTACCTGCATCCTTTTTTTTTTTTTTTTTTTTTTTTTTAAGAGGATGCTACTTCTCCCTGTGGAGAAGTTGACTACTGTGTGTTGTTTGGGTGATGCTTCCTCTCCACTCATTAAAATCACACACGGCAGAGATGGCCAACATGTCCTCATTCAGCTCTGCACATGACAAGTGGCAACTCACACAATCTAAACTCCACATTAACTTCTTGCTTCTGTGCGTCTCCTGTTCTGTGGCTACTTGCCAACAGATCTCCATGTAAACCAGAGAGAGGCAATTTGTGCAATGACTGTTTCTTGCTTTCCCAAGGACCAGAATGGGGACAGCCATCACATGGGAGACCTGAAGATCTCAGGAAAAGAGTTCTTGTCATTACCTGCGAGGTCAAAGAAATACCGGGAGCATCAATCCAGTTCAGAGAGAAAGTCTCAGGGGTCAAGTACCTCGCCACTGGATACCAGTGAAGTCCGAGTCCAGGTGTCACAGTCGGTAGGAAGATGATTTTTTTTTTCCTCAAATACTGATCTAGGAGTTTCTTATAGCATGTCTGTTCTTACCTCTTTTCTAACCTGGTATGGGGATGACAGTGTGGTCTTTTGGCTGGAAAACAGAGCCTGCATCTGGCTCTGCTGTTGACTGTTTGGGCAGCTGAAGGCAAATCATTTTGTCTTTTTGAGCCTCAGCATAACTGTGTGTTTAAATGATGAATTGTACCAGCCGCCATCGTGAACTGGTTTTTAAGAGCTTGGTATTTAGTGGTGGTATTTGTAACCTCTTGAGGGATGGGAGTCTGGACCTGAACTTTCCCGAGTTTGGGACTGTCAGAATGTGATGCCTTGAATTCCAGAAGAGCACAGCAATTTGGACTCCTTGCTTTGTGGAGCCTACTTGTTCAGTCTCCTGGGATTCATGAGGAGTGGACTTGTTGTCTTCAAGAAACAGAGCCCCTTTCAGGTTTTTGATGAACAATCAGGAATGCTGGTTGCCTTTGCCAAACCTGGGAACTTAGATATTGTTCACTCTCACCTCCTGGTCACATTGGTGGCCCTCAGAGTGGCAATGTGCAGGGTGGTCTCTTTGAATTCCTCAACCGTTAGGCAGAGATAGAAAATCATGGTCTAAGAGCTTCTCTTTGGAAGCAGCTTAGGTGGAACATATTTCCTAAAGAGCAGAAGCTGGCCAGAGGAGCTGGCCCTGATGTCAGTGCTTTATGGGTTACTGGCATGCAGCCGGTCCTGTGTTAGGGTTGAAGAGCTCTGCCTCAGTCTGTGCTTGGTTCCCCAGTAGGTGGTGGAGATCCATACCCTGGAACAATTGAGCTGTTTGTTAGGCCGTTGTTTTCCGGTTGTGTTGATGTTGATGTTGTGACACATGGCAAATCCAGTGTACTGGGCAGGTTTCCTGCAGCTGTGTTGGTTTTGCTCGCAGCCCTGGAGACAGGGATCACACCCACAAACCATGGCATTTTTCTGGATCATTGTTGGGAGGGGGCTTGGAGATACTTGGACTCAGTATCTTGAGTGAGAAGCCCCAAGTCCTCAGCTTTTTGTTGCCAGGAGATAGGGAGCATAACAGCAAAGATTTAATGGTTGCACGGGTGCTTGAAAGTATTTGGGCTCTTGCTTTATATTGAGACTGTAACATGCTATCACAGTCCTGTGATCATGCAGTGATTCCAGATGGAATAAATCCAAGCCAGGAAAGATAGGCCTATTTTTTCTTGGCATTTAAGGAAAGCAAATTAAAATATTTTCATGCTGGGTAAGAAAGGGTCTGAGCTGCAGAGCTTGGGATGAAGCCTGTCTGTAGAGTGGGGGTGCTTGAGAGTGTTTCTAGCACTGAATCCTTTGTTCCTGGTCTGCGGATCACGGGGAGAACATACCCTGCTGTACCTGTGTGTGTGTGCGTATGTACACATCCCTTTTTGACCACAGGCATTCCTAATTTCCAGTTCCGTGACCACTGGAGACAGGAACTTTGCACCAACTGGGTTTTTTTTAGACTTCTCTGAGCTCATTCTTCACTCCCAACAGTGCTGATGGAAATGGTCTAATAGGAAAAGCATTTCCTACTGCTCACCGGTGCAAACACGATCATTGAGAAGGAAAACAAAGCTCTTCTGAGCCAGAAAGAAGACAGGAGCATGGGGGCATCCAAGGCAATACAAAGGCAGAAAAAAACACGCTTCTGCTAAAAGTAGCCTTGTATTTTTAACTCAGACGTTCAGCCAGAAACCAAACAAAGCCATGCTCCATCAAGAGCAAGGCCAAAAGCATTCCTCGGGAGTGTAGCTGTGAGTACATAGGCTGTGTCTAAGAAAAGGCCCCATGGGACACTGGCCAACCACTGGTGACCTCTTGACAGCACACATGGGGTTTTGGTGAATGTCCGTGAAAGAGCGAGTGAAGACGTGGACATGCATACCCCAGTTGCAGGAGGTGGCTCTCAGACACCTGGTTTTGTTTTGTGCTGTTCCTGACTGATGGAAGTGTGTGAGCAGGCGAGGGACACGCTGCTCCTCCCATCCATCCTTCAGGGGCTGGGTGACCATGCAGCAGGGATGCAAAAGGGTTTGCACTTGCAGAGTGGTGGCTGAGGCTCTACTTGGTTACTGCAGTGGTCTTCTTGTGTCAGCTGTTCTTCCAGGGCCAGTTCCCTGTGTGCCCTGGCTTTGCAGCGTGTGTGTTAGCTCCCCACTTGCTCTGGATTTGCGAGCTGAGCCTCCAGAGTCCGTTCGGAGTTCAGTTCCCAGGCACGTCTGGTGCACGTGGTAGTGGAACAGCATACAGTGAATTCAACAGGACATGCAGGGCAGTGATGTGGGGGGGAAAAAAAAAAATCTTCCTCCTTGCAGACACTGAACATGTCCCATTCTATCCCAAGAGAGAATAGATCAATGCACTCTTCGGTGCTCATGGCTGGAGGAGAAGAGTGACTACCTGTCTTACGTTTTAAAGAATGCCCCTTATTTGTTATCTAATGGACCATAGTCCATATCCCATAAAAATGACAATGACAAGTGTTTTATTGGATTTTTCTTCAGGCCAGTAGCTATACAGAGTTACGTAGCACAATCAGCTTGCAGTCTTGGCAGGCAGGTGCTCTGAATGGCAGAGGGGAGTTTGCTTAGTAAAATGCAGGTGGGATGCCGAAGCCTCCCAGCATCACGCTCGGCAGGGCATCCTGCCATCCTTAAATGCCAGGAAGGCCAGAGCACCCAACTAGGTTTTGCCGCTGCCGATGCACCCACAAAGTGAAGGCAGGTGTACTTTATATCCCCTTTCCAAAATTTTTCTGAAACACCCTCCGAAATCCAGGAGCTCTTCAGAAGCCAGAGCTGGAGAGGCTCAGGAGGCATTTGAAATGGTGCCCTGATCCCTGCAGTGCCTGGCGGTGCCATGTGCATGCCGTTTGTCCAGGCACAGGAATCAATGGTCTGTCACCCCTATTGCAGGCAACAGAGCCCTGCCGGCACATGGCTTACGCCAGCTGGTTGTCATCAGACCATGCCCAGCCACACGAGAGACCCTTCAGAAAGGGTTGTTTTGCCAGGAGAACGGCTCTGCAGCATGTTCTGGTGGACAAGGCTGGGTCACTTCAGGTGAATTTTGTTTTCTGTCGGTGCTCCCAGCTGACAGTTCTGCTAGCCTGACTTTGTAGCATAGGCCAGACCTCAGAACATTTAAAGTCAGTGTCATCTTGCAAGTAGTTGCCAAAAGCAATGCAACCCATTGCCTTGTGTTCTGCTTTTGTCCCTGTCTGTCAGGAGGCTACCGGGGCTGCGTCAGTCTGTGTAGGGGAGCGTGGGTGGGCTTTTCTGAAAAGCTGTAATTTCTATCCATGGGAGCCTTTTTAATCAAATGTAGCAAACCCCACCCAAGACGGAAGAGAAGCTTTCCCTGGTTAGGCTGTTTAGGCAAGAATCCCTCGAGATGCCTCATTTTGTGAATACTCAAAGCAAAAATCCTCTTTAATCCATCAGTCAACAGCAAGTCCTTAAGTAGAGGGGAGTCTAATGGTTGATCTAAGGTGCTTTTATGGGATGCCACAATACCTGCTGTCCCATCAGGAGGCATGAGTTCAGACGGTGCACGTGGTCCTGTGTGCTGCTCTCCCACGGTCATTTTGCAGAGGGAAACCGAGGCTGTGTGCAGGGATGCCCAGGAAAAAAAACTCATCCCGGGACTGCCAAGCCCCAAGCCGAGTGGTGTAATCTCAGGATAAGCCCTACTGTCAACACAGCCACTGACCTCCTTCCAAAGGGGCTGTGCTGCAGTGGGCAGGTCCCAGGGACAGGGTGCAGTGCCTGAATCAGAGCTTGCTGGGTGCTGGGTCCCTGCCCATCTCTCCCTCTGTGCGATGGGGTAATGCTGCTTCCCTGCCTACCCTCGGGAGGTTACAGAGGCGTGATGATGGCTGTAAAGTTGTTTGAGCTTCGGATGGCAGGAGCTTGTGGTGGTGTTACTAACTTTGGTGATGATGATGCTAATTACTGAGCTGCTGGGAAACTCCCCATGGGAGGAGGCGGGAGAGGGGAGGGGAGGCAGGGAAAAGTGAAGGGAGGCAAAGTGAGCTTGGGGATGGAGAAGAGTCTGTCCCTGCTGGCTGCTCTGTCAGGCCGTGGGAGAAGGGCTCAGCCTGTTGGCAAAGCGTGGGGATGCTGGGATGGATAGGAGAAGCCATGGCCCAGGCGCTGCATAAGGTAGGAGAGCGTGCCAGGGCTGCGGCAGGTCCCTCCCTGCAGCCAAGACCTTCCTGCCAGTGCTGTGCGAGATGCTGGTGGTACACGCGATGGAGAGCTCGCACAGGAGGGTCACCTTGCTGGCGGGGCGGAGGTGGGCTTCCTTACCCCTCCCGTGGCCCTGTGGAATGGGGGAATTTGCCGGCCATGGCTGGTGGTCACTGGGAGGAGAGGGACTGGCACTGCCAGGCTCTGAGGGATGGGCAAGGACAGGGTCCTCTTCACCTTGGAGGTCGGGTCTGGAGCTCCCATGGGAATACTCAGTGCTGTGAGCGTCTGGTTCTCCACAGGCAGAGCAAAGGCGGGTTTGGCCTGGGAGAAGCTGGTGAGGGTGAGACATACTTGGTCACATTTCCTCTCTGGTGCAGCAGAGCCATCAGCAAAAGTAGCCGCGTTAGAGCTCGGTCCCTGTGCCTGCAGTTGCAGGCAGCCAGATCCAAGCTCCCTGGAACTCGTGCACCGTACACCTGAGTTTCCTCTCTTTTAAAAGTAACATCAAAGCAGAAGGTTTTGTACCACATGAAGCTTGCAGACATCAAAGACTTGCTCATAAATTTAACCCCTCTGCTCCTCTGTGGAGGAGGTCATAACGCTTTGGCTTTTGATTGCCTGGGTAACAGCTGTATTTATAGGGTTAGTAGGATGTGATCTTTCTAAGACTTTGAAAATATCAGAGGTTGTGCGTCCCTCATCCCCCCCTTCTGAGAGAGCAACCACTGTGGAAAAAGGAGAGGGTCCATGGAAGAAAGGGGCTGTGTATTCCTGAAAAGACTGCCTGGGGAGGGGCTGAGGACCTGCCCCAGTTCTGGGCCTTGTGTTGAAGGTCAACACAAGTCTCGGGTCAACGGGACTGTGCACGTGCCAGAGTTCAATAAAGTGATAAAGCACTTTATTGGGTCAAGGTCCGACAGTTGAAGCAAGAACCATGGGAAGGGGTAAGGATCAAACCCAGCCCTCTCACCTCCTTGGGGATCCGTGCTCTAGAAATGGTCCTGTTCTTCTGGACCCTCCTCTTCCCAGGGGAGCGCATCAGCTCGAGGGAGCGCTTCCTCGCCCTTCAGACCCGTCCCCCACCCTGTCCTCAGCAAAGACCGTTTATAGTCAAGAGAAAGAGGAGCCATGTTTGATTACAGTGATGACTTGCAGAGATGAGTTGCTGATGTATTTAGACACTGAACAACTCACAAGCACGCTGCATCGCCAAACATTCCCTAGGACAGATGTTTTTATAAGACCTTTTTTATGATTACAGTGAGAAGCAACCATAAAAGAAGGGAAAATTTTGTAGGGAAAATCTTCCCACCCCAAAAGCAGGTTGCCAGAGCTCTTTTGATAGTTTCCTCATGATTTACTAGGGGATTGTCAGGTTGCAGGAGCTATGTACAGAGCAGATGCTTGTGGTTGAACCTCTGCGGGGCCTGCAAGTACAAGAGTTCAGTTTCTGGTGTCACTGGGCAGGGAACAGAGCTGGAGGGCAGTGTGGCATCCGTGGCAGAGCCAGGCAGGGGGGTGCTGCCTGTCCCTGCTGAATTGCACGTTGTCCAGGCAGTGCTAGGATCAGAGCCCCCGGCCATCCCCTGTGACTGCGCTGTGGAGTGCAGAATTGGCCAGATGGATGCTGAGGTGCAAGGATAAATACAGCCTCAGGGGTTTCCTCCTGGACACTTGCGCTGTGGCCCCAAAGCATCTTTTCCCTGGTTCTCTTATATTATTTGAGAGAAGATTAAACTGATACTTCCTTGCAGTCCCTCAGGCGCTAGAACACGGAGGGGTTGCACCAGGCAGCCTTTGCTGCTCGATGGTGGCTGTCAGTGCATCTTCCCTCTCAATTTTAAGATGAAGGTAGCCTCTTTGTCTCATTGATGTGTAAACTACTGCAATGCAAAGGCAGTGCAAATGCACACCCTCCTTTATCCCACAGCCTTTATGTTTTGCTTAACTGCATGGGTATAATTATGCCATTATTGTTGGTCAGACTTTCTGGTGTAAACGTGCTCTGAGAATCCGAGAGCAAGGGGGATGGAGAGGAAGAGAGAAGACAGAGTCAGGGAGAAGGAAGACAGCTGCTGCTAAATTTAAGACTGTTCCTATGATACCTGGAGGGTGCTGTGCTGGTGTCAGTCCTGTTGGAACTGAGCAGGTAAACACTGAACCACGGCTCGTTCTTGTAATGCTTTATTCTCCTGTTCAGTTTGTGGGACTTTCTGTAGTGCTTTGGGCAGGGGCAGACCTGGGAGAGGGGCTACACTGAGATGCTTCCTAGCTGGAGGCAGGATGCACCAGAAGACTTTCTGGAGGGCTCAAGTCTGACATGTACTGGGAGGCTTGTCCAGGGATTTGGGCTGTTTAGAGAAGCAGCCAGTGATCTGGATGCCTCCGCAGAGTCATCTTAAGTTGTCTGACCTTTCTTTCCATGTGTCTGTACGAGTCTTTCTGTTAAGCTCTAGGGGTCTTCTTTTCTTTAGCTCTTCGTTGACTCAGGTGGGCTGGTTGCGCAGATGCTGCATGAGCCAGGAGAGAGTTAAAAAATGTTCTCCCAAATCTAGAAGTGCAATGGAGACAGCAAAGCCAGGGCCAAGATTCTCATGAGTTTTGCAGTGCAAAGCCGTGACATACACTGCTCCTCACAGGGACTTCGGTGCTAGCATGGGGGGCAGGGAAATAAATGGCTAGATAGAAAAGCTCTGCAAAGCAACTGCACAGAGATGGTGGGGGGAGGCAATAGCGTTTTCTGGCTTGTGCTGCCTCCGCTGCATTCAGTGCCTCAAAGGTAAATTATCAGTTTCTTCCTTAAATATTAACAGCTGCCAGGTAATGAATTCCCCCTCTCTGTTTTATAATGGCACTAAAATTGGGATTTGTCTTGGTTTTCTCTGTAATTATCCAATGAGAGTGTGTGAGTGAGAGGGAGGCATGGCAGAGCTGGGCCTTGCAGGCTCTGCTGCAGGCAAGTGTCGTGCCTGAGGGACCAAACCCAGGCACGACCATTTCCCATGGGCAGCTCCAGCGTGCGGGGCTGGGGCTGCACAAGCAGCCACGTGAGGCTTATGGGTTTATGATCCTTCATTAAGTTATTTTTCTCTCATGCAGAGGGGTGGGTTTGGAAGGTAGGCTAGCATAGACAGTTGGAGTAAAAGCCAGAATTTCCTGCCAGGCTCCTCTGCATCCCACGGAGGTGAAGGTGGTCCTGATGATGTGTGCTTGGGAAGGGTGAGTGAGGAGGGAGCAGCATCCCTGGCAGGGAGAGGTGAGGCAGGAGTTGTCCTGGTCCTCCAGAGCCCTGGGGCCAAATGCTGTGCTTGCTTCTCTCTGGGCACCCCCCTCCTCACTGTGGATGGCACCTGCGTTTCAGACAACTCTGTGACGTGAGGTTTGGTTTTGTGAGAGACCAGATGTCTTCAAAGAGCTGTGCACAGCTCCCTGCGCTGCGCTGCTGAGTAACAGTCCGTGTTGTGCCAGTCCAGGGCTTTGCCTTTGCATCCTCTGCCTTGCTAACCTGGGTGGCCAGAGGAAGCTTCCTTTAAATTGCCCCTGCAGAGTCCAAAATGGGAGTCCAGAGACTCCGTGTTCTGTGCCTTGGGTGCAATGTAGACTGCTGCCTGGCTTGGTTGGAGAAGCAGTGATCATCTCTTTTACCCACAGCTTTTGCTTATGTGAAGGTTATGGGCACTGGATGCTTAAACCACCCTTTGCAACCAAGTTCCAGGGGTGTCTGCTCACAGCAATCGGCTTTTCAGTACCCAGGAGACTCAACTGATGCTAGTTTCATTTTTGGGAAGGTGACTGCTCTGCTATGGAGCCCCTGAAGGTGCTGTGAATGGTTTTGTCATTTCTTCATTTAAGCCAAAAAAAAGCCAGACAGTAACCTCCAGGTCACCTGCAAATATTTGACACTTTTGGGTGCTGAAGCAGCACCTTACAAGGTGCACTGTGCAGCACAGGACAAGTGTTAACTAATCTCTCCTCTTTGTCCTGCAGACAATATAGAGGACTAAAGCAGAGAAGAAAAAGAGAACCTGTCACCCGTAAGAGGCAGGTAACTCCCACACGCTCTGTGTGGCAGGGCAGATTGTATCTGTACCAGCTGCAGGGTGATCAGTATCCTTTATCCAGGGCAGCGATGGCTTGCGGACTGCTTTCTGAGGGCTGGTCCTAGAGCTGCCCTTGCAGCATCCTGCCCGCATTTTGCTCTGAACACAAGCAAGGCAGAGGTATTGCTGCCTCTGTGCCTGTGTGTCAGCCCCTACGCCTTGTCCTAGATGAGAGGCTTCAGTACTTAAGGTCCAAGAGATAAGGCTGAATTCCTTATCTTCCTGTCTACAGGATATTCTTGTTGCTTGGACACTCTCTTTCTGCTTTTTCCCACTACACCTGTCCCTTTCCCTTGTTCTTCCTTGTTCTTGTTTGTTTGTTTTGAATCAAAGCTGCGCTGTGCAGAGGAGATAGGAGGCAGGATTTAACACAAGCCTGTACTTGTGCATCAACCACATACAGAAAAAAGGACGTTCAGGGTGCCCCGTGTACAGGATGGCTGCCAAGCCCTCGGCTTTGCAGGAGTTACACCAGGGATCCACAGGGACTGGGTGCTGCTCAGACCCCTTGGGCTGAGGATCAGGGGAATGTATGAAAGCACATCTGAGACCCCGTATTCCATTCATAACTGACTAAGTGTGGAGGCCAGGTTTAGAGCTAGAAACCTGTAAAAGCAAGCCTCTTACCAGAGGAAACTGCTCTGGGAAGGAGGTGAAAACTGAAGTGGTGTCCAGGGTCCCCCAGCAGACCTCAGCTGGAGATTACGACAGGTCTGCAGAGCAGCTAGTCCAGTGGTCCAGGCTGGGGCTGACCAGCCAAGCTACTCAAATACATTCTTCTTCCTTTGACTCATTGTAACTGAATTTTCAGTTATTGGCACTTTGAAGCCATAATTGAGGTCTGCTTTCCTCCTTGCACAGCCTCTCCTCCTGGCAAATTGTCAGCCATCAAGTGGTATGAGACAGTAAAAGAGATGTTACAATCACCATTTCCTAGAAACTGTCACTTTAAAGAGAACAATACTAAAAAGAGGGATGAATCAAAGCCAGACCCAGAGCAATAAAACTAAATGTTTGTCTTTTCTCAAAATCTGGAACTCTTCATTCATTTCTAGGGTCTCTGCTGTGCCTGGGGCACGCTGTACACCCACAGTTCCGGCCTCTCTCATTTAATAAACTGCACATGCCAGAAGAGCTTAAAAAAGAAAATCATAGTCTAGGTTCTCTTTGGATGTAAATCAGCATAACTCTGCTTAAATCACTGGAGCTATGCTGACACCAGATGACACGGGGGCCTCTGGTGACCGGGGATTTTGTTTGCTTTTCTTGCAGGACTCTCTCTTGCTCAGCCAAGCGCGAGTGCGAGAGCATGGCTGTGCCTGTGTTTCACCAGGGTGCCAGCAGCCACCTGTGTCCATGCCAGCACCGGGGGCTGAGCTCCCAGCCCTGGCTGGTGGGGTCTGGCATGTCAGGGAGCACCTGAGGATCCAGCCGGTCTGTGTGTGTGGACTGAGGCTGGGGAGGGAGCGTGGTCTGGCTGTGCTTGCTGGAGCCGTGCTGTCTGCTTTTCTCTTGCTTGCTGGGTCTATACAGACAATAGCTTCTGTACCAGTAACTTGTGTTTCTCTTTCTAGGAACTCTATTTAAAAACCAGGGAAATGCACCCTGCTAATACGGGGTTTGGGTTTCATCTGACAGACCTGCAGCGGTGCGGGAGCCTGTATAATCAGAGCAGTTTTGTCTGTACCTTATCTTTGATAGCAGCTGTTACCAGCTGCTGGGCAGGGCTATGGCGCTGGAGGCTCTCCCAGAAGATGCAAACACGCACGACCTTGGGGCAAGTTTGGCTTTTGTCTGTTACTGCCCAGCTTTGGGGAGGCTGGATCACAGCCTGTGAGCAGCTTGTCCTGTGTGGTCACTTGGTCACCCCGCTGCCTTGGTTCATCACCAGGGCAGCTCTGACCCCAGCGTTCGTTTGCAGTCAGGCAGGAGATTTCAGTGACCTCGGTGAGGGACAGTAACCTCCTTTGGCAGTAGGTTGGTCTCTAACCCACTGCTTACGGGGAAGATGCGGTCCCATCCAGTACCAGCCATCTTTTTTTTGGATTTAGGATAGTCTTGGGGTGAGTGAGGGTTTCAGGCTTTCTCTGGGCTGTCCTTGCTTCTGTGTTTGGACTCAGTGCAGGAAACTGAGGTCCCTGCGAGCTGGCTGGGCATCCTCTGTGGTTGCAGGAGTAAAGAGAAGGATGTGAATCCATAAATCAAAGGAAACGAGGAAGGTTCAAGTGCTGTTTCTTGGAACTGACGATAAAAAAAACAGTTGGGGCAGCAGGAAAGCTCCCTCTGCCCCTGTATGAGTGTGACTGTGAACGCAGCTGTTGAGGGGGGATGTCAGGGTTAGAGGTGCAGGCATGTCCCAGCTGGGCAGGAGAAGGTCTCCCTGCTTTTGGCAGTCGTTGCTGGCTGCCCGCTGGGCTGGGCACAACCTGCATCCAGGGTTGATGTGGCAACCACAGGCTGCTGCTCACACCACCTTCAGCCTGCACCCGTGTTTCCCATTAGCAGTGCTATTTTTGAGCCTCCCAAGGCAATTAACACCAATTAATCTAAAAAAGACTAAATAATGGGTTTTTAGAGCCCCCGGCTCTTTCCCGTTCTCCATACGGCCCCAGAAGACTCCAGCCTGAACCTGGCAGAGGGCTGAACCCAGGTAAGCGCTTCATGTGCAGGGACTGCTGGGGAAGCTGCTTGAGGAGGTGTGCAATCAGAAAAGGGCCCGGAACAATCCCATGGATCCACTTTTCTATCCTGGATCATGGTACCTGAGCCACGGAGAGAGTTGCAGTTCCCTGCAGTGCTCATTGTGCTGGAGGAGAGGGGGAACCAGAGAGGTACGGTCCTCCTTTGAGAGCCAGCAAACAGTGAGACCACTGAATATGCTTGGGTGCAGGAGGTGCCGCTCCCCTGGGGTGTGCAAAAAAGTCCCTGGAGGATTTTTTGCCTGTATCTAAAGCCGTTTGCATCCTAGTATTCTCTGGGCCCTGTCACGTAGAGCAAATCAGCCTCCCTGTCTTTGCCTTTCCCAAATGGGGCATAGTTTCATCTTGCCCTTTACAACAGCATGTACCAGAGTAAGAGCTGCTTTTTGCTGATAGGAAAAGCTGTTTCTGTGTTCACATGTGATTTATGTCTTACCTGTTTAAGCTCTCCTGAGAAGGGCTGTGTCTGACCATCGCTGAAATGGCAAACCCACAGGTACCGGCCCCAGAGTCCTCCCCACCCCCAGCACAGCCAGGATTTCGTGTTTTGCAGGGTGCCTTGCATAACAAGGCCTTGATCTTGAGTGCAGCCTTCAGGCATTACTGGAATATGAGTAAATAGTAATTAAGATTTGGGCGTTTGCAGTGAAGGGTGTTTATAGGAAGGTTAGGTGTGCGTTATGGGTCCTAATGTAGACAGGTGTACGCAGATCCACCGACTAACTTCACCAGTTCGTTTCCACCCCTGGTAAAGGTGCTGCATCTGTTCAGCTGCTTTTTGAAACAGTGCTGCGCTAAGAGCAAGTAGGTGTCTAAATAAAAGTGTGTTTCAAGAAAGCAGCACAGTTTTGGCAATCCAGAGACAAGCAGGCTTTTTTTTTGCAAAGCATTTTCAAAGCAAATTGTCAGCAGGTTCCAATTTCAGCAGCACCGAGCGCGGTATATTGTGGGGAGGAGGGCATATCTGCTGCTGGGGGAGCCTTGGATCATTTCCATCGCTGAAAAGGAGCGTGTCCTTCACTGGCAGCGGGCTTATAGGCACCTGTCTCCTCCATCACCTCCTACTCCTCAGTAGGGCTGGAAGTGGGGAGGTGGCGGTGCGGTCTAGTGGATAGAGTAGGTGACTGGGAGTTGAGCACTCTATATTAACCTTGGCTTCTGTGCTAATTAATCAAGAATATGGGTTATATCCTTTAAAGCAATGGAGTTATTTCGGTTTTGCAAATTACTGCTGCTCAGCTGAGACTCAACAGCTGAGCGTGGTCCTAGTTCCACCCCCCTCCAACTGCAAAGTAAATCGCTGCAACTAGTTTCAGCTGAAACGTTGTGCTTTGCTGCTCGGGTGCATGGCAGGTACCACAGCTCTGTGTGAGGGTGAGTATCAGTTACACTCCAAGAATTTACTGCTGGCCAGCATCTACCTATAACCTGAATTGTTCTGAGCGAGTGGTTCAGTTCACTCCCAGTTTTGGTGTTGAAGGGATCCTCCAGGTTTCTGATGGGCCAAATTGACCTCTGTAGCTGCCCATCTTCTTTCATAGACTGGAGGGACCATCCTGGAATGATAATGCTGCTAACTTGTCTCCTTGGTTAGTAATTTAAGCTTCAGGTGCTAAATCTAGGCTTGTGTGTTTCTGTTAAACGGTGATAGGGAAACCCAGCCTGGCATGGTAAATCCTGTCAAAACCTATGTGGAAAAGTTGCTACATTAACGACAAAGTATGGCTGTAACTGTTAAGAGTATGTTTGAATATGCTGACTAATATATTGCTTCCTAAAGAGAAACCAGAAGTCATTCCCATGCCATGGGTGCACTGGTCTCAGCAGTGAGGGCTAGTTACCTGGCCTGCGATTTCAGCGTAGATTACTGTCCAGCTGGTGAAAGAGTGTAAGTCCAGTATGGATAAGGCTGTTGCAAAATCGGAGCACAGTGGCACTGGCTTTCAGGCAGTCAGATTGGCACTGCAAGTAGCAGAGGTTTCAGTAACGCTTCAGCCAGACACCCACTCAGGCACGCCACGTTCTGTCTCAAAATAAAACCAAAACCAATACTGTCACCTGCTATTGATCCAAAGGTGTGGATTTAAGCTGCATGTGGCAGTAGGGCATGCTCCCAACAGGTCAGCAGTTACTCGATTAAGGAAAGAGGGAGCGTGGGTGTTGTTTTGGTTTTGTTTGAAACAATAAAACCCAAGTTATTTGAAATCTTAACAACAGAACCAGCTTTTAGCACCGGCTTTTATAGGGATGAGTGGGCGAGTTGTTTAAAGGAAAAAAAATCTTTGAAAACAGTCCAAGTAAGGGTTATAATTTCATCCTACAAAGGAAGCGCGGTGTGCACGTCCTGTGTTTGAGCAGTGTGTGTATGGTCTGCAGCAGGGGCTGTGGCTGTGCAGTTTGCAAAGCACACCGAAGGGCACACGTGTGCAGAGGGCACACTCGGGTACACACTCGCAGCGCCTTGACATGAGAACTGGAACCTGAAGTTGCAGGTGATGTCTGCAGATCACGGACGTCTCACTCTTCTTTGCTGCATCCTAAACCCAGATGCAAAAAGTTGTTTCCTCTTGCTGCTCCAAGCACCGACCTCTGGTGTGTGGGCTCTGCTCTGTGTTATACCCATCTTCTGCATTTTGCCCTCAATAGCGGCTTCAGATGCCCCCTTTCATAACTGTTCCAGGTCGACTCGGCAATTCAGATAAGGGGCAGAGTCTCAGTTCTGGTTCGCTCCCCTCTTCCCCCTCCCCACCAAAGTATCCCCTTAACGCAGCCCCCCAGCAATGCAGCAGCAGGGTGACAGTACCTGCAGCGTCTGTGCCCCCGCACTCAGTGTGACAGCAGGCAGGTCGGCTGTGCCCTGCTCCTTGCCATTCCTTGCCCCTTCTTCCCCTGCTCAGTTGCTGCAGCATTTTTAAAAATTAAATCACAAACTCAATTGGAGTTTAGTATGTGAGCTCCCCAGGCAGCAGCTTAGTTCGAGGCCAATTCCCAGTTGTCTCTCGCCTTCCATAGCCTGTGGCACCAGAACAAAATAGGTGCAGAGTAATTGCCTTTTTGCCTGCTTTGTCCTGATAGCAGGATTTTGCAAGGACCTGTGTGACGGAAAGTTGGCCTTTTCTGGCACATGACAGATGGGGCTCCACCACAGGACAGATCCTGGCCAGCATCACTGGTGCCCCGGGGGGGATCCATCTTGCATGCCTGAAGCATCCCCACCGTGACAGTTCTGCCCGTGTCTCATCAGCACGGGGCATCTTATCACTTGTTGCTTCAGAGCTGGTGTTTGCCCCGAGCGCAGCCTGGTCGCCTCCCGTCAGCCAGATCAGCCTCGTGGGCACTGATGGATCCACAGTTCCGGAGGGTGGCTGCCCCAGCTCTGCCGCTGTCCTGCTGGAGATGCGTTATGCATCCGTGACGCCTTGCCCTTGGGTCCAGGATCGTTACAAAGCTCAGTGAGGCTTCACAGCCCCTCTTGGGGATGTAAGGGGGCTGAGAGCTGCTGTGCCCTGCGTGCTGCCTGGCAGGGGCCAGGGCCAGGCACCGAGCCAGGAGTCCTGATCCTCAGGCCCCACAGTTCCCGTGTTTCTATTATGAGTGACTCCTGGAAGTAAATTTACTGGTATGGAAAGGCACGGGCAGTCCCCAAAAGCTGCATTTGTTCAGGATAAAGAAATTTCCTACTTTTGCAATGAAAAATGAGAATGAAGTGTAAGAGAACAGTGTGGACAGTGAGCTGGAAGTGCCAACGGGGCTCTGTCCCTGTTTTGCTACTGCCCTGCCAGGTGGCCTTTGGCAAGCTGCTTCTCTTCCCAGTGACCCATTTCACTGTCAGAAATCCATTTTGCATTCACATTTCACAAATGGGAGGTAAGAACAGCTCTTTGGTTGTTGCGTAGCATTTTCATCTTTCCATGTTTAAAACCTTGTTGCAATTAGAAATTTCCCTCTATTAAACAGTGGTACATCTAAATTAAGAGATACTTGTGGCTGAGCATCTTTGGCTCTTGCGATAAGACAAAAAAAATCACATATCTAATAATATGAGGAGCAGGAGGACTATCAGGAGCTAAAAATGGTCCTTCAATATTTTGGTGCTTTAAATCTGTGTGATCATTTTGTGTCTGTATGTGCGCATTGCATTCGCCGTCATGGTGTGTGTGCCTGTAGAGCTGAGTGTGTTTGCAGATGTAGTTTAGGAAAATTGATCCCAATCTATTTTTAAGGTAAAGTGTGTGTGGTGGGTAGGAGGTGAGGAGGTGGAAGGAAAGCTAAATATTCACGTAGCTCCACTGTGTGTTTAAGAGCATCATCTAATAACACTAGGATTGTGGCAGCGAGGTGAGGGAGAGAGAAGCGCTTCGCTGGAGCCCACCCCCTCGTGCAAGGGCACAGGAGTGACTCGGGAGGAGTGTGGCGAGCAGGGCTGTCGCTTTAAGCTGCATCTCGCACCCAGCGGGTCATCGGTGCTGGCGACGTTCTTCACATGGCTGCGCGCTCTGCATAAATCTCTGCTCCGGCAGCCGGAGCGGAGCTGGGGAGAGCTCTCGGAGCTGGGGAGAGTTCTCTCGGCTGCTAGCTGTAGCTAAACAGCATCGAAGCAGCAGCTCCGCATCACCAGCCTCTGCCCTGCGAGGTGAGGGCGTTTTTTACTTGTGGACATGTAAAAGCTGGAGCCTGGGGAAGAGCTGGCTGCTGAGGTCAGTAAGTAAAACTCGCGTTTTGTTTGTGTTTTCCTTCTGTCCTCTGAAATGAGAGGCTAGATCGGGAATAAGAGGAGGAGGTAGATAGAGAGATACAGAAGAGAGATTTACTTGGGCCAGGGCTTGCATATTGCCCATGTATGCTTATTTTTTTGAAGTTATCAGGTAGCTTCAGCTTGAACTTTTTATTATTAATATTTTTGCAACTTTCTGGGAAACGGATGCGAGCAGTGCACAGACTGCTGGGGTGTCTGCCCATGTCTCGTAGCAGAGGGCGGTAAGTGTGGTTGGTGGTTCTCTGTGCCTGGCCACGCTCGCTGGGGGAGGATGGGGTGTCTGCCAGCCCTGCCTTTTGGAGGGAGCGTGGCGGCAGTGCTTGAGGATTGGCATTGAAAGGGAAGTGCTGTTCTCAGCAAAGATGGGACAAGTTTAACAGCTTTTCTGACTCTGAAGATGACAGTCTCATCAAGGAGTGGAGACTCCAGCCGTGTTGGTGGCTGGGGACTGGGAGAGCCCGGCTCCCAACCCTGGAGATAATCCTCCAGACATGTCACCTCCCAGTAAAGCAGGCTGCACCTTTGGGCAGGGGTTTGCTTCCATGCCCCTTCTCCAGCACCCCCTGTGCCCCCCAGGAGGCTCTCTACAAACCGCCCTCAGGTGCCTTTCACCAGGTGAAGCAATGAGATGGGGAAATTAAAGTGCCTGATGTACCCGTGGGGTGAGGGGGTTTGGCGTCATGGCTATGCCAGTGGTGCTGACCCCCGTGGTGGGTTCCTCTGGGGCGAGGTGTTAGGGTGATACAGGGATAAAGAAAAACCACATACAGAGGACTGGCAGGTAGTAGGGTAGCGTGGGATAAAGCACTCCCAGCACTGGCAGCCCCACTCCTGCCTGGTGATTTTGAGGTCAACTGCCAAGAAAAGAGAGGAGGTAAAATAGTTGTGATGTGTCTGGTTTATAGAGGGAGAGGCAGATAAGGCATGGCACACGGGCATCGATGTGTTGGAACAAGTACCTGCCAGGCCCTGGGCAGATAAGTGCCTGCTAGAACAAGGGGCACAATTTTTCCAAGAACTATCTGCAGTCGAGAGCTTGGCCCTGGGGACGGATTGCTGGATCCTGTCCCAGCTCTGCCGCTGTGTCACTTGGTCAAGTCACTTCATCTCCAGGTTGTTTACTCCCTGAAATAAGGTGAGGAGGAGGAATTGCGGTGGACACATTTGAATGTCAAGGCAGTGCTCTCTGAGGGAGCAACAGTGAAAACTGCTGCTTTATCCCTGAACTTGCTGCTGCCCACACCTCGTCCCTGACCTGGCCCACATACCAGAGCCAGTCTGCCTGTGAGCAGCAGGTCCAGAGCTGTATCCACTGTGCCAGACCGACCAGGGTCCATCTGCTGCTGGGCAGCGGGTCCTGCCCGCAGGTAGGGCAGTGCCATCCCCTCGGGGAGCTGGATGAAGCTGGAGTGAGAGGACTTTGAGCTTGACAGCTCCTTGCTGCATCAGGGCAGCTCTGCAAGAAGTTGAGCCTGGAGCAGGGGAGAGGCAGGCCAGTGCCCTGTGGGAACGCCAGCTGCGAGAGGAGATGCTGACCTGACGAAGGAACAAGGTTTGGCCCTTTGGGTAGCTCACGAGAGCATCTGTAGTTTGGTGGGCGAAGCTCCCTTCAAAGGGGATGTTTCACCCATGGTACAGCAGGTGCTTTTGGCACATGGCAGCGGCAGGAATCACTGGGGGACATGCTGTGGCTCTGCCAGTGCAGAAATCATCTGCCGTAGTCCCTGGGGGCCCCTGGAGCCCTCTCGGAGCAATCTGGGAGTGTGCTATTGCATGGCTGTGATCGGACAGGCTTTTGGTGGGGCTGGGCAGCAAATGTGGAGAGAGCTGCGTCCCACCCTGGCTGCCACTGCTTCCCGGGGAGCCCCCCCGGCTCTGCCCCAGCTGGCTTCAAGCCCTGTGGGGGCCACAGGAGGCTGTGGGAGAAGCCACTGTGGCCAGAGCCGTTCAGTTGAGGGTATTTGTAACAGCAGGTGCCCTTGTGTGGTGGGACAGCACAGCCCGGGCCGGCGGTGGGAGTGGGCTGCTCGGATGCCAAAGCCAGACTGGGGACGGGGTGCTGCCCAGGAACTGGTGCAGCGTTGTGGAGCAGAAAGCCTGAGCCACGAGGTCAGTGACATTGCCTTGCTGTGACCGAAGACTTACTGCTTCTGGCCCAGACATGAGGATCTCCCTCATCTACCTGCTAGAACACACTGTGTCCTGCTCCTCGTGGACGTCAGGTGTGGGAATGCCATGTGAAACTAGCACAGAGATAATTAATGCATCTTCAGCCAATCCTGGGATGTGGCTCAGGAGCAGGAGTGTGTCGGGGAAAGGCTCTTCTCTGCAGAGACCCCGGTGGGCAGTGGCCTCCAAGAGGCAACCTGCTGGGCATTTGTGTGCGGTGGCTTCGGGTGTTGGGAACTGGAAAGTGGTTTAGTTCTTGCCGTTAGCCCTTCTGCATTTGCTT
Organism: Falco biarmicus; assembly: GCF_023638135.1. Classification (NCBI taxonomy): domain Eukaryota; kingdom Metazoa; phylum Chordata; class Aves; order Falconiformes; family Falconidae; genus Falco; species Falco biarmicus. The sequence continues at coordinate 7,288,196 of NC_079296.1, read as the reverse complement.
AGTGACTTTTCCTGAATCCGAGTGAAAATGGCCAAAGGGCCAAGGGCACAGGAGTCTGTTCTGACTTTGTTTCGCTTTGCCTGGGATCACTTCAGCCTTGGTCTCACCCGCGCAGCTGGAGCAGCCAGTCTGAGGGATTTCCCCACGAGATGCTGGTCTGTGCCCTGCACTCCTGTGCCCAGGGGGCAGAGCCAGGTCCCCCAGCACCTTCTTGGCCAGAGACTGTGTAAGGTTTTATTTAGCATGAGTTTTTGGAGAGGAAATAGGTTGCATTTGTGCTCTGCAGGGCAGGGGCTTTGGGCAGCCCCAGCACCAGGCTCCCCTGACCCCTCCTGAAGAGCCACCAGTTTCAGCCGAGCAGAGGGACTCCCTGGGGCAACACCACTGCAGGGAGAGGGGCGAGCGGCAGCAGGCACCCCCTCACTCCCCACAGCTGCTCTTCGGTGTCTTTCCAACACCTCAGCTGTGTTTTACACATTCCACATCCAGCCTGGCAGGTTAAACAGCCTGCTTATCCACCAGCAAATAAATGTATGTAAAAACCCGGATGCCTTCCAGTGAGGGCGACCTGTTCCAGGTGAGCGAGTCCTGCTCTCAGGCTGTCCTTAGGCAGGTTGCTCAGTTCTCTGAGCTGGCAGTGTCCAGGTGGAAATACCACTCACAGAAAACAGGGACAAAGCTCTGACCCCCACGTAAGAGACCTCCATCTGCCTGGGACAGTGGCCATCCCTGTCTCGCCTGAAGTCAAGGAACAGGAGCAGAGGCTCCATGCCTGTCCTTGTCCCTGCGTGGAGAGAGGCATGTGTATCTCTGTGCCCGTGCCAAGGGCAAGCGTGTTTGCAGCCAAAGCTGCCCTGGGCGCAATCAGCAGCCCCCAGGCTGTGAGTGCAGCAAAAGCCCATGGTCCCTCTGCCCAGTGCAAATGGGGCTGGTTTGCCTCTTTGCCCATGATGAAGGCTGGCTGACCAGTGGAAAATAACAGTTGGCAGGATTGGGGCAGTTGTGGTGTAGAGGCAGAGGATGGGGGATAAGGGCAGGCAGGAATGCCAGCCACGGGGCGAGAAGTGGTCTCAGGGCTGGAAGCCAAGGCAGCTGCCTGGGAACCATTTAGGGGTCTGGGTCTTGGGCCTGTGGTGCCTGGTTTTTGTATGTCTGTGCTATCGCAGGACTGTTGCTCAGCCCTGTTAGGGGATGCCCTGGCTCTCAGGAAGCCTCCTGACCACCCTGGCTGTGCCAAGCCCTGGGCAAGCACAGCTCGGTAGCAGATGGTGGGCCCCAGGGTGTGATTGCGCATCCATCTGCCCTCACAGCTCCTTCCTCGGGGCTAGGAACAGCCTCGTGAGCAGCGGGAGCCAAGCACGCCGTGCCTTGTCATATCTGGGCATTTTAATTAGGGAGGCGCAGGCCTGGGGCGCGGGTTGGCTGGGGCAGCACTGGGGGGAGCCTGGCATCGGCAGGTGCTGACGGGGGCCCTGCGGCAGCCACATCCCGGGCTGCCGCAGCACGTGCGAGCCCTAATACTGGCCCGTGGGCACCGGCCTCCTGCCCCTCTGGGTGCCACCGTACTGGGAGGTACCCAGGCACGCAGCCAGCCCCGTCCCACGCTTTGCATGCACTGGCTGCTCTTCCTACTGATTCAGAGCATCCTTTCCTCTCCCAGGCACGTTTTGAGCAGAGATCCCGACACACAAAATTGCAGGATCCCTGGCAGGATGCACCCAGGGGAATCTCGTCTCTGTGACGGGGAAGCCCTGAGCTGGGGATTCTGACCGACAGGCTGCTCCCTGCAAGGCAAAACTGCTCCTGCGGACCTGTGGCTGCTCTGATTTACTCTGTGCAGTCGCAGGGAAGCGAGCAGGAGGCTTGGTGTGAATGAGCCGGCTTCCTCCTCTAGCCTGAAATTTGGGTCACGCAAGCCAACATAGCAGAGCTGGGACAGGCGTAGTTCATCCTCGGTTCAAGCCCAAGCAAGCTTTGATTTCCAAGGTGCAACTGCCAGCGGTTCAGAGGGTCTGCCTGAGCCGCTGTTTCATTAGCAGATTGGCACGTGGAAGGAGGTGAGAGGGGTTTTTCCCCTCCCTGATCAGCTCCCACATTGCTAATGTTCCTCTCTGGCCCGCTGCTAATTTTGATGCTGCCCTAAATAGAAGCTGAGTGCATCTCATCTGCTTCACTTAGCATACAGGAAAATTGTTTTCCTTCATTTACTGAATCCAACTTGCAGCTTTAACCCTGTCAGCACAAGTCTCTCCTCATTGCAGATCTCCCTTGAAAGGCTTTGCGTGCCTCTGCCCTGGTGAAGAGCGCTCTGCTGGTAGGAGAGGGAGGGCTCCTGAACTGCCCAGAATGGCCACCAGCAGAGCTAGGAGAGGGGCTTTGCTTTGTGAACAGCCAAGGAGATCCCTTTCTGCACTGAAAGCTCTGGTGCTCTGGGCCAGTTCTCTCTGTGCCCTCTCCATCGCTCTGGCAGGGCGTGCTGCTCTCCAGGGGGGACCCAATGCTCCCCCTCAGAGTGGCCTTCCCCAGCCCCGTTCGGGAAAATAGCTCAGCACTGGCAAACCCAGTTGTAAGAGTTTCTGGTTGGTTTCTGTTGTGGTATTTCTTCCAGCATCTGTTGGCACCAGCTCAGCATGCAGGGACCGTTCCTGAGCCTGGCAGATGCCCTTCTTATCACTGTCTAATTTTATATTCCGTTGTGAGTGGCTCCTTGGAAGGATCCGCTGCTCCGACTGCACTGGCCGCCCCAGGGCGGGCAGGACTCTGGGTTCGCTCTCCCAACACGGGGCTCATCTCTGTGCTGGAGCTAGACACAGCACAGCGCTTTTGAGAGGCTGCCTTGAATGTGAACCCTTCTGCAGCATGACTTAAATATATCGCTGTCTAGTGTAAGGTGCTTATTTGGGGCTCATTTTATGAACACGCTTATTTTTGTGCAAGAACTGTTTTCCTGAAAAACTATAATTTTGTGGCATTGGCAGCTCGGTGACTGTTGGAGCAGGGGGTGTACTGAGGACACAGGAGCACTGGAAGGAAGCACTGGGGGTGCGAGGGGCAGTGGCCTGCAGAGGTTAAATTTAGCTGAGTAAAAAGGACGGCTGAGTGCTGGGATGCCTGAGCTCGAGCTGAGCCTTAGCTGGGCACACAGCACTTCAGCCAGGGTGTCCACACAGCTCCCCCTCATCCCTCTTCCTCCCGACCGTGGTCCCTCTCTGAGCCCACGCCTTTGCCAGCTCAGAAGCTCCTCTTCCCAGCGGAGCAGCGCCAGGGCGAATGCTGTCCCCTTTCCTCCCCTCTTTCCCTTTCAGCCTTCAGTTTGTTCTGAGCGCTCAAGATGCTCCGCAGCAATGGAGGCTGCTCTGCAGGTAGGAGCTGGGCGCTGGTTTGGGTGGCACAAGTGCCCAGAGCCTCTGGGGTCAGGCACAGTGCGGGTGACCTGTTGGAGGGGCTGCAGCTCTCCACAACTGGCCATCCTGCAGAGCACGCGTCGCAGAGGAGCTCTGCCCCTTGCTCAGGGGTCCCTGCAGGAGAGGGGACTTCGTGATGTTCTGTGGTCTCCTCTGAGAGGATGGTGTTAGTTTGTCCACGCTGAAGGGTGGCAAGAGAAACAGGGAGAGGTTATTTCGGAGCCAGGAGAACGGAGGGAACAAGTAGCAGTGACCCCCGGCAGGCTCCAGGCTGCGGGGCTTGGCAAGCTGCAGGCACGGCCAGTAGCCAGCCTCTGAAAGGCCCAGGAGAGGGCATGGCGTGTTGCCACGTCAGGCAGGCCAGTTGGACACGGGGAAGTTGTTTGGGGTGTTCTGACTCTCTTCTGTATGTTACTGTCATTCCAGAAAATCAACCGGACCCCTTCGGATGAGGAATGCTTCTTTGACCTGCTGAGCAAGTTCCAGAGCAACCGGATGGATGATCAGCGCTGCCCGTTGGAAGAATGCCCATCGGAGGCGGCAGAGGCAGCTGCCACACCGGTCCCTGCCCTGGGAGAACGGATATGTAAGCACCGATGCGTTTCTAAGTCTCTATTACTATGGGAGTGATGCTGCTCCCATGGTGTGGTGAGCCGTTGTGGTTTTACTGTGAATCTTGTGATGTTTTCCCCAAGCCTCGGCTCTCTGAACCTAGCAGTTCTTTGGCAATCTCCGATGTTATTTAAGGAAGAAACATTCTTATGTTAATGGTTGCTGAGGGAAAAGCCAGAGAATGTGGACTAAGGCTGAGAGAGTAAACCAGGAAGAGAAATGCAAAAATATACTTGGGTTTTTTCAGTATGGATCTTTAGAATGTCTCGCCTTCCGAACAGTGGGGTTGATGCAAGGACATCTGCCTCTGCCAGCACCTCCGGGAGGAAGATGCTGATGGTCGTTACTGAGGGAGCCGTGCAAGAGCCTGGAGGGTTGGGGCACGCAGAGGGCTGGGGTGGGCTTTCACAGGCAAGTTAAAGTATTGCCAGTTTTTCTCAGAGTGTTGCCGTGGAGGAAAAACTTCTGGATTTTGTACAGTTCTTGGATGCTGTGGTGATAGGTGCTGTGTAAGAACTGAGAAGCTAGAAGGATGGATAAACAGGAGGAAGCTCCAGCAGGCAGACAGCTAGCTCACCCGTAGGAAGAACAGGGATAAACTGAGGAAGCCATCTGACAAATAGATGGGACAGGAGAGGCAGGACAGGTCTGTGTTTGCACTTCGGTTTCGTGTCCTTTTTTTGTGATAGGGTGTTGAGGGCTTTTGTTTAAAACAAGCTGCAGAGAAGGACTAATGTGTGCAGGTCCCACTTGTGTGCTTAATCACCATCACAAAGGGCTCAAGACACTTCACTTGAACTGATGGATTTATCAGTTTCCAAACGAACACAAAGTACAAACAGGAGAGGAGGAGACCCCTGACATCCCTTCAGGAATGGCAAGAGCCGCAGCACGAGGCTGCTCGGAGAAGGAGGTACCAGGGGCAGGGGCTGAAGCGGCAGCGAGAGCAGGGCAGTGCAGAGAAGGTCAGGCTGCAGCAGGAGGGCAGGTTGGCTGTGAGGTGAGAAGGTTTTTTATCTTCTAAAAATAGGGTGGAAATGAGCATCACTTTTTCAAGACAGGCATTTCTGATACAGAAGTGCATTTGGCTGTAACAGCTGTGTAATTTAGGAGACAGTTTAAAATACGAAGCATTATAAAGACTGTGCAAGTAGGCACGTGTTCTGTTCGGCTCTCATTTGGTATCTGAGCCTTTTGGACTTGTTATTTTCAAGGTTTCTTTGCGAGCTGAAGGGGAAGAAACTCATCTTTGTGTCAATGCTGAGATTTTTTATGTGTTTCTGCAACTCCACAAGCTGGGGCTTTAAAAAGAAAGCACATCATGTCGGGAGGCTTGGGACACCCTCTGCTCGGGTGCTTTGTGCTCACTGGGACAGTGACACCATCGGGGCTGGGTTTCTTACGGTTTTCTTTTGTCCCTGTCCCGGGCGCAGTGTCTGTTGTTTGGGAGCAGCTGCCAGCAGCCAACGGGCTCTTTCCATCCAGTGCTGCCCAGGAGGTGCTCCCTGGGCTGGGGGCTGACTCACTCACTTTGCCAAGGTCCTGGTACTGCTCGTGTGCTGTTTGGAAAACCTCCCTTTGTCCTGTTGTTTCCCTGGCCCACGCGAGCCCCTCGGTGCTGCCCACGGGATGCTGCCCAGAGCAGGCGTGCCAAAGCTGGGGGGCACAGCCGTGTTCCAGCTGCTCAGGGCCCGAAGGCTCCTCCAGCGCTGCACCCCGATGGCTGGAAACCCCCAGGAACGTCGGGTGGCTGTGTGGGATACTCCCCGCCGGGGTTTATGGAGTATAGGTTATATGTATAGGTCCTGGACTGGGACCCCCGGTGCCGGCCCCCTCCCAGCAGGCAGAGCCCAGGGTGGCTTTGCTCCACTCGTGATGGGAAGAGCCGGCCCCGTCAGTGTTTCCCGTGCAGGTGCTGCAGCTCATGGCAGCCGGAGCATCTGCTGGGCTCACCCCGGCGGCGCCTCTACTTGAGCTGGACTAAAAAGGCCAAGCTTTGGGGGGCCTGGGGAGGTTGTGCCACCAGATGTGTGGCTTAGCCAGGCCTGCGCTTTGCCAATTACCTGCCTGTAATTATACCCGGCCCTCGGGACCGTGTAGTGTGCCCGTCACTGAGCCACACAAGCGCTGCGGAGCTCTGCGTTCGCCTGCGGTTGCTGGTGTCAGCCCAGCGTGCCCCGAGCGCTGTGCGGGCTGGCCCTGGCGCAGCCTCTTGGCTCCAGGTGGAAACCAGAGGGGAAGCAGCCGCAGAAGCTGCCAGGTGTTGTGCTGGAAACAACAGTGATCACTCGCAGGCAGCACTTTGCGTCAGGACACTGGACTTTCTGGCCCGAGGTGGCATCTTTGGTGTCCTCCAGGAGCTGGCCGAAGCAATAAATAGCAGGGAGCCTGTCGTGGGAGGTGGTGCAGCAGATGTGTACGAGAGGTTCTGCTCTCTACCCTGTCAGGGCACCTGCTTTCCACCTTTGCTGCCCAACAGGTTGTGTGTGCAGCAGGCTAGTGTGGGAGGCACGCTCTGCCCAGCCCCACACACTGGGTGCCTTCGTTAAGGCTTGTTGTCCAGGGAGCGTGCTGGAGGCGGCGTGCACGGCCCTTGTGGGGGCTGCGCTCCAGCTGGACGGGGAAACCGCCGCTCTGCTCAGCTGGGAGCTTCTCTGCTTCCCAGAGGGAAGGCAGGGCAGAGGGTCCCGCGGCTGGGCCAGGAGCCGCGCGCAGGCAGGCTCCCCGCAGCCGGCCCTGCTCACCCTTCGTGCATCTCCGGGGCTGCAGCCCAGGGCGTTTTGGGGAGGTGGGTACCAAGGGCTGTGCTGTAGCACCGGCCTTCAGCAGCTGTGACATGGGGCAGGGGGTGTTGCTCCCCATAACACTTGTTGCTTTGATGGTAGGTTTTTGCTCGCTTGCATTGCTGGCACGGGGATCGTTCCCGCTCCCCCACGCAGGCTGGAAGATGTCGGTGGTGGCACAAGCAGCTGGCGCCCCAGCCGGCTCAGCCGCAGGGGGCCTGGCTGTATAGTGAGCCCCTGGCCCTCGCCGTAAGGCGTGTGGGGGGCTGGGGCACCCTGCAGAGCAGAGCTGCAGCTCGGGCACAGACAGGCAGAGCTTGTGACCCTGCTGCGTGCTCCTCTCCCCGCTCACAGCACAGTCCTCCCTGATGGCGTCTCCGCAGACGGAGGAGTTCTTCGATCTCATCGCCAGCTCCCAGAGCAGACGACTGGATGACCAACGTGCCAACGTGGGCAACCTGCCAGGCCTCCGGATAACACACAACAACCTGGGGCACCTGCGTGTGGAGGGGGATGCCCAGGAGCCTGGGGACGAGTTCTTCAACATGCTCATGAAGTGTCAGGTACTACCGGCATGGGACTGGGTGGGCTGCCAAGCTGCAGGGGGGACGCTAGTATCTCCCACACAGACAAATGCCATCCTGTGACCCCACCTGGCCTGCTGGGAGGGGCTGTGGCCACAGCCCTGGGCAGCCAGGCAGCTACTCTTTTTTGCCTCCGGGTCCTTTTTTTCACCCTGTACTGAGGGCTGTGCTTTGTCACCGCTCTACAAGCCAGTGGCTGAGAGCCCACCCTCCAGGCAGTGCCTGCAGCCCTGGGCTGGGTCTCAGCTCCTCCCTTAGCCTGGTCCCGCTGCCCTGCGCCCCCAGACAGGAAGCATCTGCTCTGGGCACTGGTCCCAGCCCTTTACTTCCACGACAGGACTGTTGTGTCAGGACTCAGTCCTAACGCCCGCTCTCCTCCCCGTGCAGTCCTCCAGGATAGATGACCAGCGCTGTGCACCACCAGACTCCATCCCCCGTGGCCCCACTATGCCAGACGAAGACTTTTTCAGCCTCATCCAGCGTGTCCAGGCCAAACGAATGGACGAGCAGCGGGTAGACTTGGCCTCCGCTCAGGAAGAGGCAGCAGAGGAGCCGCAGAGGCCTGGTTCCAGCTAAGAACAGGGGTTTGGTTTGGGGGGGGGTGGTTTCGGTTTCATTTTGTTTTGTTTTGTTGGTTTTTTTAAAAAAAGAAAAAAGCGTACGTGGTTACAAACCCCAGCACTCCTGCGCTACCACAGACTTCTCCAGGGAGCTGCCCCGGGGACACGGGGAGCCGTACCTCCTCGCTCGGCGCAGGCAGTGTTACAGGAAGGCCCACTGGAGGAGGGGACAGTTTTTAAACAAGGGGTATTTTTAGGACCTGTGGCTGCTGTAACACCAGGCACAACAGGAGGGAAGACTACTTTAGCAGCCCCTTTGCTTATCACCTAAAAATCCAGGAACTTGTGCTGTCAGGCAAAGGAGGAGCCCAGAGTGGGTAGTTAACTCCAGCCTTGATGTCTTTTATTTCCACAACAGTTTTAATTTCATGGGGGAAGGGAAGAGCACCTTTTCCATTTTGAAGTTGTCCTGTTTCGCCTGCATCGTGAGGTGACACAGATTGCTCTGGCTCCTTCCCTGGAACGTCTTGCTCAGCTTTGTTCCTTCTACAGGAGGAAATGAGCCCAAGTCAGAGGCCACACCGGTCCTTTTCACCCTCACCCCTGCGGTCATGGTCCCACACACCTTATTTTAGGTTTGCTGAGGACTCAGCAGTGAGCCCTAGGACACCCCCACCGGCTCCCCAGCCCCAGTCCTGTACCGGGACCTCCTGAGCAGGAGCAAAGCCCCGCTCGCCATCAGCTTTAGTGGGATCTGCTCACCTCTAGAGAGCAGCCGTGCAACAAAGCCCAGCTCCAGCCTGGGACGGAGCCTGACCAGTAACCGCCAGCTGTGCGCCCCGATCTGCAGACCCAGGACAGGGGGAAGGAGGTCCCTGTTCGGCACATGTGGGCAGCTGGTGGCTCCTGGTGCTGCTGAGCCAGAAGTCTCCTGCAGGATTTGTCCTGTGGGCAGGCCTGCATTCAGCAATGACCCGCTCTGAAAGCCAGGAGGTTTCTGGCCACGGCTTGTCAGGAGTTGCTCTCCTCCCTTTTGTGTCCAGCAGCAGTTGGGAATAATAGCCTCTCCCTCCCCTTGCTTCCTCCCAAACCAGTGCTGAGCTTTTCCCAGTCCCTGCAGGCCCTGGCCCAGCTGCTCCCGGCAAGGCACTCTGGTTTTGCCCAATCTGTCTCCAAGAATGGAGCCTCACGAGAGCCCCAGACCGGGGTGCTGGCTGGAAGTCAGCTCCACCCCCCACACAAGCGCAAGAGTCTACATTTACTTTTGTTCCTTCCCCTCTTGGAACAGCTGGAAAAATCAGCCCAGAGAGGAAGCAAGCAGGGATCTAACTTCAGGAGGTGGAGTATTTTTCACTTGCTTGACCAGCTAGGCTATCTTGGACTTCAGAAGCTCCAGTAATGAGTTCTGCCAAAGCAGATATGTTCTTATAGAGAACAAATCAGCACTTTCTCTTTGAAATGCATTCGATGGAAACATTTCCAACCAGCAGTAAGATTTTTAGACCAGTGATGCTGCTCATCGGGCATTTAACCTGCCTGCACTGACCATGTGGAGAGTTAGCTGCATTTTACCTGCTACCAGGGAGCACTCACCTGCCACGCTGCTGCATGGACTGCTTGGCCAAGGCTCGGCCTCCTCCCTGGGGCTGGTCAGAGCTCTGGAGAAGGGGCAGGACCTGCCCAGCCACCTGCATACCGACCTGGCTTGCGTTTGGAAAGAGGAGGAAAACACTGAAGGTGAAGGTGACTTGACCAGCTGCAGGCTCGGGCTTGTGCAGCTCTCAGCCAAGTGGTGAACTGGAATCTGACCATTAAGCTTTCTGAGGTGTTAATTATTTGCCATATACTTGAATGTATGAGCTTATTTATTTTTTACATGTGCATTTGCTAATGTCATTTTAATGGGGAATTTCTGACCCACAGGTACTTTTTTTTTTCTAAAAACAAAAATAATCTGCCAAATGAATTAATATATTAGAAATGAATACAGCTCAAGGGGAAGGGGAGGGGGGTTGTGCTTAATAAATATTTGTGTCTAAACTTCAGTGACAGAAATTCATTTCATTCATTCCCATTACTTCTTGGCCAGCCTGCCTGCTTTGCCAACAGCAAGGCTGACGCTGGCCCTTTGGAAGGGGGTTGGGCATGGGTGGTGGTCTCTTGTGGCAGAGACCACCAGGTTTAAGTGTTAGAAGGGTGTATGCACCCACCTACACCTCCCTTTACATTAAAAGCACACAGGGCTCTGAGGCAGCAACCACCGTCCTCAGCTCTGCCTGCCTTCAACGCACAGCATCGCTCTGACTATGGGCTGCAGAGGGAACACACCGAGCCCTGGGCATTCCCTGCCCAGAGCAACCACCCAGGCCCAGAAGTTACCAGGACAACAGGGCAGACAAAGCAGCCCTGCAGTGGCCAGGAAAAAAACTGCTTTTCTGTCAGCTTAAGGTCTCCTCCAGGACCGTGGCCGAGCCCTTCCTTTCAGGCCCTCCTGGGGGCTCCGGCTCAGCCCTGTCTCGGCACCTGGCCCAAAAGCTGCATCTTGTGTGCCCAGCAGCAGCTACTAGAGGAAAAGGGCAGCAAGTGCTGTGCAGAGCCCTGGCACCAGCCCTGAGTGAAGATACTCACAAAGCAGCAAGCAGCAGCGCTGGCTCATTCCAACACAGCAGGCATGAGCAAGCCATTAGGACTTCGCTAGAAAGTAGACCTGAGAGCAGCTGACTTTGGATCCTGAGCCCTGTGAGGATAAAGCCAAGTCACAGCTGGTCTTCCCACGCCCCACTAACTTGTGCTGGCCACTGCCAGTCCTGATCAAAGATTAATGAAGCGCCACCAGCTTGTTCTCATCAGGCATTCTCACGCCTCTGGGTGCCTGGACACAAGAAGCTCTGTGCTAGAAGTCTCTGTGTGAGACTGGGGGACAGAACCATGCCCCCAGGTACGCAAACGACAGAGGCTTAGATTCCCAGGAAAAGATTAAATCCCTGTGAGTGAGTGATGGGGTCTCACCTGCTGTCTGTGTCCGTAGCAGCTGGGGAAGGAAGCACATGCTCTCCAGTAAACGTTCTCTCTTTCAGGCTCCCTGCCCCAGAGCAGGAGGCAATGGCTACAGCTGAATCTCCAGAGCAGCTCACAGCCTGCAACCCCTTGCAGCAGCAGACAGCAGCGTGCCAGCGTCCGAACGCCAGCCCTCCCCTCGCCCATGCCACCAAGGAGCCCAGGCTCGCAGAGCTTGGTCCCACACAGGGAAGAGCCCTCCGCTGCTGACACCCGCCGGATAGAGCCGGGATTGCCGTGGCCCGTGCCGTGCTAACGCGGCCCGTCTCCCAAAACACTGCTGCTACAGCTGCAAAGCGCGAGTCCCCACAGAGCAGGGTGCTGACCCCGGTGCAGGTCTGGAGGTGAAGAGGAACTCTAAAAAAACCCAGCAGCAATGCAAGATACTAATCTCTCCTACTCAGCTGTGCACGTGCCCTGAGAGGCGCTTGCAAGACAGGGCTGATGTCACAGGCCTGTGGGGATTTTTGTATTGCTCATCTGCCAACTCATGTCAGGGCTGAGTCTCTGCACTTACCTCAGCCCTCCCCAGAGCCTCACGCTGTTCCTGCTCCAGCCATCATTGATCTCCATTTGGCTGGAAAGGCTCTCAGCCTGCAGGAAGGGCTACGCTGGCCCAGAGCACCCAGCACTGTAAATTTCAGTCTGGAGTTGGACAGCTTTCGGCAGCTCTCCTAGCAATCCCCTGGGGCCCCCCTAGGCCAGGACGCAGCTGTGGGCTCAGTTAACTCCTGCGCAGCTTTGCAGTAAGGCAGGGCCATCCCTGTGCTGCACAGCCCAGCCCAGGGACACGGCGCAGACGCAGGCACACAGGGTTTGAGTGGAGGACTCGCCCTCGCTGTGCCTCTCTGCCTACGTTAAGTAGGGCCAGAACCCACCTATGTTAGGCCCTATGCAAGCAGCACAAATCAGCAGCAATTCATTTCACAGCCGTTCCTCACCACCTGCGCTGCTGCTACAGGAAAAGAAACATACCTGCCCAAATACCACTTCAGCAAAGCAGGCAAATCTCCCCCAGAGGGGCTCCCAAGTGGCTCCTTGGTACCGCTCAGCCTTCTACAGCACACCCAAGCGTGGCAGGGTCTAGAATCACCATCTCTGTAAGGCAGCAGAGTCCCACGCAGCACACACATGTTCACACTAGTAGCAAAAAGCATCAGGGGGTCATGGCAGGTAGCCCCAGCAAATGAGCCTCTGCACTGCAGCCTCCCTCTTGTTCAGGCCTGCAAAGGCCTTCCTTCGGCAAGTCCCATCACTGCTCACTTCCCAGCCCCACAGGGCACCCATCTCACCTTCACCAACACCACTGCCTGTCTCCTGAGCACGGGCCAGAACACCAGTAACCCCTGCAGCTGACTGATGCAACCCCTCAGTCCCACACTGATCAGATTAACTCTGCACTACATAAGGATTTGCTCGGACACAGAAAACAAAGAGGCAAAGTATTTGCCATTTTGCAGAAAAGCCCTTGTGGGACAGGATTCGGGAACTGGATCCATCCCTTAACAGCCACTATGGCATGCTTCAAGGAATGTACAAGCAGCTTCATGTGTGCAGCCCATCCTGCGAATGCTACTTTACCCCCCCTGAAATCACTACTTCTCCTCTGTGCAGCAAAGACTCACCCTGCACCTTCAGTCACCCTCCTCTGCTCCACTGCACCAGACCTTCACGTCACTTTTTTCCCCATCTTGACATACCTCCAGTTCAGGAGGAAGGCTCCTTCTCTTCTCCCTGCTCCCTCATCTTTGGCTAAAACAAGGTCTGCTGGGCTCCCCTTAAACAAAGCATGCTCACCTGTGTCCCCTTTAAAGAAGAACACACACTTCCCATGACACAACATTTTTCAGAAAAACCCACTTCAAAAGGGAGAACAAAATTCCTTTTTTCCCTGCGATCTATTAGCAGCAAATCTTTCTGTATTATATGCAAATTGCCTCACACAGCTGCAACCCTCTCCCCTTCCAGCTGAAAGCCCCGTAAGGTTTTGTCATGAGAAGCACAAATTCTCCCCTGCACAGCTGCGTACTGCAGGCTCAGTGCTTGGTGCCCCTGGGGGCTGCACTCCCTGCACACCCTGCCTGCTTCAGACCTCTGACAGGCAACAGTGAGCAGCGAGCTCCTTGCACTCCGTGCCAGCACCTCACCCACTCTGTCATCTGCTGCCTCCTGTTTTCATAGGATCACTTAGACTGGGCTCAACCACTTCCCTGGACAGCCTGTTCATTCCAGTGCTTGACCACCCTTTCCGTAAAGAAACTTTTTCCTAATATCCAACCTGAATCTCCCCTGGGGCAACTCGAGAGTGTGTCCATGATGTTGGCCTGAACCTTCAGAGCAGCAGGAAAAATACATCACCCTCCACCCTCAGTTCTGGGTGCTGCAGAAGGCAGCAGCAGGCCAGCCTGCTGCACCAGCGCCAAGCCTCAAGGCACAGGGACCAGCGCTCTGTCCTGCCTCCAGAAAGCACCTAAGGCCAGCGGACACTGAGCCGAGGAAACACTAAAATCTAGTTAACAGCCAACACGGACAGACTTTGCTACAGTTTTTACTGTAACACAGCAAAAACTAGCACCACCTTTCTGTAGCTAGGGCACAGAAACAGGTAAGAAAGGTAAGGAAAACAGCATTAAAAGAGTCAGGTTGTAAATGAACTGTTCCCAAGGCAACGTGGATCCTGCAACAGCTGCTCTGTTCCACCCCATCAAAGGTATGAGCACAATGGAAATAGAATACTGATTGTCAGGTAAAAAGGTAATAAAATAACCACTCTTCCAGCAGAGTGCTAATATGCACCAGCAACTCACAACAGGGCGAGCACACAGCAATGGTTGAAGATGCAAGACTCCCGTTTCCTAACACGTGGATCACTCCAGAATGTAGTTGTTTCAGATGGAGCTGTTATTTCACTGGGATCTGAACACACACAGGCTGGCTGACAGATGAAGTTCCTGCCCCTCAATGCTGTTTCATCACTTTGAATTTATATACCAACAGGAAAACATGACTACTTTCCTGTTGCTCTGATCCATGCTTATAATGCAACACACATAAAATCCCTACAAACGCTTCAGATTAATCAAACTCATTAATCCTCATTAGTACAGCAATGCCCTCACTGAATTCTTGGCTGGATAAGGCCCACGAACGAGCACCTGGACATGCTTGGCTAAAAGAACTGGGTTTGTTCAGCCTGGAGACACAAAGGCTAAGAGGCATTTTACTGCTTTCTGTATAGCTTGCTAATGAGGGGACATAGAGAACAGAGACAGGCTCTCCTCAGAAGTGCACAGCATTTGAAAAGAAGGTAACGGGTGCAAGTTCAAACACAGGAAATTTCACTTAGGTGATGGGTTTTCTTACTATAGGATCAGTCAAAGACCAGAACAGGGGTCCAAAGAGGTTGTAGGATCTCCATCCTCAAAGATGTTCAAGACAAGACCCCGAGCATCCTCCTCTGAACAAGGGAGCCGGACTAGAAACCTCCAAAGGTCTCTTCCAACCTGAATTATTTCTTTGATTGCGAGTTTAAAACTGTAAGAAAGCTGACACTTTACTGTACTTCAAGCTAACAGACCTCGAGAGAAGTTAAATGTTCATGCAGGCAGAAGTAAGCCCTAACAAAGCACAGTACGATCACCTCACTGTCTGATTCATCACTACCCGAGTGTTATATGCTGGTAAACACCTACATTTTTCACTTATTAAATTATTATTTTTTCTTCTAACTGCTCTTAACATGCAGCAGTAGCATTAATGAGCACCTCAATATCTGTCAAGTAACTATAAGACAACTTTTCTAGGCGCTCTACTTATCTCCAACATGCTTCACAAATACTAATTTTGCCTTCACGCCCATCCTCCCCCTCACCAACAAGTTGCATAACCCCAATTCTGGGAAGCCACTCACCGACTCATCACCCCGAGTGGGATTCCCACAGGGCAGCTCACTCTGTAACCCACAAATCCAGGAGACTTTCAACCCTGGCATGAGGGGCACAGAAGCAAAACTCTGGAAAATGGCAAAGGAAAGAAAAAAAGCAACACATGACCGCACTAAGAGCTAGTGATCTGACCCTTCTGCAGGGTCATTTTGGCTTTGTAAACTCACGTGGGGTCAGGGCCCCGTCTCCTCAGGTTGTATCAGTTGTCTCCTTCTGCTCAGCTGCTCTGCCGTGGGATGCATCTCCACAAGCTCGGCAAACAGCTACCACGCAACACCTGGGCAAGGCCAGACATCATTAGAACTCCAGCTACAGCTGTACCTCCCTAGGCCAGAACACATGGACAAAGAATTACTGGCTGCCTCCTCAGCAGAGAACAAAGCAGGGCTCCTGACACTAAGGCAAGTCTTGGTGCTTCAGCGAAGTCAGCAAAACAAGCATCAGGAAAAATATCTACATTCCATCTCTACATTAGCTTGACCAAAGGCAAAACTACACAAGACAAAGACACACAACAGAGAAAGACCAATGCCCGAGTTTATTTTAAAACACAGACAGCTGAAATAAAGGAACAAAAGTTAAAGAGTCTCTCTTGTCATCAGCAGATCGACACAAATCCTATTTGTCAGGTCTGTCCCTTGCTGCCAGTCTCTGGGGGAGCTTCACCGCTTTCTCCCTCTGTGGGCTGCCCCTGAGACCCAGTATCTGCTGAGTTTTCCAGAAGCAGTTCCAAGGCTTCCTCGCCAACCACACGTCTCACCTTCTCCCCTTTGGCTGCCAGGATTTCCTCGATATTCCTTAACAGCGATTTGAAAACCAACAGCGTCACCACAGCAAAGGCTGAACATGAAAGTCAAGCACAGGCTCGCTCTTCCACACTTTGCTCTCAGGATTAACGCCACACAGTGAATCACGCACGAGCATCACCACAGTATTTCTGCATAGTTTGGAAAGCAGGTAAAACCACCCAAACCTTATGGGAGTACTTTCATCCATTAGGATCAATAACTTTAGCAATTATGGCTAAACAATAATGTTTAAAGGTATGTCAGGGAGCTAGAAATCATTGAAATTCAGCAGCAATGAGCCTACACATTTGAAATGCTTAGGGAAACCTGGCAGTGGCCTGATAAAGCCTGAGGAAGAAGAGAAGAACCACACACAGCAATTCACCTGCTGGCACCAACAAGGATACCTGTGTATTACACAGCTGCTGCTGCAGCTTTGCACCATTTATTTCAGCCGTAGGTAGCAACAGTCAAATTACAGATTAAAAAACTCACTTTGCGTGATTTAAGAAAGTGGATGAAACAGAACGATACTCAACAAAAACTTTGGTCTTCTCTGAACCATGCTTTGAAAGCATTAAAAAAAAGAATGTACCAGCTGAGCAGCCCTTTCCCTGGCTGGAGGAGAGCGTGGCTGGCACACCTACCTCTTTCCTTCCAGGTCGGAGAACCAGCCCAGGTTATCCGCTATGACGTGGTGGTTCCCGCAGCCGGGACACTTCACGATCACCACCCCGTTATGGTAGGCCAGCTTGGAAATCGTCTTTGCTGACCGGGTCTGGCAGACCTACAAAACAAACAAAATGGGCTTCGTGACCACAGGAACTGCAGCTTCTTGACTTTTTGCGAGAAAAAAACATTTTATTTACCTGATGAAAAGGTGTTTTTCCCCCTCCCTCATCTCTAGTTATTACAAGGGGGCTGGATCGTAGGGTCAGGGAAGCGTTTCAGTTGGAAAAGGCCTCAGACCCCGCCAACCCCGGCCCAGGCCGCCCCCTCCGCGCCGCCCCGGCGGGGGTGACACTCCTCCGCGTCGGCGGCCGGGGCCAGCGCCTGCCTGCCCGTTCCCTGAGGGAGCCTCTCCCAACATCCCGCCTGGAACTGGCGCCCAGGTCGCGCCACGGCAGCCTCGGGCCCGGGCAGCCGGCCCGCCGCCCCCGGCCAGGCCCTCTCTCCGGGAGGGCCCTTTACCTCAGCCCGGCCCCCCCGCCCACCTTGCAGGTGTACACCAGGCGGTACTGCGCGGCCCGCGGCCGCCCCGCCCCGGCGGAGCTGCAGGCCAGGCGGCGGGGCAGCGGGGCGGCCGGGGGGCGGTGGGGCCGCCATGGCGGCGGGGCGCGGAGCAGGGCCCCTACCACTGCCCGCGCCGCCCGCTGCATGGCGCTGGCGCAGGCGCGACAGGGGCGGGCACTGAGGCGCCGGCCGCCATGCCGGAGGCGGGCACTGAGGCGGCGGCCGCCATGCCGGGGGCGGGCACTGAGGCGGCGGCCGCCATGCCGGGGGCGGGCAGGCACCAATTCGAGGGCGGCCCCGGGCCCCGCCAGCCCCCCGCTGGAGCACGGCTGCCCCGGGCCCAAGGGGACCCGCCTTGAAGCAACAAGCAGCCCACCCGCGGGCAGGGAGCGAATATTTAATCCCGTTTATTTTATTTACGCATCTCCCGCCTCACTGCTTTTCTCAGAGAGCGATAGACACGGGGACAGCAGAGCTGAAAAATATCGTCCCATTACAAACGCTGACTATCATAACTGGTTGTTTAGATGCTTTCAAATGAAAGAGGCCCTTGAGAGAGCCATGCTGAGGGAGCTGGGCTCCCAACCCTCAGGAGCCCTCGGTGTCGGTGTTGTCGCTGCCGGTGGTGTTCTCCCAGTCCGCCTCGTGGTGTCGGTCCTTCGGGACCCTTCGCATTGCTCTCTTTCTGAAAACAAGACTAGACATTTCAGTTTTAGAAGGTGTTTTCTGCAAACAAGTGGCATTGGGGAGCTCATGGGGGGAGGTTTAGTGCGTATCAACCCATTTACTGTTTAATTAACATGACGGTTTGCCCACACACCCAACAACACTGTGAGTACCAGCAAGCACAAGGTAAAGAGAATTGCCCCAGACTGATGCAGATATTCTTACGTTCCCTGAAGTGTGGTGTGTTGATGTTCAGTTGAAGAAGCCAAGAAATCCTACCCAAAGTCCTTTCTTTAACAAAAACATTGTCAACAGTCTAAAAGAGTAGTTTACTGCGCCATTAGGAGCACTTCTACCCAATTCTAGAACTAAGGTCCCTATTTCGCAAGGGTTTCATTAGCTTCAGGCTCCACAAAGGTGCTGATCTGTGACGACACCAGGCATTAGGAGAGGCCTTCAAACAAGTATCAAGGGTGGAAATCAGCTCCCATTCACAGTTGTGGGAGCCTGATCTTGAATATCAGCAGTGTGGCAGACAGGCAGTGAATGTCAGGTTTCACGCACAGGGGAGAAATCTATCAAACCCATTAAACTAGCAGATCTTTGGAGTGCCCTCCACTCCCTGCTGTGGAAGGGAGTGCAAGGTCCGGAGCAAATGCAATCATTGCTGTCTTGGCTACCTCTAGCACTAAAAGAGGAGTCTCAACCAGTTCAGCATGAGACTCTGAAGAGAAGATCTGTAATGGATTTGTGCCCTCCGTGAATCAAACCTGGGGGCTGGGGATGGACAGAAAAGAGGAAATACATACAACAAGCTAATCAGTTAGATTACATGGGTATCTCTGAATTAGTCCTGCTTACTGAAGTCCAGACCTTCGGTAACGCTCAAAGCAGTCCTTCATCCTCCTCCGCTCCTTTTCTGCCAGTTCCTCGTTGGCTAAGCCACACCCCTTGAACTGCAAAAAAAATCAAACAAATATTAGCACCAGGTAGTGAAACCTGTTTGCAAAGGTGGCCAGTTTGGGGGCTGATGTACTGCATCTAGCCTCTGCATAGTAAAATACTGCACCCTACCCAGCGAAGCTTGGTCACTTCTCCTCTCTGACTTGTTTGCGCAAGGAATCATTTTACATCTACGTGAAAGAGAAAAAAAGAATGGCAGCCTATGCTTTCAGATGACCAAGAACAGCTGTTCACTACCAAAACACTCCTCCAGGAAAGCAGTCTACTGCACAGAGCTGGCTTCCTACATCTGCTTGGGCCTACAGACTGAAAAAAGCAAGTTCATTTCTGGGCTGCCCAATATCGTGTGTGCAGGATGGTAATACGTACTGTTTCGCATATTCTTACCATCTTTATTCCCTCCCATTTGTAAATCTGGGATTGTTTCCTGTACCAACAGTAATACTGCAGACAATTAAACTGGAGACCATCCATACCCAGAGATTAAGGCTAGAAAGTAATTAGAAGTTTCTAGGCACAGATGGAGAAATAATCACTGTAAGTGTTCTGCTGTTCAGAGCTCACCCTTTTTGGAGGGTGAATTTTGCACAAAGTGCTCAGATTTTGGAAAAGCAGTAGCTGGTTACATGCTTCTCAAACCTGGTAAATCCGTCATTAAGAAGAACATTAAAGATCACAAACCCAGTCATAGTAAAGAAGAGCTCACAAAGATTCTCTTACACTTGGTGACTTTGGAGGCAGACTGCTCTCTCGAGTACTAAATTGCTGGTCTTGTCCTTCAGGGAAATCTTCTAAAAGAAGGAAAAAAATCACTGCTTTAGTCATAGATGCCATTGCGAAGTAACTTCTCCCTCCACCAGTTCATCAAACAGCAATAGCTGTAATGTAACAGCTGCCCAGCACTACACAGAGTTAACAGCAGAACTGAAACCAAGCCTCAAAATGTTCAGGATTCAGTCCTGTGATCAATGCAAGAGTTACTTCTCATTTTACTTGAACCCTCTATCTTGCTTATGATGACAGAGTTCCTCATCAGAAAGAGACAGCAGCTTTCCAGTTTCTGCTTATGCAGGAGCAAAATGAACCTTTGCAAAGTAGCACCTCTGCTTAGCGTCATTTTAAAAAATAATCATGTTAAGAGTTCACCACAAGAAATCACGTTTATCATTATTTTAACCACAATTCATCCCTGTTCCCCAGCAACTAAGCTGTGCGTATCAAGGCACTTCACACAGTTTAGTAAAAATCCATATGTAGTGATCAGGTAATGTGACACACGGTTTTGAACTGACTGAGGTAGAATAATGACAGGCTTTTTGGATCAGTGTTGTTCAGTTTTTGTGAAAAATCTCCCATCTCAATGAACAAAAAGATCATTTGGATCTTCCAGGAGATCAAAACAGATTATTTTTTTTTTCTACTGTGCTGGTTTACTTCCTTTCTCAACATGTTTTGAAAGAGAATTTCAAGTTCTTGGAGGAGCCTATCAATTCCTTTCCACACTGCTGAGTCATTTCCACTGGGGATGCCACAGAAACAGAACCAGTGACAGCATTAAGTACATGGTTCTGCTTTGGTGAAAACAGCCTGCAACATAAAAGGGAAGAGGGGAGGGAAAAATCCCTGGAGAAAGCCACATGGTCTAGCTGAAGTGGAAGGATGTTTTTTTCTGTTCTCAGCTCTGCCACAAATGCAAGAGGAGTTGGAGGAAAAAAGGCACCAAGGAGCTATTTCTCAAATGTACCAGGTGACTTTTCCTGTACAAATTCAGTAGACAAGATTACCTCAAAAAAAACCAAAAAACAAAAAAACCCAAACAAACAAAAAAATCCAAACTACTCAAGGTCCTAGGATGGTCTAATGACATCACTTTTCCCAGGTCATTCAGCCATATGAAAGACCCTTTCAGAGACCATGCAGTAAAAAAACCAGCCTGTGGAGCTTTTTACCTCAAAAGGGCTTTCAAGCATTCACTGTTCCCAGCATGTGGGGACATGTTCTCCTTTTTATAGGTAAGGAAGGTGGTGGTATGGCAGAATGCCTTGATGTATGGGTACCTGTTCTGGGTCACCCCAAAGAGGTCTTACTCAGAGTGCCAAGCACACCCCACCGAGAAGCACCTCTCACAAACTGAGTCCCCAGTCAGACTACCTATTATTCTCTAAAAATAAAACCCAGGAATGTATTTTCCTGCCTCTTTGAAACACTGGACCATGCTCTCAAGAACTCTACTCTGTTTTCCCAGGAAAAGCCTTACTTTTAGTCGGCTGTGTATCTTCATCTAGATGACCATGAAGAGTAAGCTATGGGACAGAAACAAAGCAAGAACATGAGAACCATCCCTTATCCTGTCTCACACAGTAGCTAGGCACAGATGGAGGAATGTAAGGAACAGGACATGTAGAACTGACCTTTCCCTAGTTCACCTTGCTGTCAGCAAAACAGCAGACTGAACCAGAAGTTACAGATCTGATGGATTTATCCTCCATTAACAGATCCAGCTCCTTTGGCCTCATTTATACTTTTTGCTTCTAGACAGTGTGACAATCGCTTCCACACTAAAGTTATAAACCAAGTTGTCCTGGTTTCAGCTGGGATAGAATTAATTTTCTTCTTAGCAGCTGCAGCAGCGCTACATTTTGGATTTGATGTGAGAACAATGTTAATAACACATTGACGTTTTTAGTTGTTGCTAGGTAATGTTTATAGGAAGTCAAGGACTTCTCACTGTCTCAGGCCCTGCCAGTCAGAAGGGTGGAAAGGCACAAGAAATTGGGAGGCAACGCAGCCAAGGCAGCTGACCTGAACTGGCCAAAGAGGTATTCCATACCATAGGACGTCAAGCTCAGTATAGAAAATAGGGGGGGTTGGCCAGGCCCTGCTGATCACTGCTGGGCGACTGGCTGGCCATCAGTCAAGCAGGTGGTGAGCAACTGTACTGCGCATCACTTACTTTCTTTTCTCCCTTCCCTTTGGATTTGTTCTTCTCCCCTTCTCCCTCCTTTTAATTACAATTGTTATAATTATTACTACTTTCATTTTGTTTCAATTATTGAATTGTTCTTATCTCGACCCTCAAGTTTGATATTCCTTCCCAATTCTCCTCCCCATCCCTTTGTGGGGCGGGGGGAGTGAGTGAGTGGCTACGTGGTACTTAAATTACAGGCTGGGGTTAAGCCATGACAGAAGTGAAAACTCTTTACTACCAACATCCCCTGAGTAAGATTTATTTTTGCCTGTTCTCCCACAAGAGAGACAATTAGAAGCAACTCAAAATAATTCAATTCCCCTGATATGCTTAGACTCAACAAATCTCGCTGACTAATGCCATAACTGGGTCCTACACTTAGAAATCTCAAGACACAAGCAGATTCTGTCACTGGTGTTTTGCTGCCTCTGGACTTTCTGATTATCACTGAAATGAGCCTGAGCCATGGACTGAAAACTGCTGTTACTTGGGGAACTGAGCACAAGTGAGGAATTTGAAACCATCCCAGAAGAAAGTAAAAGGTAAACAAGGCACCCTACTCACTTCCTGGGAATCTCTGGAGGAGGTATCATCCAGGTCAGAGGTCTGAAATGAAATCAGTATAAATTAGTCATTTCTCATAAGCAAGGAATTGGCAGTAAGGGAGCACACCGGACACTAAAAGCTCCAGAAAACATAGAAGTGTGGAATTCCTCCCTCTGACACTGCTGTCTAACCACTTGGAGAAAGTACACAAGATGCCACACTAATTAAAAACCCCTTTATACCTAATTTACTTCCAGAAACTTTAGCACCCCTACACTCCTAATTTCATCCAAATGGCTCTTACACAGTCTCTAAATAAGAGTTCGCTCTCTGGCAGCTGAGGATCCCCTCATCACCTTTGGATGTGCTCCAAACACGAACAGAAGGCCTCAGCTTGCATCAGTCCAGCTTATCCCTGCTGCCTGGAACTAGGGTGAGGTAATAGGGACTGTCATCTTTCATTTCTCTCAACTCAGAACTTGCATGGAAATGGTTATCCATGCAGTTGGCCACTGCCTGCTGAATTTGAACAGCCACACTCTGGCCCCACGCTCAGCTTCCCAACCCATCAGACAGAGGACAACCCCACAGGCATACCGGTGTGGGTAGCTCCAGCTGCAACCTTTTCAGCTTGGCTTCAGTAGCCAGTAACTGACTCTCCTTTTGGAAAAGCTGCAGTTGCATTTCATCACATCGCTCCCCCAGCTCCCGAACCTGCTTGCGGTAAGCGTCCCTCTCGACCAGGTTCTTGGAGTACTGCATATAGAACTGTTCTCGAGTCAGGAGTGCCTGGTGTAAGGGATAACACGTGCCACAGCATGTCACACAACGATACATTCAGTGTTACAGTATCTGCCCACTTCAAGCAGCAAAGCAAGGATTAGCAGCAGCTCCAAGAGGAATGTTTTATCACCTGGTCTCTTTCTGAAGCCACTTCCTCCATTTGCTGCAAGACAGCTTCAATCCGTTTTTTATACATCTGGGAGTCCTTCCTCAGAGACACACACTGTAGTTCAAGCATCTCTTTTTCCTCTGCATACTGTTGAGACAAGGTCAAAACCACTCTGCTTGTGGGCAGAATCTGAGCTAGACTCTCACCACTTCTGCTCTGTGCCACAGATTGCTATGGCCAGACCTCCATGGAACGTCAAAGTTCTGCCAGACTGTCCAGCTGGAGCCAGGCCAACCAGAAGGTTGGTCAACATGACTAGGAGGACTGCAAACACAATGGATTTACATGTATCTGAGCTGCCAGTCATGAAAAAAGCTCCCATCACCCTCCAGGCTGAGGCAGGAACTGTTAAATAACAAAGGCGTTAACAGGTAACAGTTAATGCCACAGACACAGAATGCTGAAATATTATAGTCTGTTGAAAAAAGGCACTCTAACACAGTTATACTAGAGTAGGGCCAGTGAGGATTGCTGCTGAGCAGCCCCTCTGCTTCACAGGCAAGACACTGCAGGTGCTTCGTCTGCCTGTCTTACCCACTGACCCTCAGCAGTAATCTGTACTGCATCACGCACTTTGTCTTGGAGCACCTCAGCTCGCCGCAGCTCCTTGCGAAGGCTGTAAATGGTGTTCATCAGCTCCCGGCGTTCTTCTAGTATCTGGCTACAGTCATTCTCCAGGGTGTCCTTGGAGAGGCTGTTCTCCAGATTCTGTTCCCTGGCAACCTGCTGGACAAACAAACAAACTGAGATACAGCAACCATCTAACTTCATATTAACTCTCTCCCTACGATCCTAAGTGCTCTGACTTGGCAGAACAAGGCCACAGCCAACCCACACAATCTTCAGCGCAGCTCCATCACTGCCCTGGCTGCTACAAATAAACCTTTCTTGGGAGCCCATATTCAACAACCCCTACCAACCTGGAGAGTGTTCTCCAGCTCCTGATTCTTGGCCAAGAGCAACTCCTTCTCCTGCTGGATCTCCCACATCACCTCATGGCTTGGACGCTGCTCTATGGCGTGCTTCAGTTTCATTGTGTGCTTACGCTCCAGTTTGCAGTCATCCTCAGCCTTCATGAGGCTGTGCTTCAAGTGATCGATCTACAAGAAGGTTCAGAGCTCATCAGTAACAAGGAGAAAACTGACTTGCAAAACCAGTTCTCACTCCATTCCCCAGACAAACACGAGGCAAGCTTCTCCCTAGCTGTTTCCCTCGGGAAGTTTGGTGCTCCAGGGACCACAGTCCCACTGTGCGCTAACAGATACAACATGATGTTCCTGTACTGCCTGGGTGAGAGAGGACAGTCTTGAATGAGGGAAAGACCTAATTCTTCACAGCAAAAGTTGTCATACATGGACCTACAGGGCTGAGCTAGGGACCACCAAGGCATGCCACCTGCTAGAGAAGATGCACAGTACTTTATGCTGGACTGGTCCAGACCATCCTGAGGAAGGATAGGTCTGGTGCACAGCACAGCCTTCCAGGGATCAGTTCAGATGGGGAAAAAAAGAGGTGACCCTTGAGAAAAGGGTGACTGACCTCTAGGATCAAGTCCCGGTTCTTCATGAGGGCAGCGCTCTTCTCCTCGCTCTGTTTGGCATAGCACATCGCCAGGTTGTAGTTCTCATCCTTGCACTTCCGCAGCTCCTTGCTCAGGCTGTCCCTCTCCTCCTTCATCTTCTGTGCCCGCTCTTGATGCTTGCGGAGCAGGCTGTCCCTCACCCACATCTCCCTGATCGTGTTCTCTTTGGCGTGCAGCCACATGGTGAGCTCCTGGGCCTTCCGCCGCTCCTCCTGCACGGTGCTCTGCAGCTTCATGATCTCGTTCATCAGCAGCTGGCTCAGGCCAGATTCCCCAGCACTGTCTGTGTGGTGGGCAGGCGTCAGCCACTGCTGCCCTGCCTGTTCCCCAGACACACACAGAGCACAGGTTCCCACCTATCCCTTCAGCCTGGGATCATCACATGCCACCAACAAGCATGCAAACCCTGCAGGCATGTGTGACCAAATTATCTCCGCAGTTTCCCCCCTGTTCTGTGCCAGTCTACACCACAGTGTCACTGACAGAACAGGCAGAAGAACTGATCCTTCTGCTTCCTCCTCCACCCTCCCAGATCCAGCCTGTGACACCAGACAGCAGAGCCATTCTTGCCAGAACCCTTCCGAAGCACACGGAGAAGCCAGGGAAGGCCCCTGACTGCTCAGCAAAGCTGGGGAGAGGCAAAAGTGCAGGTGAATCCCCGCTTAATTTGCACTGCAACACCAAATGAAGAGCTGTTTTTCAGAACACAAACGTTACCTATAATCATAGAGAAAACCCTGCTGGGCTCCTTGCCAGTTATCTTCTTATACAGTTGTGGATAATAAAGCTCAAGACTCTCCAGAAATGCCTCAAAGCCCTTGTGTCCTGTTCGCTGAAGAATGTCCAGAAGAACACCTGAAATAATAGAAACAGGATATTCTATTCATTTATTTATCTCTCTACCTATTTCTAACATAAGAAAAAATTGCTCCGCTTTCTCCACATGCAGATTACAGCCCCTGGGATCAAATCCCCCAGTCAATCCTAAGCCAATTCCCCAGTAACTATATATAAGTATTTAAACTGTGAAAGAACAGTTAAAATTTAAACATTATACCTCACTCCTACTATAGTAGAGTGCAAAAAGCAGATCTCAGAAGAGCACTTTGTCTTATCCTGCTGATAATTACAGAAAAGGTAAGTTAAAGCACCATAAGAGTTTCCGCAGCTCAAGGCTTCGCTTCTGAATACCAGAGGCAAATATGGGAAAAAAGGATGACTGGCATAAGAATGCTGCACAGAACTAGAGAGGTCGCAGGGACAAGCCTAGGAAACCCTGGACTAGAAACACTTTGAGCTCAGTTCCCTACTTTGTCTAGAAATATGCCATACCAAATCAAGCCCAAGGTACTTCTTGTCTGTGTTCTACAGTTCCCCAATCTGAAAACAGGGAAAATATTTTTTTTTTCAGTGACCCTCAGTAATTTATTAATAAAAGTTAATCCAATTCAAAGGACAGACTAATAGCGTAATGAATTCTGTCATTCTCTCTGGTTGGAACAAGACCAAGACGGTATAGAACAGTCACAAAGAATTTACTTAATGTGTAGCCAGTGTTTCCTCAAACATTAGAAGATAGGAACGAGGGACAATACATGCTGAATTAATCTTGGAAATCTCCCTCTGCAAAATTGTTACACAAGAATAGCCTTGTGGGTTAAACCCAAGCAACTCCCTCCCTTACGCTAATCTAGAGATCCAGGCGCCATAAGGCTGCACACCCTCTGTGCTCCCATCACCCTCATCCAGCTCAGGAACGCATCGATAGAGCTACCTCCATTCCTCCTCTCCCCACAATGACGTGCTGGGGATGGCGAAGGGGCTGCACAGCAGTGCCTACAACACTTGTGTCTAAGCACAGGCAGACGGTAACCTAGAAGCAACGTGTTTTCAGGCCCAGTCATTAGCACTCCGTTCCAATTTGCTCCCAAGAGCCGACAGAACATGGGAGCATCTGCGGGGCCAAAGGCTGCACTTCACCCACCTGCCTTCCGCTTGCGCATGACCAGGCTCGGGTCGTTAAGAACTTGTTCCTCATCGTCATGGCTGATCACTTTGCACTGGCGGAGGTAGGGTGTTATACGGGAAGGATCTATCACAGAGATCAGCTTCACTCGGAAGTTCTCCAGGTTATTCCAACATGTCTCATCATTATCTTCTTCCAACATGCTGGCGAGCGAGAAGTATCAGTGAGCTGTGTTGCCCTGTCTTGAAAAACAAAAATAGAAAACAAACAAACAGACTTTAAGCCTTCTAGAGTAGTGGAAAAGCATCTTAGATACAGGAACACATTTCCCATGTGGTCTTTAACTCACTGCTTGCAAATCACCTGCAGAACACGGTGACACACTACAGTCATACCTGAAAGAACAGGGCAGTCCCAGACTGGAGATGTCAGCAGCTGCGAGCCTAGCACCAATGCTGCTGACACATACACGAAGGAGAGCTAGTGTGAAATTCTGAGAAAACCAAAGTCACCAAAGCTTGATCATCTCCCTCCAAGCAGATGAACATCTCCCAGAACTCGCTGGAAGAAGAAAGTGAAACTATTTAGCAACAGGTCTATTGGCAAGAGACAAGTCATCAAGAGCCCCACAAACAGATGAAAATCAGCTAACTCGATATTCCCAACAACATACCCCAAGAACATGCTGTCAAACCTCACTGACTTCACCAAGGGTTCTCCAGATGCTCAGCTATGCTTAGAATTAAGTCTTTAATCCCCACTAACTATACAAAAACAGTGGAACACAAAGCAGGATAAGCTGATGGCAAACTGCAACTTTCCAATTTGAAGCTAACCACCCTCTGAAGAAGTGAAAATTTGTTTACAACTCTCCTAATTGGCTGTTGCCTCTGCTTTACGAACAGCTCACACTTTTCCACCTCCCAACATTTCAGAGATCCCTGTGTTCCTGTCTCACTACACAATCACTAAATCCAACACCCACAAAAGGCTCTGTCAAAACTCCCAATGGCAACAGCCTTACCTGTGTTCAGCTGTAATCACAAAAGCTGTTTTTCAGCGTGCTGTACTTCAGCCATGTGCAAAGGGGCACACAAAACTGTATAGGTTTTTCACTGTGAAAACAGAGGCGCAAATCATGCACCAGGAAACCACAAGATCAGCCGCCCCTCACAGATCCCACCTGCCTCTCACAGATCCCACCTGCGCTGCTTCAGCAGTTCAGGCTCACAACCCCACCTGTGTGGCTAACACACAGATGCACCAAGAGCCTGCGGAAGCATTCCCATTGATGAAGTGTTTCTGGGTGTTTGGTGGGAGCCTGCTGCAATGCTCCCCTACAGCAGCTATACTCTGAGGTTGTTAGTTACTTGCTTCCCAACAAGGGCCTGCTATTAACTGCAGGGTCAGAAAAACTACTTTTCAGACTGGAAGCGTGCAGGTAAACAGATGCAGAAACCCCAAATGCTTCTATACCCAGGCTTCTTTGCCTTTTGAATACGAAAGTGGCATTATTTTTATTTCTTTGCCCCTTCGTGGTCAGACTGTTCCATAATGAGTACCTTCTGAAATCCCAGTCATTAATTCCCATCCTTCTATCACATGTATGAGTTGACTGCAGTAGCCACTATCATTTCCAGTGGCTCAGGAAGGCTGCCAGAAACCTCAGAATTCACAGTTTTAGCCATCCTGTTTAGGGGCAGGGAGAGTGGGAACAGAGTTCTGACCATCAGCAGCTACACAGGGGCTGGGATTTCACACATGTCTTGCTGTGTTTCTCTCCCAGGTCATCTCAAACCTTCACTGTTTTTCTGCTCCAGCACAGAGAAAGATTCCAAACATCCTCAGCACATACGTGTTACACATTACATTGTCAGTTAACTTTTATTAAGCCGGACTGACATAAAAGTAATCATTACTTATCATAGAGAAAATACTCTGCCTGACATCAAACCAGCCCCAGCAGCTTACAAGAAATGCATTCCCCTGTTGATAAACACCACACCTTATCTCAGAGCTGCAAAATACTTCTTTTTTCCCATTAATATAAAGCATTCTGCATTACATGGACCAACCTGAGCCTGTGCAGTCAAAAGCCTCCTTGTTTCCTCTCCTGGTCTAGCAAAACTCATCTGTGTCCCGTCTCTGAGAAGACTTGTCTTGGATGCAGCCTCCCTTTATATTCTGACTAGAGCAATGATCATTCCAGGAGCAAAACTGGTTTTGAGAAAAAAGGGGAAACTACTCAGCTATACTCTGAGACAGGAAAGGGAAGGGAAGAAAAACCAGAAAGGATTAAAAAATAAAAGGGGAAGCCAGAATGAGTGATGGGGGATGAGACAAACGCGAGTCACATTGCCAGCCAGTAGCATTACATATAGTGATTTTAGACTCATTCTGGCATTGTTTTTCACTTTGTACCACTGAAGTACCAGCTAGGGTTCAGAAAGTTTCTTTGTGTAGTGGTCAGAAAGACTAAGAAGAAAGAAGGTCAGAGGCATAGGTATGTCCAACTGATTTCAGGGGACAAAAGCCACACAAAAGAAAAAGCCTCTTCAAATGGCCTTTCAGCCACTAACATCTTTACACAAGAAAGCAGGTGGCAGCAAGAACTCTATTGGTTTAGAGTTCAGCTGAAAAGGATGATTTCTATAACGATGCCTCTAATTTTGGATGTCCTTAAGCTTCAAGCATGATTATGACAATTCAGTATTTTGAAGGAAAAGGAGTCAAGTCTTGGCAAGGCAAGGAACATAACCCACGATTCTCAAATTACAGGCTGTGGCTCTAACAGTAATTAAAGAAGCAGCACAGCAAGCAGCATTGTAATGATGTTAAGCATCAACATCATACCTTTGACTGCCTCCCCACCTTCCCACAGTCCTAGAACTGTAGCTGCAACAAGAACTCACTAACAGTCTGTTTTAAAAGTCTTGAGAACATACACGCTCTGATACCATGGCAGCATGACACATTTTCCTATTAGCTTCCCACTCTACTCTTTGTTCTGCTTTCTAAGTTTTGGAGAGTTTCTTCATGTTATCATTAGGAGTGGGGCAAAGATGCTCAGAGATTCTTTAAGCCTGTGCTTCTTGTTAGGCATTAAATTAGCTTTACACTAAAAAAAGATGCAGTACCTCTATTAGCTGTGCCCTTGCTAAAGGTAATCTGAATGTCTGCTAATTGACCAATGTAGCCTCAGGGGTTTTTGTTCTACGGTAAAAGATCAGTTTAATCCTGAAAAAGAACAAAGACAGCTATACAAAGTTTTTCCACAAGCAGTAAGATTACAGGGGCATCACTTGAGCAGCACTTGCAAAGGACAACAATCATTCAGAGCGCAGATCACGTTTACTACCAATGCCTCACAGTAACAGCCTTGTGGTGAATCACACACAGAACTGTATGGCACAGCTTCTGCCACACCTGGATTTCTTGGAAAAATGTTATCTATGCTGGCTTATGGAAAACTGAGTACACTGAAAGAGGAAAGCCACTTCAAAACCATTCCCTTTGCTCCGTAATGTCTTGACACTGAATTACAGTAACATTGGTACCCACTATCTCCCTGACCCCAGCTCTGCCTAACAAGAACTCTTCTTGCCCTCACAGAAGAGCTGCAACTCACAGCGCTCTTAACTCACCGCTACACTCGGGAAGCTTAGCCAGTGCAGTGGAGTGAAGCTTTCTGCAGCACTTTCCCACTAGATTTTATCAGCTTTGACTCAGCTAGCCTTGCACCTCTCTAAGACAGAAATTGCTGTTTTATGAATGAAGAAACAAGTTTTTGTTAAGTGATTTCCCAACGCCTCTATGGGGCAGGCTGTGGAAGAATCAAGAAAGACTCCAGGCCTAATTCACTCCTGCAGTTTTAGCCACACGCATATTCATTTGCCACATTCTCCCTGGTTTTCATGCAGCTTGCAAACTTCATTTTTCTCATTAGCAATCACATTCATACACACATTATTAAAAGCACTATTTACCGGAAAAAAACACACAGAATACATCAGTAATTTTTAAGTGAGAAAAATAAAACATCTGTATTTCAACAAATACTCAAGACTCATTTTGATACAAAATTGGTCTGCTGCTTATTCAGCAGTATTCAGTCAGTTAGCTATCAAGCAAAACCACTGTCACAGCACTAAAAAAAACACCCAATGAACAACATATTCTGAATATGGATAAACATTCACATAAATAGGGGCTAACATAAAAAGGAAATAAATAACCATCGTTGCTCGTTTCCCCAGACCTCCAGCAATCTTTCCCCTCAGCATCTATGGCAGGTGCTAGTTTGAAAGAGAACAGAACTGGTCTATGCCTGAAGGACTTTCCTCCAGCCATTTTATGTTCTTGCACCTTGTCTCAAGATGCAGACTTTGTTAGGCAATGGGAAAACCAGTTCAGCCATTTTCCTCTCTTCCCCAGGTCCATCTATCAGTTTGTTGGAAGTATTAAAAGTGAATAGTGCAAAGAGCATCTCCTACTGCCGCGTAGGAGGGCAGATCTCATTAGTGACTCCTGTAACAAAGCACAAATAACTCCTATTAGTCACAGCATTTTTATAGGGAAGCTGCCCTTCTGGAGTTTCTAAAAACAATTTTAAAGAAAAACCCAAACAGTCTCATCTGACAACCATACAAATCAAACCCCATTCACGTTCATTTAGTCTATTTCATCAAAAGCCTCAACAGGTATTAAGACATCATACCAAGATGTAGCCTTAAAGACAAACTCCAGTGAAGTAGCCGCTGGTCTTAAGCCCCAGCTTCCCACCAGCTTTTAACACTATTCTTGACTTCAAGACTCACAAGCCAGGCTACAGAGGGGACTACACAAAGACTACACTACACTACTACCTGCTCGGGATCTAGAGGATTGCCTGACAACTCCGAGCAAGGACATCTTACCACCAGCTTGCTGGAACCTGCAGCAAGGATTTACTTCAGCTTCTGCTGCGTGTTTAGCATTCTCTCACACAAACCCTCTCTTCAGCAGTAGCTGCCCAGGCTTTCCTGTCCCACAAATTATGACCCTCTACTAGTCTCATTTTAGTAGCCAAGCCAAGAACTCATAAATTCTACCAACTAGGTATAATGCTAGCAGGCAGTAGCATGGACTAAAAGGCTGCCACATGTTTGAACTTTATGACTTTTTTACATAAGTTTATCATGGAGACATCAACTTTCCCTCCCCCTTAGTCTATGATTAATGGGTGATTGTAGAACTCAGTGCCCTAAGGAAACAAAAGTAGAGATAATATCAGTCCTTTCCTAGGGTCACAATTCATTGTCTAAGCTGTACCACAGACAAATGCATCTCAGGTTCTCTTCTCAGGCAAGAAATAACAAGATTCACTGAGTAGCCACTAACATATTTCCTCCTCACATTCTCCTCCTTTTCCTGAAGCGGGTACTTCTCCTGATTTGAGGAGCACTGGCATCAGCCGCAGCACTGCAGGAGTCCAAGACAGATTGTGCAGCATTCTCCTCAGATCCCATGTCCTACAACATAACCAGAAGAGACCATCAGTACCATGAGAGCTAGCATAACTGCAAAAGAAGCCCTTCAGTCACCTTTTTATTTCAGGGAGCTCAGCAAGATTTCAAAATAGTCTTCCACATACCTTCAAAACTAAGCATGGGACAGCAACATTCTATTACCAATGTCACAACAATCACAAAACATCCCAAAATTTTCAGAGCAAAACCTTCAGCCAACACTGGCATTTCTTTCTGCTTCTGCTACCACTACCAAACTCGAGCGACTCCTGCTGCAGTTTGTGTCTGGGCAAAACTGTTCATTGCAGAGGTTGTACGCACATTTGTTAAGAGAGGGTTGTACACCCGCCACAAGTGATGCTTTAGCTTTCTCCAGGAGCCAGACAGTGCCCCAAACAACGTAATCAAAACAAACTTTTCATTCCTTGTAAGGCATACCCCTACCACAAACTTTTCATTAAAAACACCAGGCAAACCACCTGGGTATAATGTTAATAAAAAGAACAGGAAGGAGTGTGGTGGAAGATGACACAGGACAGAGGCTGTCAGCAAGGCTATCAGGCAGTGAAGAACTGCTGGTGACTTTTGGACTGCTCACAGTTCAAACTACACTGAACTTGGCCCAGACCCAAAAGTCAGAGCCAGAACAGGAAGATAATTGCTGGCTTTTACTATGGGAAAGCTCTGAGTTTTAGGCAGATTTGCCATATTTCTGTAGAAACAGCTGTTTACCTTGTTTACTCATCTTCATTAGTGTTTTGTTTATTTTGGAGCCACAGTGAACTGAAATGCAAGTTTGAGCTACACAACTCCCAGCATGTTCTGTAAGAAACAGTGCTGGGCAGTGAAGAATTTAGCTTAAAAATCAGAGCCTGATTTTAGGTTGACATTATGGCTTACATCGATCTATATACTCTAAGAACCTGTAGTCATATAAAAAAATTTGAGACGACGACCTCAAATGGCAACATACACAATTCCCCTGATATTAATGGGGTTTAAAGGAAGCACGCACAATGAAAAAAAAGGGCCCAATTTAAAAAATACAAAAGTCAGTGTAGCAGATTATAAACTGTAAGAGGAAGGAAGCTTTGATAGTGCCCAGAAGCAGGTATCATGTCAAGTTCAATGTGCTCCACAATACACACTTTCACCCTTGTGAGGACTAAAGGCTCCCAGCTCAGCAAGAAAGCTTTTCCTTTTATCAGCTGCAAAACTACGCTTATTCAAAGGACCAAATTTCTGCTACACTTAAGAGCAGTGGTGGTTTTCACCCTGGATTCCAGCGCAACATTTAGCTGGCAGTAACCTCCTTTTAGCTCTCAGCACCTCTGTTTTACCTGAATTAGTAAATCAGCATCTTTATCTCCAGGCTGATCACCAACCACCTGATCCAACGGTACCCCTGTTAATTCATGCCCACAACTCTCTTCCTCAGACACTTCCTTCTCACTCTGCCACTCCTCTTCATCACTCTCATCATATTGCTTCCTGCTGGCTGACAGAGTCGTCGTCACTTTTGGAGGAGGCAGAGTTGCTAGAAGAGCTGGGAGTGTAAAGGCTGCTAGGAATCTAGCTTTCAGTAGGAGGTAAGCAGGGTTATTGCCGAGTTTCTGCTGCACCAGTTCTCCAATAGCATGCAAATCAACCCCAGTGCCCTCACCCTGACTGGCATCAGAAGGCAGAAGACATGCCGCTTGCTCTTCTAGAGCTGCTTTCTGCAGAAGTAGCTTCGAGAGGGTTTTTAAGTTGCACAAAAAAGGTGGCAAATAAGGCAATCTGGTTTGGAGCAATGGTACCTGGACACCTTTTTTCCCATTCAGCCACTCCTTCACTAGCCCTTCATCTTCAAGGGAAATCAGGCTAAAGTCAAGTAGATTCTTTTCTGCACTGGAAGTGGTTGGCTGGGGTGGACTTTCAGCAGGCTGTGCAGCCAGTGGTTTCGAGGCAATAGGTCTATTTTTCAATGCTTGCGCAGCAAAGCAGTCAGAGGTCCCTGGGACATTGTTATGAGGAACTGGATCTCCCAGCTGGGGCGCAACCTCTTTCGTGATGCTTGGATTGGAAGACGATTTGTTTGTTGTGATGGAGTCATGACTCTTTCCCAAGGTAGGGAGACTCAACACACTCTGGGAATCAGACCCTTGAGTGCTTGAAGGTAGCAGTGTCTGGGGCAGGAGCACACCATGCAGGGTTGGTGCATCAGCTGGAGAAGCAGTCTGAGCGGCAGAGGAGTCGGAAGCCCTGGAGAAGCCGTCTGAACACGTAGGCGTTGCAGAAGAAATGCTGGATGTGGTGCAACCAGGATTTGCTGAGGTGACAGGTAAGAGAATTGTGGAATGGTTAGCTGTCTGTCCCAAAGGTACTCCTTCTGTTAACTGGGCACTTGGTGCTTTTGTCTCTGCGCTGCTGGGGTGAGGCAGATTTGCTCTGGCTGGCACAGGAGGCACTCCTAAATTAGAGACGTTGCCATTGGAAGTCACAGTTGTCTGACACTGATTTCTCACAGCAGCAGCTGGCAGTCCTCGGGGAACACCCACCATAGTTTGTACAGCAGTGGGGAGCAAAGCCTGTGGTGTTACGACCCATGTGAAAGGCAGTATGCCGTTGGGAATCACATGTGAACCAGTTTGTGGAGTTACAAGAGCAGACAATAGATTGACTGGCCTCTGCTGTGGCACACTGGTATTCAGCTCACAGGTAACTGGTGTGGAAAGAGACAATTTGTTGGAGCCAGACTCAATGCCAAGAGGCACCACTGTAATCTGATGTGGCGCAAAAGTTTGGGGTTGCAACACTACTGAAGCTGAGCTGCCAGCTAGGACCTGACTGTTGCAGGCTCCCTGATTTGGGGCCTTCTCTGCTGCAGCTGGAGTCAGGCCTGGAGAAAACCCTCCTTCAGGGCTACTTTCCAAAGCTTGCTCTTTTAGTTCCTTATTGGATTGTAGTTCTGTCCCTTGTGAGGAACCAGGACTTTCCCCAGTTTCTGGCACTGATGAGGAATGGTTTTCAAGCACAATAGCGGTAGAAGTTGAACCTGCAACAGAAGTAAATGCTGACAACGGAGCTGGTGCACACTGTACTTGGTTACTCGTACAACCGACTGCTGCAGGATTGCTCCCTGCTTGCACAGAAGGAATGATTTGCTGTGGTGAGTGCTGGATTATGAGAGGCCCTGAAACCAGCATCTGTGGGGCAACAAATACTGTCCTCTGCATAGCTTTCTTAGCCCGAGATTCTCTTAGCCGCTTCTCTCTGAGTAATTCTGAGACGGTTTTAGGCTTCTGCCTTTGCACTTGGGCTGGGAGAGCTCCCTGTGTGGCAGGGGCGCTGCTCTCAAAGGCAACGGTGGAAGTCTCCCTTGCTTTTAAGGCTACAGGTCTCCTGACAGCATTCCTTGGTATGCCCCTTCGGGAGTTCCTCTGAGTACAAGATTGTGATGAATTGCCTATAGAGGAGGGGAAATAAAATAAAAAGGAAAAAAATTAAAAGATCGAGCAGTATTTTCAAAAGTCATTCTTTAGCTATTAAGCACCAAGTACCCTGCACACAGGAAGCAGCAAAATGCTTGTTTGTGAGAG